>NW_027507788.1:93895041-94511541 GCF_037356315.1 Lithobates pipiens | reverse complement strand
CCGAGTGGCTGAATGGTCAGTCCGATCCTGGGTCCTGGCATATACCGAAAAGGAGTAGAGAAGGAAAATGTACAAGAGGCACAATAGAATAATAGAGGGAAGGAGGTAGAGGGGATTTAATGCCCAGGGTGATTATGGGAAGACAAGAGTGAAGGAGTTGGGAAAATGTTGGGTGTCAGAGCAGGAAGACAAGTCCACCCTTAAGTTGGTCTGCAATGGGCATTCAGGGGATAATGGTTCAGATTAATCCTGGGGCTCTCAAGAAAGCTATCCATATGCCCCAAGTGGTCACATAAGAGGGGTACCTAACATGGCCTACCATTATTTCTAACTGCTGGAGTAAGTTAGTTCAGCACAACATTCTGCTATTGTGGGTGTAGATGGCGATTTCCAGTGTCTTGGAATTACATTCTTGGTGGCAACTGGCAAGTAGAAAGCAGTGGAGAAGGCCTTTCTTGGCTGTAAATATGGAGCCAAGAAGTATGGAGGGAAAGGCATGTATATTCATAACAATGTTGTAGACAAAAATAAAATAAAAATACAGTACCAGAAGTCATGGATCAGTGGGCATGACCACCATGTATAGGACATTGTTTCCATACCAGTCATTATTTAATTTTTTCAATAATACATGTTAGTTACAAAGAATACCATAGGGGAAAAAACTGAGACAGAGTTTTAACAAATTAAAAGTTAGTGTGGGAACCAGATTGTGGGCAGAGAGGAATGTGTCTGTCAACACAGAGAGCTTTACATATGCATTACATAGACAGGAAGAGGTCAAAGAATAGTACATAATGCAAATATTGCGTACAGTACATGCTACATAAAAAAGGAATATTGCTGTTCTGAAAGTGAGAAGAAAGCCATGTCATGACTATCTATACACTTTGCTATTTTTCTGCTTAATTGTGTATTTAGTAAAGTGATGCCAATTCAATATCACATCATACTGGCTAGAGCTGATCTTAAACGTCTGCAAGCATTTTCATTATATTAATAGAGAAGCCAAAAGACCTGTTTTAGGATCCGAGAAACTGGCATAAAGTACAGAGGGAGGAGTTTCCACATCATTGACATCTAATGTGCATTTCTTTGTTACGCAAAATCAGGTAAATCCAGAATGGTGTGAACTTTTATACAATTTGTTTCAGGAACGAATAGCATAATCCACCATTGGCAGGCTCATCTTGATCATTCCAAAAATACTTTATACAGCGGAACCTTGGATTACGAGCATAACCTGTTCCAGGAGAATGCTTGAAATCCAAAGCACTCGCATATCAAAGTGAGTTACCCCATAGAAGTCAATGGAAATGAAGATAATTCGTTCCACATTGACTTCTATGGCATGCAATACCGCATGTGGCCAGAAATGGGGGATGCCAGTGAGACTCGGAAATACTTGGAGATCGCTTGGCTGCACTCAGAAACCCTCGAAAAGGCTTGGAAACTGGAGTATTTCAGAGTATTTCCGAGTGTTTTCGAGCATTACCGAATGGCTCCGAGTGTCACCGGCGCCCCCGCACCTCTGGCCAAAAGTGGTACTGCACACCGCAGAGATTTGAATCCTGCTCATTTTGCAAGGCAACAATCGCATTCCGAGTCAGGATTTTTTTAAAAAGAATTGCTCGTATTGCAAAATGCTTGTTAACCGCAATACTGACAATCTGAGGTACCACTGTATAACCCAGTTCTCTTTACCTGCGCCTTGCTTTTCTTGTTGCATGATTTAAAAGAACAATGGAACAAGGGGAGCTGCGCTATGGTAAGACAAAAAAGTTGTGATATAAACACCCAAATAATGTGAAAAAACTAAATAATTCAAACAAATGCTACAAAATGAAATAGAACATACATACATACATGTACATACATCTATATATAAAACAATGTGATTCCGCCACTTTAAGGGATGCAGGCTTACCAGATAACAAATATAATAGGCTTGTCACCCAATCCTGGGTAATGGAGATCTCCTGCTGCTATAAATGGCCACTAGTAGGGATGAGCCGAACACCCCCCGGTTCGGTTCGCACCAGAACTTTCGAACGGACCACAAATTCGTACAAACTTTAGAACCCCATTGAAGTCTATGGGACTCGAATGACGATTAAAGTGAAAAAAAAAGTGAAATATTCCTTTAAATATCGTGCCTGGGGGGTGTCTATAGTATGCCTGTGAAGTGCCACGTGTTTCCCGTGTTTCGAACAGTCCCTGCACAAAATGACATTTAACGGAAATAACGTCATTTAAAACTGCTTGCGGTTTTAATGTTATATCTGGTTCCGGCAATATGGATGAAAATCATTAAGAAAAATGGCATGGTTAGCCCCCCCTGCCCATTACCAGCCCCTTTGGGTCTTGTACGGATATTAAAAAAAGGAAATACGTGTGGCCCCCAGGCCCTATATACTCAGAACAGCAGTATACAGGCGTTGCAAACAAGACAGGGACTGTGTAGATTTGTTGTGTTAAGTAGAATCTGTTTGTAATTTTCAACTGGTACATTTTTAAAGTGTAGCTCCAGCCAAAAAAACTATTTTTAAGCTTTTTGGAAAACATAGGGAAGGGTTATCACCCCTGTATAATTTGTTTTGCCGTCCGTCTTTTTTCATCTCACTTGCTGTTGTCTCCTTCCGTTTGCAAGTAGGAGATGTTTGTAAGTTGGATGTTTGAAAGTAGGGGCCTGCCCTATATGCTCTGCAGAAATGGCAGAACAAGGTGTTGGTTTTACCACAACATTGTAAGCCCTCAAAGTGACTCTTGGTGGGCGCTGGAGCACCCTGCTGTGAACGATTATAACAAGAATTGTAATTACATGCTATTGTTGAACAGTGGTAGAAAAATTGACCTTTGGTGGTTCTGGTGCTGGTGCCACAATACTATAAGTCCTCACAGTTACTCTGGGTGGGCACAGGAACGGGCCCTCCTGTGAAATATTATATCAAGAATTGTAATTACATGTCCCTGTTAAACAGGGGCAGAAAAATTGGGCCTTAGGCACTGGTGCTGGTGCCACGACACTGCAACCTCTCCCATATACTCTAGTTGTAGTGCAGGAATGAGCTCTGCTGCAAAGCATTGCATCAAAAATTGTAATTAAACGCCCCTGTTAAACAGGGGCTGAAAAATTGGGCTGGTGGCATCACCCAGAACAAAAAATTTTCTTCCAACATATCAGCAGAGAAGGAAGAGGATAGACAATCAACATAACAGGACAGTCACTCAGCATCAGCATAGGCAGTCTTGAAGGGATGTGATATTTCAAAAAAAATTATTCGGTTACATCAGCTTCAGGTGCTTGATAGCTGTGGGTGATCCAAGACTGATTCATCTTGATGAAGGTCAGTCGATCAACTGAGTCGGTGGACAGGCGCACCCTGTGATCGGTAACAAAGCCACCAGCAGCATTGAAGGTGCATTCCAAAAGAACACTGGATGCAGGACAGACCAGTAGCTCAATTGCATACTGTGCCCAGTAAGCCAGAGGATTTTCGGTGGGAAAGGTGTCCAAGTCTGACCTTGCCCCTAGGTATTCCTGCACTAAATCAGACGCTGGCGATGGTTGCTGGAACCGATCATACCTTGGGGCTGCGGACTAAAAAATTGTCTGAACGCATCGGTCAGACGGCCACCTTTTCCACCGCTCCTTCTGACCGATGTCTCAGCAACGTGTTGTCCAGGACCAGGAGTTTGTAACCTCCCAGTCTCTGGGAACGCGTTGTACAGACCTTTCTGCAAGGCCTCCCGGAGATGTCTCCTTCTCTGCTCCCTTTGCGATGGCAAGATAAGGTCGGCAACCTCACCCTTGTACCGTGGATCAAGGAGAGTGGCCAGCCAGTAATGGTCCCTCATCTTGATCCGAAGAATACGAGAATCCTTCCGCAGGCTTTGCAGGATCAGGGAGGCCATGCAGCGTAGGTTAGCTGAGGCATTCGGTCCGGAGTCCTCTGGGTCACTAAGGACAACATGATCCGCAGCTACCTCCTCCCAGCCACGTATAAGTCCACGGGTTTCTTTGGACTGTAAATCATCCCTACAAGACTGCTGCTGATGCTGAGTGGCAGCCTCCACCTCCATGCTGACACAATCATCCTCCTCCTCCTCCTCCTCCTCTTCCTGTGTGATGGGTGGCATAGCAGGAACACTGTCTGGATAATGGGGGCCTTGAGAGGCAAGGAAGTCCTCCTCTTCCTGCTCCTGTTCTGCCTCAAGTGCCCTGTCCATTATTCCACGCAGTGTATGCTCCAAGAGGTGGACAAGAGGTACAGTGCCACTGATGCATGCACTGTCACTGCTCACCATCCTTGTGGCCGCCTCAAACGGTGACAGGCAGTGCATGCATCCCTGATCATGCCCCACTGGCGTGGGGAGAAAAAAACCGAGCTCCCCTGACCCTGTCCTGGTGCCGTAGTCGCACAGGTACTCATTGATGGCCCTCTGCTGCGTGTGCAGCCGCAGCAGCATGGTCAACGTTGAGTTCCACCTGGTGGGCATGTCACATATAAGGCGGTTCTTGGGCAGGTTCAACTCCTTTTGGAGCTCAGCCAGCCGAGCACAGGCATTAAATGATCGGCGGAAATGCACACAGACTTTCCTGGCCTGCTTCAGGACATCCTGTAAGCCCGGGTACCTGCCCAAATACCGCTGCACCACCAAGTTAAGGACGTGAGCCACAATGGGCACATGGGTCAGTTGTCCCTGTCAGAGGGCGGAGAGGAGGTTGGTGCCATTATCGCAAACCACCATTCCTGGCTTAAGCATCTGCCCCAGTGTGGCTCCTGTCCCCCAAACAAACCAGCGCAAGCACAGCATGGCATAGTTTTGCCTGCGTACTTGCGTAGCCCCTGGAACGCCTACGGAGCACCGCTGGTTCTGAGGACAGAGCACTGGAAGAGGCCATGGAGGAAGAAGAAGAGGGGTTGGAGGAGAGAGGTGTGTCACAACCAATAGTAGCATTTTGGAGGCGTGGTGGCGGAACAACCTCCAACACTACTGCACCTTGTCCTGCATCCTTCCCAGCTGCCAGAAGAGTGACCCAATGGGCCGTGAAAGACAGGTAACGTCCCTGTCCATGCCTGCTGGACCATGAGTCAGCGGTAATATGCACCTTACCGCTGATCGCTCTGTCCAGCGAGGCAAGGACACACATCCACATGCCGGTAGAGAGCTGGAATCGCCTTCCGTGAGAAAAAGTGGCGTTTGGGGACCTGCCACTGAGGAACCGCACATTGTACAAACTCACGGAAGGGGGCCGAGTCTACCAACTGAAAAAGCAGCAGTTGAAGTGCTAGCAATTTAGCCAAGCTAGCATTCAACCGCTGGGCATGTGGATGGCTGGGAGTGAACTTCTTTAGACGGTCCAGCAGCTGGGGCAGGGACATTTGCCTGCTATAATCGGACGTGGGTGTACTGCTAGCAGAGGGCCCGGAAGCACTTGGCTGTGACACACCTAATTCTACACCTTCATTCCTCTCAGAGCATGTTTCAGAGAGGACTGAAGGTCTAGTGGGGTTGGAGATCCCAGCTGATGAGGAGCAAGCAGAGGTCTGCTTTTTTCTTTGGTGTGGGTCTTTGAGGTACGCTTGCCAACGAGCTGCATGGCAGGTCAACATATGTCTGGTCAAGCATGTGGTGCCCAAGCGGCTGATGTTTTGGCCACGCGAGATACGCTTGAGACATATGTTGCAAATAGGTGAACAAAAATGAGCTGCGCTAAAAACAAATTAGAAATTAAAAATTAATCAAACACCTAAAACCTAATCAAAACCTATACAAAGTAAGCATAAAAAACAATATTAAATAAACAAAAATGTGATTAGTAAATAGTATATATGAGTACTATCATATCATCATAGAGTGAATAAAGTGTATACTAGATCTGAAATGAAATTAGTATAAATAATATAGAAAACACCCACAATAATTAATGTAAATTGAAACAAAAATAATAATGTGTGCTAAATCTAAACGAATAATATTAACAAAAATGATATTCAAAAACCATAAAGAGTTCATATGTGATAAAGGAAAAAAATAATACTTTTAGTCCAAAAATATTATTATTGATTCTTCAAACTTGATATTAAGGTGAAAAAAAAATATCCACAAATGCGTGTATGTAGAAAATATTCAAAACAATCCTCCACCAGTGAGAAGAGGGGCCGCTTACCAGAGCTTTAGATCCCAGTGTTAGTGAGATCAATAAGGCAACAGCACAGGGGTTTCTGGGTGAACCGTCACAGGCATCCCACCATCTATATCTCCAATACGAAGGCTCCAATACGAAGGCTCCAATCGAGGAACGAAGGTGTCGTAGATTGCTGACACCACGCTGTCTCTATCTCCAGTACGAAGCCTCCAATCAGGAAACGAGGGTATCGTGGATCATATATAAAAGATCAAAGACACTCGCATAGCGTAAAACCACTTGGTTTAATAAAGTAGAATTTAAAAAAATTTACACTCACATACGTAAAGAAAAAACGATCACATAAAAAACGAGCCGGCCGGACTCGTGTGCCGCCCGCACTTCCTGGTTGGGCGTAGAACGCGGAGACGTCAGAACGCCTATCTCCCTACGCGCGTTTCGTCTCAAACGGACGTGTTCACGGGATGCGGGACGGCGTTCTGACGCACCGCCTATATACAAAATCATAAACAAACAGCCTCGGTCTGAGCTCCATGTTGTCCTCTCAATCCACCATGTTAGGTGAGGGAAAGAGGACTGGAATGCCCATACTATCACCCAGTCCACCATTTTGCATAAGGAGAAAAGGGTAAAAATTTGCCCTACCATTACGCAGAGGCAAACCCATAATTATAACCCTCCAGAATCTTTTAAGAACTATAAAATAAAAATGCAAAATTATCATAAAAATACATTGAGGGAAAAAAGGAATTACAAAAAAAATTCCTTTCAAATACCAATTGAAAAGTATATTTATCAGAAGGTATCCAATGAAATAATAAAATAATAATATAATAATAATAATAATAATAAAAGTAGTAAGACCACAAATACAGAAAAATTAATAAAGGCAAAAAACCTCATTGAGGACTCATGGAACTCACACCAAGTTTACAGTTAAAAAAGCAACAACGACCACAGGAAGCCCAAGCTATATAAACCATTCCAACCAATCATATATTATTCAAGAATTGTCAATAAATGCATTTACGTCTACTTCAATATTAAGACCATGAGGGACGTAACTTTTTAATCTGTGTATCCACATCATTTCAAGCTTGGAAATGCTTCTTACCAAATGGGTTCCCCTCCAATGGGGATTGAACTTGTCAATTCCCATGAAGATTGTGTTGGTAGGGTCTCTGTTGTGTGCCAACAGGTAGTGTTTGGAGACCGAATGCTGGGTATATCCTCTACGGATATTCCCAATATGTTCGTTCAAACGTACATGTAAAGCACGTTTGGTCCGCCCTACATACTGGAGGCCACAAGGGCACTCCAGCATGTAGACCACTGCCTCTGAGCAGCAAGTGATAAAAGGTTCTATGGTATAAGACCTAGATGTGACCGTAGATCTAAAGGTAGTACTTCTCCTAGACCGACAGCCATTTAAGCTACATACCGTGCACTTCCTGCATTGATAGTACCCAGTAAGGTTTGAGAAAAAATGTGGACGATTAGTGGGTGGGTCCAAAACATTAGGGGCCACCCTGTCCCTCAAAGATGTTACGCCTCTATATACTACTTGGGGTCTGTCAGGCAAAATAGTTCCCAATACCGAGTCGTTCCTAAGTACATGCCAATGTTTTTTAAGTATATGTTTGATCCTAGTGTGTTGGCAGGAATAATTGGTGATGAAGGGGTAACGAAAATTGTTTTGACGACCTCCTTCTCGTTCCTTTAGTAAATCGGATCTTTCAACTTGACTAATCTCATCTATCAGACATGTCAAGGGTTCAGATGGATAACCTTTATCAATGAACCTCTGAGTAAGAACACGGGCCTGTTGTATAAAAACATCCTGTTCTGTACAGTTACGTCTCAATCTTAAGAGCTGGCTTCTAGGTACTGATTTGAGCCAAGATGGATGATGGCAACTAGTAGTAGGTATAAAGGAGTTCCTATCGGTGGTTTTAAAGAAAGTTGATGTAATAAAACGTTCTCCTTTAATAGTAATAGTAAGGTCTAAAAAATTTATTTTGGTAAGACTGGCTTCATAAGTGAGGTGTATACCCCTGGTGTTGGCGTTAAGCTCACTCATAAACAGGGAGAGATCCGATTCACTCCCGTCCCATAGGAGGAGGATGTCGTCTATATACCTGGCCCAAAAGGTCAGCTGCGGCCTGACACGGGCATAGACGACATCCTCCTCCCATTTCGCCATAAACAAATTCGCCAGACTAGGGGCATATTTTGCCCCCATTGCGACCCCTTTAATCTGGCGAAAAAAATCCCCTCCAAACCAAAAAAAGTTATGCGTAGCCGCATAGTCTAAAAGCTTCATAATGAAGATTATTTGTTCTGAGGGGAGATCAGAAAACCTCTCTAGGGAATCCGAGACGGCCTCTAGGCCCATATCTTGGGGTATGCTTGTATAAAGTGACGCAACATCTGCAGTCACCAGCAGAGTCCCTTGTTTGGGATGATATCCCTCGAGAAGGTTAATTATATGCCTTGTGTCTTTAATAAATGATGGCATTCGACGCACTAGAGGTTGTAGAAATTTATTCAATATTGTTTTTTATGCTTACTTTGTATAGGTTTTGATTAGGTTTTAGGTGTTTGATTAATTTTTAATTTCTAATTTGTTTTTAGCGCAGCTCATTTTTGTTCACCTATTTAGTTTGATATCGGAGTATTACGATTAGGGTTGCTGCTTATAGGTTGCTTTCTTTTGTTGTTCGAGTAGCGCGGTTTACCCTTTGTACCGTGTTTGTGATTCTTATACATTTACTGCAGCTACTCTATTCATGGATATTTTTGATTTTCGTGCCTCCAGAGTGGTAAACACAGAAGGGGTTTTCGAACCCTTTGCTGAAGGCGATGGGGATTTGGGTGGTCTCTTTACAAGGCTAAAAAACCTAATAGTATCTGAGATCCACACCCAATGGGACATTGCGTTTCTGGAAACGTATATAAAATTACAGATGGTCCCACGTAGCTTAAGGTGGGAGGTTTGCCCCCAGAAAGGTGAAGTAGATCTGGAGGGATGGTATAAATATTTTAATGAAGCTGGTGTTGCCTTTCTACGGTTCCTGGTGGAGAGGAAAAATTTGAAACTTAACCGTTTAGATATTGAGATCAAAAACTTAAAAGATAAAATATTGCCCTTTAAAAATAATGAGGAATATTTAGATAGATCCAAAGGCCTTCTTAAACTGCTGGAGAAAGAGGATAGAGAACAAAAATTAAAAAAGAAAAAGAAGTATAATCGAGATATCTTGGACTATCAATCTATGACCGTTTTTGAGTGGCAAAAGAGATTATTGATGGAACAAATTGATGTCTCCGGTCCAGCTATGGATACTACCCCGGTGGCTATGTCCCAGGGTGGGATAATAAATGATGGCATTCGACGCACTAGAGGTTGTAGAAAGAAATCTATATACCTGCCCACCCGGGAAGTGATAGAGTCAATCCCACTAATGATGGGTCGTCCCGGGGGGCAAGTTAGACTCTTATGGACCTTAGGTAGGTAGTAAATTATAGGGATTCTAGGAGTTTTTGGGACAAGAAAGGCCTTTTCTTTCTTATTTAAGATTCCCTGATCGAATCCCTCAGTAACAAGGGACTCCAAAGTTCTTTTGTATTGTACATTTGGATTAGAGGGTAGGGAGATGTAAGTAGCCCTATCTCCCAAAATCCGATTCATCTCGCCTATATAGTCATCCTTATTAAGGATGACTATGCCCCCCCCTTTGTCCGCTGGGCGGATGACCACATTTTTATTGTTGCAGAGGGATTCAATGCCAGCATCAAACACCTCTTTATTTCTAACTTTTTTTATACGTAAGTCCTCAAGGTCTTTGAGGGCCAGATCACGAAAGACTTTTAAAGAGGGACACAGATGCCCAGGTGGGTTGAAAAGTGATGGATTAGAAAGCCCCGAGTGACAATAGTCACCAGAGGTATTTCTAAGGAAATTGGTAGGGTTTGAAGCTACATATCTTTGGATATTAAGTTTTCTTACATACCTATGAATATCCATGTATGTTTGGAACTTGTTCATGTTTTTGGCTGGAGCAAACTTGAGGCCCTTATCTAGGACACTCAGTTCGCAATTACTAAGGGTGGCCGAGCTAAGGTTAAAGATACCTGCACCAGTTATGTTCTTGGTCTTTTTGGGCTGAGTACGCCTCCCCCCTCTAGTTCCTCTCTTAGCTCGACCACTCTTTTGATGCCTTGGTTTGGCCTGGGAAAACCCCAATTGCTGTGGCTTGGGTTAATACCCAAGTTGCCATTACCAGAGTTTCCCTGAATGTCACTGTAGGGACCCATATTGTTGGGCCTTAGGTTAATCATACTCTGCATAGGTGGAAACCCCGAATCCTGTAAAGGCAAAAAGCTGTTTTGTGTAGGAATATTATATTGAGATTGGTAGTCCACATCATAATGTACCACTTGGCTGTTATTATAAGCTGTTGGTGGGTTAGGTTTTGGATATTGAGAAGGGAGGGGTAATTGATTATAAGTAGGGGATGGAAAATAACCCTGCTTAGAAGCAAAGCTTCCCATCCATCCAGGGGGAGGTACAAACGGTCTCTCCTGTCCCCAATTTGGAGGGGGGGCAGCCTGACCATAATAAGGAGAGGGGGCTTGGGCATATGTGTGGGGGAGGGGGGGGGCATTCTGACGTTGCCCACCTCGTCCCCTTCCTCTATTGTCATGCCCCTGAGGGGGTCCTCGTTTGCCACCTCTCATTTGGCTGTAATTTCTCTTTCCCTCAACAGGGGAGCGGAAATGAGAATTTACAGAATTTGCAGATGGTGCTGTCTGGTTTTGTGTATTCTGGGGTGGTATCCCACCCTGGGACATAGCCACCGGGGTAGTATCCATAGCTGGACCGGAGACATCAATTTGTTCCATCAATAATCTCTTTTGCCACTCAAAAACGGTCATAGATTGATAGTCCAAGATATCTCGATTATACTTCTTTTTCTTTTTTAATTTTTGTTCTCTATCCTCTTTCTCCAGCAGTTTAAGAAGGCCTTTGGATCTATCTAAATATTCCTCATTATTTTTAAAGGGCAATATTTTATCTTTTAAGTTTTTGATCTCAATATCTAAACGGTTAAGTTTCAAATTTTTCCTCTCCACCAGGAACCGTAGAAAGGCAACACCAGCTTCATTAAAATATTTATACCATCCCTCCAGATCTACTTCACCTTTCTGGGGGCAAACCTCCCACCTTAAGCTACGTGGGACCATCTGTAATTTTATATACGTTTCCAGAAACGCAATGTCCCATTGGGTGTGGATCTCAGATACTATTAGGTTTTTTAGCCTTGTAAAGAGACCACCCAAATCCCCATCGCCTTCAGCAAAGGGTTCGAAAACCCCTTCTGTGTTTACCACTCTGGAGGCACGAAAATCAAAAATATCCATGAATAGAGTAGCTGCAGTAAATGTATAAGAATCACAAACACGGTACAAAGGGTAAACCGCGCTACTCGAACAACAAAAGAAAGCAACCTATAAGCAGCAACCCTAATCGTAATACTCCGATATCAAACTAAATAGGTGAACAAAAATGAGCTGCGCTAAAAACAAATTAGAAATTAAAAATTAATCAAACACCTAAAACCTAATCAAAACCTATACAAAGTAAGCATAAAAAACAATATTAAATAAATTTCTACAACCTCTAGTGCGTCGAATGCCATCATTTATTAAAGACACAAGGCATATAATTAACCTTCTCGAGGGATATCATCCCAAACAAGGGACTCTGCTGGTGACTGCAGATGTTGCGTCACTTTATACAAGCATACCCCAAGATATGGGCCTAGAGGCCGTCTCGGATTCCCTAGAGAGGTTTTCTGATCTCCCCTCAGAACAAATAATCTTCATTATGAAGCTTTTAGACTATGCGGCTACGCATAACTTTTTTTGGTTTGGAGGGGATTTTTTTCGCCAGATTAAAGGGGTCGCAATGGGGGCAAAATATGCCCCTAGTCTGGCGAATTTGTTTATGGCGAAATGGGAGGAGGATGTCGTCTATGCCCGTGTCAGGCCGCAGCTGACCTTTTGGGCCAGGTATATAGACGACATCCTCCTCCTATGGGACGGGAGTGAATCGGATCTCTCCCTGTTTATGAGTGAGCTTAACGCCAACACCAGGGGTATACACCTCACTTATGAAGCCAGTCTTACCAAAATAAATTTTTTAGACCTTACTATTACTATTAAAGGAGAACGTTTTATTACATCAACTTTCTTTAAAACCACCGATAGGAACTCCTTTATACCTACTACTAGTTGCCATCATCCATCTTGGCTCAAATCAGTACCTAGAAGCCAGCTCTTAAGATTGAGACGTAACTGTACAGAACAGGATGTTTTTATACAACAGGCCCGTGTTCTTACTCAGAGGTTCATTGATAAAGGTTATCCATCTGAACCCTTGACATGTCTGATAGATGAGATTAGTCAAGTTGAAAGATCCGATTTACTAAAGGAACGAGAAGGAGGTCGTCAAAACAATTTTCGTTACCCCTTCATCACCAATTATTCCTGCCAACACACTAGGATCAAACATATACTTAAAAAACATTGGCATGTACTTAGGAACGACTCGGTATTGGGAACTATTTTGCCTGACAGACCCCAAGTAGTATATAGAGGCGTAACATCTTTGAGGGACAGGGTGGCCCCTAATGTTTTGGACCCACCCACTAATCGTCCACATTTTTTCTCAAACCTTACTGGGTACTATCAATGCAGGAAGTGCACGGTATGTAGCTTAAATGGCTGTCGGTCTAGGAGAAGTACTACCTTTAGATCTACGGTCACATCTAGGTCTTATACCATAGAACCTTTTATCACTTGCTGCTCAGAGGCAGTGGTCTACATGCTGGAGTGCCCTTGTGGCCTCCAGTATGTAGGGCGGACCAAACGTGCTTTACATGTACGTTTGAACGAACATATTGGGAATATCCGTAGAGGATATACCCAGCATTCGGTCTCCAAACACTACCTGTTGGCACACAACAGAGACCCTACCAACACAATCTTCATGGGAATTGACAAGTTCAATCCCCATTGGAGGGGAACCCATTTGGTAAGAAGCATTTCCAAGCTTGAAATGATGTGGATACACAGATTAAAAAGTTACGTCCCTCATGGTCTTAATATTGAAGTAGACGTAAATGCATTTATTGACAATTCTTGAATAATATATGATTGGTTGGAATGGTTTATATAGCTTGGGCTTCCTGTGGTCGTTGTTGCTTTTTTAACTGTAAACTTGGTGTGAGTTCCATGAGTCCTCAATGAGGTTTTTTGCCTTTATTAATTTTTCTGTATTTGTGGTCTTACTACTTTTATTATTATTATTATTATTATATTATTATTTTATTATTTCATTGGATACCTTCTGATAAATATACTTTTCAATTGGTATTTGAAAGGAATTTTTTTTGTAATTCCTTTTTTCCCTCAATGTATTTTTATGATAATTTTGCATTTTTATTTTATAGTTCTTAAAAGATTCTGGAGGGTTATAATTATGGGTTTGCCTCTGCGTAATGGTAGGGCAAATTTTTACCCTTTTCTCCTTATGCAAAATGGTGGACTGGGTGATAGTATGGGCATTCCAGTCCTCTTTCCCTCACCTAACATGGTGGATTGAGAGGACAACATGGAGCTCAGACCGAGGCTGTTTGTTTATGATTTTGTATATAGGCGGTGCGTCAGAACGCCGTCCCGCATCCCGTGAACACGTCCGTTTGAGACGAAACGCGCGTAGGGAGATAGGCGTTCTGACGTCTCCGCGTTCTACGCCCAACCAGGAAGTGCGGGCGGCACACGAGTCCGGCCGGCTCGTTTTTTATGTGATCGTTTTTTCTTTACGTATGTGAGTGTAAATTTTTTTAAATTCTACTTTATTAAACCAAGTGGTTTTACGCTATGCGAGTGTCTTTGATCTTTTATATATGATCCACGATACCCTCGTTTCCTGATTGGAGGCTTCGTACTGGAGATAGAGACAGCGTGGTGTCAGCAATCTACGACACCTTCGTTCCTCGATTGGAGCCTTCGTATTGGAGCCTTCGTATTGGAGATATAGATGGTGGGATGCCTGTGACGGTTCACCCAGAAACCCCTGTGCTGTTGCCTTATTGATCTCACTAACACTGGGATCTAAAGCTCTGGTAAGCGGCCCCTCTTCTCACTGGTGGAGGATTGTTTTGAATATTTTCTACATACACGCATTTGTGGATATTTTTTTTTCACCTTAATATCAAGTTTGAAGAATCAATAATAATATTTTTGGACTAAAAGTATTATTTTTTTCCTTTATCACATATGAACTCTTTATGGTTTTTGAATATCATTTTTGTTAATATTATTCGTTTAGATTTAGCACACATTATTATTTTTGTTTCAATTTACATTAATTATTGTGGGTGTTTTCTATATTATTTATACTAATTTCATTTCAGATCTAGTATACACTTTATTCACTCTATGATGATATGATAGTACTCATATATACTATTTACTAATCACATTTTTGTTTATTTAATATTGTTTTTTATGCTTACTTTGTATAGGTTTTGATTAGGTTTTAGGTGTTTGATTAATTTTTAATTTCTAATTTGTTTTTAGCGCAGCTCATTTTTGTTCACCTATTTAGTTTGATATCGGAGTATTACGATTAGGGTTGCTGCTTATAGGTTGCTTTCTTTTGTTGTTCGAGTAGCGCGGTTTACCCTTTGTACCGTATATGTTGCAAATAGCAGCAGTGTGATCTGATGCACTCGTCTCAAAAAAGGCCCACACCAAAGATCTTTTAGAATTACGCGCAGAGGCAGCGCCCTGCACAGGCGGAGCTCTGCGGTGTGATTCAGTCGGTGTGCTGCCCCTAAGCTGGCCCCCGGAGGGCATCCTGCCTCATTGGACATGTGCCTCCTCCTCCTCCTCCTCCTCTCTCCTACCAGGCACCCATGTGGAGTCAGTGCCCTCCTCATCCCCTCCCTCTTCATCGCTGGAGCAAACCTGGCAGTATGCTGCAGCTTGTGGAACATGACTGCCAGATTGCTGTCCTTCTTGAGCATCCCCTCTCTCTGCATTCACACTACTGGCTTCCTCTAGCTGAGTATCATCATCAGAGCCTACAAAACACTGGACATACTCCTGGAGCATGTACCCAACACTGTGCTCAAAGAGTTCTGGAGACTCCTCAGGAGGACATGGTGGGTCTAGGGAAGGAGTCACTGATGATGACATTGAGAGGAGGGAACAACCACTACAGAAGAGCAAGAAACGCAAAATCGGCCAATAACGAACGGTGTATACTGTGTTGAAGGCGCACACAACACCCACTAACTCCTACAGACGCCAACACACTACACAAGGCCGCCATGCTGGCCGCCTTATATAGTGTGGGGCGTGTACTACACTGCCTGAGCTATGATTGACCACAGGCAGGATCATGGCTCTCCTCGCTGCCGGCGCTGTGATTGGCCAAGCATGCGGGGTCACAGTGCATGCTTGGCCAATCATGAGCCAGCAATGCACTGCGATGGTGCAGTGCATTGTGGGCTGTGAGCGCCAAGCGAATTTGGCGCCAACGGCCCACAGCGTTCCGTATTTGCCGAACGGGCGAACAGCCGATGTTCGAGTCGAACGTATGTTCAACTCGAACACAAAGCTCATCCCTAGCCACTAGGGACAATTCACAGACCTGGCATTCTCCTGGTGTACCAGCTTGGAAGATCCAGGAATCATAGTGGGTTAATATCAACTGACATTTCAACTGACACGCTCGCTCATTGATCATGCAGCACTCAGTCCGGCAGATGGAGAGTAGTGAGGGTGGAAAACCAATCACATATGAATGACCATAGAAAAAAATCAAAAGGGTACCACCTTAGGTAAAATCCAATGGTTTATAGTTTAAAAAGCGCTATAAACTAGTACGCAGTGAAAGCCGGATGGGAAGTTTAAGTTTAGAAGTTTAAAAGGACAGAAAAAGACACACACACGCCCTTGCAATACGGAGCAGGACAATGTGATGCGACGTCAGTATGTCGCTCACCCTACGCGTTTCGTCATATACAGGATGTCATTTGCTTTAAAAAAGGCCTGGATTCTTTCCTAAATGTAAATATAACCGGGTACTGACATTTATAGGTAAAGTTGATCCAGGGAAAATCTGATTGCCTCTTGGGGTGGGGGGGGGTAATCGGAAACACATTTTTCCCCCTGCTGTAGCAAATTGGATCATGCTTTGCTGGGGTTTTTCGCCTTCCTCTAGATCAACTGTGGTTATAAGATTGTATATATGGAATTGTATGATTTATTTTTTATTGGTTGAACTAGATGGACTTGTCTTTTTTTCAACCTATGTAACACAAGCAGGAAATTCCATTTCTGGGGGCGGGGCGTTCTATACATCATCTGTGTACAGAATGCCTTCACGTTGATATATTGCATTGAATTTAACAGAAAGTTACAGAGCTGTAGAGTGAAAAATAACATTAAATTAAAATATGACTTGTGGAGCAATTGTATATGCTATAATTATTTTTTTTATTATTTGCTATTTTTTTCGCACAAAAGTTAAGTTTCTCTAAATGTTGGCCTCCTTCTGAAAATGGTAGATCTTTGATTGTTTTTTGAGTCAGGGTCAAAATCAGGAAACAGACAGGCAGCATTTTCGGAAGATTGCAAATGACAGCCTACATATTTCTCTCAGTACGAGTTTCCTTTAGGATATGGAGTTGCAACTTTCAAAATTGTCAGATTTAAAACAGAAATCCAGGATAAGCAAATATTGTCCACCTACAAGAATGATGCGTATTCTTCTTTAAATCTTGGTGTGCGTTGTGTATTTTTTCCAGATCTGTGCAGTAATCCAGTGTGAGACGTTTCCTTCATGTAATAAAGACCGCTCACTGCCGCTCTCTCTCCTTGTGCAGGATGACTGGTCTTGTCTCCGCTTTTCTGCAGGAGGCCTGTAGTGGGCAGAGCCTGGCGGGTCCCCCCCCAGCTTTTCTGTCGGCACAGAGTATGTGTAGTACAGTGATGATGTCACTGCTACTTTTACAAGATAACAACTGGGTTTTTAAAGGCATTTGTGTGCACAAAGTAAATTTACTACATATCTCATAGTTTGTGGCTTTGGAGGAATATATTTAAATTCAAATTCAATTCCTTCTCTGAGCTGGCCGCTCAGCTTTCGCAAAATTGCCAGCTCCCATCTCTCTCCACAGTTACTCAGCTGTTGTTGATATCTTGGTCGTTAGTCCTGCCTACTTAAGCCATCCAGTCCAGAGTAGTTCTGCCTTCACATTGGTCAACATCACAAGAAACTCCTGCATTTCTGTTTAAAGACTGGCTTTGCTGACATCCCTTCCGACTCCAGATCCTGCTTGCTGTTCCACTACATTGATCCCTGACTTCTGGCTTGTCTGACTATCTGTTCCGGTTATTGAACTTTGGCTATGTTTTGACTGTTTGTTCTTTTTACTTTTATTATTAAATAAGTGTGAGTTAACTGTACTTCTGTCTCGGTCTGATTTCATGGTTTCTGACACAGCGCCATTTTTAAATAGGCAAAGCATCTGAATACACTGATCATGGTGTGATCAGATGCTTTTAAAGGACATAAGAGACATCTAGGGTCTAATAGACCCCAGATTTCTCTGTAAAGGGTACCTGTCACTGCCTATTACGGTCACGGGGGGTATTTATATTCCCTGTGATAACAATTAAATTGATATTAAAAAAAAAATGTAAATCAACTGTAGGAATAAAAAAAATGGAATGCAGTGTCTGAAAAAGGCCTGGTGTTCAAATGGTTATTGTCAGAATTAACCGCTTGCCGACCAGCTGCCGCAGTTATTCTGCAACAGGTTGACTCGGCTGCCAGAATCACCGTAGGTGTATGTCGGCTTGTACATGGCAATCTGTGGCCAGCGGGGGAGCCAATCAGCGGGTCCAGTGGATTAGATGTCCGCCGCCGGCGATTGTTCCCCGCAGAGAGAGAACAGAGATCTGCCAAAGTAAATAAAGCAGATCTCCGTTTTGTCAGGGGATGACACACAGATCCTGTCTTCCTGCTACGCAGGAAGATGGATCTATGTGTTATCCCAAGCAGCCCATCTCCCATACAGTTGGAAACACCTATCAGGGAACACATTTAACCCCCTGATCACCCCCTGATGTTAATCCCTTCCCTGCCAGTGTCATTAGTACAATGTCGGTGCATATTCTTAGCACTGATCACTGTAATAATGTGACTGGTTCCGGTAAAAGTGCCAAAAATGTCAATCAGGTGTCCGATCTGTCTGCCGCAATGTCGCAGTCCTGCTAAAATTCGCAGCTCACAGCCGTTACTAGTAAAAAAATAAAATAAAAATGACATAAATCTATCAGCTAGTCAGCTGAGAAAGGTAGCACAGCCAATGCCTGAATTTCTATATAGACAACATAGGCCATGGAGGGTTGCCAGGGGTGGCACACAGCTTTCCAGATATCATGCTGCCTGTGAATAATAAATTCCAGATTTCTACTCCACCTGCCAGTGTTGTAATTGCACAGTCTATGCATTTTGTTGATGGACCAATATTGTACACCGTATTTATCGGCGTATAACACGCACATTTATTTTAAGAGGGGAGTTTCAGGAAAAAAACTTACATTTTAAATAAGGAACTTTGAAACAAAATAAGGGTCAGTGCCCATGTGCAGCCTCACAAGTGCCATCCATGCAGCAGCTTCACCATTGCCATCAATGCAGCAGCCTCAACATTGCCATCAGTGCAGCTTGATCGTTGCCCATCTGCAGCCTAGAGGGGACAGAGAGGGGGACAAGACGAGCGTCGACAGATTACATACAGTGAGACTCTCCTATGATAGACACAACAGTGGTCCAATCGCGGCCCAGGCGATGGGACTTTCTATTACAGAGGCTGCCAAGTAAACAGGAGATTCTCACTGTATGTAATCTGACGGTGCTTTAAATTTTGGTCTCCTCTGACCAGAGGACCTTCTTACACATGTTTGCTGTGTGTCACACATGGCTTCTCACAAACTGCAAGCAGGACTTTTCATGTTTTTTTGGCAACAATTACTTTCTTCTTGCCACTCTTCCATAAAAGGCCAGATTTGTGGAGTGCACAACTAATAGTTGTCCTATGGAGAGATTCTCCCACCTGAGCTGTGGATCTCTGCAGCTCCTTCAGAGTTACCATGGGCTGCTTCTCTGATTAATGTTCTCCTTGCCCAGCCTGTCAGTTTAGGTGGACAACCATGTACTGGAAAGTTTGCAGTTGTGCCATACTCTTTCCATTTTCAGATGAAAATGGCATCGTACAGGTCTCTGTGAGATGTCCAAAGCCTGGGATATTGTGTGTTCCTTGGCCTTTATAATGCTGTTTGTTCACTAAGGTTCTATAACAAACCTCTGAGGGCTTCACAGAACAGCTGTATTTATACTGAGATTAAATTACACACAGGTGGACTATGTGAACTAATTAGGTGACTTCTGACGGTAACAGAATAAAGAGAGCTGAATACAAATGCATGCCACACTTTTCTACTTCACAATTATGTGCCACTTTGTATTTAATTGGGATTTTATGTGCTAAAGCAACACATTTACATTTTTGGTTGTAACATGACAAAATGAGAGAGGGGTATGAATACTTTTTCAAGGCACTGTATCTGCCGTAGACAGAATAATACAAAATATGTCTGTAATACATAAAATAACACGAATTAGTTGCAATATACAAAATAATACAAGTATCTCTGAAGAAGCACTGTGTTCAGCGAAACATGTCACGTCCTGGGTCCAGTAACCTTGTCCTTGTGTCTGTCAAGTGTGAAATTTTGTAAATAAACACATTGAATTAATTCCTTGGTGTGAAGCCATTTTCTTCAGTTCATTGATCTCCGGTGGCGAGCCGTGGTATTGCACCCAGCACTATTTGGACTGCAGTGATTGCTCACCTGGAGCGGCATTTCCTCCTTTGAATTGTTAGCATCTCTGAAATAGACAAAATAATACAAAGTATCTGCACTAGAAAAATAACCCACAGTATCATTGCAACACACAAAATAATATACAAAGTAGCTCGGAAACAGACATAAACTTTTTCCTTTGAGTTATTGCAGAGATATTTAGTAATAACACGTGAAAAGGGAGCCTACAGCTCCACCTACTAATTAAAAAAACGAGAATACACTAGAGTATTATGTAATGCTGCATATTTACCCGATTAAAAAAAAAGGCAAAGTTTGGTCTCCAGGCCTAAATTCCCTTTAAACCCAAATAATTTTTTTTATGATGTCTGTTTCCGCATGTTTATATCTTTTAGGTTTTGTGGAAACTCAAGTGGATAAGTTTTGAAAATAGTAGAAGAGGAAGAGAGCCCCACATTTGTATTAGACACATGGGCGCCGTCAAAAAATTTGTTTAGTTTCATATTTCGTAATTCTGTACGAAATTCAATTCAGATTCGTACGAAATACGAATTTTCGTAAACTTTTCGTTAAAATAACAAAAAAGTTTGTTATGATGAATTTATCATTATGAGGGGCTCCCACCATCCCTGTGCTTGTGCTGACTTCCTCTGATTGGTTAACAAAACACCAGTCATGTTTCTGTTCATTTGGATCTGAAATTCATTAACCATAGGGTTCCCATCCCTGTGTTGACTTCCTGGGGTTTTAACTTTTAGGTTCGTTAACTTTTCGTTAATTACAAAATTTTCGATATGCATTTGGATCCGAAATTCGTATGCCTAAAAATTCGTATTTTGGATGCATATGAATGAACGAAATCGTAGGAAAATAATCGCACATGTCTAATTTGTATTGCTGTCTGGGTCTTTTTCATTTCCCTACACCATCCAAATCTTAAAAATAAAATAAAAAATTGGCTATACATGAATTGATTGAGCAAGGAGTTTATTGCTCATTTAAAGTGTTATCGAAATGACAACATGGGTTATGAGAATATGATGCTATATTTAAAAATATTTTATTATGTCATTTAACACACATCATTCTTACAGGAAATGCAATAGGGAAGTGTAAATAGGCCATTGTGTTCGGAACTGAATGATTAACAATCAAAAAATAAACTGAGGGATTTTAACACTTAGCTAATCTATCCAAATGTAAAAAAAAAATGTTCTGACTGTACATACACTTTAACTATTACAACTGTACAGGTTTACTAGTTCTTCTAGAACAAACTTGTTGTTGTGAATCATTTTATAATATAATTTTACAACAGTGTCCGCACTCTTCCTAAACTTGATTCCAATAATAATTTGTACAACAGACAGCAAGGTTATGAAACGTGTACATCTTCCTGTTAGCACCCTATTAAAATAATTGTAGCAAAACAAGTATGTGCTTGGTATTTATTTTTAACACATATGGTCCAAATGTCACATATCTCTAACTTTTCTAAGTACTGCTTTGCAAATCTTCATAAAGCACAAATTAGTCACATAAATAAACAGTGTAATTATTATCCTGTTTAAATTTGCATGAATTGACTTGTGTATCGTCAAAATGACAGCTTCAATAAAATATGTATTAAAAATACCTTTACATATTCAAATGTTCTTTGTGACTGACCAATATTATAAGTAGAATCTTCTCTTTAATTATCACTTGCATTGGAACACTTACGTGTACCTGTACTTACAACATCTGACACATAATAGGCAGGGACAATTAGGTCTCCATAGGTAGTTTCAGATGTCTTGAAGTAAAACCAAGCGCACCCTATTAATGAAATGGACCCAATCACCTCCCACAGTTAATTATTTGCCCGTAAGGCCGCCCATGACATTGAACATTTTGGCCTCAATAATATTGTAGCACCCTGATGTTTAAGCAGGGTTGCTCTTAAATTTATTGCCAAGTGATAGTTATCTTGGCCAATTGCTAGGAGATCAACTGACTTTGGTCTAATTCTGGAATTGCTGCACTTCTCTCTTCTGTCGCTAGGTACCTGGTGACATTAGATAAGACAAGGACAAATTAGGAGTATATGGGGTATCTGCCCAATGGGCAAGGATTATCTAAAGTCCCTTGGCCTGCTGGGAGAACCTATTTATTTGGGAGGAGTCAGTTGATTGGGGGTTCTGTGCCACCTGGAGCGGCTTTCTGGGTTGACGTGTGTTGTACTGCCCCGGGCTGCTAGGCCAGAAACCCAACGCCTATCCCAGGGACATCTGGCTGCTAGGCTGTCTGAGGGCCTATCCAGAAGCAAGAGATCAGCGTAGGGTTGGGACTTCAGCTTGCAGTTCAACCAAAAGTGACAGTTTTGCTGGCCGGAGAACCTTTCCTGGTTGGAGGTAGAGGTGAAGCTGTTGCCACTAAGGACCAACCATCTTGCTACCAGGGACCACCGTGAGTAGCTGAAGCAAGTACGAGAGCAGTATTCTCACCAACCGGGAATGGTAAAGAATTGGGAAACTTTAGCAAGTGTCAAGCCAGGGATCCAGCCAGTGAAGGTGACACTTGCAGAGCTGTATAACAAGCAGGCCAGCGGGGTGATGCTTGAGGAGTATCTATGAGTGCCAAGCTAGGGACCCAGCAGGGATGTGGGGGTGACACTTGAGGAAAATACTGTGTGTGAAGATTTGCAGAACTCAGGGGATCCATCCAGTGGCAGTGGAAGCAAGTCTAGTGAGAGAGTCTGGGAGCTCAGTTGAGTGTGGATCTACCTAAAGAGATTGCAGAAGAAGTAAAGGAGTATGTTTCAACTTGTGTTAGAAACAGTTATAAGACTGTTGGCATAGGAGACCACGATCCTACTGGTGCAGATGTGGTGTTTGCTGGATGCCTTTCCCTACGTGGCTGTCTGTCTATAGAAGCCTGAGTCTGCCAAATTAACATTGCAACTACTAAAGAGTGTCCTAGCCCTAACCCTCTCCCCCACAGTTCTGTTTAAGAGAACATAAAAATCTTCGCATTCAAGAAGTGTCCGGCGCCCATGAATCTACTTTGCAATGCACCCACCATGCCTTGCAACCCACCCTACATAGAAGGATGTCAGCTTTCCCTAACTCTGGAGGTCACCATTAGGCTTGCAGAGGCTCGGGACTTAGCTACAATAATAATAGAGGCAATCCTTGGGCATACATTGTGCAACCCTTGCGCCACCTGCAGACCGTAGTCTGTATTTGCCTTACCTTGAGGCGCTTCCTCAAGCCAGTAGAGGAGACATATTCTTTAGACTGGGTTTTGTTTTATTTCTTTATTTCTATCCTACTTTTTTTCTTCCTGATTGTTGCTTGTTGTGTGTCTACAGTCTCTAATAATTAGTTCAAAAAACCCTAAGAGTTCAGCGCTAAGGGGTGTATACTTGTATACTCAACTTGACTTGAAGGGCCATGCCCAAAACACCTTGTCAAGAGAAAGCTCTATCCATCCAGCTTGCTTTCCACTTTTTGCTCCCTCCTAAGCGCCTTTCCTGGATTCCAGACATCACATCTGCCGCACTGCTCACTGACACTGGCCGTTTGCCTTTCTGTCGAGGAGACTAGAAGCCAAAGGGGCAGATGCAGAGGGAGCGTGGGCTGGCATCCAGGGCAATTGCAGCTTAATGACAGGAGTGAGGCAGATCCAAGACCGGCGACAGGCAGAGAAGTATCCTGGCCCTTTCTCCAGGGGCCAATGTATCTCCTCCCAGTCGAATAGGAAGTGGGTCCTGAGACCCAGACCCGATTGGCTCGGAGTCCTAAAACTCCTCGCCAATTGGGTCACAGGAATATTTATTCGCTATTGTCACACACTGGGTGGGCTCAGGGCGCAGTGCTCTATGGGCCAAGCTCACCCTTTTTTAAGCCAATTAGAGCCTCAGGTTCTAATCATGTGCTTCTAAAAAAAAAAAAATGTAATCCATGCGTCTGGCACCCTGCATGTAGATTAGGGGGCCGGATGCATGGATTGGGGGGCAGCTCCCCCTTTGGCTACCACTGTTGCACAGATATCAACCACCAGGGATATTCCACTGCTAAGGCTCATATGAGGGCGCTCCCTCCTCGTGAGAAGACTGCTCCACTCTAATAGTGTATCCCGTATATTCTCAATGTCTGTAAGGAACATCCACTATGGGTTTTCCCAGGCCTTTTTCAGGAATGCAACTGGCAGGGTTTTGCAGTGCATTATGGTATGCTGCAACATACATTCATTGCCTTGCATTGGTTTAGCATTCAAAACGGCACCACAACAAAACGCACACGGTGCAGAACTATGCATTGTTGAAACGCAATGCTTAGGTCCAGAACCTAATGATTTTAAATATTTGTATAGTTTGTACATATGCATATACAGTATCTCACAAAACTGAGTACACCTTTATGTAATTTATTTACACATTTATGTAATTATTTTATGATACCTTTTCATGTGACAACATTGAGGAAATGACACTTTGCTACAATGTAAAGTAGTGAGTGTACAGCTTGTATAACAGGGTAAATTTGCTGTCCCCTCAAAATAACTCAACACAGCCATTAATGTCTGTTAAGTAAAAAGGTCCAAACTGGGCCCAAAGTGTCAATATTTTGTGTGGCCACCATTAGTTTCCAGCACTGCCTTAACCCTCTTGGGCATGGAGTTCACCAGAGCTTCACAGATTGCCACTGGAGTCCTTTTCCACTCCTCCATGACAATATCACATGAATGTTAGAGACCTTGCGCTCCTCCACCTTCTGTTTGAGGATGCCCCACAGATGCTCAATAGTGTTTAGGTCTGGAGACCTGCTTGGTCAGTCCATCACCTTTACCCTAAGCTTCTTTAGCAAGCTACTCTCTGTGGGGGCACTCAACAGGAGGGAGGGCCCCCCCCCCCATTCAAGTGAATTATCTGATCACATAAACTGGCTTTAGCTTTTAACATTGACAAAGGTGTTTACAATGGTCAACCTTATATAAAATGTTATCTTAAAATGAAAATAAAAATCTAAACGGCTTAAAGTGGTAGTAAACCTCTGAAAAAAAAAAAAACCCTGCAAGACAACGGCATAATGTGCTAGTATGCAACTAATTCTTACCTTAGCACTAAGCCCTCCAGCATTTCCCGGTCCTCACTGAGAGGGCTGACATTTTCTCCCATCTTTTCCTGTGAGTGGCCAGAGCTTTGATGACTCCCCCGTGCCCTTTGTTTCGGCAAGAAGCTCTGAAGGTCCAGCACTGTATGCTGGACCTCTAGAGTGCATGCGTCACTGACATCAGCAGCTGCATGCAGGGTGAATAACTCCTAAACGGTGCATGTTTAGGAGATAGTCATACTGCCTATAATAAGGCTTACCTGTAGCTAAAAATAACAAAGCGAGGTATAAAACTGCTTTAAAAAAGGAGGTAGGAAGAGTTTGGCTTAAACATTTTTAGTCAAGTCAATTTGTACATTATAATTATTATACAGGATTGATATAGCGCCAACAGTTTGAGCAGCCCTTTAAAATAGAAACAAACTCTCCAGAGGGTGACAAAGCTGCTGCCTGAGGGTGTCCCCATTGCTCCTCCATAGAATGGAGCCACCTTAAGACAGGAAGCTCAGTAACTCAAATCATGCAACCTGTAGAATTTTTTAAACGTCACCTATGGAGATTTTTTTAAGGGTAAAAGTTTGACGCCATTCCACGAACGGGCGAAATTTTGAAGCATGACATGTTGGGTATCCATTTACTTGGTGTAACCTTATCTTTCACAATATAAAAAAAATTGGGCTAACTTTACTGTTGTCTTATTTTTTAATTCAAAAAAGTGTATTTTTTCCAAAAAAGTCCTCTTGTAAGACCACTGCGCAAATACGGTGTGACAGTAAGTATTGCAACAACCGCTATTTTATTCTCTAGGGTGTTAGGAAAAAATGTATAATATTTTGGGGGGGGGGGGGGGTCTAAGTAATTTTCTAGCAAAAAAAAAATGTTTTTAACTTGTAAACAACAAATCTCAAAAAGAGGCTCGGCCGTTAACTGCTTAAGGACCACCTCCTGCACATATACGTTGGCAGAATGGCACGGCTGGGCACAATCACGCACCTGTACGTGGCTCTTTAAGTGCCCAGCCATGGGTCGGGAATGTGCCGCTGGCGGCATGTGGCTGTTACCGATCATCTGTTCCCTGTTATATATATATGATCAGTGACGTCACATGCCAGGCCATGCCCCCCCCCTACAATAATAAAAAAAAAAACACATAACGTCACACATAACCCCTCCTTGCCCCCTAGTGGTTAACTCCTTCACTGCCAGTGTCATTTACACAGGAATCAGTGCATTTAAAGAGGAAGTAAACCCTGATGAGTTTACTTCCTCTTTCATTCCCTGCAAAGGCAAAGCATAATGGACTACTATGCATCGCATAGTAGCTCATTATGTGTCACTTACCTGACACAGGAGCCAGCGAAGTCACCGATGTCCCCTGTAGTCCGCCGCATCCATCTTGTTGGTGGGGTCTCGCAGCTCCGCCGCTGTCATTCGACACGCGCGGCAGCTCCATTCTTGGAAATGCTGCGCTCAGTGCGCCTGCGCGCCGCTGTCTACGGCGCATGCGCCGTAGACAGCGGTTCCCGTTTATAGGTTTAGGAAATATTGGTTTAGGAGATATTGCTTGGACCTACAGGTAAGCCTTAATCTAGGCTTACCTGTAGGTCAAAGTGGTTTGTAAGGGTTTACAACCACTTTAAATAGCACTGATTGCTGTATAAATGACAATGGTCCCAAAAATGTGTCAAAAACGTCCGACGTGTCCGCCATAATGTTGCAGTCACAATAAAAATAGCTGATCATCGCCATTACTAGTTAAAAAAAA
Organism: Lithobates pipiens; assembly: GCF_037356315.1. Classification (NCBI taxonomy): domain Eukaryota; kingdom Metazoa; phylum Chordata; class Amphibia; order Anura; family Ranidae; genus Lithobates; species Lithobates pipiens. The sequence goes on along the minus strand of NW_027507788.1, from coordinate 94,484,552 downwards.
AAGAAATTATAAAAATGCTATAAAACTATCCCCTATTTTGTAAACGCTATAACGTTTGCGCAAACCAATCAATAATCGATAATTGCGATTTTTTTTACCAAAAATATGTAGAATATTATACATCGGCCTAAACTGAAGGAAAAAACGTTTTTTTTATATATTTTTTGGGGATATTTATTATAGCAAAAAGTAAAAAATATTGCATTTTTTTTTATAGCGCAAAAAATAAAAAAAGCAGAGGTGATCAAATACCACCAGAAGAAAGCTCTATTTGTGGGAAAAAGGACGCCAATTTTGTTTGGGAGCCACGTTGCAGACGCAGTGCCGAAACGCAAAAAGGGGCCTTGTACTTTGGCTGCATATTGGTCTGGGGCTTAAGTGGTTAAAAGTCGGCAACTACAGTAGTTGTAAAAAAAAAAAAAAAAAAAAAAGGCGGAATAACGCTTTAAGTTTTTGTTGGGTTTAGGTACGCCTTAAGTACCGGTAAATAGACAATGTACTTTCCACTTTAGATCATGGCAACTATCAGTTTTTATGTAATCACTGTTCTCATTCTATTTCTAGCAAGCATGTACAGGCTACTCCTATGTACTATTCTATGGCTTGTTCATTGAGCAGTATTATCCGCTTTGGTCTGGTTCTCTGCCTCAGCAGCACATAGCAAGGGACCAATGTTGTCAGACTGGTAATTTCATCATCCCTGTGTTCAAAAAGATTCTGAAATATGAGTGCTGGATTCCTTTCTAGGTTCACATCTGTCTCTAGGATAAAATTTGTCTAAGGCGCTGTGCCTGCCCCATCAAGCTCAAGGCAGTTATCAGCAGACGGGTGTATTGTGTATTCACTGAGTGCATTGCCTGATCAGTACAAACACACTATACAGTACAAATTATAACCAAGCCTGGTAGGAATTAAACAGTTCAAACTGTTAAAATTAAGGATTTTTTTATTTTATTTTTGTGTTTACTTTAACGGCTTCAATACCGGGCACTTTCACCCCCTTCCTGCCCAGGCCAATTTTCAGCTTTCAGCATTCTCACACTTTGAATGACAATTGTGCAGTCATGCAAAGCTATACCCAAATGAAATTGTTATTTTTTTTGAGACAGAGTTTTTTTTTTTGGTGGTATTTAACCACTTTCAGACCGGACCATTTTGCTGGTAAATGACCAGAGGTCTTTTTACACTTTGGCACTGCGCTGCTTTAACTGGTAATTGCGCGGTCATGCAATGTTGTACCCAAACAAAATTTGCGTCCTTTTCTTCCCACAAATAGAGCTTTCTTTTGATGGTATTTGATTGCCTCTGCGATTTTTATTTTTTGCGATATAAACGTAAAAAGACCGCAAATTTTGAAAAAAAATGATATTTTCTACTTTTTGTTATTAGAAAAATCCAATAAACTCAATTTTAGTCATACATTTAGGCCAAAATGTATTCAGCCACATGTCTTTGGTAAAAAAAAAGTCAATAATTGTATATTTATTGGTTTGCGCAAAAGTTGTCACATCTACAAACTAAGGTACGTTTTCTGGAATTTACGCAGCTTTTAGTTTACGACTGCCTATCTCATTTCTTGAGGTGCTAAAATGGCAGGGCAGTACAAAACCCCCCCAAATGACCCCATTTTGGAAAGTAGACCCCCTAAGGAAATTGATAAGAGGCATGTTGAGCCCATTGAATATTTTATTTTTTTGCCTCAAGCGATTGAATAATGACAAAAAAAAAATTTTTTTTTTTTTTTACACAAAGTTGTCACTAAATGATATATTGCTCACACATGCTATGGGCGTATGTGAAATGACACCCCAAAATAAATTCTGCTGCTTCTCCTGAGTACGGGGATACCACATATGTGGGACTTTTTGGGAGCCTAGCCGCGTACGGGGCCCCGAAAACCAAGCACCGCCTTCAGGCTTTCTAAGGGCGTAAATTTTTGAGTTCACTTCTCACTACCTATTACAGTTTTGAAGGCCATAAAATGCCAAGATGGCACAAAACCCCCACAAATGACCCCATTTTAGAAAGTAGACACCCCAAGCTATTTGCTGAGAGGCATGTTGAGTTCATGGAATATTTTATATTTTGCCACAAGTTGCGGGAAAATTACAAACTTTTTTTTTTTTTTTTTTTTAACAAAGTTGTCACTAAATGATATATTGCTCATGCATGCCATGGGCATATGTGAAATGACACCCCAAAATAAATTCTGCTGCTTCTCCTGAGTACGGGGATACCACATATGTGGGACTTTTTGGGAGCCTAGCCGCGTACGGGGCCCCGAAAACCAAGCACCGCCTTCAGGCTTTCTAAGGGCGTAATTTTTTGATTTCACTCCTCACTACCTATTACAGTTTTGAAGGCCATAAAATGCCAAGATGGCACAAAACCCCCACAAATGACCCCATTTTAGAAAGTAGACACCCCAAGCTATTTGCTGAGAGGCATGTTGAGTCCATGGAATATTTTATATTTTGCCACAAGTTGCGGGAAAATTACAAACTTTTTTTTTTTTTTTTTTTTCACAAAGTTGTCACTAAATGATATATTGCTCACGCATGCCATGGGCATATGTGAAATGACACCCCAAAATAAATTCTGCTGCTTCTCCTGAGTATGGGGATACCACATATGGGGGACTTTTTGGGAGCCTAGCCGCGTACGGGGCCCCGAAAACCAAGCACCGCCTTCAGGCTTTCTAAGGGCGTTACAGTTTTGAAGGCCATAAAATGCCAAGATGGCACAAACCCCCCCCCAAATGACCCCATTTTGGAAAGTAGACACCCCTAAATTTAGGGGTACACTAGTGAGACTAGGTAATAAATGGCGGGTGCCCTGAAACTATAAAAAAATAACTAACCAACCAGCGTCACCTGTAACAGTTATATGGTGATCACTGGTGAAAGGGTTAACTAGGGGGCAATTAGGGGGCTTTATGCGGTAGTATATGGGGGTCCCTGGCGCTATAAAAAGCTGCAGCGAACCTAAATACCTACCTGCCTAACTAGCGTCACCTGTGACACTAATACAGCGATCAGAAAAACGATCGCTTATTAGGCTGGGTTCACACTGGAGCGATGCGGGAACGCCACGAATGCGCGGCGGGTTCCCGCATCGCATGCCTCCCGGCGGCAGTTCACACTGCCCTATGCGAACTGCTGGGAGTGTCAGTGAAATGTTACTGACACCCCCAGATCAGTTCGCATATCACAGTGCGATCTGCAAACTCGGATCGCATGGTGTGAACACCCATGCGATCCGATTCTGCTGCGGGCCAAAAAAAGGGTCCCGTGCGAATTTGCGGCGGGTGCGGCGAATGGCTGAACTCGAATCGCACAGAGATCGGATGTGATTTGCACTGCAGTGCGGTGCGAATCACATCCGTTCTCATAAACCGCTGCAATGTGAACCCAGCCTTAGTGACACTGGCGACGGGGGGTGATCACGGGGTTAAACCTTTATTGGGGGGTTAGGGGGGTACCTTAGAACTAAAGGGGGCTAACCCTAACTGCCCTAACAGTTATTAGTCACAAATGACACCCGCCGGGTGATCAGGGGGTTAAACCTTTATTAGGTAATAAATGGCGGGTGCCCTGAAACTATAAAAAAATAACTAACCAACCAGCGTCACCTGTAACAGTTATATGGTGATCACTGGTGAAAGGGTTAACTAGGGGGCAATCAGGGGGCTTTATGCGGTAGTATATGGGGGTCCCTGGCGCTATAAAAAGCTGCGGCGAACCTAAATACCTACCTGCCTAACTAGCGTCACCTGTGACACTAATACGGCGATCAGAAAAATGATCGCTTATTAGGCTGGGTTCACACTGCAGCGATGCGGAAACGCCGCGAATCCGCGGCGGGTTCCCGCATCGCATGCCTCCCGGCGGCAGTTCACACTGCCCTATGCGAACTGCTGGGAGTGTCAGTGAAATGTTACTGACACCCCCAGATCAGTTCGCATATCGCAGTGCGATCTGCAAACTCGGATCGCATGGTGTGAACACCCATGCGATCCGATTCTGCTGCGGGCCAAAAAAAGGGTCCCGTGCGAATTTGCGGCGGGTGCGGCGGGTGTGGCGGGTGCGGCGAATGGCTGAACTCGAATCGCACAGAGATCGGATGTGATTTGCACTGCAGTGCGGTGCGAATCACATTCGTTCTCATAAACCGCTGCAATGTGAACCCAGCCTTAGTGACACTGGCGACGGGGGGTGATCACGGGGTTAAACCTTTATTGGGGGGGTTAGGGGGGTACATTAGAACTAAAGGGGGCTAACTCTAACTGCCCTAACAGTTATTACAGTCACAAATGACACCAATGCAAAAAAATAAAAAGAAAAAATAAAAAATTACATTGGTGTCACTGTGACTGGGGGGCAGGGGTAATTGGGGGGGTGATCGGGGGGTAAAGGGGGGGTGTGAGTGTGCCTGGCATGTTCTACTGTGTGTGTGAGTGTTGGTGCAACTTACTGATCCGCTCTCCTCCGTGTCGGAACGAAAAATACCGACACGGAGGAGAGAATACATCACTTCCTCTCCTGTGTTTACATTACAGGAGAGGAAGTGATGTCACCGGGGATTTCTATTCGTCGGGAGCGATCGCGAGGGGGTGGCCATGAATGAATGGCCGTCCCCTCGTCCGGGATCGCTCCCGAACGAATACCGACCGCCGCAGGCACCGGGCGGGGGCCCGATCGGGCCCCCGACCCGCGGGAGGCAAGGGACGTACATGTATGTCCTTATGCCTGCCCGTGCCATTGTACCGACGTACATCGGCGTGCGGCGGTCGGCAACTGGTTAATCACCACTGGGTTTTTTTATTTTTTGCTAAAACAAATGAAAAAATACTGAACATTTTGAATAAAAAATGTTTTTTCTTAGTGTCTGTTAGCTAATTTTGTAAATTTTATTTTTCTCCTTCACTGATGGGCACTGATGAGACAGCACTGAAGGGCATTGATGAGGTGGAATTGATATGCCCTGTACACACGGTCGGACATTCCGACCACAAAATCCGTCTGATTTTTTCCAACAGATTTTGGCCGAAACTTGTGTTGCATACACACTGTCGGACAAAGTTGTCGGAAAATCCGTCTCATAATTTAATCTGAGCATGCGTGGCGCTTTGTCCGTCGGAATTCTCTACAAACAACCGGAAAATGTCAGATCGGATTTTGTTGTTGGAAACTTTTAGATCCAGCTCTTAAACTTTTTCCATCGGGATTTCCGACAGAAAAAGTCAGATAGAGCCCACACACGATTGGATTTTCTGACAACATAATCCAATTGGACTTTTTCTGTCTTAATTTCCGACCGTGTGTACAGGGCAATAGGTGCCACTGATTGGCATCACTGCTGGGCACTGTTGGGGCTGCACTGATAATCAGTACAGGTCTCCCCTGAGAGAAAATGCCACTGATCGGCTCTCCTCACATGCTGTCAATGTGAGGAGAGGGAAGCTGACAACTGCCATTTCTTTGTTTACATGTGATCAACTGTTATTGGACACAGCTGATCACATGGGTAAAGAGCCCCGTCATCGGCTCTTTACCGAGATCGGGGATTCACTGTGTCCCAGAGACACAGTATGCAGCTGATCGCTGTGCCCTCAGAGTGGGACAACATCATGTGACGTCATCCCAGAACAAGAGAACCACCCTGCCACCATCAATTGTCAATACAGCGTGCAAGAGCTGGTTAAAGTATATTTATACCCTTAAAAAATGTAATATACAGTATTGCAACGTATTAGTTCTTAGGTGTGATGGCTTTATTATTTTCCTTATTTCTGGCTTTTTTTTCCTTTTTTGTGTCAACTGGTGAAGCCTGCCAGTAACACACCTCCTGTCCTAGAGTGGCAACGCTCACTTACTGTATATTGACGAGGGAACAATGTTGTCACCCTAGGTTCCCTACTCCTTATTTGGACATCTCTCCCTTTGTTCATTGTTGTAAAATAGAGGGGGTGTTCTGTAGTTCGCAGAGGTGAGCTGAGCAGGGCTGATGACAGTTATGGTCCATGCACACTGGCTTAAAAAACACTGCTTCTACAGGAGTTTTGCATTTTTTCTGTAGAAGCAGCTCAATGTTATTCTTTATTCCATGCATATTAGGACATTTAGATGCCTATTTTTTCATATTTACAGTTGAGCTTTTAGAGGTAGAAAAAATAAACCCTTCTGGGTTGCATTTTTGAGAGGAGTTTTCTGGCAGGTCAGCTTTACCAGCAGGTTAAACTAAAAAAAAAAAAAAAAAAAAAAAACAGGATCATCTGTCGGCTGCTTAACCACTTAAGGACTGCCTCACGCCGATATACGTCGGCATAATGGCACGGCTGGGAACAATCACGTACCGCTACGTGATTCTTTAAGTGCCCAGCCGTGGGTTGGGAGCACGACTCCGGCAGTGCGCTCCCGACCCGGTCCTGTGCTCCATGACCGCGGGACCAGCGGACCCGATCGCCGCTGGTGTCCTGCGATCGGATCACAGAGCTGAAGAACGAGGAGAGGTCTGTGTAAACAAACCTCTCCCCGTGCTTCCCTGTGCGTCTGTCACCGATCGTCTCTTCCCTTTTATAGGGAAGGACGATCAGTGACAATCACAAGCCAGGCCACGCCCCCTACAATAAAAAAAAACATTACGTCATACATAACCCCTACACTGCCCCCTAGTGGTTAACTCCTTCACTGCCAGTGTCATTTACACAGGAATCCGTGCATTTAAATAGCATTGATTCCTGTATAAATGACAATGGTCCCAAAAATGTGTTAAAAACGTCCGACGTGCCCGCCATAATGTCACAGTCACAATAAAAATCGTTGATCGCCGCCATTACTAGTAAATTTTTTTTTATAAAAACGCTATAAAACTATTCCCTATTTTGTAAACGCTATAACTTTTGCGCAAACCAATGAATAATCGCTAATTGCGATTTTTTTTTTTTACTAAAAATATGTAGAAGAATCGGCCTAAACTGAGGAAAAAAATTTTTTTATATATTTTTTGGGGATATTATAGCAAAAAGTAAAAAATATTGATTTTTTTTTCAAAATTGTCGCTCTATTTTTGTTTATAGCGCAAAAAATAAAAACCAATTTTGTTTGGGAGCTACGTCACACGACCACGCAATTGTCAGTTAAAGCGATCCTTTGGCTGCAAATTGGTCCGGGGCTTAAGTGGTTAAGTCTTCCCTGTTGCTTTCCTTTGGGTATAACCAGAAGAAATTGTCAAGTGATTTAATTCTCTAGAACAGGGGTAGGGAACCTTTTTGGCTGAGAGAGCCATGAACGCCACATATTTTAAAATGTAATTCTGCGAGAGCCATACAATATGTTTACTTTTTTTTTTTTTATCGATTAATCGACTAATTTCAATTATAACTATAATATCCAAGTCATCTCCCCCACTGTAATATCCACATCTCCCCTATGATTGTTTGCTTGCTTACCACTACACAGGCAGGCAGATTCACGAGCAGTTGAGACGGGTGATGATGACGTCAGCGTGCCGCTCACCTAGGCCGCCGCTGGATGTACCAAGATTGCGGCCTTTCCTATGGGCTCAATCCAAGGATCGGCACACCACGCAATCCGCAGATTGAGAGGTGAAAGCCAGATGCAGCCATCAAAAGAGCCACATCTGGCTCGAGAGCCATAGGTTCCCTACCCCTGCTCTAGAATCTGCCAATATCACAGCTGCTGAAATATATATATATATATATATATATATATATATATATTTTTTTTTTTAGCTGGGGAGGGCTGGAAATTTTTGATCTGAGGCATAACTAGAACCTTCCATCCGAGCCCCAGGCTTCCAGTTCTGGGAGGGTATCCATGGACATCCTCCCAGAACCCTGCCTCACTGTGTTCAACCTTAAATCTATTTTTGAATATGCCTGGCATCATGTCTCACTGGGTACTGTTTCCTCAAGTTCATCTATAGCCAAAACATTTGGTCTTTAGTTTTGGATATAATAAGGATTCGTTGCAAAGTTTTTACCTACTGTAGAGATCCTGCCAATAAAGCTGGCCATAGACTGTTTGAATCAGTCAGTTCCTGCTGAACTGACCGAGATTCGAACCATGAATGGGCAGGCTGAATGTACCCAAGTACCCAAGATGGATCAACTTGGGTAAGAGCAGCATGTTGGATTGGCTCCCCCCCACCGGAAGAACACAATGGTTCCCCAAGAGGGATTCCTCCATCAACACTGACTGTGCTGATGGGGGAATCAACTCATGGTTGCAGGAAAACAAATGCTCCATCTATGGCTGGCTTAACAGCTATAAAGCTAAGCCACTGGCTCGCAATTAGCCATGGCCTTGTCAGCCTGCTGTCTACACTCTCTCACTTGGCTGTTGGAATACTTATTAGGTCTATCAAATAAAGCACTCCAATGGCCAACTGAATGTGTTTGCATGACAGATTAACAACTCTCCTGCTCATTGCAAGGCAGGATTCCCATACACTTTAACGCAAGCCCTGAAGCTGCTTGCTTATCCTTATCCAATACTTTCCTACAACATTATATTTCCCTTCACTTTCCTGCCACTCCATTCTCCTGCAAGAGGAAGGTCAAGTTCCATGTAAGACGTTCTGATGTATGATCTATATCACATAGACTGAGAACTTTCAATGCTAGGCACTTTAGCAGCCAATTGCCAAGAACAATAGCTGTTAGTTGTGTGGAAGGGGAATGAGTCAAATGTTCCTCCATTTCTGAAGAACCAAGTACATCACTTTGCTTCATCGGGCAAACTGAGCACAAGAGCAAAAAGGAAGACAAAGATGGAGGAACTAGCAACTACCACTGTAGTAAACCTGTTGCTTTGACCTACATTGGCAAGGCACAGGTTCCTTTGTAAAACTGAAGAAATCTCCATTACATTTTGTTACTTTTGGTCTGGCAGCAATATATAGCTCCCTAATGGTCACTAATTCTTCAGTCATAGCTAATGGGCAGTTGTGTTCTCATGATCCTTTACACAGATCCTTATTTCAGTTTGCTGTCATATTGCAATACAATTTGTTTTTTTCTTCTTTCCCCGCTAAACCTGTTTTATCTGTCCTAACCTATTCTTGTTACATCCAGTCCCCCCATCAGAATAGACCTTAGTGCTGAACAGCAATTTAACCTCCTCCTAGTGCAGGAGTAGTATTTTAGGTAACACAAAGTACAGTGTCTTGCAAATGTATTCGCCCCCTTGGCATTTTTTGTGTTTTGTTGCCTCACAACCTGGATTGTTTGAGGATTTGCATCATTTCATTTACAGAACATGATCACAACTTTGAAGATTAATTTTTTTTAATTTTTATTGTGAAGCAAACAAATAGGACAAAATAACAGAAAAAGTCAATGTGCATAACTTTTCACCCCCCTAAAGTCAACACTTTGTAGAGCCACCTTTTGCCACTATCACAGCTCCAAGTCGCTTTGAATAAGTCTCTATGAGCTTGCCACATCTTACCACTGGGATTTTTGCCCATTCCTCCTTGCAAAACTTCTCTAGCTCCTTCAAGGTGGATGGTTTATGTGAACAGCAGTCTTTGTCTGACCACAGATTTTCTATTGGATTGAGGTCTGGGCTTTGACTAGGCCATTCCAACACATTTACACGTTTCCCCTTTAAACCAAGTGCAATGTGTTTGGGGTCATTGTCCTGCTGGAAGGTGAACCTCCGTCCTAGCCTCAAATACTACAGGGTGGTATAGGTTTTGTTCATGATTATCCCTGTATTTAACACCATCCATCTTTACCCTAAGCTCTGACCAGTTTCCCAGTCCCGACCGCTGAAAAATATCCCCACGGCATGATGCTGGTGTTCTTTGGGTGATGTGATGTGTTGGGTATGCGCCAGACATAGCGTTTTTCTTTGATGGCCAAAAAGTTTAATTTTAGTCTCATCAGACCAGAACACCTTCCTCCATACATTTTGGGAGTCTCCTACATGACTTAAATTGTGCCACTGTTTTTGCTGACAGTAATGGCTTTCTTCTGGGCTCACTTCCATAAAGCCCAACTCTATGGAGCGTATGGTGTATTGTCGTCCTATGTACAGATACTCCAGTCTCTGCTGTGGAACTCTGCAGCTCCTCCAGGGTTACCTTAGGTGTCTGTGCTGCCTCTCTGATAAATGCCCTCCTTGCCCGGTCTGTGAGTTTTGGTATGCAGCCATCTCTTGGCAGGTTTGCTGTTGTGCCATGTTCTTTCCATTTTGATATGATAGATTTGATGGCGCTCATAGGGATCATCAAAGATTTAGATTTTTTTTTTTTATAACCTAACCCTGACTTGTACTTCTCAACAACATTGTTCCTTACTTTTTTGGAGAGTTCACCAGTCTTCGTGGCAGTGTTTGCCCTTTGCTTAGGTGTTGCAGCCTCTGGGGGCTTTCAAAAAGGTGTGTATATGTATTGACAGATCATGTGACATTTAGATTGCACACAGGTGGACATCATTTCACTAATCATGTGACTTCTGATGGTAACTGGTTGCACCAGAGATTTCTATGGGCTTCATATCAAAAGGAGGTGAATACATACGTATATGCCAATTATCAGTTTTTTAATTAAAAAAAAAAGTTTTATGTATATATTTTTCTAATTTTACTTCACCAACTTAGACTATTGTGTTCTGATCCATTACATATAATTCAGATTAAAAAAACACTGAACTCAAAGCTGTAATGTAACAAAATAGGTAAAAAGCCAAAAGGGGCGAATACTTATGCAAGGCACTGTAAATCGAGAAACGCAAATGAAAAAACAAATGCCTAGGTTCTAAGGGAGCCTTAGATGGTCACATGCCCAATTCAGCGTATAAATCCTCTGTGCCCAGTAAATTGGATTGCAGGCTCTCTCAAAAATAAATTTAGAAATTAAGTTACATGTAATAAAATGGAAAAAGTATTAAACACGCTAACTGAAATGTATTTAATACTTCATACAAAATCCTTTGTTGGTAATGACAGCTTCAAGACGCCTCCTGTATGGAGAATCTAGTCGCATGCATTGCTCAGGTGTGATTTTGACCCATTCTTCCACAGTCTTCAAATCTTGACGGTTCCCTGGGCCTCTTCTATGACCTCTGATCTTTAATTCTTTTCATAGCCTTTCTAATGGATTAACGTCAGGTGACTGACTGTCCCTTCTAGCAGCTTTATTTTTTTTTTCTTTGAGAGTCTCAATGGCTTTGTGTTTGGGATCATTGTTTTGCTGAATTGTCCGCCCTTGTTTCATCTTCATCATCCTGGTAGATGGCAGCAGATTTTTATCATGAATGTCTTGGTACATTTTTCCATTCATCTTTCCTTCATGCTTTTTCTTCAGCAATGGAATCTTGTGTGGCGAGTGTGCATACAGGCCATGGTGGTTGAATGCATTAATTGTTTTCTTTGAAACAATTGTACCTGCTAATTCCATTATTTTCTGAAGCTCTCCACAAGTGGTCCTTGGCTCTTGGACAACTCTTCTAATAGTGCTTTTTACGCCCCTGTCAGAAACCTTTCGAAGAGCACCTGGTCGTGGCCGGTTTATGGGGAAATTATGTTCTTTCCACTTCTGGATTATGGCTTCAACAATGCCGATTGTAGAAATGTAGATATCCTTCTATAACCAATGCCATCAGTATGTTTTGCAACAATAAGTTTTCTAAGGTCTTCAGAGAGCTCTTAGCTCTTCTTAAACATCATTGAGAGGTTTCTTGTGTGACACCTTGGTAATGAGACACCTTTTTATAGGCCATCAGTTGAGACCAAACCAGCTGATATTAATTTGCACTGAAAGTGGCAGGCTTTTTTAAATTACTGAAATGTCGTGAAAATTTCATGTTAATAGCACCTTTAGAAATACACTGTTGAACAAGCTGTACACTCAATACTTTTACATTGTAGAAAAGTGTAATTTCTGTTGTCACATGAAAAGATATAAGAAAATATTTACAAAAATGTGAGGGGTGTACTCACTTTTGTGAGAGGCTGTATATATATTTAGTGTTAAGTTGGGCAATACCACATTGCTGTCTCTGCTTGGTAGATAATTCAATTCTAATTTGTTTGGCTAACAAAATTCTTATTCAGAGCCCATTCACACTGTTAGGGTATGGAAACATGCGTTTAAATAAAGCTGCTTAGGTTGCCGCACCACAATTCACAGTAATGCACTACAATGCGTTGTGGTGCACTCATTTTCCCTTGAATCATTTTAACCACTTGACCACTGGGCACTTAACCACTTAAGGACCGTCGCATGCCAATGTACGTCATCACAATGGCATGTACAGGCACAAGCACGTACACGTACGTGCTTGCCTTCCAGCAGGTGGGGGACTGCAGTTATTTACTGATCACTGCATTCAGTGTCAGTTGTGACAGTAAAAACTGTCAGGGCAGTTAGTGTTGGGTCCAGGGTAGCCCCCTACCCCCCCAATAAAGGTTTAACCCCCTGATTGCCCCTAGTTAACCCTTTCACCCCCTTTTGCCAGTGTCACTAAGCGATAATTTTTCTGATCGCTGCATTAGTGTCGCTAGGTAGCTAGTTTTTTTTTAGGTTCACCGCCAGGTTTTTATAGTGCTAGGTACCCCCGATATACTACCCAATAATGGTTTTAACCCCCTGATTGCCCCTAGTTAACCCTTTCACCAGCGATCACAGTATAAATGTCACTGGTGATGCTGGTTAGCCAGTTAGTTATTTAGGTTCCCCGTCAGGTTTTTATATAGCGCCAGGGACCCCCATATACTACCTAATAAAAATTTGAACCCCCTAATTGCCCCTAGTTAACCCTTTCACCAGTGATCACCGTATAAGTGTTACAGGTGACTCTGGTTAGTTTGCTTTTTATAGCATCAGGGCACCCACCATTTATTACTCAATAAAGGTTTAACCCCCTGATCACCCGGCGGGTGATATCAATTAGGTTTTAGGGTCAGGGTCTGCGTCGCCCCAGGCAGCGCTAGGTTAGTACCAGTACCGCTAACACCCACGCGCAAAGCATAAACCTCCCGTAGGGGTATAGAATCTGAACAGATCAATATCTGATCTGATCAGATCTATACTAGCGTCCCCAGCAGTTTAGGGTTCAAAAAAACGCATTGTTAGCAGGATCAGCCCTGATACCTGCTAGCTCCTGCGTTTTGCCCCTCCGCCCAGCCCACCCAAGTGCAGTATTGATCGATCACTGTCACTTACAAAACACTAAACACATAACTGCAGCGATCGCAGAGTCAGGCCTGATCCCTGCGATCGCTAACAGTTTTTTTTTGGTAGCGTTTTATATTTAAATCTGGAAGGCAGTGCTTGGTTTTCAGGGTCTCGTACGTGGCTAGGCTCCCAAAAAGTCCCCCACATGTCGTATCCCCATACTCGGGAGAAGCAGCAGAATTTATTTTGGGGTGTAATTTGACTTATGCCCATAGCATGTGTGAGCAATATATCATTTAGTGACAACTTTGTGCAAAAAAAAATAAAAAATTTAAAATTCCTGCAACTTGTGGCAAAATATAAAATATTTCATGGACTCAACATGCCTCTCAGTAAATAGCTTGGGGTGTCTACTTTCCAAAATGGGGTCATTTGGGGGGGGGGGTTTTGTGCAATTTTGGCATTTTATGGCATTCGAAACTGTGATAGGTAGTGAGGAGTGAAATCAAAAATTTACACCCTTAGAAACCCTGAAGGCAGTGATTGGTTTTCGGGGTGCCGTACGCAGCTAGGTTCCCAAAAAGTCCCACATATGTGGTATCCCCGTACTCAGGAGAAGCAGCAGAATATATTTTGGGGTGCAATTCCACATATAACTATGGCATGTGTGAGCAATATATCATTTAGTGACAACTTTTTGTAAATTTTTTTTTTTTTGGTGTCATTATTCAATCACTTGGGACGAAAAAAATTCAATGGGCTCAACATGCCCCTCAGCAATTTCCTTGGGGTGTCTACTTTCCAAAATGGGGTTATTTGGGGGGGGGGCTTGTACTGCCCTGCCATTTTAGCACCTCAAGAAATGAGATAGGCAGTCGTAAATTAAAAGCTGTGTAAATTCCAGAAAATGTACTCTAGTTTGTAGACGCTATAACTTTTGCGCAAACCAATAAATATACGCTTATTGACATTTTTTTTACTAAAGACATGTGGCTGAATAAATTTTGCCCTAAATGTATGACTAAAATTGAGTTTATTCGATTTTTCTTATAACAAAAAGTAGAAAATATATTTTTTTTCTCAAAAATTTTCGGTCTTTTTCCATTTATATCGCAAAAAATAAAAATCGCAGAGGCAATCAAATACCATCCAAAGAAAGCTCTATTTGTGGGAAGAAAAGGACACAAATTTCATTTGGGTACAACATTGCATGACTGCGCAATTACCAGTTAAAGCAGTGCAGTGTGAAATTGTAAAAAGACCTCTGGTCCTTACGCTGAAAATTGGTCCGGGGCTGAAGGGGTTAAACACCCTCAATAACCAGACCAATTTTCAGCTTTCGGTGCTCTAACATTTTGAATGACAATTACTCAGTCATGCAACACTGGACCCATATGAAATTTGTGTCCTTTCTTTTGGTGGTATTTAATCACCGCTCGGTTTTTTATTTTTTGTGCTATAAGAATAAAGGCCGAAAATTCTGTAAAAAAAATGAATTTTTCTTAGTTTTTGTTATAAAATTTAGCAGATTAGTAATTTTTCTTCATAAATTTTGGCCAAAATTTATACTACTATATATCTTTGGTAAAAATAAGTACAAATTGGTGGATATTATTTGGTCTTTGTGAAAGTTATAGAGTCCACAAGCTATGGTGCCAATATCTGACAATTTATCACACCTGAAGTACTGAGGGCCTATTTCAATTCTTGAGACCCTAACATGCCAGAAAAGTACAAATACCCCCCTTTTTGCAAAGAAGACATTCCAATGTATTTAGTAAGAGGCATGATGAGTTTTTTGAAGTTGTCATTTTTTCCCACAATTCTTTGCAAAATCAAGATTTTTTCAAAATTGTCATATTATCAGTTTATTTCTCACACAGCATATGCATACCACAAATTACACCCCAAAACACATTCTGCTATTACTCCCGAGTACGGCGATACCACATGTGTGAGATTTCTACACAGCGTGGCCACATACAGAGGCCCAACATGCAGGGAGCGCCATCAGGCGTTCTGGAGCATCCAGGCCAATTCTGACATTTCTCTCCTACATGTAAAAATCCTCATTTATTTGCTAGAAAATTACATAGAATCCCAAAACATTATATATGTTTTTTTTAGCAAACACCCTGGAGAATACAATGGTGGTCGGTGCAACTTTTTATCTCGCACGGTATTTGCGTAGAAATTTTTCGAATGCTTTTTTTTGGAAAAAAACACAGTAAAGTTAGCCCAATTTTTGCATAATGTGAAAGATAAAGTTACGCCGAGTAAATAGATACCTAACATGTCACTCTTCAAAATTGCACATGCTCGTGGAATGGCGCCAAACGTCGCTACTTAAAAATCCCCATAGGCGACGCTTTAATTTTTTTTTACTGGTTACATGTTTTGAGTTACAGAGGAGGTTTAGGGCCAGAATTATTGCTCTCGCTCTAACGTTCGCAGTGATACCTCACATGTCTGGTTTGAACACAGTTTTCATATGTGGGCGGGACTTACGTATGCGTTCGCTTCTGCATGCGAGCACATGGGGACAGGGGCGCTTTAAAAAAAAAAAATTCTTATTGTTCATTTTACTTAATTTATTTTAGTTTGACATTTTTTTCCCCAAAAATAAATTTTTTGATCACTTTTATTCCTATTACAAGGAATGTAAACATCCCTTGTAATAGGAATATGGCATGACAGGTCCTCTTTACAGTGAGATATGGGGTCAATAAGACCCAACATCTCACCTCTAAGCTGGGAAGCCTGAAATAAAAAAAATAAAAAAAAAGATTCTGGCTTTGATCGTATTGGCGAGTAAGTAGAAGCACCGGAGGGCGGCGGGAGGGGGGGGGGATGTCTATGGCTGGGTATTGCAGTGTATCACCGGGTATCGACGGGTATGGCAATTTATGGCAGGGTACTGCAGAGTATTGGCGGGTACTGCAGAGTATTGGCGGGTATTGCAGAGTATTACTCTTTTTTTCCATGACATTAAGATATCATTGTGTATTATTGAAATGTGTCATGATGGCTGTGATTGCTTGGGACTATAAAAAGGATTAATGTATTGCTATATTATTATGATGTTTATGTCTATTTAATACACATCAGTTAATTTAAGTAGAAAAATAGGGATAGCCGCTAAACTCAGTAGTGATAAATTAAAAATATAAAAAGGGTTGTACCATCATCCAGGGAACTTAGAGATAGACCAGGCTCCCCACTCCTTTATAAATTAATGTAAGTTTTATTACCAATTATATTGTGGAAAATAAAGGTGGTGGTGGTGGTGTTGGTGGGTTTTTCTCACAAGTATACATTTTATTATCTACTCTTCCTTCATTGATGCATTGTTCCATGTAAAGTACAGTATGTATGAACTGAAGACTTGAATATAGAGCTACACTGTTAGAATATAATATTCTTATATTATTAACAAATGAATGGATTAGATCTTAGATAATAATTGAATTGTATATATATGTATGTATATATATATATTATATATCTTCTATGTATGGAAATAGTGAAATTATAGACTTTTATATTTGTGAAAATATACATTGTTATAAACTTCATAAGCAATTCTAAGTAGAGTCAACATATGTTAGTTATTAAGAGCGAGCTGAGCTCTCATCTCCCCCCATCACAGATGAGAAGGAAGGTTTTACATTAAGATGAAAAAGTTTCAAAGTTTTAGTTTAATATGCATACTGATATATGTAGTATTTGATTTAGAAGTATAAGGAAACATATATTGTAGAAGTTAAATGGTTTTACATATAGCTCCTCTTGGCCCATACCTCAGGAATGTCAACTCCCACCCTTGTGCAAGTTGGGAGGAAAGCCCATTATTTTCTGTAGGACTACAAGTCAATAAGAGGCTTTTTAAAAAAAAAAGGCAGGCTTTTTAGGAAAAGGTGGGGGCTGAATTTAGGAGTAAAAAGCTAGTAAAAAGGGTTTTGGGACACACTCACCACGAGGACAGCTACAACTACACACATCTGATTCAATCTTTATCTTAAGAATATTATACATTATTAATGACATTCTATACTTTGATATTGTTCTTGTAATACTTTGATATTTTTATTAAATAAATTTTTTTAGAGTTTTTACAGAAGAACGGAATGGATTTTCTTGGAACTTTTCTCATCAATATGAATTATCGAATATCAATATTACCGTAAAAACAAGAATCTTACACACTCTAGGTAGATATAAAATACAAAAATGACTGCAGCTTTGCATTCATTAAATTAAATGCAAGGAGTGTATATACATGAGTTTGGCTCATGATCAGCCTTTCCCAGTCCCTGTATAGAAAGGGATAAGCAGTACAAGAAATTATTTAGATATATGCTAAGGAGCATGCTAATGGGAGGGAAGAGCAAATAAATAGACAGAGGACCTCATTAGTCTCCTTTCACTATCCATTCACAGACAGGGGCAGCCACAGGATAACCTGGGCTCAGGGGAACCAAGGTAAATGTTTTTGGACATCAGACTGGGGACATCTAGGGCCAACAAAAAGGCACTGTGGGCAAAATCGCAGAATATCAGGTGGATATTAAAGCAAAAAGCCCTCGCGGCATGGTCTCCATTAGACCTCTGAAATTAGGCTGTAGTATCTGGCCTCAAGCCATCAGTAGCAAATCCTTTAAGACCTGTAAGTTTCACAGTGGGGCCTCCATGGATTGACTCGTTTTTACAGCACATCCCACAGTTGCTCGATTGGATTGAGATTTGGAGAATTTGGAGGCCAAGTCAACACTTCAAACTCATTGTTATGCACCGGAAACCATTCTTAAACCATTTTTTTTTCAAAGTAGCAGGGTGCATTATCCTGCTTAAGGACGCCACTGCCATCTGGGAATACAGTTTCCATGAAGGAGTGTACTGGGTCAGGAGCAGTGTTTATTTCATCAACAAAAACATTTTTATCATCATTTTCTTCTGAGCTCTGCCTGTAAAGCCCCTGAGTACTTCCCCTCCCAGCAAGCGGTGTGGTGTGCCTAGCACTTTGCAGCATTACAGGCTGCCTCCTTAGACAATCCCGAGCACTGTGTGCATTACAGGCCTCCTCAGCCAGAAGACCAATTAAAGAACAATGCAGCATTTACAGGCCTCCCGACTGTCCAGAGCACTGTGTGCATTACAAGCCTCCTCAAACCATCCAGAACACTGTGTGCAATGCATTACAGGCCTCCTCCTTAGCCCGTCCAGAGCACTATGTGCATTACACGCCTTCTCAAACTGTCCGGAGTACTGTGTACATTACAGGTCTCCTCAGCCAGAGGACTAACCATAGAACATTGCAGCATTTACATGCTTCCCAACTGTCCAGAGCATGTGTGCATTAAAAGCCTCCTCAGACCTTCCAGAACACTGTGTGCATTACAGGCTTCCTCTTCAGACCATCTAGAGCACCGTGTGCATTACAAGCCTCCTCAGACTGTCCAGAGCACTGTAAATTACAATTCTCCTCAAACTGCTCAGAGCATGCTGTGTAATGCATTATAGGCCTCCTCAGACCTTCCAGAGCACTGTGTTCATTACAAGCCTCCTCAAACTGTCCAGAGCATTGTGTGTTTGTCAACTACTATATGCTACATATGCCCTATGTACCTCAATAAAGTTTTTTTGGGTGTGTGTAGCATAGCTAATATCTGCAAATGGTTAACTAAAAAGAGGAAATAACCCTGAAAACTGTTCCAATTAAAAGGCAGGCAGAAGGTGAATTAGTCACCTGTATTGCCGATGGTCTCTCTGCAGCTGATCTTTTCTCTATTAAAGGGGTTGTAAAGGTTTGTAGTATGGATGCAGAATACTGGACTCGGGAGGGAGACCACAAGGTAACACCTTCGGGGAAGCGCTTCTGAGGGGATTATCAAACGTGGGGAGGAGCCACGAGAGCTACCAGGGGACCCCTGAAGAGCAGGTTCGGGGCTACTCTGTGCAAAAGCAAGCTGCACACTGGAGGAAAGTATTATGTTTGTTTTTATTTTTATTTTTTATTTTACCTTTACAATCACTTTAAGGCACAATGACATACCAGAAAGTGCACTGCTATATTTCAGAAGGAATTCCAAACAAAAGGTAATTTTTTTCAGGATACTGCTTAGGATAATTGATTATTTTTACATGCTCCCTATAACCAAGCAAATCTTCCCTTTTTATGTTGAGTTCCACTTTAAAGTGGAGCTCCACCAAAAAGGGGAAGCTCTGCTTATTTGCCTCCTCCTCCCCTCCGCTGACACATTTGGCACCTTTCAGGGGGGAGTGGGTACCTGGTTTTCACAGGTACTTGCTCTCACTTCTGGGTGACTTTGCCAAGGCCCCCAAGGTGAACTTTGGTCCCCCTCCTGAAAAATGGGCTTGGGTTTAGTGACCGCTGCATTCGTGAACAGATAAGTGTCCTAATAATAAGTCAGCAGCTACAGTATTTGTAGCTGCTGACTTTTTCATGGTTTCTGACGGAGCCTGGAGCTCCTCTTTAACCACTTAGTGAATGACCCACCTACATATACTGCAGCAGGGTGGCCGCTCTGTGTTTGACACTTCCGGGTCTGGGGGGTGCGTGCGCCTCCGGTGACCCGCTCCTGCTGTGATTGAACACAGCGGGAGCCAATCAGAGGGACCCGTCAGTCGTTCGGGATGCAAGCAGAATGCCAGTCTGACATTGTCATTGTAAACAAAGCAGATTGTCGTTCTGTCAGCAGGGAAGGCTTTGATTCTGGGTTTCTGCTCAGCAAGCACATGGATTTTTGCCTTCCCCCAGTCAAAGTAACTCCCCTACAATGAGAAATCACAACCTAGGCTTACATTTAACCCTTTGATTGCCCCTGATGTTAATTCATTCTCTGCCAGTGTCATTAGTACAGCGACAGTGCATATTTTTTAGCACTGATCACTGTATTGATGAAGACATTAGATTTTTTTTATTTTTTTATTGGGTGTTTTTATAGCAGAAAGTAAAAAATATTGTGTTTTTTTTTTAATCACAATTGTTGGTCTATTTTTGTTTATAGCGAAAAACTGCAGAGGTGATTTAACCACCTCGCGCCCGCCCTATAGCCGAATGACGGCCGTAGAGCAGGCGCGCTTGTCCGGGAGGCCGATCCTGGACGTCCTAATGTTTGCTTCCGCAATGCGCGCCGCCGCGGGCACGCATCGCGGAAGTTCTGTGTTCGCCGTGTCCCCCGGGGACAGGCAAACACAGATCGCTGTAAACGGCCAATCACAGCGGCCGTTTACAGCGTGATCGGTGTGTCCAATGGGAGATGATCTCATATGTAAACATATGAGATCATCTCTCAGCGCCGCTCTCCCTCCTCACACAGACAGTGTGAGAGGGGAGAGATGAACGGCTGCAGCGGCAGCCGTTCTGCCTGGAGTTGATAAAAAAAAAGTGCCATCCACCCCAGTGCCCCCTGTTGTCAGTGCCATTTGTCCCCAGTGCCATTTGTCATCAGTGCCATCTGTCATCAGTGTCACGTGTCATTGTTCTGGTGCTTCAAAAGTGTAATAAATAGTCAACAAGTTAGATGTGTAATTTATGTTCCTAGAACACATGATGGCGCTACCTGCATGTTGGGCCTCTCTATGTGGCCAGGCTGTGAAAAAGTCCTACACATGTGGTATTGTAATACTCAGGAGGAGTAGCAGAATTTTTTGGGGGTGTCATTTGTGGTATACACATGCCACGTGAGAGAAATAACCTATTACAATGACAATTTTGTGGAGAAAAAAAAATGAAAAAATCTTAATTTTGCAAAGAATTGTGGAAAAAAAATGACAACATCAAAAAGCTCACTATGGCTCTTACTAAATACCTTGGAATGTCTACTTTCCAAAAAGGGGTCATTTGGGGGGTATTTGTACTTTCCTGGCTTGTTTCGGGTCACAAGAAGTGAGATAGTCCACCAGTACATCAGATGTGATCAATTTTGTGCGATTCGCACCACAGCTTGTAGACTCTCTAACTTTCACAAAGACCAAATAATATCCACTAATTTGGGTTATTTTTACCAAAGATATGTATCAGTATAAATTTTGGCCAAAATTTATGAAGAAAAATTTATAATTTGCATAATTCTGTCACAGAAACAAAGAAATATGCGTGTTTTTTTTTCAAAATTTTCGGTCTTCTTTTATTTATAGCGCAAAAAATTTCATTCATTTGGGTACAGTGTTGCATGACTGAGTAATTGTCATTCAAAGTGTGAGAGCACCGAAAGCTGAAAATTGGTCTGGGCAGGAAGGGTGTTTAAGTGCCCAGTAAGCAAGTGGTTAATACCATCAATAGAAAGCTCTATTTG
Source organism: Lithobates pipiens (assembly GCF_037356315.1). Lineage (NCBI taxonomy): Eukaryota > Metazoa > Chordata > Amphibia > Anura > Ranidae > Lithobates > Lithobates pipiens. The sequence continues at coordinate 94,463,088 of NW_027507788.1, read as the reverse complement.
TGGCAAAAAAAAGACAAACTTTTTTTGGGTACAGCGTTGCACGCCCACGCAATTGTCAGTTAAAATAACAGTGCCGTATCTCAAAAAATGGCCTGGTCAGGAAGGGGGTAAAATCTTCCAGAGGTCAAGTGGTTAACTTAAGCAAAAATCTGAATTGTTATATATTCTATCAGATCTGATAGCTATTGGCACTAAAATGCAGTCAGGTACCTTTTAAATCAGGGTTTCTCAATCAGGGTTCCATGGAGCATTAGGGTTCCTGTAGAGGTTGCAAGGGGTTTCTTGAGTAATTTCTGCCTCTCAGATAAGTTCCCACTGACACCATTGATCTTTTTAGCTATCTGTATGGGGGTAATTCCTCCCAATGACCACCAATGTAAGGTAAGCATTCTTCTCACTGACCATCACACTAATATATCATGAGCTGTAGATATAGTAATTTTTATCAGGGTTCCCTGAGACCAGAAAGTTATTGAAAAGGTTGAGAAAGGCTGCTTTAGGTGCTCTTTTCATCAGTTTGGCTGGCTTGAATCACATTGTAATCAGTAAGTTTCAATATTTCTTGCTAGTGTCCAGTGCATGCTCCTGCATGTTCCTTTTGAAAGTCAGTCTACTGGAAGAAGCCTTTCCTGGGTATCTGTTTGTTCCACGTGATGTACCCAGAATAACTGCCTAAATAAAATAAAATTTCTAGGACTGTCATCCTGATTCAGGCTGTAGTCAGTGAAGTCTACAAAATGTGAAATCCTGTCCTGCTTGCTTGTTCAATGTCAATGACTCACTACTAGATAATAAAGAGAGAGTAATGCCGCGTACATACGGCCGGACTTTCCGGCAGACTAGGTCTGACAGAATCAGTCCGCACAATCCGATCATGTGTGGGCTAATCCGATCATTTTTCATTTTAAAAATCCAACGGACCTAGAAATAGATTTGAAACATGTTCTGTTTGACGGACTCAATTCCTATCGGGAAAAACGTGTGTCTGTATGCTAGTCCGACTGACCAAATACGACGCAAGGGAAGCCATTGGCTACTGGCTATTGAACTTCTTTTTTTGGCCTGTCTACGTCAAAACAAAAACGGACTTTTGAGCGGACTTAGTTCGTTCATGTGTGGCCAAGTTCGTTCGTTCTGAAGTCTGTTGGAACTCCACTGAAAAGTTAGTCGGGAGGACCGTCGGACTTAGTCTGCCGGAAAATCCGGTCATGTGTACACGGCATAAGAGCTCTGTAGCCTGTATCTCTAAGGCTGGGTTCACGCTCATGCAAATTAAATGTAGGTTTTCCCACATTCAATTCGCATGACAGGAAGGTGATTGACTCTCAATGGAGCCAGTTCACACATCTCTGGGGCGGAATTCACAGGGGTCCGGCCGCGTACACACGGGCGGACTGTTCGCCCAACCTTGTCCGCTGAACAGTGTTTGGGCGGACAGTCCGCTCGTGTGTGGGGCTTCAGCGGACAGTTTCAGCGGACAGTTGGCCGAACAAGGTCTTACGGAAATTCCGAAAAACTGTCCGCTGAAACAAGGTTTCAGCGGACTGTTCGCTCGTGTGTAGGCTTGTTCGGCCAACTAAGTCTCGCGCATGCTCAGAAAGGATTTCCACGTCGGAAGGTTGCATTGCAGTGTATTGGACGTCGAAATTTTCGATCCGTCGTGCGTGCCGAAACGTCATCGCGCACGGTTTCAGCAAACTGTTCGTCCGTCGTGTGTGGCCATGTCCGTCCATGCTAAGTTTGAGCGGACTGTTTGCCGAAACTGTTGGACGGACAAAGTTGGGCGAACAGTCCGCGCGTGTGTACGCGGCCTCCCGTGCGTCTCTGGCTCCATTTCAGGTCCAAACTCTGCCAAAAATTCGGGCCTGATTTGTCCCTGAAACAGAGAACAGGGACGCATCGGGCCCCCTGCTATGATTAACATCCGATTTAAGTGTGAAACCAGCCTAAAAAGCCTCGTACACACGATCGGATTTTCCAACAATTAGTATGTGATGACAGGCTGTTGGTGGAAAATCCGACTGCTGGGAACTGCTTTTTTGACCCGACACAAGGTTTTTTATTAAAGTTACCACAGTACTATTATCCTGTAGTTTTTATGATCAAAGATACAACTAAGTTGGTGTCCCTTATTAATTTTACATTGTATTTTTTTAAATGTAACTGCCTACTTCTAAACTGTCATCTGAAGTAAAACACATAGTCAAGTATTCGTATATTATTATTAGTATTTATTGTGCATTAAAAAAAGAAAACAAATACAAATAGCCATGCTATCTGCCAATAGAACTTAACCAAAAAGTGCATTCTATGCATCCAAAAATATAGAAAATATATACAAATCAAATCATTATTCAACCAAAAAAATCAATAAAAACCTCATGCAGTATCCCGCTTCTTAATATAGGGGGTCAACAATGCCAAGAGTTGGTGGAAGCAGGGGTCCGTCACCCGGAGATAATTCCGACAAACATCTGGATTATTCTCCTGGAGCTCCCTCAGCAAAGGCATAGGACATAATTGGTCATGATTAATAAAGCAACCAATTTTTGGTCCAAGAACTCCTCCTGTTCCTGGATGGGACTTGGGTCAAAGCAATAACGGCAAGGCCAATAATATATAACACATTATCTCCTCTGATTCTGCAACATGTCTGGTTGATGAACGGCCGTTCAGAAGCAAACTGAAAAGCACAAAATGAAAAGCGTGAATCAACACTCACCAAACTTCTACTAACACAAAATTAGCTGAAAAATCATGTAGTACGTCACTACATTCGTGTTTGTTGGCCGACAATTCCTTGCTGTTTGTATGCAAGACAAAATCCAGGCACATGCTTTCGGAAAAAGTTAAGAGGTTTTGTCTGTGGAAAATCCGATTATGTGTACGAGGCTAAAGAATAATGGCAACTTATAAATAAACAGGTTTCCGTTAATGGTCAGTAGTAACTTACAGTAGATGGATCTGTACTTGCCACTATCAGGAAATGTTGAAACTTATGAGTAATTTCACTCTAGAAATCAAGTATCTTGGACTGTTAAAATTCCATCTAAAAATGTAGGTAGTGACTGTATTTTTACTGCTGGGACGTTGATTAATAAACTTTAAAGGGGCCATTCACCCAAATGTTGTATATAATTAGTGAAACTCTTAAGGGGCATAAGAAAATGTTGGGCACTTCAGTATCCACAAAAAATGTAAAATCTGGTTTTGGGTATATTGAACCTAATTATTGTTGCATTTGTAGATGATGCCTTTTTCTGAATAAGTTTTGTTATACTTTATTTCTTGTTTTGCTATACACTCTACACTAGCTGGAAGTACATGAGGTAGTAAGCTGAGGTTACATTTTAAGTGGGGGCTGCAAAGAACAGCCTAGATCAGAAGGGGGCAGCAGATCACTGGATCTGGAGCTGTCATGGCCCTTCTTGTTGCTGTGCATCCTATTCATTAAGGTGAAAAAACTTCTGTCAGTGACCGACCCCCCCGGTTTTACTCACCTGAGCCCCATAATTCCCAGGCCGGAGACGTGGTCTTCCCCTCTGGCCATTATTCAGCTTCTAATTGGATAAATTGATAGCAGTGCAGCCATTGGCTCCCGTTGATGTCAATCAAATCCAATGATGCGGGCACCAGGGGGGCGGGGCTAAGTCCAGCATTCTGCATCTATGGACTTGAGAGCGCTCCCGCAAGGTAACCCCCCCTCCCAGGAGAGCTCTTCTCCTAGGGAGTTATCTAATATGGGGAGGAGTCACGAGAGCCACCGGGGGACCCCAGAGGAGGACGTTTGGGGCCGCTCTGTGCAAAACAAACTGCACAGTGGAGGCAAGTATGACTTTTTTTTCTTTTTTAAATAACAAAGCTTTAGTATCATTTTAATGTCTCCAACAGTTGTAATGTCATTACCATTTGTAATATTTGGGGGTTATTTTAGCTTAAAGGTAGAGCTTACCAGTGAGCTGAGTCCACGCCAGATATGCCGTTTTAAAGGCTTGTAGGCCCACTTTTATTAAAGAAAGAAAAGTCCGATAACAAAATAGTTGCCCACACAGGGGTTTCAGCCTTCCACAGCAATAATGTACGTAGAACCAAAAATACCAAGCCACCTGGCTCTCTTTAGCAGCACTGCTGCTCAGACTTCTGCTGCAGCCCTCTTGGCTCTTTAACAGAGTTCCTGTACACCCAGTACCTCAGCACTCTTTACTAGCTTCTTTTTCAGCCCACAAGCTTGGACCCTCTGTCTGCTCTGACAGACCGACCTGTGCAGACATGCACACTTCTTCTCCCTTACACTCCTGGACTCCTCGGGAGGGTGGAGCCCAGAACCATGGTGTTGGCTTTGTTTTAAGCCCAAGACCCACCTGTGCAATCATCCAGCCAGACTGCTGGCTGTTCCCAAAACCCGGTCCCAGGATTGGAGATTCCGTACTACCACACATTTCTATGTTACTGTCCCTTTATGGCTTGCTATGCATATCCTGTTGTATCTACTTTGAGACCTAATAAAAACTTATGAGCAATAAGTGTAGACGTACTTCTGTATAAACACACACACACACACACTGTTTATATACAGTGGTGTGAAAAAGTGTTTGCCCCCTTCCTCATTTCCTGTTCCTTTGCATGTTTGTCACACTTAAGTGTTTCAGAACATCAAACCAATTTAAACAATAGTCAAGGACAACACAAGTAAACACAAAATGCAATTTGTAAATGAAGGTGTTTATTATTAAAGGTGGAAAAAAATTCAAACCATCATGGCCCTGTGTGAAAAAGTGATTGCCCCCTTGTTAAAACATACTATAACTGTGGTTGTCCACACCTGAGTTCAATTTCTCTAGCCACACCCAGGCCTGATTATTGCCACACCTGTTCACAATCAAGGCATCACTTAAATAGGAGCTGCTTGACACAGTAAGGTCCACCAGAAGATCCTTAAAAGCTACACATCATGCCGAGACCCAAAGAAATTCAGGAACAATTGAGAAAGAAAGTAATTGAGATCTATCAGTCTGGAAAGGGTTATAAAGCCATTTCCAAAGCTTTGGGAATCCAGCGAACCACAGTGAGAGCCATTATCCACAAATGGCGAAGACATGGAACAGTGGTGAACCTTCCCAGGAGTGGCCGGCCGCCCAAAATTACCCCAAGAGCGCAGCGACGACTCATCCAAGAGGTCACAAAAGACCCCACAACAACGTCCAAGGAACTGCAGGCCTCACTTGCCTCAGTTAAGGTCAGCGTTCATGCCTCCACCATCAGGAAAAGACTGGGCAAAAATGGCCTGCATGGCAGAGTTCCAAGGAGAAAACCACTGCTGAGCAAAAAGAACATCAAAGCTCGTCTCAATTTCTCCACAACACATCTTGATGATCCCCAAGACTTTTGGGACAACATTCTGTGGACCGATGAGACAAAAGTGGAACTCTTTGGAAGGTGTGTGTCCAAGTATATCTGGCGTAGAAGGAACACTGCATTTCATAAAAAGAACATTATACCAACCGTAAAATATGGTGGTGGTAGTGTGATGGTCTGGGGCTGTTTTGCTGCTTCAGGACCTGGAAGACTTGCCGTGATAAAAAGAACTATGAATTCTGCTGTCTACCAAGAGATCCTGAAGGAGAATGTCCGACCATCTGTTCGTGTACTCAAGCTGAAACGAACTTGGGTTCTGCAGCAGGACAATGATCCTAAACACACTAGCAAGTCCACCACCGAATGGCTGAAGAAAAACAAAATGAAGACTTTGGAGTGGCCTAGCCAAAGTCCTGACCTGAATCCTATTGAGATGTTGTGGTATGACCTTAAAAAGGCCGTTCATGCTCGAAAACCCTCTAATGTAACTGAATTAGGACAATTCTGCAAAGATGAGTGGGCCAAAATTCCTCCAGGACGCTGTAAAAGCCTCATTGCACGTTATCGCAAACGCTTGGTTGCAGTTGTTGCTGCTAAGGGTGGCCCAACCAGTTATTAGGTTTAGGGGGCAATCACTTTTTCACACAGGGCCATGATGGTTTGGATTTTTTTTCACCTTTAATAATAAACACCTTCATTTACAAATTGCATTTTGTGTTTACTTGTGTTGTCCTTGACTATTGTTTAACCTCCTCGCGCCCGCCCTATAGCCGAATTACGGCCGTAGAGCAGGCGCGTTCGTTCGGGCGGTCGTCCCTGGACGGCCTGATGTTTACTTCCGCAATGCGCGCCGCCGCGGGCGCGCATCGCGGAAGTTCTGTGTTCGCCGTGTCCCCCGGGGACAGGCAAACACAGATCGCTGTAAACGGCCAATCACAGCGGCCGTTTACAGCGTGATCGGCGTGTCCAATGGGAGATGATCTCATATGTAAACATATGAGATCATCTCGCAGCGCCGCTCTCCTTCCTCGCACAGACAGTGCGAGAGGGGAGAGATGAACGGCTGCAGCGGCAGCCGTTCTGATTCTGGAAAAAAAAAAGATTTAAAAAAATGAAATAAAAAGTGCCATCCGCCCCCAGCAGTGCCATCCGCCCCCAGCAGTGCTATCTGCCCCAGTGCCATCCACCCCAGTGCTACCTGCCCCCAGTGCCATCCACCCCAGTGCTACCTGCCCCTAGTGCCATCCACCCCAGTGCTACCTGCCCCCAGTGCCATCCACCCCAGTGCTACCTGCCCCCAGTGCCATCCACCCCAGTGCTACCTGCCCCCAGTGCCATCCACCCCAGTGCTACCTGCCCCCAGTGCCATCCACCCCAGTGCTACCTGCCCCCAGTGCCATCCACCCCAGTGCCACCTGCCGTCAGTGCCACCTGCCCCCAGTGCCACCTGCCCCCAGTGCCACCTGCCGTCAGTGCCACCTGCCGTCAGTGCCACGTGTCATCAGTGCCACATAGTGCCATCTGTCATCAGTGCCACGTATCAGTGCCATTTGTCATCAGTGCCACCTGTCAGTGTCACGTGCCATCTGTTGTCAGTGTCACGTGTCATCAATGCCACTTATCAGTGCCATCTGTCATCAGTGTCACGCGTCATCGGTGCCATGTATTAGTGCCATCTGTCATCGGTGGCACATATTAGTGCCACGTATTAGTGCCATCTGTCATCGGTGCCACGTTTTAGTGCCACGTGTCATCAGTGCCACGTATAAGTGCCACGCGTCATCAGTGCCACATATTAGTGCCATCTGTCATCAGTGCCACATATTAGTGCCATCTGTCATCAGTGCCACCTGTCATCATTGCCACGTATCAGTGCCATCTGTCATCAGTGTCACGTGTCATTGTCCTGGTGCTTCAAAAGTGTAATAAATAGTCAACAAGTTAGATGTGTAACTTATGTTCCTAGAACACATGATGGCGCTACCTGCATGTTGGGCCTCTCTATGTGGCCAGGCTGTGAAAAAGTCCCACACATGTGGTATTGTAATACTCAGGAGGAGTAGCAGAATTTTTTGGGGGGTGTCATTTGTGGTATACACATGCCACGTGAGAGAAATAACCTATTACAATGACAATTTTGTGGAGAAAAAAAAAAAAAAAGAAAAATCTTAATTTTGCAAAGAATTGTGGGAAAAAAATGACAACATCAAAAAGCTCACCATGCCTCTTACTAAATACCTTGGAATGTCTACTTTCCAAAAAGGGGTCATTTGGGGGGTATTTGTACTTTTCTGACTTGTTCGGGTCACAAGAAGCGAGATAGGCCACCAGTACATCAGATGTGATCAATTTTGTGCGATTCGCACCACAGCTTGTAGACTCTCTAACTTTCACAAAGACCAAATAATATCCACTAATTTGGGTTATTTTTACCAAAGACATGTAGCAGTATAAATTGTGACCAAAATTTATGAAGAAAAATTAATAATTTGCATAATTCTGTCACAGAAACAAAGAAATATGCGTTTTTTTTCAAAATTTTCGGTCTTTTTTCATTTATAGCGCAAAAAATAAAAACCCCAGAGGTGATCAAATACCACCAAAAGAAAGCTCTATTTGTGGGAAAAAAAGGACAAAAAATTCATTTGGGTACAGTGTTGCATGACTGAGTAATTGTCATTCAAATTGTGAGAGCACCGAAAGCTGAAAATTGGTCTGGGCAGGAAGGTGTTTAAGTGCCCTGTAAGCAAGTGGTTAAATTGGTTTGATGTTCCGAAACACTTAAGTGTGACAAACATGCAAAGGAACAGGAAATGAGGAAGGGGGCAAACACTTTTTCACACCACTGTATTAAATTGTAAATTTGGCTGAACAAAATGCAAGGGTGTTCACATTGAAAGAAAAATTAAGTTCTGACGTTTATCTTATAGTATCTGTCAGATACGCTAAGAAATACAGTATACTGGAAAGGGCAGCACCAACATGGTACCCATAAACAATAACGTCTAGAGCATGTAGTTACAATGTTGGCCATGAAACTCTTATGTATTACTTTGCAAAGACACTAGTAAAGTTGTACATAAGGTAAGCAATTTCATATAGAACATATGATTGCCATTACATCCTTGGGGCGATCGGATTACCTCAGACAAAAAATAACTTTACTGAAGAGGACTGGTTCAATCTGCTACGGGTTGGATTCTCATTGAGGCAAAATTTCCTTGTTAAGAAAGATGAGCAACTCCTACAATATGAGAGTTACCACCTTTCCAGAGTATTAAAATGAAACAAATTGCAAAAAATTTTTTTTTTATGAAATTAAACATAATCTGGATCCACTTTAAGACGGATGACAGTTGACATACAATATGAATATATGCACATTCCGAAAATCTTTGGTCCTTTCTTATAGTTAGTCAAACCATGCAAGTTTACAATTTGCAGCCATTAATCTTTGTGCTTTCTTCTTCTATGTCTTCATAAAGGAATTTAGAGAAACAGGGCTTTTCGCTTAGGCTTATATTAAAAAAATCATAGCCCACATTCCTTTAAAAGTACTTTATAAGGTAGGTCATGATTGGCCCAAAAAAGAGAGCAAAAGATTAGGCTCAGCTAAATGTATGCTTAGAAATCCCTTTTTTTAACCCTGGTGGAGCATACTCAACAGAAAACATTGGACAAGGAGGATATACTAATGTGCATTAACCCAAATGTTATTAGGTCAACATCCACTGCTTCATGACACATTAGGTTTCAGCCTCAGCCACTTAAACTCCTGAAGACAAAATTTAGGATTTGTGCTAAAGACCAGTTGCTTATGCTGCTACCATTTAAGAATGCTGTATGATGACAAACTTAATGTATGAAAATTTCAATCAATGGAACACAATGAAACAATGATGTTATATACTGATCCTTTTCAAGTGTTTATCTAAAAAGTATTAAAAGACCCTAGCTCATCTGATACAAGAGGATCCAGTGATTTTGGTTAGTCAGACTTGTAGACGTGCACCAAGAAAGAGCAGGCAGTGGAAAGGAATAAATTCCCTCCTGCCCATGGGGCATCTGGCTACCCACTTGGCTCAAAAGGTACAATGCCCTTTGGTCTGGTTGATAGGGATCCGTGGAGACCATGTCTTGAGGAGTTTTTGTGGGTGTTGGAGGAGATAGTTTCTCATTGGTCAATCGTCCTAGTACCTGTCAGTCTACAAATATCCTTGGAAATATTAATACAGAGGATTTCCAAGAATGGGCAATAACTTGGTGGCATTGAAAATAAAAGTTATTAATTTTTTTAAAAGTAGGGCTTTCACCATGTCCTTGCACAATTTGCATCCCATAACAGTATATATTAAAAGGTATAGACTCAAATCCACACTCCTTTTTTTATTTTTAGTTTCTTTTTCTGATCTTTTTTTTTTGTCTTTTTTTGCCACGTCAGCGAATTCTCTAGAGCAAGGGTCTCAAACTGGCAGCCCTCCAGCTGTTGCTAAACTACAAGTCCCATGAGGCATTGCAAGGCTGACAGTTACAAGCATGGCTCCCACAGGCAGAGGCATGATGAGACTTGTAGTTTTGCAACAGCTGGAGGGCCGCCAGTTTGAGACCCCTGCTCTAGAGAGATATAAATCAACTTTCCGTTCATCACTGTCTCCTTTCGTCTTCACATCATTGTAGCATCTCATTATATCTCAAAAACTATCAATATCAATTAAATATTTTTCCCTTATTAAATTCATATATTTTATTCATCATACACCTCTTTGTTATTCCCATTCCCCATCCCCCCATCCCAAGCTAAATGTCAGCGTTTTTCCATCTCCTCTTATCCTCCTCCCATATAGGTCTATTATGGTCTTAAATATTCTGCGTAACTCCAATCCTTCTTAAAATCTTTCCAACATTTCCATTTTTTATTACTGCTTCTCTTTAATTATCTTCTCCACTACTCAACTTTTCCATCTTCTATACCTCTACGACTGCATCTACCCACTCCCACATCGTTGGACTTTCCACCTCCTGCCACTTTTTAGGAATCAGTTTCTTCGCTGCATTAAGGAGGTGTGGGATGATAGTTTCTTGATATTGTTTTTCGTTACTCTTTGTTCCGTGGAAAAGTACAATCCAAGGATCCACCTTCATGCTTATTTTAGTTATTTCTCTTATCTTTTGCAAGATCTTTCCCCAATAGATTTTGATTTTTGGGCATCCCCACCAAAGATGTGCCATTGTTCCTGTTTGTTTTACAGCCCCTCCAACATTCTGCCGATCTTCCCTGTTGGCATTTTGCAGTCTTATCCGGCGTGTTGCACCATCTAGTTAGGCACTTATAGTTCATTTCGGCTGTTTTACTGTCTATTGCCGAACAATGTGTTAATCTTAATATTTTACTTATTGTGTCTTTATCCCTCTGTGTTTCTAATTCCCTTTCCCACTTTTTGATATATGGTGGGATCTCCAGCTCTCCCAATGACATCAACAGTCCATACATCCTGCATACGATTCCTTTAGAATTGTCTGTTATACAAAGTCGCTCCAACATGGTCAGCTCCTCCCCAGATCTTATTGGTTGAGGTAAGCTTCCATTAAAATGGGCCAGCTGGAGATACCGCCATTCACACATTACCATTAAGCCCTTATGTGCTAATTCCCTAAGTGTTATGAGTTTTTCTTCTTTCATAATATCTTTTATTTGTATTTTTTCTTTTTTTATCCAATTACCTCCTATTTCCCCTTTCCCCGGGGGAAAAAAAACTAATTTTCCTTCAGTGCTATAAACGGTGAATTAAAGTGTCCATTAAATTTTTTATAAACCCCGTTCCAAATTTTAAATGCTATTCGTGTCAGCTCATTTGAAACCCTAAATTTTGGAGGGTTCCATACTATTTTATCTAAATGTGCCTTACTATATGTGTATTCTAGGTGTATCAACCTTTTCTCATTTCCGGTTTCACCCACCCATTCGACAATTCTAGACAGCACAATTGCCCTGTAATAGTTGTATATATCCGGGACTGCAAGCCCCCCTCGCTTTTTTCCCTGTTTTAATATTCAATAGGAAATCCTTGGTTTTTTTATTCTTCCATATAAATTTGAGCAATAAGGATTTCAACTTTGAAAAATAACCAGCAGGGATTTCGATAGGCATCATCTGGAATTTATACAAGATCTTTGGGAGGATAAACATCTTTAAGCGGGAGTCCGCCGGGAGTTCCGCCGTTTTTTTTTTAAAAGCCAGCAGCTACAAATACTGCAGCTGCTGACTTTTAAAATAGTGACACTTACCCGCCCAGCGCGCACGCGATGTCGGCACCCGAAGCCGATCTCTCGATCATCTCTCGGATGCTGCCGCCGCCATCTTGGGTATGGGAATCAGGAAGTGGAGCCTTTCGGCTTCATTTCCCGGTTCCCTAATGCGCATGCGTGAGTCACGCTGCGCAATAAGGATGTTTCCCGCTGTCTCTGGGATCCGTGTGTTTCCCAGCAGGCAGCGGGGGACTTTCGGAAAGGGGCGTAGATTCTGCTAAAAGGGGCGTACCTTCTGCAGAATCTACGCCGGAAGTGGGTGCAGATACCTGTACTGTACAGGTAACTGCACCCCCCTCCTCCCTGAAAGGTGCCAATTGTGGCGCCGGAGGGGGGGAGGATTCCAATGAGCGGAATGTGTTCTTAGGGTTGCTAATATAAAACAATACGTCGCCTGCAAAGGCAGCCAATTTATATACCTCTTTCCCCACTTCAATTCCTGTAATTTCCGGGTTATTTCGAATCTTAGAAAGTAATGGCTCTAACGATAATACAATTAAAAGGGGGGACAGAGGGCACCCCTGTCTAGTCCCATTTTCCATCTCAAAGGGCAAGGAGGGAGACCCATTTATCTTTATAGTTGCTGTAGGGTGATAGTATAATGTTTTGATCCATTGGATCATCCTTGGTCCAATTCCCATTTTTTCCAGTGTCTGGAACATAAATCCCCAGTCCACCCTGTCGAAGGACTTTTGAGCATCCATCGACAGTAGTAGAACCGGGGATTCTATCTCCTCCCTCTGAGGTAGCAACAGGAGAGTTCTCACCCCATTGTCCTTACCTTCCCTCCCAGCTACGAACCCGACCTCATCCGGATGAACCAGTGAATTCATCAATGTTTTCATTCTACCTGCTAATATTTTAGCAAATAATTTAGTATCTGCATTCAACAGCGATATCGGTCTGTAGCTGGAACACATCGTCTTGTCCTTTCCCTCTTTTTGGATTACAGTAATTGAGGCGGTCAATGCCACTTTGCTCATTTCATAATTTAGCCCTAACCCATTCATATATTTACAAAGTCTAGGAATCAGAATATCTTTAAATTTTTTGTAAGAGTAAATTGTTAGTCCATCGGGTCCGGGGCTTTTCCCGGGGGGCTGAGTCTGTCAATGCTTTATTTCCTCCTCCGTAATGGGACAAAGTTTTCGTTTTCATTTTCAGTAATCGTAGGTAATCTGGCGTTATCTAAGTATTCATCTATTTTCCTTTTTTTTTCCCTCTTTTTTTCCCTTTCCTTTTCCTTATTTTTTACTGCATAGAGTTGTTTATAATAGATTCTAAATGATTATGCTATTTCTTTTGTTGTATATACCATTGCCCCGTGTTCTGTTTGATTTTCTCTCTATAATTAATAGCTTTTTTCTTTTGAAGCATTTTAGCTAAATACTTTCTTTGGCCAATTGGTTATAGATTCTTTTGGTTTCCTGTTCCATTAGCTCTCATAATTCTTCCCTTTTGGTCACTAATTTTTTAAACAGTTTTTTATCTATGGGACTATTTTTATGTTGTTGCTCCATATTAAAAATTTAATTTCTCATTTTTTGTTTGATTATTTCATTCTTTTTTCCTAGACCCTAAGGTTATCAAGATGCCTCGGATGTACGCCTTATGGGCATCCCACAGGGCTTGTCCTGAGATCTCATCTGTGCAGTTTATTGAAAAATACTGTTCTAGTTCTTTAAGTACTATTTCATACCCTTCTTTGTCCTGAATTAATTCTTCGTTTAAGTGCCACGAGAGAGCTTGTCTATATAGACCAGGGATCGACATTTTCATCTTTACAGGGGCATGATCAGACAATGTGGTTATTTCTATACTAGTTTTTACAAAAATATAATCAATCCTAGAATACGACCCATGCACAGGGGAATAATACGTATAGTCCGCTAATTCCAGATGTTGGACCCTCCAGATATCTACCAACTGACAGTTCTTTAATCTTTGTTTTATCTTTTTTAATTGTAAATTACTCGTCCCCTGTGCACCTGACGCACTACCTAGTTTTGGTTCTAAACAAAAATTTATATCCCCCATCACAATTACCAGGCCTTCCCTAAATTCCTGTAGTTTAGCTAAAATTCCCATTAGGTATTTTATTGGGTTCTTATTCGGTGAGTATATGTTACCTAATGTACATCTTATATTACCCAGTTTTCCCTTTAGGAAGAGGTATCTTCCAGGTCCGTCTTTCTATCCTCTAGGGGAAAGCAGATGTTCTTTGCAAATCCTATTGCTACTTCCCTCCCTCTATTTGTTATTGTATCTTCGTAAAACCAACTCGGTATGCTTTGGAGTAGAGCCTAATCTTTGATTCGTGAGTGATATGTGTTTCTTGTAAAAATATTACCTCCGCCTCGTATTGTTTTAGTTCTTTTACAATTTTTAACCTCTTATTTGAACTATTCAACCCCTTCACGTTATATGTTAAAAAATGAATAGCCATTGTTTTTATTGTCTGAGCTTTCTAACCAGACCTCTTTTTTTTTATTTATACCAGTAGGGCTTTCACCGTGTCCTTGCACAATTTGCATCCCAGAACAGTATATATTAAAAAGATATAGACTCAAATCCACACTCCTTTTTTTTTCTTTTTAGTTTTTTTCTGATCCTTTATAATGGATCTTGCATAAGAGAAATATAAAAGGTGGCAGAAGTAATTTTTAAGAGGACTATACAAAGTCCAAATGTGGAAGCAGTGATTTGTAAACTCTTGCAGTCACATGCAATATATCTCCAGGCTCTGGGGCTGATTTGCTAAAGATAGACACTGCACTTTGCAAGCGCAGTTTTAATCTGCAAGGGAATTTGTTCCCGAGCTAGTAAATGAGGGAAAACTCTGCTGACTTCCATCATCCAATCGTTTGCTGTTCTATTTTTCTTACATTAGATTGGGTAATCTTTGCAAAGTGAAACTTCCCCTTATTTACTAAGCTCTGGAGAAAATTCCTTTCCAAAGTGTACAGTCTATTTTTCTTTAATAAATCAACCCCTAAGACTGTCTTCTCAATCATGTACTACCCTAGCCTGTCCATATACCTACAAACCACAATCTGTGTCTCCACTAGGCAAAATACAAACTTCAACCCTGCGCCACATAGAAGAGAGGGAGCGGCACCAAAGCTTTAGTTTGCCTGCGGGGATTGGGATGCAGAGCTGGGAAAAGGATCCCAGTGGCTGGGCTGCAGAGGAGGGCGGGGCTTGCCATGCACAGCTCTCCCGGGGGGGGGGTTCTCTGTACTGTGGCCAGACACAGGCTCTCTGCCCTGTCCTCGGGAGGGGGGGGGGGGCGTGTGTGTCATCTACAACTGTGAATCACAATGCAGTTAAATACATAAAAAAATCAATTGTATATGATCCCACAAATAATATAAACAAGTGTCTAATTCATAGAGTTCAAATAAAAATTAGAAAATATATGAAAGAAAAAATTATTCAGTAAGAACACGCAGCAAAGGGATCTGTATGTGTCACGATCAAGAAATGTTTAATTTGGAGATCCAGGGCTGCGAAGATGCTCTTTAAAAGGTATGTGGTGACAAAATTTTATTGCTGAAGTCTTATTTTTTGCATGGACACTAGTGAAGTTGTACACAAATCAGGCCAATATCTTTTACATCATATGTCATTACATTGGCCTTGAGGTTGTCAAATTCTTTCCGACAAAAATAGACTTTTCTGAAGTTGACTGGTTCAATCTGCTACAGGTAATATGAGGGCTACCGCCTATAACAGCTTTGATTCTTTCCATCGTTACAAAATGGAACAAATAGCAACATATTGTTTTTGTAAAAATCATACGAAATCCGGATCACTTAAAACAGAAGATGACACTTGACACGCAATACGCAGTCCTCCTGATTACAAGCAGTTTTCGAAAATCTTAGTTCCTTTATTATAGCCAAGTCAAATCAAGTAAGTTTGCAAAACGCAGAAATCCATATTTTTCCTTTCTTTTTCCATTTCTTGATAAAGGTATCTAAGACACCCAGGGCTTTCTGCACAGGATTATAGCTTCCCCTTGTTTACTAATCTCTGGAACAAAGTCCACAGTCTACTTGCCTTTAGTAACTCAACCCCTAAGAACATGGCCCAGTCTGAGCTCCTGTTGGATCTTTGCAGTCTTTGGTCATCTCTGATAGTCTTCTGCAGCAGTACATTAATTGAAAATGTTGTGCAGCTCTTTGATTATTTCAAGGGGTGGCAATTGCAGGTAGGTTAATTGGCTTCTGTCCAAAATTGTCCATAGAATATGAATGGGGACCTTGGATTGTGGCTCCTTGAGGGTAGGGACCGATGTGAGTGTGCAGTGTACTGTACAGGGATAGGGATAATTGTAGACACTCACTCAGGTTGAACTGGATGGACTGGTGTCTTTATTCAACCTTACTTACTATGAAACTATGAAACTATGAAATTGAGACCCCTTAAGCCAGGTACACACGGGCCAAATGTCGCGAGGCAATAGCCAGTTAAAAAAAATGGCAGACATGTGGCCCATGTGTAAGTCGGCCTGTCCAACAGAAGTCTAGCATCCGATGACTCCCGATCAGCGGCGCTCCCAGCCAATGCCAGAAAGCGGTGAGCGGAGTGTTCTGGCGGGGGGGGGGGGTTGTCCCCTTGTCAGAACACAACAGCTCAGCAGGGGAGATCGCTGAACTAACATTGCATGGTTAGTACAGTGGCTCTGACCAGAGGTGTCAGGTTTTTTTTTTTTTTTCAATCAGCGGGATTGAACAAGAAAAAACATATAGTGTGTACCCAACTTTACATCAAGAAAGCTTCAGAATAACAGCTCTGGAGATTGCATCTCTAAAAACCATCTGAACAATGACATCTCACACAAATATCTAAACAGGTTGTCTTTCATCCTCGATAGAAACATGAAGGATAGGGGTCTGCACTTGTCACAATCAGGAAATGTTTCATTTGGATAGCCAGGGTTGTGATGATGCCATCTAAAAGGCATGTGGGGACTATATTTTAGTGCTTCGGTCTCACATTTTTTGCATGGACACTAGTAAAGTTGTACACAAAATCAGGCCAATTTCATGTACCGTTTTATCGGTGTATAACACGCACCCCAAGTTTAGGGGGGGAATATAAAAGAAAAAAAAACTTTTAGGAGGGAAGTTTAAGGAAGAAAAAAACTTATATTTAAATGTCCATCAATGCAGCCTTGTCAGTGTCATTTGCAGCCTTCCATTGCAGCCTTGTCAGTCACTTGCAGCCTTGCATTTAGCCTCGTCAGTCATTTGCAGTCTTTTCTGTGGCTTTGTCATTTAAAAGTGGCGCCGCCGAGATACAGAGCGGATGTCCTGTGTATCTCAGCGGCGCGCAGTAGTTCTCGGCCGCACTCGGCTATTTTCAGCCACAGTCGGCCATTCTCAGCAGCTTTCAGCTTTCCAAAATCTGCCGAGAACGGTCGAGTGCGGTCGAAAATAGTCGATATCAGCCGAAGATGGACGGGAACGGCCGAGTGCGCCAAAAATACCCCCGAAGCCTCAAAGAGTGTCAGAAAGGGTTAAAAACTGGGGGGGGGGGGTCAGCGTATAACACGCACCCCCACTTTCCCCCTGATTTTAGGGGGGAAAAAGTGTGTGTTATATGCCGATAAATACGGTACATAATATGTAGTTACATTGGCTTTGAGGTTGTCAAATTCTTTCTGACAAAAAATAAGCTATACTGAAGTGGACTGGTTCAATCTGCTACATGTAGGTTTCTCAGATGTGCACAATTTCCTTGAACTGAAACTTGAGTACCTCCTACACTATGAGGGCCACCACCTATAACAGCTTGGATTCTTTCCATTGTTCTAAAATGGAACAAATGGCAACACATTGGTTGTGTAAAAATCGCACAAAATCCAGATATACTTTAAACAGAAGATGACACTTGACACACAGTACATAATCTTCCGGATTACACACACTTTTTGAAAATCTTACCCCTTTTCTTAAAGCCAAGTCAAATCAAGCAAGTTTGCAAATACAGAAATCCATCTTTTGTCATTTATCCTTCTATTTCTTAATAAAGTTATGCAGAGACCCGGGGCTTTCCACTTAGGCTTATAGTAAAGAAATCACACCACACATTCCTTTAACCGTACCCTCTAGACTAGGTCACAATTGGCCAGCAAGGAGAGAAAAGACTAGGCACAGATAAAGCTATGCATAGGGAAGCTTTATAATTACACTGGAAAGTACACAAAAGTAGGAAATAGGTTAGAATGGTGACCACCACAATCACCACACACTGCCAGCCCATTGGATGTGTATGTATAAAAGGGTTTACCCACATAAAATTTTTTGTCAACAGCCAATGCACCATGATACATTAAGTATCAGCAATGACAGCTTGACGATAATCATTTTTTATGACGTGCTACTGATACTAAGGGTGAGGACCTATCTTAAACCCCCTTCCCCCTGAAACCTGGCTCTAAAGCTAATACTAATCCTCCCATTACCCATCTTTGTAGCATCAACCCTCACACTAATCTTATGGTGTTGATTTAATAGGGTAGGTAATGGTAAATAGACTGTTCATCCTGCAAGGGAGTTTTTCCCCAAAGCTCAGTAAATGTGGTGAAATTTCATTTTGCAAAGAATACCCAGTCATAGGCAAGGGAAAAAGAGAATTTTGGCTTTTGGAGATCTACTCCCCCAAAAATCCCCACAGGTTATATTTATATTTAGAACACCCTGGGTTCACAGTTCAGTAAAGCCACCATCGTCAGGAGGTATTCCCCTCTATTATTGAGTCACTATAATCCAATTTTGCAACATTGTATTTTTGATTATCTGTATAAATTGTGTTAGAGAAATATCTTCACCATGCTGGTTGTTGATGTATTTTTGTTAAATTCTTAAAGATATATTGATTGCATCCAAAATTCTTGTCTCCTGAAGAAGTGTTACTGCAAAATTCGTAGATCCATTAAGCCATTTTAATAACTTTATTCATTCACCGACTTCTTTGTGGCAGTCTGACTACCGTGTGACTTATTATGTTTTAGCTATATATTAAAGGTTTGTAAGATTATTTTTATCAAATTTATAGTGTTTATCCTCCCTGTGGCACACTGAAAGTCCTGCTTTTGACGCCCCTCTTTTTCTACCTTCATATGAGGAGAGATTGGGTAGTAATATTGCAATGTTTAGATTGTTGGGATGGTGTCCTGAGTGGGGAGTTTAAGAGGAGCCCACCACTATAATAATTTGGCATTGCGAATTTGTCGATCAATGTCATTTAGCATGGATGAGGGAACCTGGTGATTTCTGTTGATCAGATCACAAGGCTAAAACGAGAGAGAACCTAACATGTTTGCCCAGCTTTAAAGTTCAGAGAACCCGCTACACATATTAAACATTTATTTGTTAAACAATGCTTGTGCATAGCTTGTGAAAATACAATTCCAAATGTAACGAGTCTTAGGCCCCTTTCACACGGGGCGGATCAGTAATGATCCGCCCCGTGATGATCCGCTCACTCAGCGGGGATCGCTCCGTTGTCCCCGCTGAGCCGGCTGCGGACAGGGCGGTCTCCGCACACTGTGCGGGGACCGCCCTGTCAGCTCTCCGCTCTCCTCTATGGGGATCGGATGAGCACGGACTGTCTGTCCGTGTTCATCCGATCCGCTCTGCAGACGGATAGAAAAATAGGATTTTCCTCCGTCTGCAGAATCGGACTGTTGCGGAGGCGGACAATAGCGGGTGTCTGCGGATGTTCATCCGCAGACACCCGCTGTCCCATAGGGATGCATGTATGTCCGTATTTCATCTGCAAACGGATGGATGAAATACGGACATATCGTCCGCATGTGTGAAAGGGGCCTTATACCTCAGGTGTCCTTTGTATGCTCAAAAAAACCTAACTAAGGGGGCATGTAGAATCCCAGCTACTGCACACTTATCTGAAATTCATGGCTGTCAAAAACCTGTCAATATATACTTTTTATCCACAATAACACTTGTAATTAAAAAAAAAAAACTTAAGCTGGCCATACACTGATCAAAATTCGGCTGGTTCAACAGGGATCACACAAATTTCAATCAGTGTGGCCTTCCTATTTGATAGAATTAATTGAAGGGATATGCTGGAAAACTTGCCAACAGATTCTGCTGTCAGAGTACAATGCCCTGCCAAACTGTCCATGGCCAGCTTAAAAGGTGAAGTACACCTTTTACACCATATTTAGAGTCATAATCGGATTGCTTACCAGCTACCTGTCAACTTGACATTGAGAGCTTGTAAACATGAATTAACAAAGATAATATAACATACTTTATGTCTCCTGTTGTGAACATCATGCTCACTAGTCTCTAGGTCAGGGATAGGCAACCTTAGAGAGATGGAGATCTACTTGAACAACACTGATGAAGTCAAAGATCACTGGGCACAGTGTCCTGTTGTTAGGGCCAGATTACACCAGAACGTGGTATCAAAAAGGTATGTCCCATGTGTGTTTCAAAACTGCCTTTGTGATCTACTGCGGGTGATAATACATTGTTAACCCCAAACATAGATTTCAAATGCAGTGTGTTTGCGGACACAAGATGGCATGGTACTGCAGCGTCATGCAATTTGGCACAGTGCATTTTTTTGCATGCACTACTTTTTGTGCAGTCTGATGCGATTTTCAGCCTGGGCCGGATTTACATCTTAGGAGCCTATAGACAGACCCCCCCCAAAACAAAACAAAAACAAAAAAACAGTAACACAGACTTTTTAAAATATTTTTAATGAGAACAAAAATAAAAAGTAGTATTACAAGAAAGTGCAGGGTTTAGGAGTGCTTTATGCAGAAAATGCAAGGTTCACCAGTGCATTACGCTCAGAATGCATGGTTAAAGAGTGTGTTGTGCTCACAATACAGGGTTAAGGAGTGCACTGCTTTCAGAATGCAGAGCCTAGGAGTGTGTTAACCTCAGAATGCAGGAATCAGGAGCCCGTTCCACTCAGAATGCAGGGTGCACCAGTCCATTACGCTCAGAATGCAGGGTTACGGAGTGTGTTATGCTCAGAATGGCAGGTAAAGGACTGCATTACGCTCGGAATGTATGGTTCGGGGGGGCATTTGAAGGGCAGTAGGGGACACTGCTACGGGAGTGGTCCTGGCCATAGCAGTGTCCTCTGCCCCCTTCACATCACCCCAAACACACACAGTAGTGTCCTCACCCCCCCCCCCCCCTTTCCCCTATAGCAGTGTTCCAATGCAGTGTTCTTCCTGAGTACACAGTGGAGTGTGGGAGACAGCACAATCCTGGAGTAAGGGTGAAAGTGGGAGCTGACAGAGTTGCTTTTTATATTAACAAGCTGGCAATTGGTTGCTTAGGACCTCCCTGTGTCCTAGCAACCAATTACCTGCAGGATATCGTGAAAAGTTAATTTGGCCAGCTCCTCCTCCTGCCCTCTGTCCTGAGCTTTGCTGCCTCCCACTCTCCTCTGTTCACTGTTCTCT
Organism: Lithobates pipiens; assembly: GCF_037356315.1. Lineage (NCBI taxonomy): Eukaryota > Metazoa > Chordata > Amphibia > Anura > Ranidae > Lithobates > Lithobates pipiens. The sequence goes on along the minus strand of NW_027507788.1, from coordinate 94,441,961 downwards.
GCAGCGGATTTAGAGAGAAAGACCAGCATCCAGAAAGTGCAGCGGAGGAGGCTGGGACCTGGGTAGGGACAGGTAGACCATGATCAATGGGCTGCTGACCCCCACTCGAGTATTTTTTTTTATTTTGTGGATTAAAAATTAGCTAAAGGCATATCTTAAGCCCAAAAAATTATATTTACAGCTATTGAGTGTTCACATAGCAATCCAGGTTCCAGAGTACCCACAACCAGCTTCCAGTAATGGAAAAAATAAATTTCCAGAATGAAATAAGTTATGCAGAGACCACATCAATAAACACCTCGTACATCATGTTCACTATTTTCTAGGGTATTTTTTTTTATTTATTTAGAGATTAAAAATGAGGTAAAAGCATATTTTAACCCAAAAACAAGAATGTATTAATGTCTTATTTACACTAATACGGAAGGTCGCATATACAGCTAGCGTGCGTTCACACATTAATGCAGGTTCCAAAGTAACCACAACCAGTTTCCAGCATCAGAAAAGCATTAACCATATTTTCAGCATGAAATACATCATCCAGAGAGCAGAACAATCAAACATAACACATACAATAAATCCTCTCCACCTTTAACTATGCAACAAATCCCTATCTAGAAGGAACAAGGACCACGTGTCCAAATCCACAAAATAACAGTTCTTACTTCTATAGCTCTATGTTAATGCGCACAGGCTCATTTACTAAAGGATTTAAGAATATCTACACAATAATACAGGTGAAGATGGACTTAATTTATATTCAATATATAACATTAAATTCACTTATCTAGTCATGGTAACAGAAAATTCCTCTATTTCCTGAACCCAGAACTGGAGAATTGAGGTTAAAATTCAAACACTTTACCATATTTCCCAACTTTGGAACTAGAGAAAGAGGAACACTGTAGGATGGAGGAAATGTGTGACATGCAAGTAACCCATGCCCACAGTGGGTGTGGCTAAATTGTGCTAAATATTGGGCATAGCTTAAAAGAGCATGATTAAAGAGGAAGTAAAGGTACTTTAAAAAAAAAATGCAACCTGCAAGGCAAAGGCATAATGAGCTAGTATGCATAGCATACTAGCTCATTATGAATAACTTACCTGAGAACGAAGCCCCTGAAGCGGTCCTCCTCCTTTATCTTCACTGCTGCCATGTATCCCGGAGTGACTTCCGGGTCTAGCTGCTCCTGAGACACTATGACGTCACTCCTGCGCACGGGAGCCAACACGAGCAACATATCGCTGTGATCTGCGGCGTGTTCAGTGCACCTGTGTGCCGCTGTCTACGGTGCATGCGTCGTTGACAGCGGTGCCTGTCTTTTTGTAAATATCTCCTAAACCATATAGGTTTAGGAGATACTTCTTGGACCTACAGGTAAGCCTTAATCTAGGCTTACTGTAGGTCAAAGTGGTTTGTAAAAACATATAACTCTATCTCTCAAAAACAGCCATTGCAGTACAGAGTACGGAGGCCCATATTGTACTAATTTTAAAGCCTGAAAAAGATCAATCAATTCGTAAAAATTATAGACCAATATCTTTGACAAACTTCGATATAAGAGTATACTCCAAGATTATAGCTAAAAAAATAACGGCGATTATATCAGATCATATAAGTCTCTATCAAATGGGATTTATGAAGGGCAGAGAAACAAGGAATATTATTATTAAGACATGCACACTGATGGAATACGCTCAGAGAAATGCCATCCCAGCCTGCTAATATTTTAGCAAATAATTTAGTATCTGCATTCAACAGCGATATCGGTCTGTAGCTGGAACACATCGTCTTGTCCTTTCCCTCTTTTTGGATTACAGTAATTGAGGCGGTCAATGCCACTTTGCTCATTTCATAATTTAGCCCTAACCCATTCATATATTTACAAAGTCTAGGAATCAGAATATCTTTACATTTTTTGTAATAATAAATTGTTAGTCCATCGGGTCCGGGGCTTTTCCCGGGGGCTGAGTCTGTCAATGCTTTATTTCCTCCTCCGTAATGGGACTAAGTTTTCGTTTTCATTTTCAGTAATCGTAGGTAATCTGGCGTTATCTAAGTATTCATCTATTTTCCTTTTTTTTTTCTCTTTTTTCCCTTTCCTTTTCCTTATTTTTTACTGCATAGAGTCGTTTATAATAGATTCTAAATGATTATGCTATTTCTTTTGTTGTATATACCATTGCCCCGTGTTCTGTTTGATTTTCTCTCTATAATTAATAGCTTTTTTCTTTTGAAGCATTTTAGCTAAATACTTTCTTTGGCCAATTGGTTATAGATTCTTTTGGTTTCCTGTTCCATTAGCTCTCGTAATTCTTCCCTTTTGGTCACAAATTTTTTAAACAGTTTTTTATCTATGGGACTATTTTTATGTTGTTGCTCCATATTAAAAATGTAGTTTCTCAGTTTTTGTTTGATTATTTCGTTCTTTTTTCCTAGACCCTAAGGTTATCAAGATGCCTCGGATGTACGCCTTATGGGCATCCCACAGGGCTTGTCCTGAGATCTCATCTGTGCAGTTTATTGAAAAATACTGTTCTAGTTCTTTAAGTACTATTTCATACCCTTCTTTGTCCTGAATTAATTCTTCGTTTAAGTGCCATGAGAGAGCTTGTCTATATAGACCAGGGATCGACATTTTCATCTTTACAGGGGCATGATCAGACAATGTGGTTATTTCTATACTAGTTCCTTTTTTTTTTTTTTTATTCTTTATTTAAATTTTTCATTTAAGTTGCGTACAAAACATAATCAAGTATTAAAAGAAAACCATAGGACCAAAATACATTCATGCCCTTCGATTTTCCACATTATCCTGGTTTTCTTTCTTTACTTCTCGAGTTCTTCTAAAATATCTCCCTCCCACCCCTCTCCCCACCCTTACCGACCCATTACCTCATTAAAAATCATAGATTGTCTAAAGATTTTCCAGTATTTCCATTTCACATGGAATTTCTTTCTCTTTCTTCCTCCATTCCCAGCCCTTCAATACTATACATTTCCTCAACTTTTCCTAACCATTCCTTTACTTTGGGTGCTTCTATTTCTTTCCATTTTTTCGGAATCAGACTTTTTGCCACGTTTATTAATGAGCTTGTAAGGGAATTCCTATACTCCTTAATTGGGGTATCAACTGCATGGAATAGGCATAACCATGGGTTCTCAGGTAACTGTATTTTAGCTATTACTTCTATATATCTTATTATTTCTCTCCAATATTCTTTAATCTTGGGACAGTCCCACCATATATGGGCCAAACTTCCCATTTGTCCACAATTCCTCCAACATTTCCCAGATTGTCCCTCCTGGTACTTTGCCATTATATCTGGGGTCCTATACCATCTTACTAAAATTTTATAATTTGTTTCTATCATCTTAATATTTTCCGTGGATCTGTGCACCATCTTCAATATTTTTTTTTATATTTTGGTTTTCACCCCGTGCTCCTATCTCTTCTTCCCATTTTTTAATGAAAGTTGGTACCTCCGCTTCACATTCTCGTCTCAAGACCTTATAAAACTGGGCAATACCTGCCCTTGGGGTTTTCCCCTCACATATCCGCTCCAAGGCAGTCAAATTTTCTCCATCTCTAAGCGGTTGTGGTAGTCTTGAGACGAAATGTCTAAGCTGCAGGTATCGCCACTCATTCAAATCCATCCAATCATTTTCTTTCTGTAATATTGCTAGTGTTTTCAATTTCCCCTCTTTAATTATGTGTCGTAATTGCATATTATCTTGTTTTATCCATTTCCCTCCTATTGTACTTTTACCAGGTGCAAAAAAATCATTATCTTTTAAATAAATTAAAGGGGAATTATATTTCCACTTGTTATGTTTGTGTATTCCCTCCCATACTCTAAACACATTTTTTGTGACCAAAGGTGTTGTCTTCTAGACATGTGCAGAGTAAAATATTTCGTTTCGGAATTTCGTTTTCGTCCGAAAACTTAATTTATTTAGTTACTCCCGAAATTCGTTTTTATTTATTTAGTTTTTCGTTCAAAAATTGCATTTGTCCGAAAATCCACATGAATTACGGTCGAATCTGTCTTTGAAGGCTTATGGTGTCTGTCGAATGTATAAAGAAGATTCGACGGAGCTAGTATATAGCATACTTTAGAACCCTATTAAAGTCTATGGGACTCCAACGTTCAAAATCTAAAGTGCTAACTTTAAAGGCTAATTTGCAAGTTACTGTCCTAAAAAGTGTTTGGGGACCCGGGTCCTGCCCCAGGGGACATGTATCAATGCAAAAAAAAGTTTTAAAAACGGCCGTTTTTTTCAGGAGCAGTGATTTTAATAATGATTAAAGTGAAACAATAAAAGTGTAATATTCCTTTAAATTTCGTAGGGGGGGGGGGGGGTTGTCTATAGTATGCCTGTGAAGGGGCTCATGTTTCTGGTGCTTAGAACTGTCCCTGCACAAAGTGTAATTTATGCAGGAAAAAAAGTCCTTTAAAATCACTCGCAGCTATTATGAATTGTCGGCTCCCGTAATACAGAGAACACTCATTGAAAGTCATTGATAAAAAAATAAATAAATAAAAAAGCGTGGGGGTCCCCCAAATTCAATTACCAGGCCCTTCAGGTCTGGTATGGATATTAAGGGGAACCCCGCGTCAAATGTAAAAAAAAATTGACGTGGGGTTCCCCCTAAAAATCCATACCAGACCCTTTATCCGAGCACGCAACCTGGCAGGCCGCAGGAAAAGAGGGGGGACGAGAGAGCGGCCCCCCTCCCTCCTGAACCGTACCAGGCCACATGCCCTCAACATTGGGAGGATGCTTTGGGGGTCTGTGACCCCTCAAAGGACCTTGTCCCCATGTTGATGAGGACAAGGGCCTCATCCCCCACAACCGTGGCCGGTGGTTGTGGAGGTCTGCGGGCGGAGGGCTTATCAGAATCTGGAAGCCCCCTTTAACAAGGGGACCCCCAGATCCCGGCCCCCCCCCCTGTTTGAAATGGTAAGGGGGTACAAAAGTACCCCTACCATTTCACAAAGAAAGTGTAAAAAATGGTTAAATAAAACAAACACACTTTTGAAAAATTCCTTTATTAAAAATAAAAAAAAAGATTCCAGCGGCGGTAATCCACTCTTGCTATCCAGCGACGGACGGTCATCTCTCCAGCGATGTCTCATCTCATCCAGCGCAGCGAATCCATCCTTCTTCTGTCTCCGTGGAGGAGACACTGCAAGGATTCCGGCGGCCTGACGTTTCTTATATACGGTGGGCGGGGCCACCCGTCACCTGGCCCTGCCCCCCCTCTGACGCAAGGGGAAACCCGGGGTTCCCCGTGACGTATGGGTGACCCCGCCCCCCTCTGATGTAACGGAAACCTGCCTGTGTTACATCAGAGGGGTGCGGGGTCACCCATACGTCACCGGGATCTGGGGGTCCCCTTGTTAAAGGGGGCTTCCAGATTCTGATAAGCCCCCCGCCCGCAGACCTCCACAACCACCGGCCACGGTTGTGGGGATGAGGCCCTTGTCCTCATCAACATGGGGACAAGGTGCTTTGAGGGGTCACAGACCCCCAAAGCATCCTCCCAATGTTGAGGGCATGTGGCCTGGTACGGTTCAGGAGGGGGGGGCGCTCTCTCGTCCCCCCCTCTTTTCCTGCGGCCTGCTAGGTTGCGTGCTCGGATAAAGGGTCTGGTTATGGATATTTAGGGGGAACCCCACGTCAAATTTTTTCTTAAATTTGAGGCAGGGTTCCCCTTAATATCCATACCAGACCTGAATGGCCTGTGTAGACATGTCACTGGAGAAGTGATCGAGGGGGTGTACATCTCACCTAGGTTGCTACACAGTGTGAGATGGTAAATCCAGGATGGTTCAGTTTCTCAGCAGTGATATGCTGCTGAATTGTTATTTAATTTTGCCGGGCCTGGGTTTATATGGAATGGCAGGTAGGTTTGGTAGAGGGACCTGTCATTCCACATCCCCCGATCCAGTTCTGGGTTTGGGATCAGGTGAGCTTGGATCCTAATTAGCCTGGGAAGCTAAAGGCTCTGTAGGGTCTGCAGGTGATTGCTCCCAGCCAGGGAATGAACAGCCTGTATGTTGAAGGAAGCTGCAAGCACAGACACTGCTGGAGCTAAAACCCACCCTGCGATATCCAGACGAAAAGACGCTGTCTTTATAAATGTCAGATAGGTGAGAAGAACCTGTTAGTAAGCGCCCAGCCGGGCTAGGTCTTTTGTTTATTTTGTTGTACTTAGAAAGCACGGTGTTGCTGTATGTTTTGTTTGCTGGACTGTTTGTACCACGAATAAACGCCAAGATCTGCTTCATATATTCCAAGTCTGCTGTGAACTGTGTCCAAACACACCCTACCCCGGGAAGATCCCTTACAATTGGTGGAGGTAGCGGGCAACGCGGTTGCTAGGGGCAACGCGGTTGCTAGGGGCAACGGTGTGGACAGACTTGGCTACAGCTGCTGATGTCCTGGGTGAAAGCTGCAACTACACTCCAAAAACAGTCCAGCAACATGGAGGAGATGCTGAAGCAGTTTATGCAAGTGAGTTTGCAACAACAGCAGGCTCAGACAGAGGCCAATAGACGACATGAACAGTCCATGGCTGAACAACAGCAGATGATGGCTGCACAACAGCAGATGATGGCTGCACAACAGCGGATGCATAAGGAAGAGTTGCAAGCTTTGCGCCAAAGCCAACAACAACTTATCGAGCACCTGATAGTAAAGCGAGAGGCGCCTGTGGTTACTAATCCACCCACAATGGAGGGAGCCGCTCCAGAGATTTTTTTTGGGAGAAGGACTGTGCAGAAAGCGCTGCAAAAGATGACTGCTGAGGACGATGTTGAGGCCTTTCTAACAGTATTTGAGCGCGTGGCTGAGCGAGAGAAGTTACCAGCTGCTGAGTGGGCAGAGGTAATTGCACCCTATTTAACAGGTGAACCCCAAAAGGCCTACTATGACCTCAGTGAGCAAGAGGTTAAGGACTATACTCGGCTAAAAGAGGAGATACTTGCCCGACTAGGAGTTACTACTGCAGTCCGTGCCCGGAGGGTACGCAACTGGAGCTACAGTCTGGACAAATCAGCGAGGTCCCAGATGTATGACCTAATCCATTTGGCAAGAAAGTGGTTGGAGCCAGACACTTCTACTCCTGCACAAATCCTAGAGAAGGTCGTGATGGATCGCTACCTCCGAGCGCTTCCTACTGACCTGCAACGCTGGGTGGGACAAGGTGATCCTAGGGACGCAAACGAACTTGTCAACCTTGTGGAGAGGTTCCAGGCGACTGAGGACTACCTCCGCGATGTTCCTGCAGCATCTTCACCTCCCCGGAGCGCCAGATCTGTGCCGTCAGCTGGTAAGAGACTTCCATCTGTTGGGGGAGTGTGGAGGGGTGCTGATGGGGGGAAAAGGGCTCAAGTGGTGTCTCAGGGACAAAAGACTGGTGATGGTCCCGGGTGGCTAAGGGGCTCTGAAAAGGACTCCTTGCCAAAGAGACCAAGCCCTATCCAGTGTTGGAGATGCCATGAGGCGGGACACGTGTCTGCCCATTGCCCTCTTACCTCTGAACCCATGGAATGTGACGCTAGCCGGCGTCAGTCGCTATTTGCGGAACCATCTTGTGCTGCAGTTCCTGGACTAGAGACTGAACCGCAAATCTGCAACATCACAATCAATGACTTTCCTGTTAAAGCGTTAATGGACTCAGGAAGCCTCGTAACCTTGGTGCATGCTAGCCTGGTGGCTGGGGACTTAGAGCCTAACAAGCATATGAGTGTTGTGTGCATACATGGTGATACAAAAGTGTACCCTATAGTGCGGGCTAAAGTCGGGACTAAACAAGGCACCGTACAATATGAAGTGGGTGTGGTTAAAAACCTCATGCATGATGTAATATTGGGCCGCGATTTTCCGTTATTCTGGGCTCTCTGGGAAAAAAGAGAAATCCCCAAAAGGAGTGAGGATACCTCTAAGGAGGTTGCCTTGTCCGCTGTGAATGATAAAAGTATGCAGGATGAAAATGATTGTTTTCCTTTGCAGGTCCTGGTTGGGGAGGAGGATCCTCCCACTGAGCAAAATATACTAGACTTAGAGGTGTCTAGCGATAATTTTGGGACTGCACAATTACAGGACCCCACTCTCAAAAATGCGAGAGAGCAGGTTGCTGTTATGAACGGGGTACCTCAGGAACCAGATGCTGAAAAAAGATTTCCACATTTTTCGGTGACTAATGATCTTTTCTATAGAGTCAATAAGGTTAAGGATGAGATTGTGGAACAGCTTCTGGTACCTAAGCCGTACCGGCGTCAGGTGCTTGACATGGCACATAACCATGTTCTTGGGGGACACTTGGGGACTGACAAAACGCGAGAGAGGGTTCTCCAGAGGTTTTTTTGGCCGGCCATATATGATGACATTAAAAAATACTGTGAGTCGTGCCCCACATGTCAGGTTAGTGCCCCAGTGTCACATTTTCGCAGTCCTTTGGTTTCGCTCCCTATTATAGAGGTGCCTTTTGAGCGTATTGCCATGGATTTAGTGGGTCCCATTGTAAAGTCAGCTAGAGGACACCAGTATATTTTGGTAGTCCTGGATTATGCGACCCGCTATCCTGAGGCTGTACCCTTAAGAAACACTGCATCTAAAACAATTGCACGTGAGTTGTTTTATATGTTCTCTAGGACTGGGATCCCCAAAGAAATCCTAACTGACCAAGGTACGCCATTTATGTCGAAAGTAATGAAGGAATTATGCAAACTATTTAAAATCTCACACATCCGTACCTCTGTGTACCACCCCCAGACGGACGGATTGGTGGAGAGATTTAATAAGACTTTGAAACATATGTTGAAGAAAGTGGTGGCAAAAGATGGTCGTGACTGGGATCATTTATTACCCTACCTCATGTTTGCTATTAGGGAGGTGCCCCAAGCGTCCACAGGGTTCTCACCATTCGAGTTGGTCTATGGTCATCACCCTAGGGGTCTACTGGACATTGCAAAAGAGACATGGGAGAATGAGTCCACCCCATACAAGAGTGTTATTGAGCATGTAGCACAAATGCAGGACCGTATAGCCACTGTAATGCCCCTGGTAAGGGAACACCTCCAGAGGGCTCAAGAGGCCCAAAGTAGAATTTACAACCGGTCCGCAAGAATCAGGACATTCAACCCAGGCGATAGGGTCCTTATACTAGTCCCCACTGTTGAGAGTAAATTCTTGGCGAAGTGGCAAGGTCCTTATGAAATTGTTGAAAAGATCAGTGAGGTGAACTACAAGGTGCACCAACCAGGTAGAAGGAAGCCTTTCCAAGTTTATCACATAAACTTGATCAAGCCCTGGAAAGACAGGGAATCCTTGGTGGCGACAAATACTGTTAATGATTTGTCACAACCAATCCCTCCAGTCAAGGTAGGTGATACTCTATCAGTGTCACAGAAACAGGAGGCTCAGGAATTTTTACAGAAAAACAAAAAAAAGTTCTCTGACCTCCCAGGGCGTACACACCTCATCCATCATCACATTGAAACTGAGCCTAGAAGCAGAGTAAACCTTAAGCCCTATAGGATACCGGAGGCACGTAGGGAAGCCGTATCTGCCGAGGTAAAACGTATGCTTGCTCTGGGGGTAATTGAGGTGTCACAGAGTGAATGGTCCAGCCCAATTGTGCTAATCCCAAAGCCCAATGGAACTTGGAGGTTCTGTAACGATTTCAGAAAGTTGAATGAGATCTCCAAGTTCGATGCGTATCCTATGCCCAGGGTAGATGAGTTGATTGAGAAGTTGGGTAACGCCAGGTACATAACCACTCTCGATCTCACAAAGGGCTACTGGCAGATTCCACTTTCTGGTGAGGCTAAAGAGAAAACTGCATTCTCCACCCCTGATGGGCTATTCCAGTATGTAGTGATGCCATTCGGGTTACATGGAGCGCCTGCAACTTTCCAGAGGTTGATGGACTTGATTCTGCGACCACATCGTGATTACTCAGCTGCCTACCTCGATGATGTGGTCATTTTTAGCCCTGATTGGGAAAGTCACCTCTGTAAGGTACAGGCCGTGTTGGATGCCATAAGTGATGCGGGGTTGACCATAAATGCCGAGAAGTGTGCTCTAGCCCTAGAAGAGGCCAAATATCTAGGCTACATTATTGGGAGAGGGTTGATTAAGCCACAGCTAAATAAAATTGAGGCAATACAGAATTGGCCTAGACCCCTGACAAGGAAACAGGTTAGAGCTTTCCTGGGTATTACGGGGTATTACCGTAGGTTTGTGCCGAACTTTGCCTCAGTTGCTGCTCCACTAACTGACTTGACAAAGGGCGGAAAGACAGCAATGGTCACGTGGACCCCAGAGGCCGAGAAGGCTTTCCAAAGCCTTAAGTCTGCCTTGTGCCAACCACCTGTGTTAGTTACCCCCGATTTCAAACGAGAGTTTCTGGTCCAGACAGATGCCTCTAACACAGGCTTAGGTGCAGTACTCTCACAAGTAGTGAATGGTGAGGAGCATCCGGTGACGTACTTGAGTAGAAAATTAACCCCGGCCGAGAAAAATTATGCCATTGTGGAGCGAGAGTGTTTGGCAGTAAAGTGGGCCCTAGAATCGTTAAAGTATTACTTGCTAGGCAGGAAATTCAAGTTGGTGACAGACCATGCCCCCCTAACATGGATGAAGTTAAACAAGGAGAGAAATGCAAGAGTGACTAGATGGTTTCTCTCCCTACAAAACTTTAATTTCACTGTGGAACACAGGCCAGGGAAATTACAGGCAAATGCTGACGCATTGTCGAGGGTAAGTTGTCTGTGGGGACAAAAGGCTCAGCCCTCCGGTCTGAAAAAGAGGGGGGGGATATGTAGACATGTCACTGGAGAAGTGATCGAGGGGGTGTACATCTCACCTAGGTTGCTACACAGTGTGAGATGGTAAATCCAGGATGGTTCAGTTTCTCAGCAGTGATATGCTGCTGAATTGTTATTTAATTTTGCCGGGCCTGGGTTTATATGGAATGGCAGGTAGGTTTGGTAGAGGGACCTGTCATTCCACATCCCCCGATCCAGTTCTGGGTTTGGGATCAGGTGAGCTTGGATCCTAATTAGCCTGGGAAGCTAAAGGCTCTGTAGGGTCTGCAGGTGATTGCTCCCAGCCAGGGAATGAACAGCCTGTATGTTGAAGGAAGCTGCAAGCACAGACACTGCTGGAGCTAAAACCCACCCTGCGATATCCAGACGAAAAGACGCTGTCTTTATAAATGTCAGATAGGTGAGAAGAACCTGTTAGTAAGCGCCCAGCCGGGCTAGGTCTTTTGTTTATTTTGTTGTACTTAGAAAGCACGGTGTTGCTGTATGTTTTGTTTGCTGGACTGTTTGTACCACGAATAAACGCCAAGATCTGCTTCATATATTCCAAGTCTGCTGTGAACTGTGTCCAAACACACCCTACCCCGGGAAGATCCCTTACACCTGGTAATTGAATTTGGGGGACCCCCACGCTTTTTTTATTTATTTATTAATTTTTTTATCAATGACTTTCAATGAGTGTTCTCTGTATTACGGAGCCAACAATTCATAATAGCTGCGAGTGATTTTAAAGGACTTTTTTTCCTGCATAAATGACACTTTGTGCAAGGACAGTTCTAAGCACCAGAAACATGAGCCCCTTCACAGGCATACTGTAGACAACCCCCCCCCCCCCTATGAAATTTAAAGGGATATTACACTTTTATTGTTTCACTTTAATCATTATTAAAATCACTGCTCCCGAAAAAATGGCCGTTTTTAAAACTTTTTTTTTTGCATTGATACATGTCTTCTGGGGCAGGACCCGAGTCCCCAAACACTTTTTAGCACAGTAACTTGCAGAATCTTTTCTCTCTGTCAAATCTTTTTCTCTGTCGAATATTTTCTCTATATAATCTTGGACTAATAGCGGTAAGGTTAGGCACATTCGACCACAGGTTCTATAGACAGATTGTTATTGTCAGAGTCATGTCGAATCTCCTATTCTATATCGAACTGTTGTAACAATGAAAACGAAAATAAAGCATTTATTTATGTCGGATCTTTAGTTTTTCGGATTTTGTGCTTTCGTTATCGTTAGTCAAAACGAAAATGAAAATAGCTGAAATTCGGACGAAAATGCATTCGGACGAAAACGAATGCACATGTCTATTGTCTTCCCTAGTGATCTATATTTTAAAGGAGTACAGATTTCTCTACCTAGATTTGTGCCTGATAAACTGTGTTCTATTTTTCCCCATCTTTTTTTACTTTCTAATTTTGCCCATTCCACCACCCTTGTTAACACTGCTGCTTCGTAATATTTTCTAAAGTCTGGGACATTCAGACCCCCCTCATCTTTTCCCTTTTGCAAAGTCTTCAGTGGGGTTCTAGGTTTCTTGTTGTTCCAGATAAATTTAGAAATTAAAGAATTTATTATTTTAAAATATAGAGGGGGGATATATATTGGTATTGGTATATTGATTTCTATACTAGTTTCTACAAAAATATAATCAATCCTAGAATACGACCCGTGCACAGGGGAATAATACGTATAGTCCGCCAATTCCAGATGTTGGACCCTCCAGATATCTACCAACTGACAGTTCTTTAATCTTTGTTTTATCTTTTTTAATTGTAAATTACTCGTCCCCTGTGCACCTGACGTACTACCTAGTTTTGGTTCTAAACAAAAATTTATATCCCCCATCACAATTACCAGGCCTTCCCTAAATTCCTGTAGTTTAGCTAAAATTCCCATTAGGTATTTTATTGGGTTCTTATTCGGTGAGTATATGTTACCTAATGTACATCTTATATTACCCAGTTTTCCCTTTAGGAAGAGGTATCTTCCCTCCAGGTCCGTCTTTCTATCCTCTAGGGCGGTGATGGCAAACCTTGGCACCCCAGATGTTTTGGAACTACATTTCCCATGATGCTCCACTACACTGCAGAGTGCATGAGCATCATGGGAAATGTAGTTCCAAAACATCTGGAGTGCCAAGGTTCGCCATCACTGCTCTAGGGCAAAGCAGATGTTCTTTGCAAATCCTATTGCTACTCCCCTCCCTCTATTTGTTATTGTATCTCCGTAAAACCAACTCGGTATTCTTTGGAGTAGAGCCTAATCTTTGATTCGTGAGTGATATGTGTTTCTTCTAAAAATATTACCTCCGCCTCGTATTGTTTTAGTTCTTTTACAATTTTTAACCTCTTATTTGAACTATTCAACCCCTTCACGTTATATGTTAAAAAATTAATAGCCATTGTTTTTATTGTCTGAGCTTTCTAACCAGACCTCTTTTTTTTTATTTATACCAGTAGGGCTTTCACCGTGTCCTTGCACAATTTGCATCCCAGAACACTATATATTAAAAGATATAGACTCAAATCCACACTCCTTTTTTTCTTTTTTCTGATCCTTTATAATGGATCTTGCATAAGAGAAATATAAAAGGTGGCAGAAGTAATTTTTAAGAGGACTATACAAAGTCCAAATGTGGAAGCAGTGATTTGTAAACTCTTGCAGTCACATGCAATATATCTCCAGGCTCTGGGGCTGATTTGCTAAAGATAGACACTGCACTTTGCAAGCGCAGTTTTAATCTGCAAGGGAATTTGTTCCCGAGCTAGTAAATGAGGGAAAACTCTGCTGACTTCCATCATCCAATCGTTTGCTGTTCTATTTTTCTTACATTAGATTTGGTAATCTAAGTGAAACTTCCCCTCATTTACTAAGCTCTGGAGAAAATTCCTTTCCAAAGTGCACAGTCTATTTTCCTTTAGTAAATCAACCCCTAAGACTGTCTTCTCAATCATGTACTACCCTAGCCTGTCCATATACCTGCAAACCACAATCTGTGTCTCCACTAGGCAAAATACAAACTTCAACCCTGCGCCACATAGAAGAGAGGGAGCGGCACCAAAGCTTTAGTTTGCCTGCGGGGATTGGGATGCAGAGCTGGGAAAAGGATCCCAGTGGCCGGGCTGCAGAGGAGGGCGGGGCTTGCCATGCACAGCTCTCCCGGGGGGGGGGGGGGTTCTCTATACTGTGGCCAGACACAGGCTCTCTGCTGTCTCCGCCCTCTCCTCAGGTGGGGGGGGGGGGGCTTGTGTGTGGGGGCCGATTACATGCCATTGATCTACTGAGAGGATACTGGACTTCTCAGGAGAGCACCTGTCCATATACTACCCTAGCCTGCCACATCTGGCATAAAGAAGTGAGCCAGTGTCTCCATGCCGGGTCTAGAGGTGCGTGTGGGCCATAGAGAGGCAACACAAAAATCTCCACCTCCACCATATACATAGGCAGGGCAAAAGGGGCTGAGTCCAGGGTAGAGCCAAGGAGTCGGCAAAATTCGATTTTACCTAGGGTGTCAAAAATCCTTGCACCAGCCCTGTTATTAAATCAAGCTAAAGAATAAAGAGCTGCGCTAAACCCAAATCACCAATATGCAGGAAATTACGTGAAGACATTTTTCAAAAAAGTAATGTCATCTACAACTGTGAATCACAATGCAGTTAAATACATAAAAAAATCAATTGTATATGATCCCACAAATAATATAAACAAGTGTCTAATTCATAGAGTTCAAATAAAAATTAGAAAATATATGAAAGAAAAAATTATTCAGTAAGAACACGCAGCAAAGGGATCTGTATGTGTCACCAGGGCCGCTGTTAAAAATCATGGGGCCCTGTACAGTCTACCTGACGGGCCCCCCAACATAAGGGGCCCCCCACACAGTAGGGAAAAGACTTTCACTCTGGGCACGGTGAATACCCACAATATTTTATGTGGGAGAGCAGTATGCAGTATGGCCAACTTTATGCTCAGAGCCCGGGCCCAGTCTCTACCTCCACCTAACATCCCCCCGACTTCACAAGTACCTGGTCCTGCTGGCTTCTTTTATCTGGGGTCTTCATGCAGTGCTTCTCCTGGGGTGGGGGGCTTGGATCCTCTGGATCTGGTAGCGTGGTGGGACAGGCCAGAAGCTGAGCTCCTCTAAAACCTCTGCTCCTTCCACCTGGGCACGAAGTTGGACAGCCAGAAGCAGAAAGCAAAGTATTTAAACACTTTCGGGAGTAATCTGCAGCCGTATGTCCAGACAATTACATTACACAAGTCCCGGCCGGCGTATTGATATAGAAGAGACTGGGACTTGTGTAATGTACTGTATGTAATAGTCTGGACATACGGCTGCAGATTACTCCCAAAAGTGTTTAAATAATTTGCTTTCTGTTTCCTCCCACGCACACTACATGGGACCCTAGCTCAAGATTAGTATAGTCCCTATAATGTGGGAGTCCCCCCCTCTGCCTCTGGGCCCCCCTACAGGGCAGGGCCCAGTACAGGAGGGCTGGTGGTCCCCCCCTATCAGCGGCCCTGTGTGTCACGATCAAGAAATGTTTAATTTGGAGATCCAGGGCTGCGAAGATGCTCTTTAAAAGGTATGTGGTGACAAAATTTTATTGCTGAAGTCTTATTTTTTGCATGGACACTAGTGAAGTTGTACACAAATCAGGCCAATATCTTTTACACCATATGTCATTGCATTGGCCTTGAGGTTGTCAAATTCTTTCCGACAAAAATAGACTTTTCTGAAGTTGACTGGTTCAATCTGCTACAGGTAATATGAGGGCTACCGCCTATAACAGCTTTGATTCTTTCCATCGTTACAAAATGGAACAAATAGCAACATATTGTTTTTGTAAAAATCATACGAAATCCGGATCACTTAAAACAGAAGATGACACTTGACACGCAATACGCAGTCCTCCTGATTACAAGCAGTTTTCGAAAATCTTAGTTCCTTTATTATAGCCAAGTCAAATCAAGTAAGTTTGCAAAACGCAGAAATCCATATTTTTCCTTTCTTTTTCCATTTCTTGATAAAGGTATCTAAGACACCCAGGGCTTTCTGCACAGGATTATAGCTTCCCCTTGTTTACTAATCTCTGGAACAAAGTCCACAGTCTACTTGCCTTTAGTAACTCAACCCCTAAGAACATGGCCCAGTCTGAGCTCCTGTTGGATCTTTGCAGTCTTTGGTCATCTCTGATAGTCTTCTGCAGCAGTACATTAATTGAAAATGTTGTGCAGCTCTTTGATTATTTCAAGGGGTGGCAATTGAGACCCCTTAAGCCAGGTACACACGGGCCAAATGTCGCGAGGCAATAGCCAGTTTAAAAAAAAAAAATGGCAGACATGTGGCCCATGTGTAAGTCGGCCTGTCCAACAGAAGTCTAGCATCCGATGACTCCCGATCAGCGACGCTCCCAGCCAATGCCAGAAAGCGGTGAGCGGAGTGTTCTGGCGGGGGGGGGGGGTTGTCCCCTTGTCAGAACACAACAGCTCAGCAGGGGAGATCGCTGAACTAACATTGCATGGTTAGTACAGTGGCTCTGACCAGAGGTGTCAGGTTTTTTTTTTTCAATCAGCGGGATTGAACAAGAAAAAACATATAGTGTGTACCCAACTTTACATCAAGAAAGCTTCAGAATAACAGCTCTGGAGATTGCATCTCTAAAAACCATCTGAACAATGACATCTCACACAAATATCTAAACAGGTTGTCTTTCATCCTCAATAGAAACATGAAGGATAGGGGTCTGCACTTGTCACAATCAGGAAATGTTTCATTTGGATAGCCAGGGTTGTGATGATGCCATCTAAAAGGCATGTGGGGACTATATTTTAGTGCTGCGGTCTCAAATTTTTTGCATGGACAATAGTAAAGTTGTACACAAAACCAGGCCAATTTCATGTAACGTATTTATCGGTGTATAACACGCACCCCAAGTTTAGGGGGGAATATAAAAGAAAAAAAAAAACTTTTAGGAGGGAAGTTTAAGGAAGAAAAAAACTTACATTTAAATGTCCATCAATGCAGCCTTGTCAGTGTCATTTGCAGCCTTCCATTGCAGCCTTGTCAGTCACTTGCAGCCTTGCATTTAGCCTCGTCAGTCATTTGCAGTCTTTTCTGTGGCTTTGTCATTTAAAAATGGCGCCGCCGAGATACAGAGCGGATGTCCTGTGTATCTCAGCGGCGCTCAGTTGTTCTCGGCCGCACTCGGCTATTTTCAGCCACAGTCGGCCATTCTCGGCAGCTTTCAGCTTTCCGAAATCCGCCGAGAATGGTCGAGTGCGGACGAAAATAGTCGATATCGGCCGAAGATGGGCGGGAATGGCCGAGTGCGCCAAAAATACCCCCGAAGCCTCAGAGTGTCAGAAAGGGTTAAAAACTGGGGGGGGGGATCAGCGTATAACACTTTCCCCCACTTTCCCCCTGATTTTAGGGGGGAAAAAGTGTGTGTTATATGCCGATAAATACGGTACATAATATGTAGTTACATTGGCCTTGAGGTTGTCAAATTCTTTCTGACAAAAAATAAGCTTTACTGAAGTGGACTGGTTCAATCTGCTACATGTAGGTTTCTCAGATGTGCACAATTTCCTTGAACTGAAACCTGAGTACCTCCTACACTATGAGGGCCACCACCTATAACAGCTTGGATTCTTTCCATTGTTCTAAAATGGAACAAATGGCAACACATTGGTTGTGTAAAAACCACACAACCTGGATATACTTTAAACAGAAGATGACACTTGACACACAGTACATAATCTTCCGGATTACACACACTTTTTGAAAATCTTACCCCTTTTCTTAAAGCCAAGTCAAATCAAGCAAGTTTGCAAATACAGAAATCCATCTTTGTCATTTATCCTTCTATTTCTTAATAAAGTTATGCAGAGACCCGGGGCTTTCCACTTAGGCTTATAGTAAAGAAATCACACCACACATTCCTTTAACCGTACCCTCTAGACTAGGTCACGATTGGCCAGCAAGGAGAGAAAAGAGTAGGCACAGATAAAGCTATGCATAGGGAAGCTTTATAATTACACTGGAAAGTACACAAAAGTAGGAAATAGGTTAGAATGGTGACCAACACAATCACCACACACTGCCAGCCCATTGGATGTGTATGTATAAAAGGGTTTACCCACATAAAAATTTTGTCAACAGCCAATGCACCATGATACATTAAGTATCAGCAATGACAGCTTGACGATAATCATTTTTTATGACGTGCTACTGATACTAAGGGTGAGGACCTATCTTAAACCCCCTGAAACCTGGCTCTAAAGCTAATACTAATCCTCTCATTACCCATCTTTGTAGCATCAACCCTCACACTAATTATATGGTGTTGATTTAATAGGGTAGGTAATGGTAAATGGACTGTTCATCCTGCAAGGGAGTTTTTCCCCAAAGCTCAGTAAATGTGGTGAAATTTCATTTTGCAAAGAATACCCAGTCATAGGCAAGGGAAAAAAAGAATTTTGGCTTTTGGAGATCTACTCCCCCAAAAAATCCCCACAGGTTATATTTATATTTAGAACACCCTGGGTTCACAGTTCAGTAAAGCCACCATCGTCAGGAGGTATTCCCCTCTATTATTGAGTCACTATAATCCAATTTTGCAACATTGTATTTTTGATTATCTGTATAAATTGTGTTATTTAGAGAAATATCTTCACCATGCTGGTTGTTGATGTATTTTTGTTAAATTCTTAAAGATATATTGATTGCATCCAAAATTCTTGTCTCCTGAAGAAGTGTTACTGCAAAATTCGTAGATCCATTACGCCATTTTAATAACTTTATTCATTCACCGACTTCTTTGTGGCAGTCTGACTACTGTGTGACTTATTATGTTTTAGCTATGTATTAAAGGTTTGTAAGATTATTTTTATCAAATTTATAGTGTTTATCCTCCCTGTGGCACACTGAAAGTCCTGCTTTTGACATCCCCTCTTTTTCTCCCTTCATATGAGGAGAGATTGGGTAGTAATATTGCAATGTTTAGATTGTTAGAATGATGTCCTGAGTGGGGAGTTTAAGAGGAGCCCACCACTATAATAATTTGGCATTGCGAATTTGTCAATCAATGTCATTTAGCATGGATGGGGGAACCTGGTGATTTCTTTTGATCAGATCGCAAGGCTAAAACGAGAGAAAGCCTAACATGTTTGCCCAGCTTTAAAGTTCAGAGAACCCGCTACACATATTAAACATTTATTTGTTAAACAATGCTTGTGCATAGCTTGTGAAAATACAATTCCAAATGGAACCAGTTTTAAGGCCCATACACACGATCAGACTTTTTGACAACAAACATGCAAATCAGCTGTTTTAGAGCAACATCCGACCGTGTGTATGCTCCATCGGACAAACTTTTTTGGTTTTTTATCAGACTTTTGTTGGCTGTGCGAACGGCCAAACTTTCTGACAACAAAAGTCCGATGGAGCAAAGTCTGATCGTGTGTACAGAAAACCATAGGACTTTTGCACAAAGTACAAACAGGCATGCTCAGAACCAATGCAAAAGATCAGACAACAATACAGAAGTTGACCAAAGGTGGCGGTAAAGAGCAGAAAAACCACATGATTTGGTGAAAGTTGGCTGAAAAAGTCCTGCTGTGTGTATGCAATACAAGTTCAGGGCCGACGCCCTTTGTACAAAAATCCAAGGGAAAGTTTGTACAAAGTCCCATCGTGTGTATGAGGCTTTATACCTCAGGTGTCCTTTGTATGCTCAAGAAAACCTAACAGAGGGTGCATGTAGAATCCCAGCTACTGCACACTTATCTGAAATTCATGGCTGTCAAAAACCTGTCAATATATACTTTTTATCCACAATAACACTTGTAATTAAAAATAAATAAAATTAAAAACTTAAGCTGGCCATAAACCAATCAAAATTCTGCTGGATCAACAGGGATCACACAAATTTCAATCAGAGTGTGGCCTTCCTATTTGATAGAAATAATTGAAGGGATATGCTGGAAAACTTGCCAACAGATTCTGCTGTCAGAGTACAATGGCCTGCCAAACTGTCCATGGCCAGCTTAAAAGGTGAAGTACACCTTTTACACCACATTACACCCATATTTAGAGTCATAATCGGATTGCTTTCCAGCTACCTGTCAACTTAACATTGAGGGCTTGTAAACATGAATTAACAAAGATAATATAACATATTTTATGTCTCCTGTTGTGAACATCATGCTCACTAGTCTCTAGGTCAGGGATAGGCAACCTTAGAGAGATGGAGATCTACTTGAACAACACTGATGAAGTCAAAGATCACTGGGCACAGTGTCCTGTTGTTAGGGCCAGATTACACCAGAACGTGGTATAAAAAAGGTATGTGTGTTTCAAAACTGCCTTTGTGATCTACTGCGGGTGAAAATACATTGTTAACCCCAAACACAGATTTCAAATGCAGTGTGTTTGCGGACACAAGATGGCATGGTACTGCAGCGTCATGCAATTTGGCACAGTGCATTTTTTTGCATGCACTACTTTTTGTGCAGTCTGATGCGATTTTCAGCCTGGGCCAGATTTACATCATAGGAGCCTAAAGGCAGCCCCCCCCCCCCCCAAAAAAAAAACAAAAAATAAAAATAAAACACACACACGGTAAGACAGACTTTTTAAAATATTTTTAATGAGAACAAAAATAAAAGTAGTATTACAAGAAAGTGCAGGGTTTAGGAGTGCTTTATGCAGAAAATGCAAGGTTCACCAGTGCATTACGCTCAGAATGCATGGTTAAAGAGTGTGTTGCACTCACAATACAGGGTTAAGGAGTGCGCTGCTTTCAGAATGCAGAGTCTATGAGTGTGTTACCCTCAGAATGCAGGAATCAGGAGCCCATTACACTCAGAATGCAGGGTTATGGAGTGTGTTATGCCCAGAATGGCAGGTAAAGGACTGCATTACGCTCGGAATGTATGGTTCGGGGGGGCATTTGAAGGGCAGTAGGGGACACTGCCCCCTTCACATCACCCCAAACACAGTGTCCTCACCCCCCCCCCCCCCCCCTTCCCCTATAGCAGTGTTCTTCCTGAGTACAAAGTGGAGTGTGGGAGACAGCACAATCCTGGAGTAAGGATGAAAGTGGGAGCTGACAGAGTTGCTTTTCATATTAACAAGCTGGCAAATGGTTGCATAGGACCTCCCTGTGTCCTAGCAACCAATTACCTGCAGGATATTGTGAAAAGTTAATTTGGCAGCTCCTCCTCCTGCCCTCTGTTCTGAGCTTTGCTGCCTCCCACTCTCCTCTGTTCACTGTTCTCTGCAGCGGATTTAGAGAGAAGGACCAGCACCCAGAAAGTGCAGCGGAGGAGGCTGGGACCTGGGTAGGGACAGGTAGACCATGATCAATGGGCTGCCGACCCCCACTCGAGTATTTTTTTATTTTGTGGATTAAAAATTAGCTAAAGGCATATCTTAACCCCAAAAAATAATATTTACAGCTAGTGAGTGTTCACACAGCAATCCAGGTTCCAGAGTACCCACAACCAGCTTCCAGTAATGGAAAAAAATACATTTCCAGCATTAACTAAGTTATGCAGAGACCACATCAATAAACACCTCGTACATCATGTTCACTATTTTCTAGCATATTTTAACCCAAAAACAAGAATGTATTAATGTCTTATTTACACCTAATACGGAAGGTCGTATATACAGCTAGCGTGTGTTCACACATCAATGCAGGTTCCAAAGTAACCACAACCAGCTTCCAGCATCATAAAAGCATTAACCACATTTTCAGCATGAAATACATCATCCAGAGACCAGAACAATCAAACATAACACATACAATAAATCCTCTCCACCTTTAACTATTCAACAAATCCCTATCTAGAAGGAACAAGGACCACGTGTCCAAATCCACAAAATAACAGTTCTTACTTCTATAGCTCTATGTTAATGCGCACAGGCTCATTTACTAAAGGATTTGAGAATATTTACACAATAATACAGGTGAAGATGTACTTAATTTATATTCAATATATAACATTAAATTCACTTATCTAGTCATGGTAACAGAAAATCCCTCTATTTCCTGAACCCAGGACTGGAGAATTGAGGTTAAAATTCAAACACTTTACCATATTTCCCAACTTTGGAACTAGAGAAAGAGGAACACTGTAGGATGCAGACATGCAAGTAACCCATGCCCACAGTGGGTGTGGATAAATTGTGCTAAATATTGGGCATAGCTTAAAAGAGCATGATTAAAGAGGAAGTAAAGGCACTTTAAAAAAAAAAAAAAAAAATTCAACCTGCAAGGCAAAGGCATAATGAGCTAGTATGCATAGCATACTAGCTCATTATGAATAACTTACCTGAGATCGAAGCCCCCGAAGCGGTCCTCCTCCTTTATCTTCACCGCTGCCATGTATCCCGGAGTGACTTCCGGGTCTAGCTGCTCCTGAGACACTATGACGTCACTCCTGCGCATGCGCACGGGAGCCAACACGAGCGACATATCGCTGTGATCTGCGGCGTGCTCAGTGCACCTGCGTGCCGCTGTCTACGGCGCATGCGCCGTTGACAGCGGTGCCTGTCTTTTTGTAAATATCTCCTAAACCATATAGGTTTAGGAGATACTTCTTGGACCTACAGGTAAGCCTTACTCTAGGCTTACTGTAGGTCAAAGGGGTTTGTAAGGGTTTACAACCATTTTAAAGAGAGTGCGGCTTATTGATGCAAGGGAAGAAATACGCTTATCTGGCAGCACGTTAGAGAGCTGATTTGCTTCTGAAAACCAAGCTCAGTGGTCCAACATGTCCCCTTCAAACTCCAAACAGCACTTTGTTGGAATGCTGGAGACCTAAACCACTGTACTCTGTGTTTAGCAGAGGACCGGCTCTCTAATGTGCTGCAGTACAGGGCATGTTGACCTTTACTCCAACAAATAGCACAGTTAAAAAACTAAACAGAAATCCCACATTACATATGCAGCTTAACTGCATTACAGAAATACTATAAAAAGCTTCAGTTGCACTTTAAATAACATCCAAACTCGCAATCCTTTCTGTGTAGGTTTATACAGTTTGATAAGTTTAGAAAGGTGATCCTTGGTGCTTAAAGCGGGAGTCTGCAGTTTTTTTTTTTTTCTTTAAAGCCAGCAGCTACAAATACTGCAGCTGCTGACTTTTAAAATAATGACACTTACCCGCCCAGCGCGCCCGCGGTGTCGGCACCCGAAGCCGATCTCTCGATCGTCTCTCGGGTGCTGCCGCCACCATCTTGGGTATGGGAATCAGGAAGTGGAGCCTTTCGGCTTCATTTCCCGGGTTCCCTACTGCGCATGCGCGAGTCGTGCTGCGCAATAAGGATGGTCCCCGCTGTCTCTGGGATCCGTGTGTTTCCCAGCAGGCAGTGGGGGACCTTCGGAAAGGGGCATAGATTCTGCAGAAAGGGGCGTACCTTCTGCAGAATCTACGCCGGAAGTGGATGCAGATACCTGTACTGTACAGGTACCTGCACCCCCCCTGAAAGGTGCCAATTGTGGTGCCGGAGGGGGGGAGGGTTCCAATGAGCGGAAGGTCCACTTTAGGGTGGACCTCCGCTTTAAAGTTCACTCGCTATAGAGCAATTGAGTATCCCAAGATCATTAAAACAGTCTAAGTGTGGCTGCACTTGTCTATAGACTACAAATTGATGGCCGTTGACTTATCTAGCTGGTAATAAGATACAAATAAATAAAGCCAATGGATGTTTCAGTCATTGACTTCTATTAGACTGGTCTGTCACCTTGTGTGGATCATCTACAGGTGTCTGACAACTTTGGTCTGGCTATATTTAATGTACTATAGCACCACTTCCAAAGGCAAATGACTACCAGGCCCCAGGCACCTAAATTCCTGAAGACAAAATAAGATTTCTGCCAAAGAGCAGTAAAATCTGCTGCTAGCAGGTATCAAAACGCACCCAAATTTCCGTGGGCTAACACTTAAGCAAGTATTGTAGATTCTTTGCAACCTTGTACTTTAAACCATATGGCTTCCTTGTTTAAGAGCATGCTATTGAAAGTGTTATGCAATGAAAACACAGTACTTCTTCAAGAAAACAGAAATATGACAAAAGAAAAGGGTGAACCTCCGAGTTAATTTTGCCTTAATTGTTGCTGTGACTTTTAATTATATTACAAGCTTGGTGTATTTCTATTACTGTACTACATATACAAATTGAAAAAATATGTCTGTATTTTACCTCTGTATTTTTTATATATTTATATTTTATATAATTTAAATATTATATATGTATTTTCTGTATATTCTCCCATTGTATTTTACTACAATATTTTACATCTTATGTAAATGTAAATATTTTTACATTATTTATCTAACAGCTATTTCATTCAGTGTGCATGTTAAAATTAAAAGATCCCAATACGCAATTCCCAACGCACCTGTTCCTGTTCAATTCGTGGGTCCCATGCCTGACGAAGAGGTCCTGTATGGCTCTGAAATGTTGCAATCTGCTGTAACAATGTGATCCCTGAATAAAGCTTTGGAATTGTTCTGGAGATCTTTAGTGCATTGGTGACATTCTGCTGCTCTGTTAAAATTAAAATTCACACTTCATAGCTAGGACTGACGTCAGTATTGCCAAATTGCATAACTTGAAATTTCAAAAGTACCCTTTTTCTGCCGTAAATGAAAAATCAGCAGTTCCTGAGCTATTGTGAAATCTAATGCCTAGGCAAATCTTGCATGTCACAGCAATCTTTAGATTTTGGGTGTTTCTTGTCATTAAAGAATTCTCAGTCTATTTTGCTTATTTAACTCAACCACTGGGCAGCACTACTATTAAAAAACTACTACTATAAAAAGTGTCAAAAAATCCTAGTTCCCCGATATAGGAGGATACAGTGATTTTGATTAGCCAGACTGGTAGACTTGCACGAAGAAAGAGCAGGCAGTGGGGAGGCTAAAGTTCAATGCAATATATCTCAGGATCTGGGTTGATTTATTAAAGGTTAATAGGGCAAAGGAATTGCTCCAGAGCTTAGCAAATGAGGAAAAACTCTGTTATTCACCATCCAATCATGTGCTGTTTAATTTTATTTCCATGTAATTGGGTATTTTTTGCAAAGTGAAGCTTCCCCTCATATACTAAGCTCTTGAGCAAATTACCTTCCAAAGTGTACAGTCTATTTGTATTTAGTAAATCAACCTCGAAGACTGTCTTTTCTTTAATCATGGCCCAGGCTCAACTCCTGTTGCATGTTTGCACTAACAGGCCATCTGATAGCCTTCTGTAGCAGTACGGTAATTTAAAATTATGTGCAGCCCTTTGGTTATTTCAAGGGGCAGCACATAAGACTCTCTGAATCAAGAAAGGCCTGAGAAAAACAGCCCTGGAGCTTGCGTCTCTAAAAAAACAAAAACAAAAAAAAAAAACAGTTGAGCAATGACATCTTACACACACAGCGAAACAGGTTGCCTTTAATCCTCAGTAGGAACATGCAGTATGTGGTGTCTAAATTCTATTGCTGAAGTCTCATTTATTGCACAAACACTAGTGAAGTTGTATACAAATCAGGCTAATTTCATGTCATTACATTGGCCTCAAGGTTGTCAAATTCTTTCCAAACAAATGAGACTTTACAGAAGTGGACTTGTTCAAATTGCTACACGTAGTTTTCTCAGGCATTTTTCTTAAACCTGGAACAATTTTCTTGAACCTGAAAGTTGAGCACTTCCTATAATATGAGGGCTACCACCTATGATAGCTTGGATTCTTTCCATTGTGCAAAAATGGGCCAAATGGTAACATTTTTTTTTTAAAATCAAACAAAATCCAGACTGGCTTCAAAACAGAAGATGACACTCGACACACAATACACAACCCTCCTGATTAAACAGGCATTCCCTAAAATCGCAGCTAAAAATCACATTAAAATCGTGGCAAAATCACGCAACTTAAAGTAGCTGTAGTGTGAAAGGGGCCTAAAAATGCTACATTCAGGTGTGAATGGGGTCTAAGGGTCAGGGACCTATCCTAAATCCCCTTACCTGTAACCTGGCTCTAAAGCTAATAATAATCCTAACATTATTCATCTTTGTCGTGTCAACTCATACACTAATGCTATGGGGTTGATTTACTAAAAGGCAACTACTTTAGTAACAGACTGTTCACCTTGCAAGGAATTTTTCCCCAGATTTTAGTGAATGTGCTGAAATATAATTTTGCAAAGAATACACAGTCATAGAAATAGAGAATTAAAAAAAACAACAACATTTTGGCTTGCACATGATTGAATGATGGAACTCGGTAGAGCTTCACCTCATTCACTTACAGAATTCGGAGAGCACTTTAACAGGATTGCTTGAGTGGATATTTTTAGCCAACCCAAGTCTAATGGGATTATGGACCTGTTCCAGGCGAGAAAGACGTAAGGCAATGAAGATGTCTGGTTTGTTGGCCTTAGTATATATAGTGTGGTTGGACCTGCGTATGGCCTTGTCTGCTGATTCAGCTAGTACTAAGTCCAGTTCTGTTTTGTTTTTTTTCTAGGTTGATTCTGTGGGATTCAGTAGAGTTTTAGCTTTTTGTTGTGTTGATGGTGTGTGGAGACCGAGATACATGTAAGTTGAATCACAGGCTTATGCACTTCCCATAGAAGGACTGGAGAAATATCTGGTGCTGTGTTATTTACAAGGTATTTCTTAAGGGCGAGCTGGATATCAAAAGCAGTAGGATTTGTTGGTTGAGGGCTTGGGGGGGGGGGGGGGGGGATCAGTGATGAAACTGTAGTGATAACTGCACAAAGGAGTGCAGCAATATTGGTGTGGATGCTATTGGGACAAATATATGGTCTATCCAAGAGAAAGACTTACATGGATAGGAATAGAATGTGTAGTTCTTTCTAGAGGGGTTACATTCTCTCCAGGTGTCAAGCAAGGAGGCTTGTTGGAGTTGTTTGCAGAACTGTAGGGAGGGAGAATGTTGTTCTGGGGCATACAGGGATTTATCGAGATGTGGGTGAAGTACAATTTGTGGTTGGAATCGCGACACATGAACAATGTTTCTTTATAGTGTGTCATCACCTGTAGAAGGTGTGAGAAAAATGGGTTTGGATTATGGTTAGGGGCATAGTATGAGACGAATGTAGTTTCGATATATTTTAACAAGCCTACTAGAACAATGTAGCGGGCCTCAGGGTCTTTGATCTCAGCAAGGAGTGTAAAAGGTAGGGTGGGATGTAAGGCTAACAGGACTCCTCTTTGCTTTGTGTCAGCGGAAGCGGTGAATACTTGGGTGTAGTGGGGGCTGAAGTATTTTGTTGAATTATGGGTCGTAAAATGCGTTTCTTGGAGGGCTATTATACTAGCTTTTAGGGACGCAAATGAGCCGAAGGCTTTAACCCTGTTAGGGGATCATAAGTTTAGGGGGGCCGTCTGGGGACTTGGTGTAAGTTATTGCTGGGGGACATCTGGCCCATGCGAACCGACTGACCACAGAAAAAAGATGAAAGGAAGTAGGAAGAGAAGGGGGTAAGAAGAGGAATGTTAAAGAACAAGGCAAGAATTGTGTAGGGCTAACAATTGAGTAACAAATACCTACTAGGTTTGACTCTATTGCCTGACCAAATAGTGTACTGATGACTCCACCAGCCTGCTAGCCGAAGATTGTGTGCACCCGTAGAGAGGGGGAGCAGTGACAACTGCATGCTGCAAATGGGAAAAACAAGTCAAAAATGCTAAATTAAACTCAGTTATTGTTTATGAGTCGGTACATTGCGTAAACAAACTTTACTAACATAACAGGTTGGAACTGTGTCATCAGGTGTCCAGTGGATATAATTCCAGTTTAAGGGATAAGTAGGGGAAGGAGAGGTGGGGGGTATGGGGAAGTTGAGGGATGGATATAAGGGGGGGGGGGAAGGGAAGTGGATGGAGAGTGGGGGAGGTAAGGATAGGTGAGGGGGCAGCTAGAATATAGAATTTTTTTTTGTGCAAATGATATTCGACAGTTATTGTTCCTGTATCAAAACTGTACTGCCTGAGCAAGGGAGTGATTATAACAGGAATGCAGTTTACACCGAACTTTTAAACTGTTCAGTGTAAAAAAAACGAGTGTTATCAAACTATGTGCAAAATATTTCAGTAAATTAATAGGATCTGAACCAGTGCAACCCAAATAGGGTTGAGGGGCCTGCCTGCATAGGCTTTCCAGCATAGTGTAGAAAGTACATACCAGGACGCAGTCCCCTGGGTCTTGGTTGGTTGAAATTATCAGATGGTGTGTGAAGGTTGTGTTCCTCATGGGCAACCGAGAACAAATTTTCAGCAAAAAAGAGGAAGGTGCAACATATTCAGCCCGGTATGTAGGTCTTCGGATCACTGAAGCTGTTGTTGGGTGCCCAGGATGGGGTTTTGGTGTTGTGGTGTATGGGTAGGCTGCAGAGCGGGCCAGTGTTAGTGGCAGTATAGTCTCAGACTGTTAGGCCAGTGTTGCCAGTTGGAGGGAGAAGTGCAGGAGTGTTGCTGGCAGTGGTAGGAGAACGGCAGGGCAAATGGAAACTGCCAGGTGTACTTGAGCTGGTGTTGCAGTAAGATTTGGAGCTGTGGCTTTATAACACGGCGTTTAGATATTTTAAGGGGGGCCAAATCAGAGAAGAGTTGGTATGCATGGCTCTGTAACAGGAGAGCTTCCTTGTTGCGAGCAGCAGTGAGTAGTTAATCTTTTGTACCTAAAAAATGCAGTTTAACAATTATACCCCATGGTGGGCCGTCTGGCCACGGGTGAGTGCTCTGTGGATTCTGGTCGAATTCCAAGAGCTTGATAGGTATGGAGGGTGACAGTTCCTGAAACAGAGCAGTAATGAAGGCTTGTAAGTCGTCAATTGTTTCAGGGATCCTGCAGAGCCGAAGGTTGGATCTGCATGAACAGTTCTCTGCGTCATCCAGATGGGAGAGAAGAGTGGCGGTCTCATCACGGAGTGCTGCCCGCTCCTGGGCATGTTCTTGCAGGGTCAGTTCCATCATCTCAGTCATCTACCCTTGTTTCCAAATCTGCTGTGCATTGGCCTAATTCTCTTATCTCACGGGACAGTCTGTTTGTGATCTGGTCAGAGGTTGTTTTAACCACTTCAGCACCAGAAGAATTTACCCCTTTCCTGACCAGAGCAATTTTTGCGATTCGGCACTGGGTCATTTTAACTGACAATTGCGCGCTCGTGCAACGTGGCTCCCAAACAATATTGATGTCTTTTTGTGGTGGAATTTGATCACCCCTGGAGTTTAAATTTTTTGTGCTATAAACAAAAAAAGAGCCACAATTTTGAAAAAAAAAAAACACATTCTTTTTTACATTTTGCTATGATAAATATCCCCAAAAATATATATAAAAAAAAAAATTTTCCTCAGTTTCGGGCGATATGTATTCTTCTACATATTTTTGGTAAGAAAAACTCGCAATAAGAGTTTGTTTGGTTTGCACAAAAGTTATAGCGTTTACAAAATAGGGGATAGTTTTATGCCACTTTTATTAATTTTATTAATTTAATACTAGAAATGGCGGCGATTAGCATTTTTTATCGGGATTGCGACTTTATCGAAGATACATCAGACATTTCTGACACATTTTTGGGACCAGTGTCACTTATACAGCAATCAGTGCTATACAAATGCACTGATTCCTGTGTAAATGACACTGGCAGTGAAGGGGTTAACCACTGGGGGGAAAGTGTATGGGTTAAGTGTGCCCCGGGAGTGTTTCTAACTGTGGCGTGGGGGGGCGTGGTCACGTGTGAGACATCACTGATCTCTGCTTCCAATCAGAGTGAGCAGAGATCAGTGACACTGTCACTAGGCAGAATGCGGAGATGCTTGTTTACATTAGCATCTCCTTGTTCTTCCTCCCCGTGAGGCAATCTCGTGTATTCCACTCACGCCCGCAGGCCGCCTCTTAAAGGGAAATGTACAGGTACATAATTTCTACCTGTATGAGCCCTTCTGCCAAAGTATATCAGCGTGAGGTGGTCGGCAAGCGGTTAAGGGCCCTCTGCAACATGGATTCCATATGTTTAAGAAAATTCTTCTGGGACATACCTGACTTATAGCAGAGCTGGAGAGCCCCGTTTAGGTTAAGCTCAGCATCATCCACCTTCTCACTGTCTGTCCATCTGGATCTGGCCGGCGATGCTGCGTGCTGTTTCACCAGGGACTTTGCTTCCATTTTGGAGGAGGCGTGGGCCAGGGCTTCTTTGATCGGCTTCGGTTTATTTTTACTGCCGTGGCCCCTCAGTACCATCCCGGATGAGGCAGGGGTGTTTTGTGAGTTGATCGCTTGTTTTGTGGGGTTGCAGGGCAAAGCCCGATAGAGTACCAATAATGCAACAGAGAGTGCAGAACTCTAGTGGATCGAATCCTCCATGTCATGGTCCTCCATGTTGGTCTGGGGTGCAGACCAATTGTCTTTGCAGAGTAGTAGGAGAAACAACATCTGCGTGTGTTGCGCTGTTGGCAGAAAATTAACATCAAATTTTGCGTGAAAACTGGCAGAAGTGCCAGTGAATCTTTAGCTCTGTTCCAACAGACTTATGGTGAACTTTCATTGAAGAAATCAAAGGGATTTTCAATGTCATAGGTGGTTTACGGAGGGATGGGCAAATATCCATGCAAGAAGGGGGGAGCCAAAAACAGTACGGGTGCAAACGTGGGTAGAATGCAAACCTTCTTAAGCTCAGATCAAAGAATGTGTGTGTGAATGATGGCAAAAGAATTGAACATGAACGGGCAAACAGTGTTGAAAATTCTAATGGAGGATTTGAGAATGAGAAAGATTTCCACCAAGATTGCGCCTCAAATCCTAACAGGAAATCTATAAAAAAAAGGGGTCTCCAAATTTTATCCAATCTTTTGAAGAAAACAAATCCTGTCATAATGCAGAGAGGGTCAATAGGATCTGGTGAGTAGGAACCCAGGTCGTATTTTGTAGCCTGTCTTTTTTAGAAGTCATGCACAAAAAAAAAAATTTGTGCATAGAAGGGTGTGTGCGGTCAGGACTCCTGTTACACCTCGTCTATACCGGAACAAAGACAGCTTGATCAATCAACCCCCATCATACATTGTTTTTCATTGTTACCTTATCATACTAGATCCCATCAGTGTTGGTTACAATATAAACAGAATTTGTTTGAAACATGGACTAGAACACATCTTGTATTATTTTATTAGTCACAGGATTATATTTATTTAAATTCACAAATTGATACTTTTTAAATAATATATGGTTTATTAAATGATCACGGTATAATAGGATTGTATCCAACATAGCAAGCACTGTTTAGTCATGGAATTTATTTAGTGTGTTTATCAAGCATTATTTTTTAGTTATAACAACAGCTGCCTTACTATATAATCACATAGGTTTGGTGGGCGGGGGTATATGCTCAACAGCATATATATTTAACACATTATGGGAATTTTAACTGTCACACCTCGTACATCATGTTCACCCCCAAGACTGTATTCTCAATCATGGCCCAAGTCTCAACTCCTTTTGCATGTTTGCAGTTTCTGGCCATCTCGCTTTCTGTAGCTTTTCTGTTGAAAATTATGTGTCGCCTTTTAGTTATTTCAGGGACAGCACTTGAGGCTCGGTTCACAATGATACCGGCTGTAGATTGCACAGTTCAAGGACGAATCAGGGCCGAATCTTTGCCTGAATTCAGCCCTGAAAACGGAGCCAAAGACGCATAGCGTTTGTGGAGTGCGCTCCGCAACCACCACGGAGATATGTGAACTGGCTCCATAGAAAGTCAGTCACATCCTCTGGCTTTGCAAATTGAATGCAGGGAATTTGCATAGCTGTGACCCCAGCCTGAGACTCCCTGCATCAAGAAAATATCAGAACAACAGCTCTGGAGCTTGCATTTCTACAAACCAAAGGAGCAATGGAAACTCACACACATAACTAAACAGGTTGCCTTTTATCCTCAATAGGAACATCCAGGATAGGGATCTGTACTTGTCACTATCGGGAAATGTTTAAAATTATTTAAACTGATTTTGGGATCCTGAGCTGTGAAGATGGCATCTAAAGGAATGTGGTGATCAAATTTTACTGCTGCAGTTTTTTATTTTTTGCATGGACACTAATATAGTTGTACACAAATCATGACAATTTCATGTACATATATATGAAGTGGACTGGTTCAATCTCCTACATGTAGGTTTATCAGACATGCGCAATTTCCTTGAAATGAAAGTTGAGTACCTCCTACACTATGAGGGCCACCAACTATGACAGTTTGGATTCTTCCCATTGTTCTAAAATGGAACATTTAGCAACACATTGTTTTTGAAAACATAACACAAAATCCGGATCTACTTTAAAACAGAAGATGACACTGGGTGTATATACTGTATATAAAAAGGCATTAACCACATTTATTTTTTGTCAACATCCAATTAACCATGAAACATTAGGTTTTAGCAATGGCAGCTTGAGGCTCATGTAGCACTAACCCCCGAAGGAGCTGCTGGTTATTTTTGGGCTTACCGTTACCTTTCGTTCTCCTTGTGACATGTCTAGGGGATGTCCCGTGGTAGATGGCCCAGTATCTTGAGACTGACAATAGATTCAGTTGAATGGATTTTATTTGCAAACGTCAACCACTGGGATCTTAACTTGGGATCAGAGGGTTGGAAAGGAAAGCTCAGGTACTCTCAATGTCAAAGTCTATAAACGTTATGGAACTTGCTTACTTTGACTGCATCCAGAGAATAGCCATTCGCAGCTGGATGAGCACTCAGGTTGGACAGTCCCTCACAAGGTCTAGCAGCCAACAAGGTGCTTACTGAGGAACAAAGTCTTTATCACCGACATTGTAGCAGAACACGTAGGGAAACTAAGCTGTAGAACACTTGTAGGATACCTAGATCTTTCAGCCCACTTGGCAATATCCCCAAGACTGGATCATCTCGGGTTTCTTCAGCCTTTCCAGGCTCTTAAGAAACCAACCTCATATGTGGTATTCTTCTAAAGAGCCCTCCCCTGGAATGCTCGAAGTATACTGGGTCTCTCCCAGACCGGAGACGGCACCAAACCACCTCAGAGTCCTTCCTCAGTTCCCTTGCCTTGGACTAGCCAGCCCTGGGGCATCAAAGTCAGGTGGAACCGCACCCCAGGCCATAGCCTTTCTGGGGGCTGGTCAGGACGACCAGGACCATATACTCAGCACAGCATACTGGACCAAATCCCAGAACCATGTGACGTTCATGTCTTAAATACCCTCTCTCAGAGGGCACAGTGGGAGGGCCACTCCCACTGACCTGACTCAGAGGGAAATAATTCAAGTGCCTAACCGGACCATAGTTCCACGCCTGCCACCAGACACAGTGCCCCCTGTGGCCAGGCTGAACATCCCACAGTCCAGTCAGACTGACACAGAGCCATATTTAGTCAAATAGGCCCAAAACAAACTGTAGTTTGGGTAAAGCTTTTCATTTTGAAAACATAGCGCGTGCTCTTCAGGAGCCCACCGCTACACTCATACATTTTTATTGAAGTGCTACTGACACTAAAAGGTGAGGACCTATCCTAAACCCCCCTTCCTCGAACCCTGGCTCTAAAGCTAATACTAATCCTCACATTACCAACGTTTGCTGCATCAACCCTCACACCAATCCAATGCGGTTGACTTACTAAAGGCAAATAAACTGTTCACCTTGCAAGGGAGTTTCTCCCCAGAGCTCAGTAAATGTGGTGACATTTCATTTTGCAAACAATATCCAGTCATAGGTAACGAGAATAAATGACTTCCCTAATTCAGAATTGTATTTTTGACTTTCTGTATTGTAAATATTTTGCCATTTTGAAAAATATCTTTACCATGCTGGTTGTTGATGTATTTTTGTTATATTCTTAGAGATATATTTATTTTATGTTTTAACTATGTAATAAAGATTTGTAAGATGTTTGTAATCAAAAATAAATAAATTGGGTACATCGTTGCATGACCACGCAGTTGTCATTCAAAGTGCGACAGAGCTGAAAGTGCCCTGTATTGAAGTTGGATAAGTTCACCTTTTGCACCATATTACATGTTACACCCATATTTAGAGTATAACATGGTTTAAATGCCTCCCCTCTCACCCTCAAACCACCCCAGCCCCCCTCCACAATCGGATCACTTCCCAGGCACATGTTAACTTTAATCTGACATTGAGGGCTTGTAAAACAAGATTTAACAAAGAGAATATAACATACTTTAGGTCTCTATGGTATTTTTTTAATTTGGTCGATTAAAAATGAGCTAAAAGCGCATCATAATTCTTAATAACGTGATGATTTGGGGAGACATGTCATCTGCTGGTGTTGGTCCACTGTGTTTTATGAAGTCCAGAGTCAGCGCAGCCCTCTACAAGGAAATTCTAGAGCACTTCATGCTTCCCTCTGCTGACCAGTTTTATGGTGATGTTGATTTTATTTTCCAGCAGGACTTGGCATCTGCCCACATTGCCAGGAGTACCAACACCTGGTTTATTGATCATGGTATCACTGTGCTTGGTTGGCCAGCAAACTCACCTAACCTAAACCCCATAGAGAATCTGTGGGGTGTTAAGATTAAGATAAGAGACACCAGATCCAACAATGCAGATGAGCCGAAGGCCGCTATAAAAGCAACCTGGGCTTCCATAACACCTCAGCAGTGCCACAGGCTGATCGCCTCCATGCCACACTGTATTGATGCAGTTATTCATGCAAAAGGAGACCCGACCAAGTATTGAGTGCACACTATACTGTACATGGACATACTTTTCAAGAAGCCAACATTTCTGTATTAAAAATCCTTTTTTTATTGTTTATTGTGTAATATTCTGAGATACTGAAAATTGGGTTTTTACTAGCAGTAAGCCATAATCATTGAACTTAAAAGAAAGAAATGCTTGAAATGTGTGCAAAGCTTGTATATAAAATATATGAGTTTCACTTTTTGAACTGAAATAAATGAACTTTTTGATGATATTCAAATTTTTTCAGATGCACCTGTATATAGCTCGCGACTGTTCACAGCGCAATCCAGATTCCAAAGTAGCTTCAACCAGCATCCAGCATCAGAAAAAAACAAGTTTCCAGCATGAAATAAGTTATCCAGAGACCACAGTAATAAACACCTCGTACATCATGTTCACGTTTCTCTAGGGTATTTTTTTTATGTGGATTAAAAATGAGCTAAAAGTACATTTTTACCCAAAAATACAAATGTAATATATTGCAGCTTATCAGTCATTAGATGCAATGTCTTATGCTGCGTACACACGATCGGAATTCTGGTTGGCAAAGCCTTGGATAGTTTTTCCGATGGAATTCCGCTCAAGCTTGTGTTGCCTACACACGGTCACACCAAATTCCAACTGTCAAAGACGCGGCAATGTAGAACACTACGACAAGCCTAGAATTAAGTTCAATGCTTCCGAACATGCGTCAAATTGTTTCTGAGCATGTGTAGGAATTTTGGGAGTTGGAACTGCTACAGACGATCAGAATTTCCGATCAAAACTTTTTCCGTTAGAAAAATTGAGAACATGCTCTCAAGCCACGTACACACGATCGGAATTTCCGGCAGCAAAAGACGGGTGAAAGCTTTTCATTGAAAAATGCGACTGTGTGTAGGCTTCATCTGACTTTTGCTGGTGGAATTCCAGCAAATGATTGAGAGCATGTTCTGAATTTTTCCGAAGGAAAAAGTTTCAATCGGAAATTCCGATTGTCTGTAGCAATTTCGACGCAGAAACAATTTGACGCATGCTAGGAAGCACTGAACCTCATTTTCCCGGCTTGTCATAGTGTTGTATGTCACCGCAGTCTTGACGGTCAGAATTTGGTGTGACCGTGTATAAGCAACACAAGCTTGAGAGGAATTTCGGCGGAAAAACCATCCAAGGCTTTTCCAACGAGAATTCCGATTGTGTGTATTCGGCATCAATCTTTTGCTGGCCGAAATGCCGCCAGCAAAAGTCAGATGGAGCTTACACACGGTCGCATTTTCCGATGAAAAGCTCTCATCCATCTTTTGCTGACCGAATTTCTGATCGTGTGTATGCAGCATTAATTACACCTAATACGGAAGGTCTTAGCTACAGCAATGCAGGTTCCAAACTAACCACATCCAGCTTCCAGCATCAGAAAAGTATTAACCACATTTCCAGCATGAAATTAGTCATCCAGAGACCACAGCACTAAAACATAATACATAAAATAAATCCTAACCTGTCCACCTCTAATTACACCATAAATCCCTATCTAGAAGGAATAAGGACCGCGTGTCCAGAGCCACAAAATAACAGTTAATACAAGTTAATGCACACAGGCTCATTTACTACTTAAAAGGATTTGAGAATACCTATACAATAATACGCATGAAGATTGACTTCATATTTTATATTCACTATATAACAATCAGTTCAATTTTCTAGTCACGTGAAAAGAAAATCCCTGTAGTTCATGAACACATATACAAATGTAAATATCATGTCTGTATGCTCCATCTGTAGTGATGGACGAACTTCCGACGGGACGTTTCGCGAACGCGACCAAAAGTTTGCGAACCGCAAAGTTCGCGGCGGACCCCACTGACTTTAATGGCAGGCGAACCTTAAAAACCTCCAGGTCATATTTTCAGCCACAAAATATTACTAGCTGTGCACACATAGTCCCACTACATGGACACTGACATAACAAAAGTATTAAGTGAATCTGGTATCGACAACGACAAGCATTCTTTTTTTTATCTGTGAAATTGTGACAATTTAGGAGCGCATGAAGGCCATGGAGGAGAGACAAGGTCAGGCCAGGCTATGAAGGGGTGCAGGAGATGATCAGTGCCACAGTCAGGGCAGCGCAGTCCGGTGCCAGTGTCCCAGTGTGCCAGTGTGCCAACCTGTGCTTGAGCCCCTGACCCCTCCCTCTGCCCAGCCCTTACCCCCACCTATGCAGGGGCTCCAATGCGGTGGTCCGGAGGTGCCAGTCCAGTGCAGATCCTCAACCATGTTGCTGGCACTGCCTGCTGATTGACTTCTCCGCCGCTATATCCCTCACTGTCTGAAAGCAGCAACAAAATAGAGAGCACTGACATCAGCAGCGAGATAGAGAGAGAGAGCACTGACACCAGCAGCAAGAGAGAGAGAGAGAGAGAGAGCGAGAGCACTGACACCAGCAGCGAGATAGAGAGAGAGCACCGACACCAGCAGCGAGATAGAGAGAGAGCACTGACACCAGCACGGAGAGAGTGCACTGACAGCAGTCGTTTTTGGGGGCCACTGGTCTATCAGACCAGTTATATATTTTTTTTAATTGCGTTTGTCACTCTTTGTAGTATCGCTGCAGAACCACTCAGCAGTCACAATGCTGCACAGTGGAAATGCACTATACTATGCTTTCTATATGTGCAAGTATTTTATACGTGTATTACACCCCTATATACTGCACACCAAATAGTACACCTATACCAGTCCTTAAAAGGATCTTTGTGGACCTAGTAGCTAGTGATTTTCAGACTGTTCCTCAGTCCCTACACTGATAAAAGTCAACTGGACAATCGGTCAGAACTCTGCTCAGCAATCAAGTATAATAGGCTTTCTATAGTTAAAAGAAAGTATATTATACGTGTACAACCCTATATACTGTACACCTATACCAGTCCTTAAAAGGACCTTTGTGGACCTAATAGTAATAGCTAGTGATTAAACGGACTGTCCCTGCTCCACACAGCATCATCAAGGGAGGGCTGGGCCAGGGGGCAGGGGTGCAATTGCCCCCTGGGCTGCTCTGATATGCGGTGGAAAAGGCTGCTGTGTCGTCAGCTCAAAACCGCAACATGCACAGTTCTTGAGCTGGCCGAGTCCAGTACTGTGAGCCAGCGATGTCTTCATGTCAGGGCTGACAGTCTGTGTTACACAGCACAGCCCCGCCCAGCCCCTCCCTACTCCACACCATTGGCTGGCAGAGGCTGGACCTGCTCTCTGCTCAATCTGAGCAGTTGGCTGGAATCCAGTGAGGCTCCTGGGAGGCTGGGACCATCCAAGTAAGTGAGCTCCTCCTCTCTCCTCCTCTCTGCAGCCAAAGAGTTTTTTTCTAGCAGACTGTGCCAGTACCTTGCCCTCCTAGGGCTAGGTGGTATGATGTGGGCTCTCACTGACATGCTGCAGTTTGGCTGCAGTGCTGGTGTACTGGCAGTCATCCTGCATGTTGCCCCTGGGACATAGAGGATGCACATTTTTACTGCATGTTCTGAAAGTGCACAAAATGTCCTGCATGCTGCATGTTTGGTGCACTTTCAGAACATGCAGCAACAATGAGTAACCTAAAAGAAGTCTGAGGGGGTGTGACACCCGCCAGTACACCCGCACTGCAGCCAAACCGCAGCACACCAGTGTGAGCCTAAATGCTTGTATTCACTTGCAGCAGCCACTGCCACTCCTCTGAAAAGTGATCCATGCTCAGGTCACTTTTCAGATGCATTTGACAGGCAGTGAATAGTTGATATCACATTTCATCCCTGCCTGCTTTAACCCCCCTAAATGCCAATCCCTGCAGGTAATGACACAGTTCACTTTGACCTCCACCTTATTTCCATTACTCTCTGTAGGTATTAGATGTGGTCTCACCTTTTTGTTTGCACATTTAATACCAAAGGGTACTTTCACACTGGGGCGATGTGGGCGATAGTGGTACAGCGCTGCTCGTTTTAGTGGCGCTTTACCATTGTTTTAGTGGCGCTAGTGGGGTACTTTTAACCCCCACTAGTGGCCAAAGAAAGTGTTAAAAACGGCCGTGTTGCATTCATTTCAATGGGCTGGGCACCGCTCCCAAACCGCCCCAATAATGCTGCTTGCTGGACTTTTCAGAATGTCCTTCAAGTGCACCGTCCCAGTGGGGTGGCATAAGAAGCGCTTTACAGGTGCTATTTTTTAGCACTAAAACGCCTGAGTTCTGGAAATAAGGTGAAGTTCAAAGTGAATTTCTACACCTAAGTGGAGCCCCCCTTTCAGAAGATTTGAGGATATTATTAAACCCAGAGACTGGTGGACTTAGGCCACAATAGACAGATTGAAATTCTGCCGGTTCAGCAGACATTTCAATCTATCTCTGTGCAGACTGGTTGTACAGAATTTGACTCCATCAACTGACAGTACAACCAGCGTGTCTTTATGTTTTTTAGCGATCAGTGCTGGCTGCTATGGCTGCCAGCAGTGATCACTGTATTCTGATGGCTTGGAAACTTTCACCTCAGAGCACACACCGACACACGGCTCTTATGGAAGCTTGGTAATTCAAGTTCTGGGCTTCCCTAACATTACAGCCCTGTGGGGCTGTGACCAAGTCTGGGCAAGAGCTGGGATATGACATTACTTACCTCATATCCCTGCCACTCCTAAACCTGCTCCTCTGCAGCACCAGGCCCACAATGCCTTTAATCTGGCTGGTGCTCCGGCATGCGCCTGCATGTGCATTTCTTACTATCCGCAATTGAGACAGGAGGAACCTGCACCCTGGTGAATCTGGTGTTCATGCCGGGGAGACAGCAGGACTTGCGTGTTTAGCCTGCTGCACTCACTGTAACTCTCAGCTACTCTGCTTGCTTGGCTTGCCCAGTGGTGTGGTGCCCACTCACCAGAGAAGCTGCGCATCTCCACAGGTAGTGCTTAGTGTAGTGGCAGTGACAGCACAGTCTTTAGTCTTCATCTTCCTGCAGTCTCATTGGTCTGTGTACTGGGTGTGGGGAAGGGACAAGCTCTTTTTCTCAGTCTCTCTGCGGGCAATCATGCAGTCTCTTTCTGAGAGACTGCTCCATTCTCTGAGAGACTGCTCCCCTTCACACTGCCTGTACAGAGACTGACTGCTTCACAGTGCCTGAACAGAAAGTGACTGCTCTCTCTGTGCAGGTAGTGTGAAGCGGGGTCTGTGCAGGCAGTGTGAAGTGGGGTCTCTCTCTGTGGAGGCAGTGTGAAGCGGGGTCTCTCTCTGTGCAGGCAGTGTGAAGCGGGGTCTGTGCAGGCAGTGTGAAGCGGGGTCTCTCTCTGTGGAGGCAGTGTGAAGCGGGGTCTCTCTCTGTGCAGGCAGTGTGAAGCGGTCTCTCTCTGTGGAGGCAGTGTGAAGCGGGGTCTCTCTCTGTGCAGGCAGTGTGAAGTGGTCTCTCTCTGTGCAGGCAGTGTGAAGCGGGGTCTCTCTCTGTGCAGGCAGTGTGAAGCGGTCTCTCTCTGTGGAGGCAGTGTGAAGCAGTCTCTCTCTCTGTGCAGGCAGTGTCAAGCAGTCTCTCTCTCTTTGGGGCAATGTGGAGCAGTCTCCCTCTCTGTACGGGGAATGTGGTGTAGATGGGTGGTGAGCCGATTCAGTGGTTCAATGGGCCACTTGACTGGACTTGCCCCCCAGGCCTAAGGCTGCCAGCCCTCCCCTGAGCATCATTGTCCCTACACTGACAAAAGACAGCTGCAGAATCGGTCCGCAGTGCACTCAGCAATCACCAGCACAGCAGTCAGCAGCAGTGCACCAGAACCCTATATACTGTACACCTATACACCAGTCCTTAAAAGGACTTTTGTGGATCTAATAGCTAGTGATTTGTGTCACTACAGTCTGTCTCTGCTCCACACAGCAACCTCTCCCTACACTGACAAAAGACAGAATGTAAAATGACTGCTAGATCCGGTCTATTTATAAAGGTAGGAGGTATGTCCAATTGTCTATGTACTGGAATGTCTCAAGTGGCTGTCCTGTACCCCATGATGGATGTGTCATCATGGGTCAAAGTTCTTTCATAATGTAAACGCATATGTCCGTCGCGCGAACAGTGCCAGAAGTCCGCCGGTTTGGTGAATCGCAAACACGCAAAATTTGCCGCGAACCGCAAGGCCATCCCTATCCATCTGTATTTTTTTTTTTAGATATATATTTTATGGTAAAAACTGTATTGTATTACAATCCTTTATGATCAACAGTTATTGAACTACAGTGTCCCTGTTAAAATTCACACTTGTTAGATGAATATCTAGGACAGGCATCAGCCATGCCAAATTTAAAAAGTACCTTTTTTCTTCCCTAAATCAAAAATCTGCAGTTTCTGAGCAATCCTTAAACCTAATGCCTAGGCAAAAGTTTGCATTATTGGACTGCTTAGGAGAGCACCTGTCTGTATACTACCCTAGCCTGTCCGTATACTACCCTAGACAGTTTAAATACTACCCTAGCCTGTCTATATACTACCCTAGCCATATACCCGCAGACCACGGCTGACAGGAGGAAGTGAGCCGATGCCGCCACTATTTTTCTCCAGGCCAGGTCCAGAGGCACAGGTGCGGCTCAACAACAAACTGAACAAAGAAAAAAAAGAATCAAAATGCATCAAAAAACACAAACGCATATACGAAAACGCAGAAAGCACAGAAAAAAAGCACTGCTGAAACACTCAAAAGCAACATGCATAGGTGTGAAAATTGAGCCTAGGAACATGCAGGATAGAGATTTGTACTTGTCACTATCAAGAAATGTTTAAACTTACCAGTTATAGTCCAGGATTTTGGGATCCTGAGCTGTGAAGATGCTATCTTAGACCTGGTTCACACGTATGCGTTTATTTTGTGCGTTTTGCAGAAACGCACTACAGTCCATTCAACATGGTTTCCTTATGGTACACCTTCACATCTATGCATTTTTCAGCCGCTGCATTTTTAGAAAG
The DNA here is from genome assembly GCF_037356315.1 of Lithobates pipiens. NCBI lineage: Eukaryota > Metazoa > Chordata > Amphibia > Anura > Ranidae > Lithobates > Lithobates pipiens. The sequence goes on along the minus strand of NW_027507788.1, from coordinate 94,400,420 downwards.
GGTCAGGGACTTTTTTTGACACAGCAGATTAGGTTTTGCCTGTAATAGACTTCAATGGCGTTTTACACGCATTCTTTTCTCTCTAAACTGTGAATAGCTGGTTGTAAAGGAACGGGTGGCTGCCACATACTTAACAACCAATGCATTATTGTCTGTCAGCAGTGTTCCTCACTGACAGCTGAATGTAAAAAGAAGAATTGCTGGCAATAAAAAAAATCTGCAAAAGAACACGTAGAGTCTTCCCCCAAATCCATACCTGGCCCAAATCCATACCAGATCGTTATCCAAGCATGCAGCCCAGCAGGTCAGAAAACGGAGAGGACAAGCAAACGGCCCTCTCCTTCTGAACCATACCAGGCCACATGCCCTCAATATAGAGGGGGTGCTTTGCATGCCAATGACTGACGACATTACAAGGTGGCAGGGTCACCCAGCGACATACCCAGATGGCCCCACCCCTTAGTAATTTAAAAACTGTCAGACCATGGAGCTGGTAGATGGTCAGAGCCTTCGGTTTGAGTGGACCTTTTTTTTTTTGGGTTGGCGGTGGCTGTCGTGATTGATGATGCATTTACTTTTGTTTTTGTTTTGTTTTTTAAGAAGAAATAAAAGGTCAAAAACTGCCTACTAAAATTTTTTACACTACACTTTTGTTGGTGAATGAGTAGGGATACTATGTACCCCAAACTCATTCACGTAGGGGGAGATGACAGGATTTGGGGGACCCCTTGGTTAAAAAAAAGGGAAGCTCCCTGCCCGCAGACCCCCACAACCACTGGCCAGGGTTGGGGGAAGAGGCCCTTGGCCCCATGTTGATGGGCTTTGGACCCCATGCCTTTTTTATTTATTTTAACAATTTGGTATGGGGTACTCTTTAAAATCCATACCAGACCCAAAGAGCCTGATACAGATTGGGGGCCCACACCGTTTTTTCCCCTATTTTTTTAATGCCGGTAATTTTTAATTTTTTTTTACATTCAGCTGTCATTGGGGAACCCCGATGACAACTGATGACTCATTGTTTGTTAACGATGCAACAGTTATGGAGGGGAACAAATGCACAATGCATGAAAAATGTATGCAAAAACACATCAAATCATGTGTTCTAAAAAGCAAAATGCATCGATGTGAACTTAGGGTAAAGGTATGTGGTGACAAAATTTTACTCCTGGAGTCTTATTTTTTTGCATGGACACTAGTGAAGTTGTACCGTATTTGCCGGCGTATAAGACGACCCGGCATATAAGACGACCCCCTAAAAACCTGCACAGTTAAAATGTTTTGCCCGTACTCACCGTTTAAGACGACCCCCGATTCCGAGGCTTCCGACGCTTCATATCCCTCTTCTTCTTCGTTCTTGCTGGAGCCATTTCCTTCTTCCTTCTGGTGCTGGAGCCAATCACGGCGAGGAATGTATTCTATTAATGAATACAAAGCCTGCTGGGATTGGCGGAGGCTGTTACATCATCAGCCCGCGCCTCACTCTCAAAGCCAATCGGAGCAGGCTACTGTGTGTAGCCTGCTCGGATTGGCAGAGATTGCTGCTCCAATCCGAGCAGGCTCTGTATTCATTTGAATACATCGCTCACTGGGATTGGTTCAGTGGTATATACTGTATGTAGCCGAAGCTACATACAGTATTACCGGACATCTAGAAGGCATCCCAGCAGCTGACCCGGCGTATAAGACGACCCCTCCTTTTTGCTCAGTTTTTTTAAGTGTAAAAGGTCGTCTTACATAAATCAGGGCAATTTCATGTACATCATACAGTATGTAATTATATTGGCCTCGAGGTTGTCAAATTCTTTCAGACAAAAAGCAACTTTACTGAAGTGGACTGGCTCAATCTGCTACATGTAAGTTTCTCGAATGTGCAAAATTTTCTTGAAATTAAAGTTGGAGTACCTCCTATAATATGAGGACCACCACCTATGACAGCTTGGATTCTTTTAACTGTTATCTTAATTCTTTCAATTGTAAGCTGAATGTAAAAAAAAAAAAAAAAGAAGAAGGACAGAATGGTGTGGGCCCCCCAATCCATACCAGGCTCTTTGTGTGGGGTGTTTGTATTCAGCCCCTCTGAGTCAATACTTTGTAGAACCACCTTTCGCTGCAATTTCTTTTGGGGATATCTCTACCAGCTTTGCACATCTAGAGAGTGACATTTTTGCACAATTCTTCTTTGCAAAATAGTTCAAGCTCTGTCAGATTGGATGGAGAATGTCTATGAACAGCAATTTTCAAGTCCTGCCACAGATTCTCAATTGGATTTAGGTCTGGACTTTAACTGGACCATTCTAACACATGAATATACTTTGATCTAAACCATTCCATTGTAGCTCTGGTTGTATGTTTAGGGTTGTTGTCCTGTTGGAAGGTAAAGCTTTGCCTCAGTCTCATGTCTTTTGCCAAATCTAGCAGGTTTTCTTCTAAGATTGCCCTGTATTTGTCTCCATCCATCTTCCTACCAACTCTGACCAGATTTCCTTTCCCTGCTGAAGAAAAGCATCCCCACAACCTGATGTTGCCTTCACCATGTTTCATGGTGGGGATGGTGTGTTCAGGGTGATGTGTAGTGTTAGTTTTAGTTAGCAACGGCATGCTCAGTGCGCCTGCACGCCGCTGTCTACGGCGCATGACCGTAGAAAGCGGTGCCTGTCTTTTTGCAAATATCTCCTAAATCGTGTAGGTTTTGGAGATATTTGCTGGACCTACAGGTAAGCCTTAATCTAGGCTTACCTGTAGGTCAAAGTGGTCTGTAAGGGTTTACAATCACTTTGAGGGGCAGAAAGATATCCACAATGACAAGAGAAGTAGGCAGCCAAAAATGAAAAGGACGGATGCAAATATATACACAGTGCAAACCCTTCAAAGCTCAGCTCAAAGAATGAGTGTGCGAATGATGGCAGAAGAATTGAACATTAACAGGGAAAAGTACTTAAAGCGGAGGTCCACCCTAAAATGGACCTCCGCTCATTGGAATCCCCCCCCCTCCGGCGCCACAATCAGCACCTTTCAGGGGGGAGGGGGGTGCAGTTACCTGGATAATCCAGGTAACTGCACCCACTTCCGGGCTAGCTCTCTGCGGAAAGGGGCGTACGTTACGCCCCTTTCCGCAAGCGCCCGCCCCCTTCAGCAAGTGCCCCGCTGCCTGCTGGGAAACACACAGCTCCCAGAGGCAGCGGGGACCGTCCGGATTGCGCCGCGCGGCTCGCGCATGCGCAGTAGGGAACCGGGAAATGAAGCCGAAAGGCTCCATTTCCTGATTCCCATACCCAAGATGGCGGCGGCAGGACCCGCCAGACGAGCGAGCGATCGGCTTCGGGTGCCGACATCGCGGGCGCGCTGGACAGGTAAGTGTCACTATTTAAAAGTCAGCAGCTGCAGTATTTGTAGCTGCTGGCTTTAAAAAAAAAAAAACGTGGAGTCCCGGTGGACTCCCGCTTTAAGATTCTAACAGGGGATTTGGGAACAAGAAAGATTTCCACAAAGAAAGCACCTCGAATCTGACAGAAAATCTGAAAGAACATAGTCTTCAAATTTCATCAGATTTTTTTGAAGAAGGCAGAGGTGTTTGATAGTGCTATTACCGGTGATGAAACATGGCGTTTCCAGTATGATCCAGAAACAAAATGCCTGGAGCATGCAGTTAAAAACAAGTAATTCACCTTACCCAAAGAAAGCACGCATGTCTCGTTCTCAGTTCAAAACAATGCTGATGTGTTTTTTTGATCAGAAGGGGATAGTTCACTACGAGGTAATAGAACATGGAACACTATGTTACAATGTTATTTGGAAATGTTAAAAAGGTTACAAGGAAAAGACCGGAACTCTGCCTGGCAAGTGGATTCTGCACCATGACCACGCTCCTCTACGTGATGCATTAAGTGCTCGCAAGTTCCTGGTCCAGAAATCCTTTTCAGAAACGTTCCCATCCACCTTATTCCCCAGATTTAAATAATAAAACCCTGCGAGTTTAAAAAATAAAAAAAATGCTTTGAAAGGGCACAGGCTTGATGACATTCTGGATATTCAGAGAGCCGCACCAAATATACTACACAGCACACTGGAAAATAAGTTCCAGTAGTGTTTCTGCCATTGGCACAGTCATCTAAAAAAAGTGATTTTTTTTTTTTACAGTCTAATCTGGGAATTATATTGTCACATCATGTTCACTATTCTCTAGGGTATTTTTTATTTTATTTGGGGATTAAAAATGAGTGAAAAAACATTTTAACCGCTTGGTGTCTAGCACACAACGGTGTACTTCGGCACAATGGCATGACTGCGCATATCTGTACCTCCCCTTTAAGATGCAGGATTGTGGATGCACGTGCCCACCGTGTACCCCATGAGAGTGCATACATGTCTGGCAGACTATGTCTGCCAGGGGCCCGCGATCGGGACACGGGGAGACAGAACAGGGAGATGCATATGTAAACAAGGCATTTCCCTGTTCTGGCTAGCAACATGACAGAGCTCTACTGCTCACTGTCATGTTGTAGTGAGCCTCCCCCCGCCCCCACAGTTAAAATCACCCCCTAGTGTTTAACCCCTTCCCTGCCAGTGTCATTTACACAGTAATCAGTACATTTTTATAGCACTGATCACTGTATAAATGCCACTGGTCCCAAAATAGCTTGATTAAAATTCATATCCCCACAGAGAGGTACTGTGGATACAGGAATTACGTATATAATGCCCCGTCCCAAGAAATTTGATTTTAAAGAACAGATTGGTGGACAATGGACTTTATAGGCATAACACAGGTGTATATTAAAAATACATTTATTACAAAATAATTGTATTCAAATTATTCGACTTCACAAAAATGCCTTGAAGCACAAACACCACACCCCTACATACATATACAGTAAAAATTACGTAAGACGGGGGACCATTCAGGTCACTCGCCGATACTTGATAAGAGGAATGAAAAGGCAGCATGTCATTATATAGTTCAGCTCTACATGTTGCGTGTATTCAACAGACACTTCTTCAGGAGCTTATGGCGTATTCTATGAAAAGAAAATTTGCAATTAAATGCCTCACATTTGTTTATTGGTCTAAAACATTTACATACAGCATTGTTGCCCTGGTGAATTTAATATCACCGCACAGCTACCCCCTATAAATTATAGGATCTCCACCAAATCTGGATCTACCGTAGAGTGTACATGCCGATTATGAGAACAGATGTAACATTTTAATAATTAATCTATAGTAGTGTATGGTCGATATAGGAAGAGCCTGTCATTGCATAAATATAAATATATTCCCACTTACATTTTTAGTCAAAAAAGGAAGGGAAGATTAAGCAGAGAATGGTATCCACAGTGCAGCTAGAAATTCAGAGGGAATTTAATTCACGTCTCTTCTAAACCAAGCTGTATATACACGAGTATTGAAGCATATGTAGGTATTAGATATTATTAAAGGAAATGGGGCAGGGAAGAAAAAACCATGACAAAGTGAAAAAAAAATTAGTTAATTTGCTCACCTATAAGGTAACCTCACAGCAGAGTGATCAAATACAGCCAAAAAGAAAGCTCTATTTGTGGGGAAAAAAAATTGTTTGGGCGCAACCTTCGCACAATTGTCAGTTAAAGTGACGCAATGCTGTATCGCAAAAAGTGCTCTGGCCAGGAAGGGGGTAAATTCTTCTAGGGCTGAAGTGGTTAACCAAAAACAAAAATAGAATATTATGCAGTTTACCAGTCATTAGATGTGGTGTCCAGTTACACTAAAGCCTCATACACACTATCAGATTTTCTGCTGATTTTTGTCTTCAGATTTATCAAAACCATGTAGTGCAAGGGCCAGCCTGATTGCAAACAAATTGAAACTCCTAAGGTTTGTCCTCATATTACATGGTTTTGGTAAATCTGAAGGAAAAAAAATCAGAAGAAAATCTGATAGTGTGTATGGGAGCTTAAGGCCGGGTTCACACCAGTCGTTCTGTGGATCCAACTTTGCCCTGTGACTTGAAGTCCAACATCCATTCACTTTAATGAAAAGGGATCAGACTTTGATCCCTGACAATACCAGGCACTGTGCCTGGTACAAGTCTTTAGGGGGGACTCCATGCCAATTATTATTTTTTTTTAAACAGCATGGGGTTCCCCCTCCAGGAGCCCTTGATGTGCCCCAATGGGCATGTATACAATAACAACCATATCAAAAATATATGTATCCAAGTCCATTGAAAATTATCACAATAGTAATCTGAGAGTATGAGTATATAGAGATAATATCAATGTCATATATTAAGGTCCATTGCAGTATAGGCAGGGATGCAAACAGGGGAGACAAGAGTGAAAAAAATATGTGAAAGAGACAGCAAATGTAGGAAAAAAAAGTAGAGAGATGTATAAAAAGGTGAAAAAGAAGAAAAAAAAAAAAAAAGGTGTCCCTTGGTGTATCCCATAGACATGTGCAGAGTAAAATATTTCATTTCGAAATTTCGTTTTCGTCCGAAAACTTAATTTATTTAGTGACTCCCGTAATTCGTTTTAATTTATTTCGTTTTTCGTTCAAAAATTGCATTCGTCCGAAAATCCACATGAATTATGGTCGAATCTGTCTTTGAAGGCTTATGGTGTCTGTCGAATGTATAAAGAAGATTCGACGGAGCTAGTATATAGCATACTTTAGAACCCCTGTTAAAGTCTATGGGACTCGAACATTCAAAATCTAAAGTGCTAATTTTAAAGACTAATTTGCAAGTTACTGACCTAAAAAGTGTTTGGGGACCCGGGTCCTGCCCCAGAGGACATGTATCAATGCAAAAAAAAGTTTTAAAAACGGCCGTTTTTTCGGGAGCAGTGATTTTAATAATGATTAAAGCGAAACAATAAAAGTGTAATATTCCTTTAAATTTCGTAGGGGGGGGGGGGGGGTTGTCTATAGTATGCCTGTGAAGGGGCGCATGTTTCTGGTGCTTAGAACTGTCCTTGCACAAAGTGTCATTTATGCAGGAAAAAAAGTCCTTTAAAATCACTCGCAGATATTATGAATTCTCGGCTCCGTAATACAGAGAACACTCATTGAAAGTCATTGATAAAAAATAAATAAATAAATAAATAAAAAGCGTGGGGGTCCCCCAAATTCAATTATCAGGCCCTTCAGGTCTGGTATGGATATTAAGGGGAACCTTCAAATTTAAGAAAAAATTGACGTGGGGGTCCCCCTAAAAATCCATACCAGACCCTTTATCCGAGCACGCAACCTGGCAGGCCGCAGGAAAAGAGGGGGGACGAGAGAGCGCCCCCCCCTCCCTCCTGAACCGTACCAGGCCACATGCCCTCAACATTGGGAGGATGCTTTGGGGGTCTGTGACCCCTCAAAGCACCTTGTCCCCATGTTGATGAGGACAAGGGCCTCATCCCCACAACCGTGGCCGGTGGTTGTGGAGGTCTGCGGGCGGGGGGCTTATCAGAATCTGGAAGCCCCCTTTAACAAGGGGACCCCCAGATCCCGGCCCCCCCTGTTTGAAATGGTAAGGGCTACCATTTCACAAAGAAATTGTAAAAAATAGTTAAATAAGACAAACACACTTTTGAAAAATTCCTTTATTAAAAAAAAAAGATTCCAGCGGTGGTAATCCACTCTTGCTATCCAGCGACGGATGGTCATCTCTCCAGCGATGGCTCATCTCATCCAGCGCAGCAAATCCATCCTTCTTCTGTCTCAGCGGAGGAGACACTGCAGGGATTCTGGCGGTCTGACGTTACTTATATACGGAGGGCGGGGCCACCCGTCACCTGACTGGATGAGATGAGCCATCGCTGGAGAGATGACCGTCCGTCACTGGATAGCAAGAGTGGATTACCACCGCTGGAATCTTTTTTTTCTTTTTAATAAAGGAATTTTTCAAAAGTGTGTTGGTCTTATTTAACTATTTTTTACACTTTCTTTGTGAAATGGTAGGGGTACTTTTGTACCCCCTTACCATTTCAAACAGGGGGGGCGGGATCTGGGGGTCCCCTTGTTATAGCGGGATTCCACCCTAAAGTGGAACCTCCACTGATCGGAACCCCCCCCCTCCGGTGTCACAATTGACTCCTTTCAGGGGGGAGGGGGGTGGAGATACCTGTCAAAGACAGGTATTTTCACCCACTTCCGGGCATAGACTCCTACGGGAGTCTACGCCATTTCTTGCCTTACCGCGCTGTCTGCTGGGACTCACACGGGTCCCAGTGACAGCGCGGAGATTTCCTATTGCGCGGCGCGGCTCGCGCATGCGCAGTAGGGAACCGGGAAGTGAAGCCGATTCGCTTCACTTCCTGATTCCCTCACCTAGAATGGCGGCGGCAGCAGCCGAGGCCCGAGCGGTCGATCGGCCTCGGCTGCCGGCATCGCTGGAACCCGGGACAGGTGAGTGTCCATTTATTAAAAGTCAGCAGCTGTAGTATTTATAGCTGCTGGCTTTTAATATTTTTTTTTTTGGCGGAATCCCTCTTTAACCACTTTCAGACCGGACCAATTTGCTGGTCAAAGACCAGACCACTTTTTGCGATTCGGCACTGCGTCGCTTTAACTGACAATTGCGCGGTCGTGCGACATGGCTCCCAAACAAAATTGACGTCCTTTTTTTCCCCACAAATAGAGCTTTCTTTTGGTGGTATTTGATCACCCCTGCGGTTTTTATTTTTTGCGCTATAAACAAAAATAGAGCGACAATTTTGAAAAAAACGCATTATTTTTTACTTTTTGTTATAATAAATATCCCCCAAAAATATATAAAAAAACATTTTTTTCCCTCAGTTTAGGCCAATACGTATTCTTCTACATATTTTTGGTAAAAAAAATCGCAATAAGCGATTATTGATTGGTTTGCGCAAAAGTTATAGCGTTTACAAAATAGGGATAGTTTTATAGCATTTTTATTAATAATTTTTTATTATTTTTTTTTTTTACTAGTAATGGTGGCGATCTGCGATTTTTATTGTGACTGCGACATTGTGGGGGACCCATCGGACATTTTTGACACATTTTTGGGACCGTTGTCATTTATACAGTAATCACTGCTATATAAATGCAGTGATTCCTGTGTAAATGACACTGGCAGTGAAAGGGTTAACCAGTGGGTGGCAGTGTAGGGGTTAAGTGTTCCTAGGGGTGTGTTACTAACTGTGGGGGGGTTGGGCTTTCATTTAGTGTACACTGATCTCTGCTCCAATCACATGGAGCAGAGATCAGCGTCACTAGTTGCTAGGCAGAATGGAAAAATGTTGTTTACACAGCATTTCCTCCATTCGGCCGCTCCGTGAGACGATCGCGGGGATGCCCGCGGCGATCGAGTCCGCGTGTCCCGCGACCGGACTCACGGGGGTCCCGACCAGCGCGGGAGCGCGCCGCCGCCTGCGCGCTCCCGATGGCAGGGCGGCATCGAATATTGGACGTACCTGTACGCCAATATGCCTGCCCGTGCCATTCTGTCAACGTACATCGTCGTGCGCTGGTCGGGAAGTGGTTAAAGGGGGCTTCCAGATTCTGATAAGCCCCCCGCCCGCAGACCTCCACAACCACCGGCTACGGTTGTGGGGATGAGGCCCTTGTCCTCATCAACATGGGGACAAGGTGCTTTGAGGGGTCACAGACCCCCAAAGCATCCTCCCAATGTTGAGGGCATGTGGCCTGGTACGGTTCAGGAGGGAGGGGGGAAGCTCTCTCGTCCCCCCCTCTTTTCCTGCGGCCTGCCAGGTTGCGTGCTCGGATAAAGGGTCTGGTATGGATTTTTAGGGGGACCCCCACGTCAATTTTTTTTAAAATTTGATGCGGGGTTCCCCTGAAGATCCATACCAGACCTGAAGGGTCTGGTTATGGATATTTAGGGGGAACCCCACGTCAAATTTTTTCTTAAATTTGAGGCAGGGTTCCCCTTAATATCCATACCAGACCTGAAGGGCCTGGTAATTGAATTTGGGGGACCCCCACGCTTTTTTAATTTATGTATTTATTTATTTTTTATCAATGACTTTCATTGAGGGTTCTCGGTATTACGGGAGCCGACAATTCATAATAGCTGCGAGTGATTTTAAAGGACTTTTTTTTCCTGCATAAATGACACTTTGTGCAGGGACAGTTCTAAGCACCAGAAACATGAGCCCCTTCACAGGCATACTATAGACACCCCCTCCCCCCCCCCCCCCCCTACGAAATTAAAAGGAATATTACACTTTTATTGTTTCACTTTAATCATTATTAAAATCACTGCTCCCGCAAAAACGTCAGTTTTTAAAACTTTTTTTTGCATTGATACATGTCCCCTGGGGCAGGACCCGGGTCCCCAAACACTTTTTAGGACAGTAACTTGCAGAATCTTTTCTCTCTGTCAAATCTTTTTTCTCTGTCGAATATTTTTTCTATATAATCTTGGACTAATAGAGGTAAGGTTAGGCACATTCGACCACAGGTTCTATAGACAGCTTGTTATTGTCAGAGTCACGTCGAATCTCCTATTCTATATCGAACTGTTGTAACAATGAAAACGAAAATAAAGCATTTATTTATGTCGGATCTTTCGTTTTTCGGATTCTGTGCTTTCATTATCGTTTGTCAAAACGAAAACGAAAATAGCTGAAATTCGGACGAAAATGCATTCAGACGAAAATGAATGCACATGTCTAGTATCCCATTGACCATGTACGCCATGACAAACGTAACAAAATATTATATGTATCCAAGTCCATTAGTAGCTACCATATTGATAATCTGGGAGTATAAATGTGTATATAAAGTATCCATGTCATGTAGTGAGGTCCATGATAGTATAGGCAGGGGTGCAAATGGGGAAGGAAATAGTGAGAAAAATAGCAAGTGTGAGAAACAAATAAATCAAGTGAAACAAGGGTTGAGAAAGATCCACGCCGGATTGTATGAAATGTTGCAAAGTGTAGATATTAGAACCACATTGTGTGTGTGCGCAAGTGAGGAGAGATGAAGATATAAACATAAATGTCAGTGGCATCGTGCTTACCCATGTGTATGACCTCAAGTGTGAGATGAAAAACCAACTGAAAGAAAGATTTTGTCATGTTGACCCCCTCGTCTAAATCCCCGGGTGGGTGTAGCAGGCTCCGCCCCTAACTTGTGGGAGCATGCAGGGCGCGGTCTCCTCCAGCCAACGGGGCGACATACTACATCCCAAGCATGGAGACGCAGTAAATGCAAAAGTCCCACGATGGGTGTAAGAGCATGGCGCCGATGTACCAGTGGCTTCAGATGACAAAACGCTCAGATGTGAACAGGGGCGATTGAAATTAATGGGATTTGTCTTGTTGGGCATTTTTAGAGATGAGGCTTACAGCAGAAGAATGCCCAAAAATGCCTAGGTGTGAACAGAGGCTTAATATGGAAGGTCTTATATACAGATAGCGAGTGTTCACACAGCAATGTAGGTTTCAAAAGTAGCCACAACCAGCTTCCAGCATCATAAAAGCATTAACCACACAGTGGTGTAGTGGTTAGCACTCTCACCTAGCAGTAAGAAGGGTCACTGGTAGGGATGGCCGAACGGTTCGCCCGGCGGTCGGTTCGCGGCGAATTTCGGCTGTTCGCGGTCCGCCCGATCGGCGGACTATTGCCGAAGTTCTCCTGGCGGACTTGCGTGTTTACTGTGTAAAAGAACTTTGACCTATGATGACACATCCATCATGTGGTACAGGACAGCCAATTGAGACATTACAGCACATGGACACTTGGTGTCAGGGACGTTACCTGGATGGTCACGGTGCTGCCCGCGCTGGTGTGCGGCGATGTGTGGCGGTGCGGCGGGTGTGCGCGTTCCTGTGCACACGGTGGTGCGCGCTCCTGCAGGCGCTGGTGCGCGCCGGTGTGCGTCCATGCGTGCTCCTGCTGGCGCTGGTGCGTGTCGACGTGCGCCGGTGCACGCTGTTGTGTGCGCTTCGGGTGATGCCGGCGCCCGCGCTGGCGCTCGGGTGCATGTGCGCGCGTGCACGTGCGCGGCGCTTGGCGCCAATCGGCCTATTTAGGTCTGCTGTTTGGTCCATTCAGGTGCTGCCTGATCAACAGCTTCCCGGTTCCTGTTCCGCTGCCTGTATCCTGCATTCCTTGTATTCTGCATACCTGCTTCCTGATCTCCTGACAACCCGGCTTTCTTTGGACATCCCTGACTTCTGCCTGCACCTGACCACGGACTGTTTGACTTCGCTCCTGCCCGCTCCTACTGTACCTCTGCTGACCGCCTGTTGCCGAACCCTGCCTGTACCCTGTGTCCTGCCTAATACCTGCTGCTTAGAGTTTCCTGCGGATTCCTGCTCCTGGATCCACACCACAGGCTCTCTTACCACTCCGCACTCTCAGCCACCTGTCTGCTCTATCAGGGGTTGTAAGTCGGACACGTACGGGAGACCACCCTCTGCCCAAGCGGACTCACTGGTCTGGTAAGTGCTAGTCTGACACTTGGACATTCCCCCTAACTTATAAATAGACCCGATCCGGCGGCCATTTTACATTCTTTCGTATGTCACTATAGGGAGAGGTTGCTGTGTGGAGCAGGGAGAGACTGCAGTGACCCAATTCGCTAGCTATTAGGTCCACAAAAGTTATTTTAAGGACTAGAATGGTATAGGTGTTAGGTGTAGTTCAGGATATAGGTTTGAGGCACTGCTATTCAAGTCATTGTTGCAGCAGCCTGTCTTTTGTCAGTGTAGAGAGAGGGGACAGGACGCTATGTGCAGCAGGGACAGTCAGTTTAATCATTAGCTGTTACTATTAGGTCCACAAAATTCATTTTCAGGACTGGTATGGTAAAGTAGTACAGGATATAGTTTTGAGTGCTATTCAAGTTATTGTTGCAGCAGCCTGTGTTTTGTCAGTTTAAATAGGGACAGGCAGGAAGCTGTGTGTGGCAGTGAGGGACAGTCAGTTTAATCAGTAGCTGTTACTGTTACTATTAGGTCCACAAAGGTTCTTTTCAGGACTGGTATGGTAATAGGCTTGTACACGTATAATATTCTTTCTTCCAAATATAGAAAGAATATTATACTTGACTGCTGCCCTTCTGCTGCAGTAGTCCTTTATGAGTATAGGGACTGCGGTACAGTCTGCTAATCACAACCTACTAGTTCCACAAAGGTCCTTATAAGGACTGGTAAGGTATAGTGTACTACAGTACATAGGGTTGAGTGAGGTACAGTCTGACAATCCTTAAGGACTGGTATAGGTCCACAATATATAGGGTTGAGGTGCACTACTGCTGACTGCTGCCCTATTCTGCAGCAGTCCTTTATCAGTATAGGGACTGAGAGTTTTGTCACAGGGTCATTTAAAAAATGACAGGCAGAGGAAGAGGCAGGCCCTTCCGCAGGGGTGGTAGGGGTAGGGCAGGAGCAACAGGCTTGAGCCAAAGTGGGAAGTTGCAGAAGGTGCGTTCAATTACTTTAAAGGACGCACCAGACTTGGTTGAGTGGCTCGCTCAGCCTTACTCTTCTGCACCCTCCTCATCCTCTCGATCTGCACCCTCTTCTTCACTCTCTGCTATGTGCACCCCCAAACACACTACCACCAACAACACCACCACCACCACATACCTTCCGCTTGAGTCACAGGAATTATTTTCCGATCCATATCAAGACATTTCTGATGCGCAGCCACTCTTGGCATTGGATCAGGAAGAGGAGGTAGCAAGAACCGCCACTCAGCAGTCTGACGACAGTACCCAGATCAGCCCAAGGAGGAGGTTGGTCCCCGGTGTTGCTGCCTACTCCGAGATCTCTACTTCGATGATGACGTGTCTAGTGATGTCACGTGGGTGCCCACAAGAGAGGAAGAGGAGGGGAGTTCAGAGGGAGATATGGACCAGCAGATAGGGAGGAGAAGCAGGAATAACTTACATTGCACAGGAGGGACAAAGCAGACTGCTTATGTATCAGGAGCGAGTCATCGACCATGTACAGTCACATCTGGCGCTCCCAGGACGCCGGCACATGGCTCCGCAGTGTGGGCTTTTTTTAACGTGTCCGCTGCTGACAATAGCGTTGCCATCTGCAATCTTTGCAGTCAACGCATTAGTCGCGGTAAGCCCAACACTCACCTAGGGACGACCGCCTTAAGAAGGCACATGAGAACGGAACACACATAGCCACACTCCAGGCTCTCACCGTCCAGCCTCGTCTTCTACTTCTCCTTCTCCTCTCTCCTCACAATTGTCCTCCACTCCACCTTCCATCACGCCAAGCTCACATTTTTCTGCAAAAAGGCAGGCTTCCGTGGGCCTAATGTTCGAGCGTAAAAAAATTATGACGCCGGATAACCCTCTTGCCCAATGGTTGACGGCTGGCTTGTCAGAACTGATAGCCCGCCAACTACTGCCATATAAACTGGTGGACTCGGAGGCCTTTCGAAAATTTGTGGCCATTGGAACACCACAATGGAAGGTCCCAGGAAGGAAGTATTTCTCACAGAAGGGCATCCCAGAACTATATGGCCATGTTCAGCGGCAAGTGAATATATCTCTGGCACACAGTGTCGGTGCCAAGATACATCGGACCACAGACACGTGGTCTAGCAAACACGGGCAGGGAAGGTATATCACTTTTACTGCCCACTGGGTGAACCTTCTGACGGCCGTCAAGCATGTAACCCGTGGCACCCGCGTAGATTTGGTTTTACCGCCACGGATTGCATGCAGGCCTGGCTCTTCTTCTCCTCCTCCTCCTACTCCATCCTCCTCCCACTCCTCCTCGGCTGACTCCTCCTATTCCGCTGCTAGCGTCTCTTCCGCTGCGCCGCCCAAGCTCCCCAGAACCTATTCAACATGCCAGGTGAGACGTTGCCATGCCGTGCTGCGTCTGTTGTGCCTGGAAGCCAAGAGCCACACTGGCCCGGCACTCCTTTCAGCTTTGCGTTCACAGGCAGATCAGTGGCTAACACCGCTCAATTTGACAGTTGGTAAAGTGGTTGTGACAACGGTGCCAATCTGCTTAGCGCATTGAAACAGGGCAAAATCACGCACGTGCCATGCATGGCACACGTCTTAAACTTGGTCGTGCAGCGATTCGTTGTCAAATACCCTGGGGTCCAGGACATCTTGCGGCAGGCAAGGAACATCTCGGCCCATTTCAGAAGATCTTACACGGCCATGGCTCGCCTTGCTGACATTCAGCGGCGACACAATCTGCCGGTCTGACGTCTTATTTGCGATTGCCCGACGTGATGGAACTCAACCTTCTATATGCTTGATAGGCTGCTCCAGCAGAAACGTGCAGTTAACGCCTACCTGTATGAACTCTGCGGCAGAACATGTTCTGGGGAGCTGGTGGTTTTTTCACCACGCTAGTGGCTGCTCATTCGCGACGCATGCAGACTTCTGCTGCCATTTGAGGAGATCACCAAACTGGTCAGTCGCAGCCATGGCGCCATCAGTGACATGGTACCTTATGCCTTCTTTATGGAGCGTGCATTGCGTCGTGTCATTGATCAAGCTGTGGGGGAGCAGGAGCAGGAAGATGAGGAAGTCGCAATGCTGGATGAATTCCCAGGGGGGCCTACTCTATCTGAGACAAGTGAACAACAGGAGTCTGAAGAGGAGTCAGAGGAGGATGGTGCCGGGGCGGATGAGGAGGAGCAAGAAGAGCATGCTTTAAACCTTTCTGGGATCCCTGTTGTTGTGCGTGGATGGGGAGAGGAGAATGAAGAGGACGACATTATCCTGGATGATGAGCAGGAGCCAGGCCACCGCACTGCTTCCAGTTTAGTGCAAATGGGGGCCTTCATGCTACAGTGTTTTAATAGGGACCCCCGTATAAAAAGCATAAGGGTCAAGGACCAGTACTGGGTGGCAACGTACTTAGACCCCCGTTACAAACACCAAATGGCGGAAATTTTACCGGCGTCACAGAGGGCTGTCAGAATGGAGCACTTCCAGGCCTTGCTTCGAGAAATGCTGCATTCTGCTTTTGCGTGCGCTGGCAGAGGAGCAATTCCCACTCCCAGAGAAGGAGTTGCGGGTACCAATCCAACAGCGCCTACAAGAAGAGGCCGGTTTGAAGATGTGTTGGTGACTTCTGATATGAGGTCATTCGACAGGTGTCATCCGGATCCAGCATCAGGGAACGCCTAGACCGTCAGGTGTCCGACTACATCGGGTTAACGGCTGATGTGGACGCTCTGTGAGTGATGAACCCCTGGACTACTGGGTGGGCAGCCTTGACCTCTGGCCAGAGCTTGCCCAATTTGCAATCGAACTGTTGGCTTGCCCCTCGTCCAGTGTCCTGTCCGAAAGGACGTTCAGCGCAGCAGGGGGGATCGTGACCGATAAGCGTACTTGCCTAGCTCACGACAGTGTTAACTACCTCACATTTCTAAAAATGAATGAGGCATGGATCTCGGAGGAATTCAACACGTGACCAGTAGACCATGTATATGTCTATAAAATATTTTTTTAATCGAGCACACAGACCTTCTTTCTTCATTTGGCTCACTTCCTTGTACAAAAAAAGCACACCGTACTATGTGCCCGTACCCTCCTGTTTGAAGAGGTTGAGCGGTGTTATATTTCTACTGGGGCTGCTTATTATGAGGGGCTCCCACCATCCCTGTGCTGTGCTGAATTCCTCCTGGGGCTGCTTATTATGAGGGGCTCCCACCATCCCTGTGCTATGCTGACATCCTCCTGCGGCTGCTTATTATGAGGGGCTCCCACCATCTCTGTGCTGTGCTGACTTCCTCCTGGGCCTGCTTATTATGAGGGGCTCCCACCATCCCTGTGCTGTGCTGACTTCCTCCTGGGGCTGTACCTCTGTTGTGCATATTATGAGGGGCTCCCACCATCCCTGTGCTATGCTCATTATGAGGGGCTCCCACCATCCCTGTGCTGTGCTGACTTCCTCCTGGGGCTGCTTACGGTGCAGGTGTCAGTGCTGTATATCACGGTGCTGGTGTCAGTGCTTTATGTCACACTGCTGATGTCAGTGCTCTCTATCACGGTGCTGGTGTCATTGCTGTATGTGACACTGCTGATGTCAGTGCTCTCTATCACGGTGCTGGTGTCAGTGCTCTCTATCACGGTGCTGGTGTCAGATCACTCTATCACTGTGCAGGTGGCATTGCTGTATGTTACGCTGCTGATGTCAGTGCTCTCTATCACGGAGCTGGTGTCAGTGCTGTATATCACGGTGCTGGTGTCAGTGCTTTATGTCACGGTGCTCATGTCAGTGCTCTCTATTACGGTGCAGGTGTCATTGCTGTATGTGACACTGCTGATGTCAGTGCTCTCTATCACGGTGCTGGTGTCATTGCTCTCTATCACGGTGCTGGTGTCAGATCACTCTATCACGGTGCAGGTGTCATTGCTGTATGTCACGCTGCTGATGTCAGTGCTCTCTATCACGGTGCTGGTGTCAGATCACTCTATCACGGTGCAGGTGTCATTGCTGTATGTCACGCTGCTGATGTCAGTGCTCTCTATCACGGTGCAGGTGTCATTGCTCTCTATCACGGTGCAGGTGTCATTGCTGTATGCCACGCTGCTGGTGATCATCTCCTGCACCCTCTTCTTTGCCTACCCTGACCTTCCCTCTCCTCCATTGCCTTCATGCGCTCCACAGTCCTGAATTGTCAGAATTTCACATATAAAAAAATAATGCTTGTAGTTGTTGATCCCAGATTCACCTCATACATGTGTTATGTCATTGGCCATGTGGTGGGACTATGTTTGCACAGCTAGTAATTATTTTATGGCTGCAAATTTGACCTGTAGGTTTGCAAAGTTCGCCTCCCATTGAAGTCAATGGGGTCCGCCGCGAACGTTACGGTTCGCGAACTATCGGCCGCGTTCGCGAAACGTCCCATCGGAAGTTCGTCCATCACTAGTCACTGGTTCAAATCCCAACCACGACACTACCTGCCTGGAGTTTGCATGTTCTCCCTGTGCCTGCGTGGGTTTCCTCCAAGTACTCTGGTTTCCTCCCACACTCCAAAGACATGCAGGCAGGTTAATTGGCTTCTGTCCAAAATTGGCCCTAGTATGTGAATGGGGACCTTGGATTGTGGGCTCCTTGAGGGTAGGGACCAATGTGAGTGTGCAGGGATAGGGATAATTGTAGACACTCACTCAGGTTGAACTGGATGGACTGGTGTCTTTATTCAACCTTACTAACTATGAAACTATGAAACATTTCCAGCATGAAATTGATTAACCTGAGACCACAACAATAAAATATAACACATGAAATAAAACCTAGCCTGTCCAGCTCTAAACACACTACAAGTTCATATCTAGAAGGAATAAGGAAAGCATGTCCAGATCCACAAAAAATAACAGTTGTTACTTCTAAAGCTCATACACACGTTTACTAAACAATTCGAAAATATCAGCATTCAGCACAATAATATGTAGCCATGCCCCCCGTAGGGGTTATCGAAAGTTGTGGTTGCCCAGTAACCCTGCCCCAGCCCAACGTCCATCTTACACTCGCCCAGTAACACAGACCAGTCCATAGCTTGTTTTGCTTGGTTTTATTGAGGGGATCAAACCTGGATGGGTATTAGCGAATTATGGGATGCCCAGGATTTTAGAACACACAATTGTGAATTGTAGAATAATCAATTGGGACTACTATGTACACTCCCTGTACATACACCTTAGCACTTCCTTACTGCAGACCGTTCCTCTACCAGCACTTCCCTTGCTGCAGAATGCCACTCCTCCAGACTAGCTAGCACCATGTGGGTAGGCCTGACACTACTCCAGCCAGGCCTCAATGAACTGCCTTTTGTGGGCAGGAATATTGGGTCCCTGTGGTGTAGAATAGTTTAGGTGCTAGCTGTCCTCTACTCAGCTACCACTCCCAGCCTGGCTCTAAAACCCCTTTCCACTGCCCTTCTCCACAGTCCTCTCTGAGTGTTATCTCCCGCTGTCCTCTCTCCTGTGCCTCTGATTCCACAATCTCTTCACTCCTCCCGGATGCACCCGAGTCCCAGCCAAGGGTTTCCCCCAGACTGGAGAGCTCACCGTGGGCCCAACAGCCTCCACATTCTCTCAATCTAGCTCTTCCATCTGACAAACCCTCCCCAGATGGGCTGACCACAGGTAATTAAGGAGGCCTGCCCCCCAGTCGCTCCAAGTGACGTCCCTGTAACAAAAACACATAGGGCAGGGCTCATAGCACCACTTGTGGTTTCGAGCCATGGAACGCAAACCACCCCAGCTTCCTGTTTTAAGCACAGTTATTAAAAAATTAAAAAGAAACATCCAACGTCTTGATCCGGTCTGTACAATTTGACATGTTTAGAATGGTGATTCATGGTGCTTAAAGCTTAATCTCTGTAAGGCAATTGAGTAACTCATGATCATGAAAACATTCTAAGGATATTTACAGCCTGTGGCTCTAGTCGTCTATAGACCTTAAATTGATGGTTGTTGACCTACAATGCCTTGAAAAAGTATTCATACTCCTTGAAATTTTCCACATTTTATCATGTTACAACCAAAAACATAAAACATTTTTATTGGGATTTTATGTGATAGACAACAACAAAAAGTGTCATGTAATTGTGAAGTGGAAGGAAAATAAATTGTTTTCAAAACTTTTTACAAAATAATATCTCAAAAGCGTGACGCACATATGTATTCAGCTCCCCTGAGTCAATACTTTGTAGAACCACCTTTTGCTGCAGTTACAGCTGTCTTTTTGGGGATGCCAGCTTTGTACATCTAGAGTGACATTTTTTGCACATTTTCTTGGCAAAATAGCTCAAGCTTTGTCAGATTGGCTGGAGATTCTCAATTCGATTTAGGTCTGGACTCTGACTGGGCCATTTTAACATAGTTCTGCTTTGAGTCAAATCATTCCATTATAGCTCTGGCTGTATGTTTAGGGTCGTTGTCCTGCTGGAAGTTGTACCTCCTTCCCAATCTCAAGACTTTTGCAGACTCTAACAGGTTTTCTTCTAAGATTGTCCTGTATTTGGCTCCATCCATCTTCCCATCAACTCTGACCAGCTTCCCTGTCCCTGATGAAGAAAAACATCCCCAAAACATGATGATGCCACCACCATGTTTCATAGTGGGGATGGCATGTTCAGGGTGATGTGCAGTATTAGTTTTTGCCACACATAGCATTTTGCTTTTAAGCCAAAAAGTTAAAAAAACTTTTGTCTCATCTGACCAGACACCTTCTTCCACATGTTTGCTGTGCCCCCCAACATGGCTTTTCACAAATGTGACTTATGGCTTTCTTGCCATTGTTCCGTAAAGGCCAGATTTGGAGTGTACAACTAATAATTGTCCTGTGGACAGATTCTGCCATTTGAGCTGTGGATCACTGCAGCTCCTCCAGAGAGTTACCATGGGCCTCTTGGCTGCTTCTCTAATTAATGTTTTCCTTGCCTGGCCTGTCAGTTTAGGGGATAGGCCATGTCTTGGTAGGTGTGCAACTGTGCCATACTCTATTTTCAGATGATGGATTGAACAGTGCTCCGTGAGATGTTCAATGTTTCTGTCAAGAAGGTCAGCCCAGCCACCTGTCCGCTACTGAAGGTTCGGGCTGCAAAGCCCCTGTCATGAATGTCTGTCGGCGCACGCGGGTGCGCGTTAACGCAGGTGGGCGCACGCGGGTGCGCGCCAACGCAGGTGGGCGCACGCGGGTGCGCGCCAACGCAGGTGGGCGCACGCGGGTGCGCGCCAACGCAGGTGGGCGCACGCGGGTGCGCGCCCACGCAGGTGGGCGCACGCGGGAGCGCGGGAGCGCGGGAGCGCGCGTGCACGCGCGGGCGTGCGCGTGCACGCGGGAGCGGCCCTGCGCGTGCACGCGGGAGCGCGCGCGGGAGCGCGCCGTGACGGCCCTTGGCGCCAAAGGGGTTACTTAAGGGGACCTGTTGCCTTGCCTCCTTGCTGTCCGGTCTACAGCGTTCCTGTCGTGACCCCTCTGCTCCTGCTTACTACTTGCTCGTTCCTGTGACCCGGCTTATCCTGACGACCCCTTGTTTGCTGCCTGCCTCTGACCCCGGCTTGTCTGACGATTCTTCTGCCTGCTGATTCGGTACCTACCTGCCTGCCTGTTCCTGACCCGGCTTGTTCACCACGTTATCCAGTCTGCTGTCCCTCCACGGTGCCAGTCTTCCGGTATCCTGCCTTACCTGCTTACGGGTCTGTCGTGAGGAGCCGTACTACAGAACACCTTCCCCGCTGCTCCAGCGTGTGCGTCTTCTGCTGATCTCATCGCTTGCTGGTCGCTGTTCCTGCTGCATCTATTCCTCTCCTGCACCCGGAGCTTTACACCTGTGTCCTGCTTGGCACTTGTGCCCCTTCCGTGCTCTAGAACCTCTGTATCCTCTACCAGGAGTTCCTGAGCCGGAGGAATACGAGTAGCCGCTCCCAGCATCCGTGGGCTCAACCACCAGGTACGTGACAGTACCGGACAGCCATGTCCGAGCCCACGTCGGGAGCCTCCCCGATGGATGAACTCTGCCGCCACCTTGCCGGTCTCACTCAGGCTGTGAAGAACCTACAAGAAGGGTACAACCGTCTGGAGGGTCAAGTTCAGGCTTTGTCGGCATCTTCACCACCTTCTTCAGGTTCAGCTCCTCCTCCGTCCGTGGTAATGATGCCACCCGAACCAAGGGTCCCCACGCCTGAGAGGTTCTCAGGGGATCGAAGCAAATTCAGGGCATTCCGTAATGCCTGCGGTTTATTCTTTGCCTTGCAACCCCGGACTTTCTCTCTTGAAGCCACCAAGGTGGGGTTCGTCATTTCCTTGTTACTAGGGGAACCTCAGTCTTGGGCCCACCGTCTTCTCGAGCAGAAGCATGCCTCCCTTGATAACTTGGACTCCTTCTTCCTGGCAATGTCCCAACTTTATGAGGACCCTCAGTTGACAGCTACCGCAGAAGCGGCCTTGCACTCCTTACAGCAGGGCCGAAGACCTGTAGAGGACTATGTAACTGAGTTCAGGCGGTGGAGTGCCGACACCAACTGGAACGACGCCGCCCTGCGCTTCCAATTTCGTGCAGGTCTCTCTGAAAACTTAAAGGACGAGCTGGCCCGTGTGGGCATCCCAGAGACTTTAGAAGCTCTCATTAACCTCTCCATACAGATCGACAGGAGATTAAGAGAACGGAGATCAGAACGCTCTGCCGGTCCTTCCCGTCCAGTTTGGATGCTTCCACGAGTCCCCAGTTACCCTCAGCCAGCTTCCTCTGCTCCGGTGTCTTCTTCCTCCGATTCTTCCGAACCTATGCAACTGGGTCTCCTACGGCCCTCTCTCACGCCGGAAGAACGTCTGCGTAGGAGGACTAATAACCTATGCCTGTACTGCGGGGAACCAGGACACTATGTAAGGACCTGCCCAGCCAAGCTCCGTAAGTGCCAAGCCACTACCCCTGTACCTGTACCCACCTTACCTGATTATGCTTCTCATCTGGCTGTTTCCGCTCTCTTACAGCTTCCAGGAAGGAGTATTCGGGCCACCGCAATTATTGATTCTGGAGCCTGCAGTGGCTTCATGGACTTGACCTTTGCCATCAAGAACCACGTTCCCCTGCGTCCACGGGCAAAAGGACTCTCAGTACACTTGGCCGACGGATCTGTTCTTAAGTCCGGGCCAGTTACACAGGAAACAAGACCCCTGTTGACTACCATCTTGGAGAACCATCAAGAACTTTTATGCCTGGACATTATTGATTCTCCCTTATTCCCAATCATCCTTGGCATGCCCTGGCTGAAGGCCCATAACCCTCAAGTGGACTGGTGCACCGGGAAGATTAACTTCTCCTCTCCCTATTGCAACCAGCATTGCTTGATTAAGCCTACTGATATTCCCCCTTCTTTGTTGTGCCTGGAAGCTGACAAGGAGATTCTCCAATCTGTTCCTGAGACCTACCACGAGTTTTTGGACGTTTTCAACAAGAAAGGTGCCGAAACTCTCCCGCCACATAGACCTTACGATTGTCCGATTGAGCTCCTTCCGGGGGCCGAAATCCCTTTCGTAAGGATCTTTCCTCTAACTGAGCTGGAGTTGGGCACCTTGAAGACGTATATTGACGAGAACTTGGAAAGGGGATTCATCCGACCTTCTACCTCCCCCGCGGGAGCCGGAATCTTCTTTGTAGAGAAGAAAGACCACTCTCTGCGCCCCTGTGTTGATTATCGGGAACTGAATAAAATAACTATCAAGAATCGGTACCCTCTACCTCTGGTACCTGAACTATTCCAGAGACTAGGGACGGCGGCGGTATTTACTAAGCTGGATCTCCGCGGGGCCTATAACTTGATTCGCATCCGAAACGGCGATGAGTGGAAGACTGCCTTTCGCACCCGGTTCGGGCACTTTGAGTACCTGGTCATGCCCTTTGGACTTTGCAATGCACCTGCTACATTCCAGCACTTCGTGAATGACATTTTCAGGGACTATCTTGACTTGTTTGTTATAATTTACCTTGACGACATCTTGATCTTTTCCTCTTCTCTGTCCGAGCACCGTGAGCACGTCAAGAAGGTGTTAATCAGATTACGTTGTCATAGCCTGTACGCAAAACCAGAAAAATGTGTGTTTGAACAGCAGAGTATTCAGTTTCTGGGCTTGATTATCTCTGTGGAAGGCATTCAAATGGACCCACAAAAGGTTTCCGCCATTCTGGATTGGCCTGCTCCCTCTGATAAGAAGGGCGTTCAACGTTTCGTGGGCTTCGCCAACTTTTACCGGAAATTCATCAGGGGGTTCTCTACCATCATCTCCCCCATCACGAAGCTCACGAAGCAGGGCTATCGGTTCCACTGGACACCCGAAGCCCAGGAGGCTTTTGTGGCCCTCAAGAAGCTGTTCACCTCGGCATCAATCCTGAAGCACCCTGATCCAGCTCTACCCTACATCTTAGAGGTCGACGCTTCTGAAATTGCGGTTGGGGCTGTTCTTTCACAGAGGCAAGGTTCCAAGGCCCTCCTGCACCCGGTGGCATTTTTCTCCCGCAAGCTTTCGGAAGCTGAAAGGAATTATGATGTGGGAGATCGGGAGCTGTTGGCTATCAAATCGGCACTCGAGGAATGGAGGTACCTTCTGGAAGGAGCAGCACACCCCATCCTCATTTTTACAGATCACAAGAATCTCGAGTATCTGAAGGTCGCTAAGAGGCTAAAACCACGTCAGGCCAGGTGGGCACTCTTTTTTACTCGATTTTCTTTTCATATAACCTACAGACCTGGGTCGAAAAATACCAAGCCAGATGCCCTCTCGAGGATGTTTTGCGGACCTGAAGCCTCTTCTCCCCCGGATACTATCCTATCTTCCGGGAATTTCCTTTTACTTCAGGAAGACCTGTTGGACCAGATTAAACGGGCCTCTCTCCATGCCTCTCCTCCTTCTGGTGTCACTCTGCAGGCAAGAGACAATCTTTTGTGGCATCTGGACAAGATCTTTGTACCCCAGGGGGTACGGGTAGCTGTTCTCAGCGCCTGCCATGACCATAAGTTGGCCGGTCATTTCGGGGTAATCAAATCACTTGAACTCCTGCAGCGGACCTTTTGGTGGCCACAACTGGCAAAGGACTGCAAGAATTATGTGGAATCCTGCACGGTCTGCTCAAGAAACAAGGGCAGCAGATCCAAGGTCTGGGGTCTGCTGAAACCTCTGCCTGTCCCTGAAAGACCATGGAGGATGATCTCCATGGATTTTATTGTTGAACTGCCTCTTTCTGAAGACCATTCTACCATCTTCGTAGTTGTGGACAGGCTCTCAAAGATGGCGCACTTCCTTCCCATGAAAGGTACCCCCTCCGCTGCTGAGACTGCTAAGATATTTGTTAGAGAAATTGTGAGGCTTCATGGGATCCCTGTGGACATAGTCTCTGATCGGGGGGTACAGTTTACTTCAAGATTCTGGAGGGCGTTATGTGGTTCCCTGGAGATCAACCTTTCCTTTTCCTCTGCTTATCATCCGCAGACTAATGGCCAGACGGAAAGAACAAATCAAACTTTGGAACAGTACCTACGTTGCTTCTCATCTTTTTCTCAAGATGATTGGGTCTCCCTCTTACCTCTCGCTGAGTTTGCCTACAATAATTCTGTCCACTCCACCACCAAGCAAACCCCTTTCTTTGCAAATTACGGATTTCACCCCCTGTTTCTAACAAATAATCTCCCGGAATGTTCGGTACCTGCCGTTCAGGAAACTTTGACCTTCTTCAGCAACAACAACAAGCTTCTTCGGGAAACAATGTCCAGAACTCAGGAATATTACAAACGGATCTTTGATAAAAAGAGGAGAGGGGAACTTAGCCTGGAGCCTGGGGATCAAGTTTGGCTGTCAACCCTGAACCTAAAGCTGGCATGTCCCTCCAGGAAACTGGGCCCAAAGTTCATTGGTCCTTTTCCGGTTAAAAGGAAGATCAACAGTGTAGCATACGAGTTGCAACTACCAGAGTCTTTCCGGGTCCATCCGGTTTTCCATGTGGCTCTTCTTAAACCCGCTGTCCCAGATCCCTTCGTTGGCAGAGACGTTGGTCCACCTGAACCTGTCCTGATCGACGGAGAAGTCGAATTCGAAGTAGAGTCGATTCTGGACTGCAGGAAGAGACGGGGACAGGTCCAGTACCTCGTGAAATGGAAAGGATACGGTCCTGAAGATAATTCTTGGGAGCCGGAAAGTAATATTCATGCTGAAAAGCTCATCCGGGCCTTCAAGAAAGCGCACCCAGCTAAGCTGGCCCAGTTGGGCATCCGGGGGCTGCCCCTTGGGGGGGGGCAATGTCAAGAAGGTCAGCCCAGCCACCTGTCCGCTACTGAAGGTTCGGGCTGCAAAGCCCCTGTCATGAATGTCTGTCGGCGCACGCGGGTGCGCGTTAACGCAGGTGGGCGCACGCGGGTGCGCGCCAACGCAGGTGGGCGCACGCGGGTGCGCGCCAACATAGGTGGGCGCACGCGGGTGCGCAGATGTCCTGGTGGGCGCACGCGGGTGCGCAGATGTCCTGATGGGCGCACGCGGGTGCGCGTCAATGCTATTGGGCGCACGCGGGTGCGCGCTGGTGTTGCTGGGCACTCGCGGGTCTGCGGATCCGCGGGAGCGCGTGCGCGCGCGGGAGCGGGCGTGCACGCGGGAGCGCGCGCGGGAGCGCGCCGTGACGGCCCTTGGCGCCAAAGGGGTTACTTAAGGGGACCTGTTGCCTTGCCTCCTTGCTGTCCGGTCTACAGCGTTCCTGTCGTGACCCCTCTGCTCCTGCTTACTACTTGCTCGTTCCTGTGACCCGGCTTATCCTGACGACCCCTTGTTTGCTGCCTGCCTCTGACCCCGGCTTGTCTGACGATTCTTCTGCCTGCTGATTCGGTACCTACCTGCCTGCCTGTTCCTGACCCGGCTTGTTCACCACGTTATCCAGTCTGCTGTCCCTCCACGGTGCCAGTCTTCCGGTATCCTGCCTTACCTGCTTACGGGTCTGTCGTGAGGAGCCGTACTACAGAACACCTTCCCCGCTGCTCCAGCGTGTGCGTCTTCTGCTGATCTCATCGCTTGCTGGTCGCTGTTCCTGCTGCATCTATTCCTCTCCTGCACCCGGAGCTTTACACCTGTGTCCTGCTTGGCACTTGTGCCCCTTCCGTGCTCTAGAACCTCTGTATCCTCTACCAGGAGTTCCTGAGCCGGAGGAATACGAGTAGCCGCTCCCAGCATCCGTGGGCTCAACCACCAGGTACGTGACAGTTTCACATTATATATATATATATATATATTGTACAGGACGCCATGGCTGGTTCCTGGAAGGACGCTATGTTTGCCCTCTGTTTGGTTTGTGGTCCCTTTAAGGGAATAAAATTGATTAACCCACCTGTTAGAGGAAGTGTGTTTAAAAACAAGACAGGAAGTGGTAGATGGGTGTGGAGGAGTGTAGAGGACATGGTGGATGGTGTTTGTTCTGGGTTGCAGCAACAGAAATGGACAGCAGTGTCCTGCCTGGAAGTCTCCTGGCAGGGGAAGCTACCTGCCATAAAAAATCAGGGGGCGTGGCCTAACTCCGGACGAAGATGGATGCCTAATCCCTGAGCTCCAGCACTCGGGAGAACAATCTACCTCAATCAGGGCTAATTCAAAGTCATCCACGCCAGGGATCAGCGGATCGGAGCTCCCCATCACCTCAGGCACTGATGGAGCATCAGCAGCAGCCGCCAGTTAGCATCCCGGCGATGTTCCGCACGTCGCACGGAGAAGGCCTCAAAGCCGCGGCCTCGCCTAAGACGTCCATGCCGCCCGGCGGCTCCACGACCATCGCGGACACCGCGAATGGAGCGAACGGACCACAGAGGCAAGAATCTCTCCAGCCCCAACCGTTCAGCCTAGCAGACCTTCAGGCCAACCTTCAAGCTATGTCTATGGACATAAAAGCCTCCTTTTCCGCTGCCATCAATGAAATAAGAGCTGACATACAAGGCATAGCAGCAAGAACTGGAGCGATGGAGCAAGCCTCAGCCCATCAGGCAGAAGCAATAAAGCAGGTACAAAAAAACGCTGACATACATCTAAATCACATTATAGATATGCACCGCCGCATTGAAGATTTGGACAATAGGGGGAGGAGACACAATATTAGAATCAGAGGTGTCCCAGAAATGACTGATCAAAACCCAGTAGAGCAGACTGCTGCTGCACTATTTAATGACATCCTGGACAGACCCCCTGACTCCCCTATTGAATTTAAAAGGATCCACAGAGCCCTGCGGCCCAGAGGTAGAGATGATGATCCACCTAGAGACATAATTTGCTGCCTGGTCAATTTCCCTCTGAAGGAAGCGATTCTTAAAAAAGTGAGAGAAAAAGGCAGAATCATCTTTAATGGAAATGAAATCAAACTGTACCAAGACCTATCAAATATCACGCTACAGCAACGCAAAGCCTTACGCCCGATCACAGAACAGCTGCGCACCAGAGGCATTCCATACAGGTGGAAATTCCCCTTTTGCCTATCTGCCACGTGGAGAGGCCACACAGCGCTATTGCGCACACCAGAAGACCTACAGTCATTTGCAGAAGCTCTGGATCTCCCCAGAATTGAAGTACCGGACTGGTATAGCTCCTTCACACCGAGCGAATCGTGGATAGCGATTTCCAACAACATCACTCCAAGAACCCAAAGAAATAGAGACCGTCGCCGCAGATCACCGTCTCCGCACTACAACAGAAGAAATGCTCTCCAAAGAAGTCCTGGAATCTCCCCACCCAGACGCAGAGACCGCATAGATCACCAAGATCACCGAGAACAAATGGACACTTGATCTCATACCTTCCACGATAAGTCAAACCTCTAGAAGTTCTCATAAAATGTGACTTTACCTACTCTGCGCTTCTAATACCCTTTTCTGTTTTCTTTTTTCCTCCGCTCTGTTCTCACCTTTTTTTTTCTCATCACCTTTTTCCCCTTTGTATTCTGTCTCATAACTCCCTCCCTCCTGCAAAGAAGGACATTTCAAGGAAAACTTGGTAACAGACTTTGTGAGAGGAATGAAGGGCAGGAGAGGGGTCGCGAAAGAGTGAGAGGGATACATTTCTTCTATGCCTACCTGCTTTGATCCATACAGATCCGATTTATGAATAGATAATCTCACAAAGTTAGCCTATTAGCACCCCTCACCCCCCCCCCCCCCCCCCAGTGCTGACATTTTGAGTCACTACAGTTATGAGCATCTCCTGTACTGTAACATAGTCCCTAAACATCCCTGATCAACCAAGTTGTAGATTACTTAATCACTCTTTAAAGAAATGGTGCAATACCAAGGGAGGAGGGGGGGAAGGGGAGAATAGAGTGGGGAAGAGTAAAAAGTTAGAATTTTAAAATTCTTCAAGTTACATCAATGCTTTAACAGATAGTCTTGTTGTCGCTTTGACCGTAAATACAATTTGGGATCAAGGTCACAAAATGCCATTTTTCTTGCATTCTAAAGTTAACATACTTACTGATCAGAACACAGCCTACTGGTTAGGTCTTTACATAATATAGAATGTTCGTATGTGTGTGTTTTCAATACCGTAGATATGTTTATCTCGAGAATAGAAATGAGTATAAGATGATCAAGATACATGCATTGTTGATGCGGGTTAAAATTGTTTAAAGTTCAGAATTCTTATAGAGTTATTATTTCTGGCAACAAGACTGAGGGAGATCTTCTCCCCCTCGGAAGGTCGACGGTATATATTTTAGTCGTCAGATTGCAACCAATCTTTCACCCTCCTATATTCCGCTAGGAGAGACACATTGTTGGTATATTGTTCTTAGTATAAGGTACACCTGACACAAACCTCTCATAGGTTAGACAAAATAGCTTTCACCAATGGCTAATCAACCGCTCCACTAGATTTTTGTAGACACTTGAAATACTTTATTGTCTCTATCAAGCTATATGTCTTGGTACACCCTCACTGTTTCTGCCCTGTCGTGGCTCTTCATTTATACATTAAGGGCTAAAATACAATAACCCACCCATGAAACTTCCTAATGCATAATAGGTCTAATACCAACCCCTACCCTGGCCCAATTTATCAAGAAAACGCCCTAATCGAATTAAGCATCATCTCAATAGACTTCTCCCGAGTGCAGGAAGTTATTCCATAGCAAGAGGAGAAATCTTACAAAGAAAAAAGAAAGGAAGAAA
Organism: Lithobates pipiens; assembly: GCF_037356315.1. NCBI lineage: Eukaryota > Metazoa > Chordata > Amphibia > Anura > Ranidae > Lithobates > Lithobates pipiens. Next base: position 94,370,827 of record NW_027507788.1, on the reverse strand, counting down.
ACTAACAAGAGAGAAGAGGGAAAACTTCTTTATTTTTAGTATACCGCTAATCATTTAGCAATCACAAGCATCCATTGAGCCCTGAGTAGTCCCCGTTCTCACACAAAGAGCAACCACCTTTGCTCTTTGAACAAACCGGATCCCTAATAGGGTAGACTAGCAGGTCTATCTCTGCCCCCGGTCTAACCCCCCTTACACATCCCTCCCCCCCACCCCTATCACCCTCTACCCCCCCCCCCCCCCCCCTGTTTTAATTTATTTTTATTTATTTTTTTTTGGGCTTTTTGAAACATACCCATTCACCTAGAAGTATACAGCCAAACTCTAAGATGACTAACTGTAAACAGAATACCACTCCACTAATGATCAAACTTCTCTCAATTAATGCCAAAGGACTTAACTTGCCTGAAAAAAGGAACAAACTACTCAACGAATTCCACAAACACAAAGCAAATATCATATGTATCCAAGAAACACATTTCAAATCCGAAAAATTCCCGAAACTACAAGACAAAAGATTCCCATATGCCTACCATGCCACAAACCCCGAAGGGAAAACAAAAGGGGTCTCAATTTTGATCTCCAAACAGACACCATTCCAACTCCAGGACTCTATGATTGATCCTGGAGGCAGATTTATATTTTTAAAAGGTAAACTTGGCCATCACCCCATCACTATTGCAAATATATATGCTCCAAACTCTAAACAGGTAGCCTTTTTCCGCAAAATCAAAGACCTACTAACGACATTCGCGTCTGGTATTCTCATCCTAGGGGGAGACTTTAACATCCCGCTAAACCCCGCAATAGACACCTCGAGTGGAGCGTCGAGCCTCCCATATAGAGCATTAAAACAAATTAAAATTCAGCTACAAAACCTTATGCTACACGACTCCTGGAGAACTCTTAATCCCCAAGCCAAGGACTTCACATTCTTTTCCAGCGTTCATCAAAAATATTCAAGAATAGATTACTTCTTTATGACACAATCAGACCTATCCCTCTTGACTAACAGTACTATCGAACCAATGACCATTTCAGACCATCACCCAATCACCATGACTCTAACCTTCCCAGAGAAAAACACTAGCACAAAAACATGGAGACTGAACACTTCCATATTGAAAGATCCCAAAGATATTTCAGAGTTTAATGAAACACTAAAAGATTACTTCGCACGTAATGATAACGGAGAAACCTCATCAATCACACAGTGGGAGGCACACAAATGTGTTATCAGAGGAGAATTTATAAAAAAACTAGCTAAAATAAAGAAAGAAAAACAATCCAAAATAAATTCATTGATAGCGCTTATCCACAATCTTGAAACAACACATAAAAGAACTATTGCAATCTCAACATTTGAGGAGCTAACAAACGCGAGGAAACTACTCGCAGATGAACTAAATATCAAAACCAAAAGGCAATATATCTTAAGACACAAGATATACTATGAGCAAGGAAACAAGAGTGGGAGACTGCTCGCTAAAGCAGTACAAAACAAAAAAATCTCAGCAACAATCCACCAAATAATGGACAAACAAGGCAAATTACAATCCTCGAATGTGGAGATTGCAAAACAATTCTAATTATACTATCAGTCTCTTTATAATATCCCTTCCAATCCCAAGAGTCCGCTAAATTCAGACCTAAGAGCCAACCTTATCCAAGAATTTCTAAGTAAATATAGCCCACCCCGAATCTCAGACGCTACTGCCCAGAAACTTGAAGAACCCATCTCTGGCACGGAGTTAGACAAAGCTATAAAAGAGATGAAAATAGGGAAAGCCCCAGGCCCTGATGGATTACCCCTACAATATTACAAGACTTTCATCGAAATACTAAAACCGCAATTTCTAAAATCTTTTCAATCTCTACACTCCGAGAAACACCCCCCCAAACAACTACTAGAAGCCCATATAACTGTAATACCCAAGGAAGGCAAGGACATCACCCAGGTCACAAACTATATGCCGATTTCCTTAATTAACGTCGATGTAAAACTTTATGCGAAAATTTTAGCAAACAGAATACTACCTTTACTAACATCCCTAATTACCCTAGATCAAGTGGGCTTTATTCCAGGCAGAGAGGGAAGAGATAACACGACCAAAGCCTTAAACATTAGTCACTGGTTAACTTCAAAACAAAAACAAGGATTCTTTCTCTCCCTCGATGCAGAGAAGGCGTTCGATAGGGTGGCATGGGATTTCATAGACGCAGTATTGAACAATATAGGAATACTACCCCAAATGCGCTCTTACATCAATGTATTATATTCCAATCCGACTGCACGAGTTCGTGTAAACAACCACCTATCGAACGCCTTCAATCTACGAAATGGCACCCGACAAGGATGCCCACTCTCCCCACTCCTATTTGTCCTCACTCTAGAACCACTATTAAATAGAATCAGAGCAAATAATGACATTAAGGGAATAGAAATCCAAAATAACACCTACAAAGTTGCAGCATTCGCTGATGATATGCTACTCTTCCTATCGGAACCTCACATTTCCTTGCCTAACCTCCTCAAAGACCTGGAACATTTCCATCTTCTCTCCAATCTAAAAATCAATCACTCCAAATCTAACGCTCTTAATATCACCCTGCAGCCAAGTTCTGTAGAACTTTGTAAGAAAAATCACCCATTTATCTGGGCTGAAAAGAGCATCACATATTTGGGCATCGAAATCCCCTCAGATTTAAAAAAACTATACCAATTAAACTATGTACCCATTCTAAAAGAAACACGAGATGATTTGAGAAGATGGAACGCCCTAAACATCTCGTGGTTTGGCAGGGCCTCGCTAATAAAAATGACAATCTTACCCAGATACCTATACGTCATGCAAACTATCCCCATCAGAGTGCCACTATCCACTATTTTTACAGCCTTTCGTAAAGCGTGCTCCATGTTTATATGGAGGGGCAAAACCCCCAGAATAAAGTTTACCAGACTAAACCTCCCTAAACACAAGGGTGGTATAGCTCTCCCTGATCTTAGGAAATACCATCAAGCAACACTCTTATCCCGTATAGTAGACTGGAATATTCATCAAGCTGTTAAGGACTGGGTGACGCTAGAGCAATCTCAGTTCACCTCCCCAATTAAGTCGCTTCCGTGGATCCACCCTAAACACCACCCTAATCACATCAAATCGCACCCCCTAGTCGGACCCACGTTAGAAATTTTTCACAACACATTCAAATCCAAAATTCCCACCCCTTGGTATAGCCCTCTCACACCTCTGAGAAATAACCCTGACTTCCCACCAGGACTAGACAGAAACTTTCTTTCACTCAATTGGCCACATAAAGAAATCCTCGCCAAACACTTCTTCAAAAATGGGAAAATACTCTCTAGAGAAGACCTCCATGACACTATAACACCCTTCCAAATACCCCATTGGAACTATATTCAAATTAGACACTTCTTGACCAACAGACAGACAACGCATCTTTGGACGAAACCCCTAACGACTGTTGAAGACCTTTGTATGAAGAAAGACCCACATAGACATATTATATCAATCATTTATAACTCACTATTTGAAGGGGCACCCGATTTGTCCATCAAAACATGTGAACATTGGGAAAGAGACCTTGATATCTCAATATCCGAAAAACAATGGGAAAAATTATATATTTACGCACACAAAGGGTCTCTAAATGTAGCTACCCAGGAATGTAGCTATAAAATCTTGTCCAGATGGTATAGGACTCCCTCTATTATACACAAGTTCTCCCCCACATCCTCAGAACAATGCTGGAGATGCAAACGAGAAGAGGGCTCGATGCTCCATGTGTGGTGGTCCTGCCCCTTGATCCAGACCTTCTGGATGGAGGTTCACGAAACAATCAACAAAATCTCCTCAGAACACTTGATCTTTAACGCGGCACAATACCTCCTTCACTTGAATGACATCCCCAAGAAAATTTATCTGAAATCACTACCAATGTTTATGGTCAATGCGGCACGTCATTGCATCCCCGTCCACTGGCGCTCCGAGGCCATTCCAACGAAAAAGGAATGGTTTCGGGGAATCAACAACATAGAGCAGATTGAAGAACTTATAAGTGTATCTCAGGAAAAAATTACTAAATTCTTTGCTACCTGGTATGAATGGATAGAATATAAAAGCACTCAGGAATATAAATCAATTGTAAACCATTAGAAAATTACTTCTATATGAGATAAACTCAGACAGAACTGAAATACATTTTGTAACCACAAGTACTTTTCTTACAGTACTGTGTTACTTTAAACTCTGGGATGAAGACCCGGCTACAATGTGCTTTTTCTTTAATTTTGCTTTGTGCTGAAGATAAGCAGACTTTGTTTTATATTTTTGACCTGTGTGCTAAAGGAAGCCTTATTTTTGATTTGCTTATAAATAAAAGCCTTTTGTTTCAAGTTTAAACAGTTTATGACCTTAGTCCTGCGGAGCTATTATCCCCAAAGTTTACAATATATATTTGACCCTTTTCCGGCCACTAGCGAGGGTTAAAAGCAGATGAATACCCTTGCAAATACAACAATAAAGTGCCCTATTTTTACCACCAACGGACTCACCCCCCAGAGTGAAAGGGGCTTTATGCCGCATACATATGATCGTAATTATGGTCAGAAAAAGGTCTGATGGTTTTCCCGACGAAATTCCGCTCAAGCTGTCTTGCCTACACACAGTCACACCAAATTCCGACCGCCAAGAACACGGTGACGTACATGTACGACGAGACTAGAAAAAGGAAGTTCAATTGCCAGTAGCCAATATTTTCTGTCTCGTAGTTTAATCTGAGCATGCGTGATTTTTTGCATGTCGGAATTGCATACACACCATCGGAATTTCCAAAAGAAAGTTTCAGGAAAATTGTGGTCAGAAAAAGGTCTGATGGTTTTCCCGACGGAATTCCACTCAAGCTGTCTTGCCTACACACAGTCACACCAAATTCCGACCGCCAAGAACACGGTGACGTACATGTACAACGGGACTAGAAAAAGGAAGTTCAATAGCCAGTAGCCAATAGTTTCCGTCTCGTAGTTGAATCTGAGCATGCATGATTTTTTGCATGTCGGAATTGCATACACACTATCGGAATTTCCAAAAGAAAGTTTCAGGAAAATTGAGAACATGCTCTCAAATTTTTGCTGGTGGGAATTCGGCCAGCTAAATTTCAATGGAGCATAGACAGTCGCATTTTCAGATGAAAAGTTCTCATCGGTCTTTTGCTGACTGAAATTCCAATCGTTTGTACACGGCATTATAATAAAGGGGGCTGAATACAAATGCACTTTTCAGATATTTGTAAAACATTTTGAACCATTTATCATTTTCCTTCCACTTCAAAATGATGTGTCACTTTGTGTTGGTCTATTACATAAAATCCCCCCAAAAAAAACACATTTACGTATTTGGTTGTAACATGACAAAAATGTGGAAAATGTGAAGGGGTATGAATACTTTTTCCAAGGCACTGTACCTAGCTGGTAATCAGATACAAAGAAATTAAGCTTAGGGATGCTTCAATCATTGGCTTCCATCAGACTGGTCTGTCACCTTGTGTGACAACTTTGGTCTGGCTATTATTTATAGCACCACTTCCAATGGCGACTACCAGGCCCCAGGCCCCAGGCACTTAAATTCCTAAAGACAAATTAAGATTTTTGCTAAAGACCAGTTCATTCTGCTGCTAGCAGGTATCAAACTCAGCCAAATTTCTGTGGGCAACACTTGAGCAAGTACTGTAAATTGTTTGCAACCTTTTACTTTAAACCGTATGCCGATATAGCTTCCTTGTTTAAGAATACTATTAAAAAAAAAGTGTTAGGCAATGAAAACAGTCAGTACTTCTTCAAAGAAAACAGAAAAAAACACAAGCGAAAGGGGTGATCTTTTCAAGGTTCACACAACCAGAGTTAATTCTGTAAAATTTGCCCTAACCACTTCAGCCCCGGAAGAATTTACCCCCTTCCTGACCAGAACACTTTTTGCGATTCAGCACTGCGCCAATTTAACTGATAATTGCATGGTCATGCGATGTGGCTCCCAAACAAAATTGATGTCCTTTTTTTCCCCCTCACAAATAAAGCTTTCTTTTGATGGTATTTTATCACCTCTGTGGTTTTTATTTTTTGCGCAATAAACAAAAAAAGAGCGGCAATTTAGAAAAAAAAAAAAAAAAACACAATATTTTACTTTTTGCTATAATAAATATTCCCCAAAAATATATAAAAAAAATATATTTTTTCCTCAGTTTAGGCTGATATGTGTTCTTCTACATATTTTTGGTTTGCGCAAAAATTACAGCGTGTACAAAATAGGGGATAGTTTTATGGCATTTTATTTACTAGTAATAATTTTTATCTTGACTGCGACATTATGGCAGACACATTGGACACTTTGGCGCTATTTTGGGACCATTCGAATTTATACAGTGATCAGTGTGATTAAAAATACCTTGATTGCTGTGTAAATGTGACTGTCAGTGAAGGGGTTAACCACTAGGTGGCGCTGTAGGGGTTAAGTGTGTCCTAGACAGTGATTCTTACTGTGGAGGGAGGGGCTGTGTGTGACACGACACTGATCACCGCTCCCGATTACAGGAAGCGGTGATCAATGACACTGTCATTAGGCAGAATGGGGAAATGCTTGTTTACATTAGCATCTCCCCGTTCTTCCTCACTGTGAGACGATCGCGGTATCCCAGCAGACAAAGAGTCCGTGGGACCCGCGATCACAGAGCTCCCAGAGGGCGCGCCCCCACAGGCAATGTACAGGTAAATTAATCTGCCTGTACGTGCCCTTCTGCCACAGTATATCTGCGTGAAGCGGTCGGGAAGTGGTTAATTATTGCTGTGACTTTTAATTATATTACAAGCTTGTATTTCCATTGCTGCAATACATATACAAAATCGAAATATCTTGTCTGTATTCTCCCTCTTTTTATATATTATGTATATTCTCCCACTGTATTTTACTACAGTCATTTATGATCAACATTGATCATATTTTATTATAGTGGACTGATAAGCTAGGACATACATCAGCATCGCAAAATTGCATAATTTAAGATTTTAAAAAGCTAATTTGTTTCTGCCCTAAATAAAAAACCTGCAGTTCCTGAGCGATTCTGAAACCTAAAGTCTAGGAAGAAGTTTGCACAATGTCTTGATTTTTTGATGATTCTTGTCATTAAAGAATACCCAGAGTCTATTTTGCTTATTTAACTCAACCACTTGGCAGCATTGCAATGCAGAGCCTGTATCTGTAAAAGCAAATGTTGCTTCTCCCATTTAAGAATACTGTATAATGACAAACATGACGTATTGGGTTTTCAATCAATGGAACACAATAAAAAAAATAAAAAGGAGTCCAGCCTGAGCTTTTTAGGCTGGGCTTCTCCTCAGGGTCACATGAGTGCAATTAGTTTTGCACTCCTATGGCCCATTTTCAGCAGAGAGGGGTCTGAAGTCCGCTCTCTGCTGACATCACCACGATCACTTGAGGCAGCACGTAATCCTGACTTCCCAAGTCTGAATCTGCCAGCTTCCTTGATTCATGGCAGTCTCAGCGACCAGCTAAGGCTGCCGTTTCCCACCCCTCCAAAGCTCAGCACTCCAATGAGCGTGGAGAAGCAGAGAGGAGAGAGATGCTGACTGTCAGCAGCTCTCCTCTCGGGGATCTGTGAAAAGCAAGCCATCGACGGGGTTTGGTGGCTCGGTTCTCAGTGCAGAGACGACGGGGGATAGCTGCAGCATCAGTTTGATGTTGCATCCACATAGGTAAGAATTTTTTTTTTTTTTTTTGGGATTCACTTTTCTTTTAAGCTATTTTTTTTTTTTCAAGTTTCATCTATAAAGTAGCGAAACGACCCTAGTTCATCTGATACAAAAGGATACATTGATGTTCATTAGTCAGATTGGTAGATTTGTACCAAGAAAGAGCAGGCAGTGGGGAGGTGTAAATTTCCTCCCCCCACGGAGCATCTGGGTATCCACTTGGCTCAAAGGTGTAATTCCCTTTGGTTTGGTTGAGAGTAGGAGATCCACTTTGACCATATCTTGGGGAATTGTAATGGGTGTCAGAGAATTTGACTGATAGCTTCTCATTGGTCATAGTCCATTGAGTTGAGAAATAATCCTGGAAAAATTTAATAGAAAGAACTTTCAAGAGAGGGCAATAATTTAGTGGGGTAGAGTGTAGAACAGTTTGCATCCCAGGACATTATATATTAAAGTGTTACTAAACTCTTGTTTTTTACATTAAAAAATCTATGCAGAGGTTTTGCAGTGATTTGCACTGATTGGGATCACAGTGCCAATCAATGACCTACAGTAACACCTATCAAAACCTCATCATCGGTGCTGTCCAGTGCCACCTGTCAGTGCCCATCACAGCCGCCTGTCAGTGCTGCCTATCAGTACTGCATATCAGTGCCGCCTATTGATGCCCATCAATTCTACATATCAGTGCCACCTCATCAGTGAAGGAGAAAACAAAAATGTTGTAACCGAAACTAAGACATTTTTTTTTCAAAAATTTCGGTCATTTTTAGTTTGTTTAGCAAAAAATAAAAACCCCAGTGGTGATCAAATACCACCAAAAGAAAGCTCTATTTGTGGGAAGAAAATGATAAGAATTTATGATAACACTTTACTTTGATAATTGCGTGGTCATACAACACTTTACTCAATGTGCGACAGCTCTGAAAGCTGTCGTGGGCAGGAAGAAACCCAAGTGCCTGGTATTGAAGTGGTTAAAGTGGTTGTAAAACCGAACAAACCACTTTGACCCACAGGTAAGCCTAGATTAAGGCTTGCCTGTAGGTCCAAGAGATATCTCCTAAACCTCGTTAGTGGCAGCTCCCATGTGCATGCGCGGGAGTGACGTCATTGGTGCTCTGGCGCTGTGAATGGCCGGAGCACCGATACCCGGAAGAAGATGGATGCTCCGGACTACAGGGGACAACGGTGACATCGCTGGCTCCTGTGTCAGGTAAGTGACACATAATGGACTACTATGCAATGCATAGTAGCCCATTATGCTTTACCTTTGCAGGGAGACAAAGAGGAAGTAAACCCATCAGGGTTTACTTGCTTTTTAAAGGAGCTATAGAAAGCACAAATGTGGAAGCAATGATTTGTAAACTCTTGCAGTCACATGCAATATATCTCCAGTCTATGGGGTTGATTTACTAAAGGCAAATAGACTGTACACTTTTCAAGTACAGTTGTACTATGCAAGGGAATTTGCTCCAGAGCTTAGAATGAAGGGAAGCTCCAGGGCCACTGATAAGGCAGTAGCCAGCCTTGATGACCTTTGTGGCTTCCCCTGCAGTGCTACCGCTGCTCCTCCTTTCTCTGTGCTACATGGGGATTGGTATCTGTGTCTCCAGCCCCCCCCTCCTTCTCTTGTCTCCTGCTGGCAGCTCCTGTGGGCACACAGGGGTATTGTTTCAGTATGGAGAGCAGGGGGGCAGTAAATATGTCCTATTTATCGACCCCTTCCTTTCCTGAATGAACACAGTTACTGATGATCTGTCCTCAGCGTCTTTCTCTGTCTCATATGTTTTACATCAGGAGTCTGTTTGGACCCCTTATATTTCACCAAAGCCCCCCCACAACAGGGCATTAAAAATATAAATAATATGATTCTGACAAAAAAAAAAAAAAACAATTTAAAATTGTCACCTCATCACCTGCTCTGACCCCCGCAGGGCACCTGCAGAGCAAGGCTATTTTCCAGAATTGGTCTTGTTTGATGGGGGTATAATTTTTGCCATGGCTGGAAATCATAGCATTGCATCTGTGGCATTTTATCAAAAACATATCTTGCGATTTTGGGGAGGCGGCTGTACAGGGCCCCCGTGATTTCCAACAGCAGCCATGAAAAGATCTACTGACTACCATCATCCAATCGTATGAAAACAAAAGGGTTCTTTTTATTTTTTCCCTGCATGTGCCTGGGTATTCTTTGTAAAGTGAAGTTTCCTCCCCATTTACTAAGCTCTGGAGTAAATTTCCTTGCATGGCGCAGGCTCAACTCCTGTTGCATATTTGCATCTCTGACAGCTTTCTGTAACCGTACATTTAAAATTAAGTGCGCCCTTTGGTTATTTCAAGGGGCGTCACTTGAGACTCCCTGCATTAAGAAAGCGCCCCAGAATAAAGCTCTGGAGCTTGCATCTCTAAAAACCAATTTAGCAATGACATCTCACACACATACCTAAACAGGTTGCCTTTACTCCTCAGAACATGCAGGATAGGGATCTGTACTTGTAACTATCAGGAAATGTTTCATTTGGAGAAAGGATGTGGTGACTGAATTTTACTGCTGGAGTCTTATTTTTTGCATGGACACTAGTAAAAGTTGTACGCAAATCAGGCCAATTTCATGTACATCATATGTCATTACATTGGCCTCGAGGTTGTCAAATTCTTTCCGACAAAAAGAAGCTTTACTGAAGTGGACTGGTTCAATCTGCTACATGTAGGTTTCTCAGACGTGCGCAATTTCCTTGAACTGAAAGTTGAATAGTGTCTACAATATAAGGGGTTCCACCTATGACAGATTGGATTCCTTCCATTGTTCTAAAATACAACAAATAGAAACATTTTTTTTTGTAAAAATCACACAGAATCCAGTTCTACTGTAGAACAGATGACCCTTGACACACAATCCTCCTAATTCCATGCACTTTTTTTTTTTTCTTCAAAAACAGGCTCCTTTCTTATAGCCAAGTCAAATCAACAGTGGTGGCTGGTGCTCAAAATTATTTTTTTTTCTGGGGGGGGGGGGGGCCTGGACACGCAAACAAACTGAAAAATACTGAAACCCCTGCCCCCCCCCCCCTCACCCCTCCATCAATTTCAGCCTGACTGTGCACATCAAATGCAGCCATTGTGCCCATACGCAGCCACTTGTGTCTCTGACAGCTCTGACAGCACCCCCAAACCCCCCCCCCCACACATGCGCAGCTCTGACAGACCCCTTGGCACTTACCACCAGGCAGTAGCTCCTCTCAGTGCACCAGAGCAGCAGCGACCTCTGCTACAGCGTGTCTCCTCCGCTCCGCTTCCTAAGCGCCAGGCATCCGATAGGGTGGCCTTACGCTTTGACCAATCAGGAAACAGGTCTGATGCCCTGCCTCCTGATTGATGGGGAGGGAGGTTAGTGTGAAAATACCGAAAATGAATTCACGATTGTCACACAATTGGGCTATTTTAAGCCCATTAGAGCCTCTGGGTTTAAATCAGGTGCTTCAAAAAGTACCCCCTCCTGCTCCCGCCATAGGAATCCATGCATCCGGCACCCTGAAGAAGCCAGACGCATGGATAGAGGGACCACGCCCATGCGTCCACAGTGCATGAACTGCCACTGCAAATCAACATTGTGTTCACCATTTTCTATGGCAAGCATCACTAATTGGTGGATGGCAGGCCGGATCTGGACCAAATTCAATATCCCATCCAAACCCGCCATGGTCACACTGATTAGGAGCTGGTTCTTCCCTTCAGCCACTGCTAAAACTCATCTTTGCAGAGCTGACATTGGGAGGCAGTACAGTGTTGGACAAAGGGCAGGAGCTGCTACTGTTACCTGATTAGTTGCTAGGATACAGGATGGTCCTAGCCACTAATTACAAGCTGGTTAATTTGAAAAGTTGTGCAACTATGGCCCTCTATCCAGATCTCTGCTGCCTCCCACCCTCTGTCCTGTTTAAGGAAGGACAGGGAAGAGGGCTGTGTCATTGCTATGAAGGATGGGGGGAAGATGGGGGGAAGCCGGTGGTGATGTGAAGGACTAATGTGAATGAGGAAGGGGGTGATATAAAAGGGGTGCGAGGACAGGAATGTGAAGGGGGGTGATATGAAGACTGCAATGTGAACAGGGTTCTATAAAAGGGGTGATAACAAGAATGTGAAGAGTGGGGGCTGGGGACTGCAATGTGAAGGAAGGGTGCTATAAAGGGGGGAGGACAGGAATGTAAAGGGGGGGCGGCTGGGGATTGCAATCTGAAGTAGGAAGGTAATATAAATTGGGGCCGAAGACTTTAACCAGTTTTGGACCATCCACCTCACATATACTGCGGCAGGGTGGCCCAGCTGCAAGAAACAACATACCTGTACATGGTCCGTGCTCCCTGGCCCCCCCACGATCGTTCTCGGGAATGACAGAATGTAAACAAGGCAGATCATGGTTCTGTCACAGACAATGAGAGAGAGCTGTGATTCCTAGTAAGCAGGAACATAGATCTCTCTCTCTCTGCCTAGTGTCAGCATCCCCCAAACAATAAAACACTCCCAGAGAAGACATGTAACCTTTAGATTGCCCCTGGTGTTAACCCCTTCCCTGCCAGTATCATTTATACTGTGCATTTTTTTTAGCACTGTTCACTGTATTGGTGTCACTGGTCCCCAAAAAGTGTCACTTCGCATTCAATTCATCTGCTGCGAATGTCGTAGTCCCGACAAAAATCACCGATCACCACCATTACTAGTTAAAAAAATAAAAAATAAAAGTAAAGTGCCCAAATCTATCCTATAGTTTGTAGACACAATATTTTTTGTGCAAACCAATCAATATACCCTAATTGGGATTTTCTTTACCAAAAATATGTAGCAGAATACAAATTGGCCTAAATGGATGACGAAATTAGATTTTCTACATATTTATTGGATATGTTTTATAGCAGAAAGTAAAAAATATTGTTTTTTTTTTCAAAAATTGTTGTTCTTTTTTGTTTATAGAGCAGATATGAACTCACTGTACAAAAATAGCATCTACCACTGAGCTAAACATCCCATATATATATATATATAACACACACACACACACATATACACACACACACTCATATTATTGATTTTTATTTTTAAAGGGGGGGTGGACTTAAGAAAAAAAAAAAAAAAAGAAAGAGAGCAGAGAGAAAGCCACAGAGAGAGGTTAAACATAAGAGATGAATGGACCTCTAAATGCTGCAAATATTCCAGTGACAGTTCGATTTGTTCCCAGTAGGACCATTTACCTATTCTTGACCTTGACCTCTGCAAAGACGGTTGTCTATTGCCATGTATAGGTGTCAAAGATACAAAGACTGATAGCTTGTGGTTAGTACCTTAGGGTCACCCTGAAATAAGACTCAAGACTGGAGTGGAAGGTCAAAATATACTAAGAATATGAATACTCAAAAAAAAACAAAAAAATAAATTGCAAGGCAAAACACTTTTTGACATATACAGTTTTAAATATCGAACGATATAGTACGAGTACCAACTTAAGTTCTAGTAAGGTCGGCATAAACTGTAGATTTCTCACTGAAAATGGACAGCCTAAGGCAATGGTAAGATTGGTACCAAGAAAATAATGGCCAAGGCCCTAGAGTCACTTATTGTGAAGAGGCTTGGCCTAAGCAGGATTTGAAGGATCGAAAGGCATTAATAAAGTCTTGGCTATACAGGATATCAGGTACTCTTAGCACAGTCCTTAAAGTAAGTCTTCTGTCACCCCTTGAAGCTCTTAAAGACATTAGCGTACTAGAGGGAATAGATTCTGCAACAAAGAAACGGGTTGTAGAACACGAATTTCCTAAGAGAACCAAGTGGGGAAGCAACCCGAAGGAGTTTAATTGTCAGAGGTATAAAATCAGATATATCTCAGATGTTTAGGGTTGAAATTCTGAGCAGGAGGACAGCTGCAGAACATCTAGGGATATAGAGGGATGGTACGGTATGGCTTTCAATAGATTTCACTACAGAGTCAATCAATCTGTCACAAAGGACTAGTATCCCACTCACCAACACCACAGTATTTGTAGTAGCAGGCCTCCTTCAATTATGAACAGGGGTCCTTTTTTTAAGTTGAGAACAATTATACATAGTGACGGTGAAACGTCTGCTAACGGACATGAATAAGTGATGCATGGAGATAATCGCTTACATAGAGCAACAAAGCTCTCATATGTATGACATACCCCACGCCATCCCTGGGTGCCCAGATCGCGCCAAGAATCACATAAATACCCAAAGGGATCAGTTAAAAAAAAAATTTGACATAATAGAGAGGTATATACTATAAAAAAAAAAAAAAAAAGCCCCTTCTTACTTCACATTCATCACCAATCAGTTAACCTCTAATCTCTGCCAGCCCCAACCATGCAATGAACTGAATGGGCAGAAGCCAAGAGGCTGAGTGGACAGCTGCGGGCTTCAAGAACAGCTCAGCTGGGTGGCCCTAAAAAGGCTGGGAGAGCAGTGCAGGCTTCAGGAACAGCCCAGGGTTCGAAGACCCCTGGCAAATCATCATTTGACCCCCAGGTGGAGAACCACTGCTGTACTGCATCTGATCAAACTGATCTCACTTTTATCATTTGCTTTGGAGGCCAGAGAAGGCCAAAGAAGTCTTGTCACATCCAATGCTATTACAAGGAATGTTTATAATGAGAAAAGAAAATAAGTTTTGTGACTTTAAATGAGGCAGGAACCAAAGGCAAATGGTGGGACTTTATATGAAGCACACAGCAGCACAAAAAGAAGTCAAGTGACTGGGAAATACTGTTTATTCATGTTGTATAATCTAACATACAACTTAATAGACCCACAACCTCCAAATCATTTGATCATTTACAACATAAGTTACATAGTAGTCCGCAATCATTGAAACAATTGTACAACGGACATCGGATACATATTATAAACAGAAGTTAAAAACAGTACTAAATGTATCAAAAAAATAGGAGAACAGGGGGAGAAAAAAAATAAAAAAGGAAAAATGAACATAATTCATATACTGAATGATTATAAACATGAATAAAACTGTAGAGAATATAAATTGGTCCATGGTAGAATGATAGTAAAGTGTAAGACTTGACGCGTTTCGCAGCCTTATAGCCGCTCATCAGAAGCATAAACCATGGAAAATATCTAAAAACAAAAAATATTAGTTTTAAATGGTCTAAAAGGATAATTGGTTTTAATTGCGGTAGGGTTAAAGAACATTGTATATGAAGGTTTGTTACCAGGTTGCGTATTAAACCTACATCTGCGCAGCGGCAGTGCGGCATCGAGAGTCATTAACAAATCACAGGTCTCTTCTCTGGGCACCGCAGTCGCCAAAGGGGCGATTACAACCAGCACAGACAATACGCATTTAATTTAAAAACGAATATTTTTTGTTGTTAGATATTTTCCATGGTTATGCTTCTGATGAGCGGCTATAAGGCTGCAAAACGCATCAAGCCTTACACAATCATTCTACCATGGACCATTTTCTGTATGGTTTTATTCATGTTTATAATCGTTCAGTATATGAATTATGTTTAATTTCCTTTTATTTTATTCCTTTTTTTTTCTCCCCCTTTTCTCCTATTTTTTTGCTACATTTAGTACTGTTTTTTTTAACTTAGTTATGTTTATAACCACTTCAGCCTCGGACCAATAAATACCTTAAGGACCAGAGGTCTTTTTGCAATTTCGCACTGCGCTGCTTTAACTGGTAATTGCGCGGTCATGCAATATTGCACCCAAACGAAATTTGCGTCCTTTTCTTCCCACAAATAGAGCTTTCTTTTGATGGTATTTGATTGCCTCTGCGATTTTTTTTTTTTGCGATATAAATGGAAAAAGAGCGAAAATTTTGAAAAAAAAAGATATTTTCTTCTTTTTGTTATAAGAAAAATCGAATAAACTAAATTTTAGTCATACATTGAGGGCAAAATTTATTCAGCCACATGTTTTTAGTAAAAAAAATGTCAATAAGCGAATATTTTTTGGTTTGCGCAAAAGTTATAGCGTCTACAAACTAGAGTACATTTTCTGGAATTTACACAGCTTTTAATTTATGACTGCCGATCTCATTTCTTGAGGTGCTAAAATGGCAGGGCAGCACAAATCCCCCCCAAATGACCCCATTTTGGAAAGTAGACACCCCAAGGAAATTGCTGATGGGTATGTTGAGCCCATTGAATATTTATTTTTTTTGTCCTAAGGGATTGAATAATGACAAAAAAAAAAAAAAAAAAAAATTTTTTTACAAAAAGTTGTCACTAAATGATATATTGCTCACACATGCCATGGTTATATGTGGAATTGCACCCCAAAATACATTCTGCTGCTTCTCCCGAGTACGGGGATACCACATGTGTGGGACTTTTTGGGAGTCTAGTCGCACACGGCACCCCGAAAACCAATCACCACCTTCAGGATTTCTAAGGGTGCAAATTTTTGATTTAACTCCTCACTACCTATCACAGTTTCGAAGGCCATAAAATGCCAAAATAGCACAAAACCCCCCCAAATGACCCCATTTTGGAAAGTAGACACCCCAAGCTATTTACTGAGAGGCATGTTGAGTCCATGGAATATTTTATATTTTGCCAAAAGTTGCGGGAATATTACAAACTTTTTTTTTTTTGCACAAAGTTGTCACTAAATGATATATTGCTCACACATGCTATGGGCAGAAGTCAAATTACACCCCAAAATAAATTCTGCTGCTTCTCCCGAGTACGGGGATACCACATGTGGGGGACTTTTTGGGAGCCTAGCCACGTACGGGACCCCGAAAACCAAGCACTGCCTTCCGGATTTGAATATAAAATGCTATAAAAAACAAACTAACCAGAGTCACCCGTAACACTTATACGGTGATCAGTGGTGAAAGGGTTAACTAGGGGCAATCAGGTGGTTCAAATTTTTATTAGGTAGTATATGGGGGTCCCTGGCGCTATATAAAAACCTGACGGGGAACCTAAATAACTAACTGGCTAACCAGCGTCACCAGTGACACTTATACTGTGATCGCTGGTGAAAGGGGGTGAAAGGGTTAACTAGCAGCAATCAGGGGGTTAAAACCATTATTGGGTAGTATATCGGGGTACCTAGCGCTATAAAAACCTGGCGGTGAACCTAAAAAAATAACTAGCTACCTAGCGACACTAGCGACACTGATGCAGCGTTCAGAAAAATTATCGCTTAGTGACACTGGCAAAAGGGGGTGAAAGGGTTAACTAGCGGAAATCAGGGGGTTAAAACCATTATTGGGTAGTATATCGGGGTACCTAGCGCTATAAAAACCTGGCGGTGAACCTAAAAAAATAACTAGCTACCTAGCGACTGTAGCGACACTAATGCAGCGATCAGAAAAACGATCGCTTAGTGACACTGGCAAAAGGGGGTGAAAGGGTTAACTAGCGGCAATCAGGGGGTTAAAAACATTATTGGGTAGTATATCGGGGTACCTAGCGATATAAAAACCTGGCGGTGAACCTAAAAAAATAACTAGCTACCTAGCGACACATGCAGCGATCAGAAAAATGATCGCTTAGTGACACTGGCAAAAGGGGGTGAAAGGGTTAACTAGCGGCAATCAGGGGGTTAAAAACATTATTGGGTAGTATATCGGGGTACCTAGCGCTATAAAAACCTGGCGGTGAACCTAAAAAAATAACTAGCTACCTAGCGACTGTAGCGACACTAATGCAGCGATCAGAAAAACGATCGCTTAGTGACACTGGCAAAAGGGGGTGAAAGGGTTAACTAGCGGCAATCAGGGGGTTAAAAACATTATTGGGTAGTATATCGGGGTACCTAGCGATATAAAAACCTGGCGGTGAACCTAAAAAAATAACTAGCTACCTAGCGACACTATCGACACATGCAGCGATCAGAAAAATGATCGCTTAGTGACACTGGCAAAAGGGGGTGAAAGGGTTAACTCTAGGGGCAATCAGGGGGTTAAATCTTTATTGGGGGGTGATAGGGGGCTACCCTGGACCTAACACTAACTGTCCTGACAGTTTTTACTGTCACAACTGACACTGAATGCATTGATCAGTAAAGAAATGATCAATGCAATCAGTGACACTGTGACTGGGGGGGGAGGGGGGGCGGGGGGGGGATCGGGGGGCGATCGGGGGGGGGATCGGGGGGGGTTTGTGTGCCTGTGTGTACCTACATGTCAGTGTAGTGTTGGTGCACACTTACTTTTACTGTTCTCCTCGTAGTCCGGTCAAAAAGACCGCCCCGAGGAGAATGACATCACTTCCTCCTTCCTGTGTAAACAATACACAGGGGAGGAAGCTTCTCATTGGCCAGGAGCGATCCAGAGGGGGTGGCCCAAAACCAACGGCCATCCCCTCATCACGGAGCGCTCCTGGACCGAATCGGACCGCCGTAACCAGCGGGAGGGGGTCCGATCGGACCCCCCACCCGCTGGAAGGCAATCACGTAGATGTACGTGATTATGCCTGCCTGTGCCATTGTGCTGACGTACAATGGCAATACGGCGGTCCTCAAGTGGATAATATGTATCCAATGTCTGTTCTACAATTGTTTCAATGATTGCGGACTACTATGTAACTTGTGTTGAAAATGATCAAATGCTTTTGGAGGTTGTGTGCCCCTTAAGTTGTATGTTAGATTATACAACATGAATAAACAGTATTTCTCAGTCACTTGACTTCTTTTTGTGCTGCTGTGCGCTTCATACAAGGAATGTTGTTGCTCTTGTAATAGAAATAAAAGTTGATAAAAAAGCAAATGCAGATACAGCATAAAAAAGAAGAAAATGTCAATATCATAATAAAAAAATAAAAAAATATCAGACACAAATGTGAACATGCATGTATAGTTCCTGCACGCATATGTAAATAGCGATTGCAACACACCTGTGAGGTATCGGCATGAACGAGTGAGAGCAATAATTCTAGGGCCAGACCTCCTGTGTAATGCTAAACTGGTAACCTGCAAAGGCTTTTAAAATGTTGCCTATGGATAATTGAATGTACTGTAGTTCCGTGCCAGTCTATGGCAGTGCACAATTTTAAAGTGTGACATGTTTGGTATCTATGTACTCTTGGCATCATCTTTTATCCACTTCAATACCGGGCACTTGGACACCTTCCTACCCAAGCCAATTTTCAGCTTTCAGCGCTGTAACAATCTGAATGACAACTGCACGGTCATACAGCACTGTACCCAAACAAATTTTTTAGTGTTTTGTTCCCACAAATAGAGCTTTCTTTTGGTGGTATTTGATCACCTCTGCATTTTTTATTTTTTGTGCAAATTTTTGTAAATAAGTAAGTTTTCTTCTTCAATGATGGGTACCGATATGGCTGCACTGATGGGCACCAATGAGGTGGTGATAACAATAATTAAGGGCGCTCTGCAAAAAATATTAATCGAAACCACTAATTTGTAAAAATTTTCTAAACCACTCAATCAAAATGGCTGAAAAAAAATGCTTAAAACAATGTGATCATCACCAAAGTGAAAAATATACGCATATATAATAACAATGATTATGATTATTGGCAGAATTCGACAGAATTCATTCTTTGTAGAGACACGTTATTGGGACTTTACATTGTTTATTATTATTATGTAAGGTGGTTCACTGATGTCCACTATTTCTCCAGTATAATCATTGTTATTATATATGCGTATATTTTTCACTTTGGTGATGATTACATTGTCTTAAACATTTTTTTTCAGCCATTTTGATTGAGTGGTTTAGAAATTTTTTACAAATGAGTGGTTTAGATTAATATTTTTTTGCAGAGCGTCCTTAATTATTGTTATCACTCTACAGGTGTTTGTTTCACTTTTCTAGGGAGCTGCTCTTTGTGTATATTTCTTATTTGTTTTTGTTCACATGACGCGGAATTTGAGCAGTTGAATTGCAACTGCCTTGTTCACCAATGAGGTGGTACTGATGAGGTGGCACTGATAGGCGGCACTGGTATGTGGCACTGAGGGGTACTTATGGGTGGAACTGATGGGTGTCATGGATGGGCACTGATAGGTGGCACTTCTGGACACTGATGGGTGGCATTGCTGGGCATCACTGATTTTATTTGTTTCATGATGATGCCAGTCAGTGCCCATTTGTGGGCACTGATTGGGCTGTCATTTGTACATGTGGATGGCCATGGGGTACATACCTGGCCATCCACATTCCTGGTGGTCCTAGGGGCTTCCCTGGTGATCTAGTGTGGGCACCCCGGGGGGGGGGGGATGCCCACACTAGATCCCGCAGACTCCCCCTGTCAGGAGAGCCGGCAATCAGCTCTCCTTTACTCGTGTCTGTCAGACACGAGTGAGGAAAATCCGATCAATGCTTTTCCTTTTGTACATCATGATCAGCCATGTCCAAAGAGCCTACGCCGAAGGCTCTTTACCAAGATCAGTGGAGTGGTGTGCCAGACTGACATACCACTCCACCGATCGCTGCGATGCACGCCCCCACAGGCACGCGGCAGCTGTTATCCTGAAGGACGTCATTTGACGCCCAGTCAGGATAACAGAACCACTTCCCAGACGTCAATCTACTATTGACCAGACAGGAAGTGGTTAAATTTTACCCAAAAATTGTGTTTGTGATCACTAAAAATGATTAAACTTTATTTTTTCCAAAAAAAATTCATTTGATAACTGTTGCACAAATATTGCTCAACAGCCACCATTTTATTCTCTGGAGCCTCTGCTCGAAAAAAAAAAATTCCTTATATATATTTGGGGGTTTTACGTAATTTTCTATAAACAAAAAATGCTGATATTTACATGTGTGAGAGAAATGTCAGAATTGGCCTTTGGTAAAGGATGCTTCAGTCAGTGGCTTCGCCTGTTACATTGTGTAGATCATCTACAGGTGTCTAAAACTTAGGTCTGGCTAAATTTGATGTATTATAGCACCACTTCCAATGGCCAATCACTATGCAGGCCCCAGGCACTTCAAATCCTCTAGACAAAAAAAAATAAAAAAAGAGAGAGTCTTCTGCTAAAAACCAGTTCATTCTGCTCCTATCAGGTATCAAACTCACCCAAATTTCTGTGGATGAACACTTTAGCAAGTACTGTACATGCTTTGCAACATTCCAATTTAAGGTTGAATATATTTTTTGTTTTTCAAAAGTAAAAACGAGAGCAAAGGGGGGTACAGAATGAAGAAAAAAAAAAGGGAAAAGGGGGAGGGTAGTGGTATACATATACCGCACAACGTACCAAACATTGTAAACAGTTGTTTAAGTGCTTGAAACAGTTCTTAATAACAATATGCAATATCCATATTACTTTGGTTACAGGTAATAATATAGAACTCATGAGCTATTCAAAGGGGGGGATAGGAGAAGGAAAAGAAGGGGGTAGGACAGGGCAGGAAGGGGGCAGGAAGAACCCAGCATTATATATATATATAAAGGTGAATTCCTGACATCAGATATCTCAAACCTTGGGAAGATGACGTAATCCTCAGAGTTGGGGAACCGACTGCAGCGGATGGTCTTAAGGGGGGGGGGGGGGTAACCCATATTATATAGCATAGACCTGTATGAAATCATAACTACTCCCTATGCAGAAATCCTGTTAAGGAAGGGGTTGGAGAATGAGTGGTGAAGCCAGATGTAAAATAATTTCATGTGCTTATCCCACGTATCCCTCATCTTTCCCCCATCTTTGCCTGCAGCTCCTCCATAAGCATGGTGTCATTGATGTCTATCCATCTACTGATGGGGACGGGGGGGTGACTTTTTTTTTTTCCCAATGCTGCGTTATGACATGGTGAGCTGCGGATAGAAAGAATCTGAGAAGACACTTTTTATGGGAGTTAATTGGACCTGGTAGGATGGATAGGAGGGCCATCTTGGGTGAGGGAACGAGGAGAGTCATTATAATATATATATATATCACTGTATAT
Source organism: Lithobates pipiens (assembly GCF_037356315.1). Taxonomy (NCBI): domain Eukaryota; kingdom Metazoa; phylum Chordata; class Amphibia; order Anura; family Ranidae; genus Lithobates; species Lithobates pipiens. Next base: position 94,349,129 of record NW_027507788.1, on the reverse strand, counting down.
GGCGAAAATCCTCTGTGACAGCGCAAGCAAATGTCCGAAGCATTGGGATACATTCTGAGTACCATGACTGGATCCCTGTACCACCGAGATAGAAGTTTGTAGTTCTTCTCTTGAGTAAACCTGGAGATAGATTTTTTGTGTGCGAGTATGAATGAGGTGTGCCATTGTTCTGGTGATACTTCCATGCCCAGATCCCTGGACCACTGTTCCGTGAAGTTAGGGCGTGTATTGTAGGCGTGGGATTGCATTTCCTTGTAAATTAGAGAGAGGGAATGTTTGGGGGTCTGAGAGAGACTACACATATACTGGAAAGCTGTTTGTGGTCTGTGGATCTGTCCAGAGAGATGTAGAGTAAGGATGTAGAGTAGGGATGTTCAAAATCAAAAGTGCTAATTTTAAAGGCTAATATGCAAGATATTGTCCTAAAAAGGGTTTGGGGACTCGACTCCTGCCCCAGGGAACATGGATCAATGCAAAAAACTGCCTTTTTTTTTTCCGGGAGAACTGGTTTTTATGACAAAGTGAAAAAAAAAAAGTGAAATATGCCTTTAAATATCGTGCCTGGTGGGTGTCTATAGTATGCCTGTGAAGTGCCACGTGTTTCCCGTAAGTTGGATGTTTGAAAGTAGGGGCCTGCCCTATATGCTCTGCAGAAATGTGGCCCTAAGGTGTTGCCACAAGTTAACACTGTAAGCCCTCAAAGTGACTCTCTGCACCCTGCTATGAACTATTATATCAAGAATTGTAAATACATGCCATTGTTGAACAGTGGTAGAAAAATTGGGCTTTTGGTGGCTGTGGTAGTGGTGCTGGTGCCACAACACTGTAAGTCCTCACAGTTACTCTTGGTGGGCGCAGGAATGGGCCTTGCTGTGAAATATTATATCAAGAATTGTAATTACATGCCCCTGTTAAACAGGTGCTCAAAAATTGGGCCTTAGGCACTGGTGCCAAAACACTGCAACACCTCACAGAAACTCTAATGACTCAAGAGCAGGAATGAGCCCTGCTGCAAAGCATTGGATCAAAAATTGTAATTACAATGTTAATGTTAAACAGGGGCTGAAAAATTGGCCTTAGCCACTGGTGGCATCACCCAGAACCAAAAATGTTTTTCCAAGCTATCAGCAGGATCATTGAGGAGGAAGAGGATAGTCAGTCAACATAACAGGACAGTCACTCAGCATCAGCATAGGCAGTCTTGAAGGGATGTGACATTTAAAAAAATTATTTGGTTACATCAGCTTCAGGTGCTTGGTAGTAGGACAGGTAGCTCAATTGCATACTGTGCAAGCTCTGGCCAGTGATCCATCCTCAAGACCCAGTAAGCCAGAGGATTTTCGGTGGGAAAGGTATTCCTGCACCATGTAAATCAGACGCTGGGGATGGGTGCTGGAACCGATCATACCTTGGGGCTGCGGACTAAAAAATTGTCTGAAAGCATCAGTCAGACAGCCACCTTCTCCACCGCTCCTTCTGACCGATGCCTCAGCAACACGTTGTCCAGGACCAGGAGTTTGTAACCTCCCAGTCTCTGGGAACGTGCTGCACAGACCTTTCTGCAAGGCCTCCCGGAGATGTCTCATCCTCTGCTCCCTCTGCGATGGCAAGATAAGGTCCGCAAGCTTACCCTTGTACTGTGGATCAAGGAGAGTGGCCAGCCAGTAATGGTCACTCTCCTTGATCTGCTGAATACGAGGATCCTTCCACAGGCTTTGCAGGATCAGGGAGACCATGCAGCATAGGTTAGCTGAGGCATTCGGTCTGGAGTCCTCCGGGTCACTAAGGACGACATGATCCGCATCCATCTCCTCCCAGCCACGTACAAGTCCACAGGTTTGATGCTGAGGCTCCAGGCCAGGCTGCCAGGCTCCACCTCCATGCTGGCACAAGCCTCCTCCTCCTCTTTCTGTGTGATGGGTGGGACAGCAGGAACACTGTCTGGATAAAGGGGGCCTTGAGAGGCAAGGAAGTCCTCCTCTTCCTGCCTCTGTTCTGCCTCAAGTGCCCTGTCCATTATTGCCCTAGCGTAGTGAAAAAAAAACCGAGCTCCCCTGTCCCTGTCCTGGTGCCGTAGTCCCACAGGTACTCATTGATGGCCCTCTGCTGCGTGTGCAGCTGCTGCAGCATGACCAACGTTGAGTTCCACCTGGTGGGCATGTCACATATAAGGCGGTTCTTGGGCAGGTTCAACTCCTTTTGGAGCTCAGCCAGCCGAGCACTGGCATTAAACGATCAGCGGAAATGCACACAGACTTTCCTGGCCTGCTTCAGGACATCCTGTAAGCCCGGGTACCTGCCCAAGAACCGCTGCACCACCAGGTTAAGGACGTGAGCAACACAGGGCATATGGGTCAGGTGTCCCTGTTGGAGGGCCGAGGTTGGTTCCATTGTCGCAAACCACCATTCCTGGCTTAAGCTTGCATGGCGTCAACCACCTCTCAGCCTGCCCCTGCAGAGCTGATAAAATATCTGCCCCAGTATGGCTCCTGTCCCCCAAACAAACCAGCGTAAGCAGGGCATGGCATCTTTTTGCCTGCATAGTTGCGTAGCCCCTTGAACGCCTACGGAGCACTGCTGGTTCTGAGGACAAAGCACAGGAAGAGGCCATGGAGGAAGAAGAGGAGGGGGTGGAGAGAGGTGTGTCACAACCAATAGTAGCCACCTCTTGGTTTGCCCCTGCAGAACTGACATAACATCCGCCCCAGTGTAGCTCCTGTCCCCCAAACAAACCAACGCAAGCACTGCATGGCATAGTTTTGCCTGCGTACTTACGTAGCCCCTGGAACGCCTACGAAGCACCGCTGGTTCTGAGGACAGAGCACTGGAAGAGGCCATGGAGGAAGAAGAAGAGGAGGGGTTGGAGGAGAGAGGTGTGTCACAACCAATAGTAGCATTTTGGAGGCGTGGTGGCGGAACAACCTCCAACACTACTGCACCTTGTCCTGCATCCTTCCCAGCTGCCAGAAGAGTGACCCAATGGGCCGTGAAAGACAGGTAACGTCCCTGTCCATGCCTGCTGGACCATGAGTCAGCGGTAATATGCACCTTACCGCTGACCGCACTGTCCAGCAAGGCATGAACATTGCCTTACACATGCCGGTAGAGAGCCGGAATCGCCTTCCATGAGAAAAAGTGGCGTTCTGGAACCTGCCACGGAGGGACCGCACATTGCACAAACTCAAGGAAAGGGGCCGAGTCTACCAACTGAAAAGGCAGCAATTGAAGTGCTAGCAATTTAGCCAAGCTAGCAAGCTAGCTGGGCATGTGGATGGCTGGGAGTGAACTTCTTTTGACGGTCCAGCAGCTGGGGCAGGGATTTTGCCTGGCAGAGTCGGACGTCGGTGTACTGCTAGCAGAGTGCCCGCAAGTACTTGGCTGTGACACACCTAATTCTACACCTTCATTCCTCTCAGTGCAGGTTTCAGAGAGGACTGAAGGTCTAGTGGGGTTAGAAATCCCAGCTGATAAGTAGCAAGGAGAGGTCTGCTCTGTTCTTTGGTGTGGGTCTTTAAGGTACGCTTGCCAACGAGCTGCAGGGCAGGTCCACATCTGTCTGGTCAAGCATGTGGTGCTCAAGCGGCTAATGTTTTGGCCATGCGAGATACGCTTGAGACATATGTTGCAAATAGCAGTGGTGCAATCTGATGCACTCATCTCAAAAAAGGCCCACACCAAAGAACTTTTAGAATAACGCGCAGAGGCAGCGCCCTGCACAGGTGGAGCTCTGCGGTGTGTTTCAGTCGGTGTGCTGCCCTTAAGCTGGCCCCTGGAGAGCATCCTGCCTCATTGGAGATGTGCCTCCTCCTCCTCCTCCTCTCTCCTATCAGGTACGCACATGGAGTCAGTGACCTCATCATCTCCTCCCTCTTCATCACTGGAGAAATCCTGACAGTATGCTGCAGTTGGTGGAACATGACTGCCAGATTGCTGTCCTTCTTGAGCATCCCCTCTCTCTGCGCTCACGCTACTGCCTTCCTCTAGCTGAGTATAATCAGAGCCTTAAACGCTGGGAATCCTCCTTGGAGCATGTACCAAACACTGTGCTCAAACAGTTCGGGGGACTCCTCAGGAGGACATGGTGGGTTTAGAGAAGGAGTGACTGATGACATTGAGACGTGGGAAGAGGACACGTTAGCAGCTGCTTTGTTAGTACCCTGAGCCAGGATTAGGGGTGGCCTTGCGGTTCGCCCGGTGGTCGGTTTGCGACGAATTTTGCTTGTTCACAGTTTTCCTGCCATTAAAGTCAATGGGGTCCGCTGTGACCTTTGTGGTTCGCAAACTTTTAGCCGCGTTCCCGGTTCACGTAACAACATCCCGTCAGAAGTTCGTCCATCACTACTGCAGATGCCTGTGTTACACAAACAGAACACCACCAGCAATAAGGGGTATCTTCAGATGTATACTGTGCAGGAGACACATAACGCCCACTCTAACTGCTGCAGATGCCTGTATTACATAAACGGAACAACACCAGTAATAAGGGGTAGCTTCAGGTGTATACTGTGCAGGGGGCACACAACACCAACTGTAAAAGCTGCAGATTAGGGGTGGCTTTGCGGTTCGCCTGGCGATCGGTTCGCGCCGAACGTTGCTTGTTCGCAATTCGCCAAACCGGCGGACTTCTGGCACTGTTCACGCGGCAGACATATGCGTTAACATTGTGTGGTACAGGACAGCCAATTGAGACATTTTACCATATGGACAATTGGACATTCCCCCTACCTTATAAATAAAGGAGGGGGGTAAGTGCTGCAAACGGTCTGGAAATGGCCTGACCCACATCCCAGTTAATGGTAGATGCGGAAAGGGTGCCTCAGCGGGACTTTAAAAGGGGCAGGACAAATATTTAGTAGGCAATATCTTACTTTAAAACAAATATTTTTATTTTACTACAAGTAAAATCAAAGGGGTAGTGGTTATATGGGCAAAACAGAAGCCCAAATGGTAGAAGGAATATGAATGAATGTGTGGATGCAAAAACAGGATGCAAAACACAAATACAAAGAGCACGATACAGGTGAATATTCCTATCTAACGCGTTTCGAGTTTTTCAAACTCTTCCCCAGGGAAATGGATCAGCAAACATATATATTATAATTCTACAAAAAAGAGATAGCATAAGAAGCGTGGGGTAATCTAAAAAGGGTACATAGGATGTAAATAAGATTGAAAGGAGATTGAAATAAAAGTAATGTGTATATACATTATATATATATATATATATATATATACACACATATTATATATATATATATAATATATATATATATATATATATATATATATATATATATATATATATATATGATAAACTCAAACAGGTCAGCATAAAATGAAATGATTGACCGGGTATGGCCTCTCCGTGAGCAATTGAAGTAGTAATAAAAGGAGTATGTTTACCTGGAAAGCCACTGAAAAATTTGTAGAATCGTATTGCGGAGAAAAAGCTGGCGGTGGTAAATGACAGAAACAGCGCTCAGGTGGGAGGATGTCTGGTGTTTCAAACAGGCAGTGGGTCTGGAAATAGTTGTTGTAAATAATGAATTGGGGGAAGGGAACAAAAAAAAAAACACACCAAAAAACGGAGGGGGCGGGGGGGGATGGTTTAAGGGGGCTGGGATGCCAGTACAATTGGGGTATGGTACAACAAGGGGATGAGTAGTCAAACCAGAGGCTTACCTTGATTAGAGCAGCAGTGTGTGTGTCAGTGTAGCCTGAAGTCTCAGCCAGACTGACAGGGTGGAAAGCCAGCCTTTTTAAGGCGAAGAGGGTGGGAGTGGCTAGGAGGTAGGGAGGGATAGTGACGCCCCCCGAGTCGGTGGCACGGGAGCCCGCCCCCTTCGCATGTAATGTGCGGTAGATGGAGGGGGGCATATCCCGGTGCTGATTAGGGAGAGGGGAAGCTCCCCTTTGGCAACGGGATTGGCTGCCCTAAAAAAATAATTAAAAAAACCCACAGGAAGCTGCTGCAAAAAGGATCTTGTAGTCGGCCTCCATATGGGGAGGTCACTTCCAGGTACATGTGTCCTGTGTCGTGACGTCCGGGGCAGCCACCGACGGGGACCCGCACCCGCGTCACTGGCTCGCAGAGCACAAATGTGAGGAAGGAGGGGACAGACGTATGTCCCCGCCTCTCCCCACGTGAAAGGGCCGCTGGCGCTGAAAAGCGCAGTGGTGGCCCTTTGTGCGCTGAGTGGGGGAACCCGAACCGAGGGGGGAGCCGAGGGGCGGGAGCATAGATCAGTAAACACCGTGGTGGCCCCGAAAGGTGGTACGGAGGTGGTCTTGAAAGGGGGAGACCCCGCAAGGCAGCAGCAATTAAACAAAAAACCATGTCAGGGAGAAAAGAAGGGAGAAGAACAGTGTTAATAATAAACACAAACAAAAAAACAAACCAAAGACTATACAGATAGGGATTTGATTGAACCGACAAAATAAAAAATATATTAAATATTATATATAAAATGTATTTATGTTTAAGTCATATTTGCTAAAATGAGTGGAGAACTATTTTATGGGGGGTTCTTACATGGGAGGTTCCCATTCAGAGCCCCCGGACGTGAAACCTTCCAAAAATGGTTTAAAGGAGATATCTCCATTGAGTCCGGGTGGCTTGGTAGCATTTAAATTAAAAATACATTTTTGTTCGAGTTGGAGCAATATTTTGTTTAGATCTCCCCCTCGGATGCCCTGATGTACCCGGTCAAGTATTATGAATGAAAATTTGTGGCAAATGCCTTTGTGTACTAGGGTAACATGTCTGCCAAGGGGTAAATTGGGATTGCACGTCTTCATTGATAGAATGTGTTTGTATGCCCTTCTCCAGAATTCCTAGATAGTTTTGCCTATATAAAAGCTGTTACATTCACATGTAAGCATGTATACAACACCGCTAGTGGAGCAATTTACATAGTGCTTAGCTGTGAAGGTGTCACCATTGGGTAATGTGATATTGCGGGAAATGTTGAGGTATCTGCAATAATTGCAGCCTCCGCATGTGAATGTACCTTTGTATTTGCAAGGGTCAGTTTTAGTGCCCTGGTATTCGCTGCATACAAGCCAGTTACGTAGAGAGCGTGTTCTCCTGAATGTGATGACGGGCATGGCTGGCACCAAAGGACCAATAAGAGGGTCCCTGGTCAACATGTGCCAGTATTTTTGGACTATTTGTTTGACTGTGCGGTGTTGGTTGGAGAATGTGATGATTGAAATTGGATGTGGTTGTTTTTTCTTAATGGAGGGATTATATAAGATGTCCGTACGGGTTCTGCTGCATACTCTTTTTTTTAATGCTTTTTTTAAGGCATTTGTGCGAGTAACCCCCGTGCTAATAACCGTGTTTTCAAAAGGTCAGCTTCCTTTTTAAAAATTTAGTCATCCATACAGTTTCGTCTGGTGCATAGGTATTGACTATAAGGAATGGATTGGATCAGGGAGGTGGGGTGGAAGCTGCTTGCATGAAGGATGGAGTTGCCAGCAGTGGGTTACCTATATAGTCCAGTGGTGAGTGTACCTTTTGGGTCTTTGGTAATTGAGACATCAAGGAAGGTGATACTATCCTTGTCCCAATTCACGGTAAAAGGTTCAAATTATTGGTAGTAGATCAGTTGGGCCAGTCCAAACCAGGAAGACGTCATCGATGTAGCGAAACCACATCAAGACGTTCTCCATGTATGGGGCCAGTGAGGATGACTGTTGTAGCATTTGCTCCCACTCCCCCAGGTACAGGTTGGCATAGGAGGGGGCACACAAGGTCCCCATAGCCACCCCCTGCACCTGGAGGTAGTGGGAGCAATTGAAGGTGAAGAAATTGTGTAAGAGGATAAACTCTAAAGATGCCAAAATGAAGTTATTGGTCTTAGGGTCTAATTGACGATTCCGAGATAATACGTGCTTAATACATGCCAGGCCTTTGTGGAATTGAGCTGTACAGGGCCTCAACGTCTATAGCCATTAGTACAGACTTGGGAGGCACCTATAACCCATCAAGATTTTGAAGTAGGTGTGGGGTATCTCTAATATGACTGGGGAGTTTAGCTACGTATGGTCGTAGGTATCCATCGATAAATTTGCTTAATTTTTCCATCGGAGAACCATTGCCGGAGATAATCGGTCTACCAGTGGGTTGTGTCATACTTTTGTGCAGTTTTGGTAGGGCATAGAAGGTGGGAATGCGTGGGTATTGAGTTCTGATATAGTCCCATTCTGCTTTATTTAAAATATTGGTACTGTATGCATTGTCAATCAAGGTATAAAAATCACATATAAAGCGTTCAGTATGTGAATCTATAATTTTACGATACCATTCTGGATTATTTAGAAATTAGAATAGCTGTGCACATATTCACATAAAACTCATTGTCCATGACTACAATATTACCTCCCTTGTCTGAGGGTTTAATGGTAATGGTGGGGTGGTCCTTCAAGGACGTGAGATCTTCTCTTTCTGGTTTGGATAAGTGGTCGTTGTTTTGGATTAGAGGTTCGAATTTTGGATAAATCTTGGGTGACCAGTTTCACGAAAGCTTGTACGTTGGGGTTGGTATTCAAGTTTGTAAACAAACTAGATTTCTTTTTTAGTCCTTGTGGTGGGGTGGGGAGATCCGATTGGTCGAAACGACCCAGTAAATGTTCTAGGTCTCTCTCCACCTCCTGGTTCCTTTGTCGGATGCGAGGAGATACAAGGCAGCACACTAAACCCCCCCCCTTCCTGTTCTCCTGAGGTCCATCATTGTTTTTAACTATGTATAATTATGGATGCATTTATGACGTATCGAGCTTCTGATACAGGGTCAGTACAACCCTAGCTTTTACGCAATGTTAGTATGCTACAGTGACTATAACCTTTGTATTAGCTATGCATCTTATCTCTTTTTTTGTAGATTGATAATATAATGTTTGCTGATCCATTTTCCTGAGGAAGAGTTTGAAACACTCGAAACGTGTCGGAATAGGAATATTCACCTGTATCGTGCTCTTTGTGTTTATTTTATTTTGCATCTTGTTTTTGCTTTTTGTATCCACACATTCATTCATATTCCTTCTACCATTTGGGCTTCTGTTTTGCCCATATAACCACTTCCCCTTTGATTTTACTTGTAGTAAAATAAAAATAATTTTTTTTAAAGTAAGATATTGCCTACTAAATATTTGTCCTGCCCATTTAAAGTCCCGCTGAGGCACCCTTTCCGCATCTACCTTGTAAATAGATCTGATCTGGCGGCCATTTTACATTCTGTCTTTTGTCAGTATAGGGACAGGACGCTGTGTGGAGCAGGGACAGTCAGTTTAATCACTAGCTATTACTATTAGGTCCACAAAAGTCCTTTTAAGGACTGGTATAGGCTTACAGTATATAGGGTTGTACACATATAATATACTTTCTTTCAAATATAGAAAGCATATTATAGTGCACTGCACTGCTGTGCTGCTGACTGATTCTGCAACTGTCGCTTCTCAGTGTAGGGAGGGACAGTTTGGTTTTTGGAGCAGGGACAGTCTGTAATTCACTAGCTACTAGCTAGCTACTATTAGGTCCACAAAGGTCCTTTTAAGAACTGGTATAGGTGTACCATTTGGTGTGCAGTATATAGGGGTGTAATACACGTATAAAATACTTGCACATATAGAAAACATAGTATAGTACATTTCCACTGTGCAGCATTGTGACTGCTGAGCGGTTCTGCAGCGATACTACAAAGAGTGACAAACGCAATTAAAAAAAATTATAACTGGTGTGATAGATCAGTGGCCCCCAAAAATGACAGATTGAAGTGGGGTGTTATTTACCTTCTTCCACATACATACTGCACGTCTCTAGAGACTTTTGTCACAGGGTCATTTAAAAAATGACAGGCAGAGGAAGAGGCAGGTCCTTCCGCAGGGGTGGTAGGGGTAGGGCAGGAGCAACAGGCTTGAGCCAAAGTGGCAAATTGCAGAAGGTGCGTGCGATTACGTCAAAGGATGTACCAGACTTGGTTGAGTGGCTCACTCAGCCTTACTCTTCTACACCCTTCTCATCCTCTCGATCTGCACCCTCTTCTTCACTCTCTTCTGTGTGCACCCCCAAAGACACTACCACCAACACCACCACCATCATATACCTTCCACTTGAGTCACAGGAATTATTTTCCGATCATCACAAGACTTTTCTGATGCGCAGCCATTCTTGGCATTGGATCAGGAAGAGGAGGTAGCAATAACCGCCACTCAGCGGTCTGACGACAGTACCCAGATCAGCCCAAGGAGGTTGGTCCCCACTGTTGCTGCCTACTCCGAGATCTCTAATTATAGCGGTGGGGAAGGTGACATCGATGATGACGTGTCTAGTGATGTCACGTGGGTGCCCAAAAGAGATGAAGAGGAGGGGAGTTCAGAGGGAGATATGGACCAGCAGATAGGGAGGAGAAGCAGGCAGAACTTAGATTGCACAGGAGGGACAAAGCAGACTGCTAATGTATCAGGAGCGGGGCATCAACCATGTACGGTCACATCTGGCGCTCCCAGGACGCCGGCACATGGCTCCACAGTGTGGGCTCTTTTTAACATGTCCGCTGCTGACAATAGTGTTGCCATCTGCAATCTTAGCAGTCAATGCATAAATCGTGGTAAGCCCAACACTCACCTATGGACGACCGCCTTAATAAGGCACATGAGCTGCCATCACCGAGCCCAGTGGGAGCAACGGAACACACAAAGCCACACTCCAGGCTCTCACCGTCCAGCCTCGTCTTCTACTTCTTCTCCTCTCTCCTCACAATTGTCCTCCACTCCACCTTCCATCACACCAAGCTCACGTTTTTCTGCAAAAAGGCAGGCTTCCATGGACCTAGTGTTCGAGCGTAAAAAATGATGACGCCGGATAACCCTCTTGCCCAACGGTTGACGGCTGGCTTGTCAGAACTGATAGCCCGCCAACTACTGCCATATAAACTGGTGGACTCGGAGGCCTTTTGAAAATTTGTGGCCATTGGAATACCATAATGAAAGGTCCCAAGAAGGAAGTATTTCTCACAGAAGGGCATCCCAGAGCTATATGGCCATGTTCAGCGGCAAGTGAATGTATCTCTGGCACACAGTGTTGGTGCCAAGATACATCTGACCACATGACACGGGCGGGCAGTGAAGGTATATAAAACTTTTACTGCCACTGGGTGAACCTTCTGACGGCTGTCAAGCATGTAACCCGTGGCACCCGTGTAGATTTGGTTTTACCACCACGGATTGCATGCAGGCCTGGCTCTTCTTCTCCTCCTCTTACTCCATCCTCCTCCTCGGCTGACTCCTCCTTTTCCGCTGCTAGCGTCTCTTCCGCTGCGCTGCCCAAGATCCCCAGAACCTATTCGACATGCCAGGTGAGACGTTGCTATGCTGTGCTGCGTCTGTTGTGCGTGGAAGCCAAGAGCCACACTGGCCCTGCACTCCTTTCAGCTTTGCGTTCACAAGCAGATCAGTGGCTAACACCGCTCAATTTGACAGTTGGTAAAGTGATGTGTGACAACGGTGCCAATCTACTTAGCGCATTGAAACAGGGCAAAATTACACACGTGCCATGCATGGCACACATCTTAAACTTGGTCGTGCAGCGATTCGTTGTCAAATACCCTGGGGTCCAGGACATCTTGCGGCAGGCAAGGAAAATCTCCGCCCATTTTATAAGATCTTACACACCCATGGATCGCCTTGCCGACATTCAGCGGCGACACAATCTGCCGGTCAGACGTTTTATTTGCGATTGCCCGACGCGATGGAACTCAACCTTCTATATGCTTGATAACTGCACGTTTCTGCTGGAGCAGCCTAACAACAACCTGTACGAACTCTGCGGCAGAACAGGTTCTGGGGGGAGCTTGTTTTTTTTTTTAACATGCCAGTGGCTGCTCATACGCAACGCATGCAGACTTCTGCGGCCATTTGATGAGATCATCAAACTGGTCAGTCACAGCCATGGTGCCATCAGTGAGATCGTACCTTATGCCTTCTTTATGGAGCATGCATTGCGTTGTGTCATTGATCAAGCCATAGAGTAGCAGGAAGATGAGGAAGTTGCAATGCTGGATGAATTCCCAGGGGGGGCTACTCTGAGACAAGTCAACAACAGGAGTCTGAAGAGGAGTCAGAGGAGGATGGTGCTGGGGCGGATGAGGAGGAGCAAGAAGAGCATGCTGTAAACCTTTCTGGGATCCTTGTTGTTGTGCGTGGATGGGGAGAGGAGAATGAGGAGGATGACATTATCCTGGATGATGAGCAGGAGCCAGGCCACCACACTGCTTCCAGTTTAGTGCAAATGGGGGGCCTTCATGCTCCAGTGTTTTTAACAGGGACCCCCGTATAAAAAGCATAAAGGTCAAGGACCAGTACTGCGTGGCAACCTACTTAGACCCCCGGTACAAACACAAAATGGTGGAAATGTTAACATCGTCACAGAGGGCTGTCAGAATGGAGCACTTACAGGCCTTGCTTTGAGAAATGCTGCATTCTGCTTTTGCGTGTGCTGGTAGAGGAGGAATTCCCATTCCCAGAGAAAGAGCTGCGGGTACCAATCCAACAGCGCCTGCAAGAAGAGGGTGGTTTGAAGATGTGTTGGTGACTTCTGATATGAGGTCATTCTTTCAGCTGACCCATTGACAAGTCTCATCAGGATCCAGCATCAGAGAACGCCTAGACCGACAGGTGTCCGACTACATCGGGTTAACGGCCGATGTGGACGCTCTGAGGAGTGATGAATCCCTGGACCACTGGGTGGGCAGGCTTGACCTCTGGCCAGAGCTTGCTCAATTTGCAATGGAACTGTTCGAAAGAACGTTCAGCGCAGCAGGGGGGATCATGACAGATAAGCGCACTCGCCTAGCTCACAACAGTGTTGACTACCTCACATTTATAAAAATGAGGCATGGATCTCGGCGTGACCGTGATCACATGTGACCAGTAGACCATGTATATGCATAACTCTATAAACGATTTATTTAATCGAGCACACAGACCTTTTTTCTACCTTTGGCTCACTTCCTTGTACAAAAAAAAGCACACCGTACTATATGCCCATAACCTCCTGTTTGAAGAGGTTGAGCGGTGTCATTTTTGGGTCCCGCAGCAAGTTGCTGGTATCAGTGCTGGTGTGGTGTCAGTGCTCTCTATCACGGTGTTGGTGTCAGTGCTTTCTATCTCGGTGCTGGTGTCAGTGAGAGAGATAGCAGCGGGCAGTGCCAACACCATGGCTGAGGATCAGCACTGGACTGGCTCCTCCGGACCACTGCAGTGGAGCCTTGCATAGGTGGGGTAAGGGCCGGGCAGAGGGAGGGGCTCAAGCACAGGTTGGCACACTGGGACACTGGCACAGGACAGCGCTGCCCTGACTGTGGTACTGATCATCTCCTGCACCGCCTTCATAGCCTGCCCTGACCTTGCCTCTCCTCCATGGCCTTCATGCGCTCCTGAAATTGTCAAACTTTCACAGATAAAAAAAAGAATGCTTGTCGTTGTCAATCCCAGATTCACTTAATACTTTTATTATGTCAGTGTCCATGTTGTGGGACTATGTGTGCACAGCTAATAAGTATTTTGTGGCTGAAAATATGACCTGGAGGTTTTTAAGGTTAGCCGGCCATTTAAGTCAATGGGGTCCACTGTGAACTTTGCGGTTCGCAAACTTTTGGCCGCGTTCGCGAAACGTCCCGTCGGAAGTTCGTCCATCACTACTGCAGATGCCTGTGTTACAGAAAAGGAACACCACCAGCAATAAGGGGTATCTTCAGATGTATACTGTGCAGGAGGCACACAACACCCACTGTAACAGTGCTAGGTTCCCAAACAAAAAGACAAAGACACTGTCCCTGCTTATCCTTCTCTTTCCCTGCACGCCAACACACTACACAAGGGGGCCGTGCTGGCAGCCTTATATAGTGTGGGGCATGTACTAAACCCCCCTGAGCTATAATTGGCCACAGGCATCCTGCCTGTGGCCAATTATGGCTCTCCTCGCTGCCAGCGCTGTGATTGGCCAAGCTTGTGGGGTCACAGTGAGAGCCACACGAATATGGCGCGAACAGCCCACAGAGTTCTGGATTCCCAGAATAGGCGAACATGCGTTCGAACTCGAACACGAGCTCATCCCTAATGTAGAGTTCTGCTAAGTTGCAACAGAGATAGCATGGATAACATTACAATTTAAACCATATGGCTGTATGCCTTCATTGTTTAAGAATGCTCTATTTAAAAAGTATTATATAATGAAAAGACATGAGTAAAGGGCAAACTTTTCAAGGATCACACAGTCAAAGTTATTTTAGAAAAATGTACCTTAATTTTTTGAAGGGGAAATTGCATATTACAAATTTCCTTATTAATACAGTGGCTTGCTAATGCCTTTTAAGCCTCCAAATCTTGGTTAAGGAGGCCATATAAAGGACAGAAGCATGGCTTTACCTTACATCAAAGGAATGTTATTGTTAACTGGTCAAGTCCTTAAGGGGTCATATTGCATAGGGAGTTGGCTTGGCGTGGTCTATTCCTTATACACTAACCTTTATCTACCACAGCCCAAACTGGAATAAGTTAAGCCGCGTAAAACACGACTGGACTTCGACGGACTAGGTCCGACAATCTTCCTGTCGGACTTTCGGCGGACTTTCCGAATGAACGGACTTGGACACACACAATCACACCAAAGTCCAATGGATTCGAATGTGATGACGTATGACTGGACTAGAATGAGAAAGTTCATAGCCAGTAGCCAATAGCTGCCCTAGCGTCAGTTTTTGTCCGTCGGACTAGCATACACACAAACGGATTTCTCGGTGTGGCGGAGTTCAGGCGGGAAAATTTGCAGGGATCGCCACTTTCCTGTCTGTCTTCCGCTGAGGGGGTGGCATTGGTTTTCCACCCCCCCAAAATATTGAGCACCAGCTGCCATTGCTCTGGACTGGTGGAGTGGGCATAGGCTTAGCACATCCTCCTAATGCATGCAAGTGAAAGGCTTAACTAGAACCTTAAGGGCCACAGTGCAAGCAACCATGAAGGGCCCCCCTAACGCGCCCCCACTGGGGACCTTCCCACTGATCCCACAGTGGGCCACTTTCCTGCCAATATTGGGTCCAGACCCTGGTAGTTTTGCCACTGATGTCAATTTTTTTTTTTTTTTCATTTAAAATTTTATTTTCTATTTTTTTTTAGATATTGCTTAGGACCTCCCATCGGGGGGCTTTGGTGAATAATCAGTGGTCTAAACAGACCTCTGATTTCTCACTTTTGATACAGATAAATGGACTGAGGACAGAATCATCAGTCCCTTTCTCTGCAGCCTTAGCTTCCCATTCATTCATAAATGAAGGCATACACCGTTTAGTAGGCCCCCAGCTATAAATGCAGAAAAAAAAAAATTACACCTTTACCGGCTCCTTCCTTGCACTCCATTGTTACCGATCCCCACAGCAGCAGGAGGGAGAGGGGAAGCCGGAAGAGCTAGGGGGGACTAAGGGGAGCCTGAAGACTACACAGCGAGACAGGAGAATGCACAGACAGGGGGCAGCAGAAGCTGGATAGGGGGAAATGTAGACAAACCGATCCTCCATTTTCCTCCTGCAGCCACTGAATACCACCTGGGGGAGAGAGGAGGAGAACTGGACTTCCAGCAGATGCAGGAGGAGATAATTTTCTCAAAATGCTGTCCCCACGCTGCCGCTCCTATTCAAGGGGCCCTCTGGAGCATAAAGCCGGGTCGCAATTGCGACCCCTGTGGTTACACCCCCTAGTAAGTACAGTGTGTGATGACAAGTTGCTTGTCAGAGGACCTCTGCATTTTATTATTACACACAGTGAGGGCTCATCTCTAAATCTGGGAACTGCCTTAATGTTGGAATATTCAGGCTCAGATGAATCCTTACTGTCCCCTTGTTAGTTACATGTACACATCGCTGGGTTCAGTAATGCACCTCAGTTAGCTCCCCTCTCCCTCGGAGTTCCCTTCCCTCCCCTACTCTTCCTACTCTAACTTTTCTCCCACCTTCCTTTTCTTCTTTCCAACTGCTCTTTTCCTATCTAGATGGCTGATGGGCCCTATTTGTCTCTGACAGCTCACCCTAGTGGGTGTCACGTGAGGTAGCATTGGGTCCACTCTATATTCCAACTTATGTGATTCCCTGTAACAAGTTGATTGTCCCTTTCATTTTGCCTGCACAGTAATGCCCATTTTGCTTAGAGCATTCCACCTATACAGTTCTATGTTTTAAGACTACGATTATAAGGGCAGTATATGGTTTCTATCACAACTAGGAGGCCTTGAGAAACTATAGCACTTAGATTTGGCACATTAACATAAATCATTTTATGCATTGGTTCTATGCAACACTTAGATATAGTAATCTCAGATGTGTTGATTCTTTTATATGTTATAGGGGTTGCATCCCCATTGCTTAGCAATGCTCCTGGGCACCTATGTGTTTTACTGTTTTCTAGTCGGCTCTTTTGCAACTTGCTTTATTTTGCAATAAAATAACTTGAACAAGAATATTCAGTCTCAGAAACAGCAGGCACATAACATGATATAGACTACAGGCATGATACATGAGATAGTCAGAGACTGCTGGCATGATAAAAGACATGGTCAGAGACTATGGGCTGCAGGAGGTTGTAAATATGATATAGTAATTGCTGGAGACTGAACTCATGCTTCAAGAGAGTTATGGACTGGAGACACATTACAGTAGACTCCTAGAGATCATGAGACTGCTATAACAGGCAATAGGGAAACACAGATTGGTGTTTTCCGAGGGCCTAAGGGCCACATGCAACAAGGGGATTTAAGGGGTTGTAAACCCTCAAGGTTTTTCACCTTAATGCATGAGCCAGGAATGCCGCTGAGGGACCCCAGAAGAGGAGGATCAGAGCCACCCTGTGCAAAACCAACTGCACAGAGGAGAGACTATGACTTTTTTTTTAAACCACAAACCTTTATGTATCCTTTAAGAGGTAAAAAAAAGTGTCACTTTCTCCACAGGTGAAATAAGGCGACTTAACCAGACAATTATAAGTATAAAATGGTCCTGCGCAAACCAAATACTAATGAAAGTGCTACGTGCTGAAAAAATATATAAAAATAAATAAAAGACAGGCACAAACAGTCCATAAAAATCGCAGAATAATGGTTCAATGGCGTTAAATGCGGTCAGAAAAAAATATAGGGAAAGGCGCTCCTATAAGCACGGGAAACTCTGTGCTCCCAGAACTCTTACCTCAGATCTTTTGAAAATAGGCACATCAAGTATATCAAACAGTTTCCGTTTTGTCCTTAGCCACCAGGGGATCTTCAATACTGGCTGACTGGAATAACCTGAATATCCATACTAGGCCACCAGGGGGCCACTCATCCATGTATTGGTAGGTGATGTAGGTAATATCTGTGGTGGCAATTTCTGCTGCTAAGTGCCGCTCAAAGGAGAAAGAGAGAGGATAGTGTAGTATTTATTTAAAAAACGAAGTTCAATCAATTACAGATAAAATCGGACTCTCACATTTAAAAGAATGAGACAGCGCACAAAGAAAAATGGTGTACTGGCGTCTTCCGCCAGTCTTACTTCACTTCCGGTATCGTGTCACGACCACTCCCTACGCGTTACGTCAATCACGTGACTTCTTCAGTATGGATATTCAGGTTATTCCAGTCAGCCAGTATTGAAGATCCCCTGGTGGCTAAGGACAAAACGGAAGCTGTTTGATATACTTGATGTGCCTATTTTCAAAAGATCTGAGGTGAGAGTTCTGGGAGCACAGAGTTTCCCGTGCTTATAGGCGCACCTTTCCTTATATTTTTTTCTGAACGCATTTAACGCCATTGAACCATTATTCTGCAATTTTTATGGACTGTTGTTTGTGCCTGTTTTTTATTTATTTTTATATATTTTTTCAGCACGTAGCACTTTCATTAGTATTTGGTTTGCGCAGGACCATTTTATACTTATAATTGTTACTTTGGTTTTGTGTATAATATCATCAGGTCCAGCTGCAATACACTAGCACTTTATTGCATATTTACACGTTTAATATTTGTTTGAAAATAGTGGTTAAGTGCATTTTTACTTATTCACATATATACGCACTGTTCTTTAAGAGGTATTTTACCCCCCTTTTTTATTCATATACATTTTTTCACCTTGAAATAGTAGCGCGAGGGCTCTATTCACTTTTAGACTTAACCAGACAAATGCTGACTGCTCCAGCCTGCAGCAAACTTCCCCATACAAGAGATTTTTAAGATGCAGAAGTGAACTTCAACTTTGAAATACATTTTCCGACCTTTGCAGCTGAGGGTATTGTGCTGTCAGGGGGCACTAGCACTGCTTTGTTCTGCTGATGGCAGGGCTGAGCTCCAAAAGGCACAGTGGTAGGCCACTGGGAAACTTGTGATTCCTCATCCCCTCCATTGACCGTGGCAAATTACTAGCATGAAAAAAATGCATGACTCTATCCCTGGTGGTTAAATGTTGACCCTCCCATGGGCTGTCAATCATCCTTTTCACCGCCCTCTTCCTCCCCCCTTTTCCTGTTCCTTCCTATCCCCCCCCCCCCCCCCTGTTCTTTTTCTCTCCTCCTTAGCTTCTTTTCATCATGTGTCCCTTATAGGCCACTAAGCATTTTACTGGAAATATTCACACCTGCCATATCGCTGTGTTTCTGCCTGGCTTGTTGCCAATCATTCAATTGCGCTCTTTATTTTACTATGCTGTGGTTATTTTTGTCTGTATGTCCTTTCAAATGTACTTTGCATTGTAAACATTTTCAAAAAACAATAAATGTATTGAAATGAAAAAAAGGTGGTGGACCCATGTAGTAGCAGGAATCCTAGGTGTGACACTTTGTAAAGAAAAGAGGTGCCCTGGTGCTTCCATAGCGTACCAGTCCCTTCGGTCAGAACCAAGGACTTTGAGGATTTCTGGAAATTTTGCAGGAATTCCAGTCTCGGTGAATGCACTATGGTGGGAAACCAGGCAAGATTACTGGGTGAAAACTTCATGCTTGGTAGACTTTGGGAGTTTCTATCAATTCCCTGGTAGGCCACCCCAAAATATTTTGTCATTCTCGAGTTTCCTGGTAGACTTGACAAGCCTGCTGTACTAATCCTTCTCACTGATTTTTTTCTGTGCCTGCCTTAGATCACACAGTGTACAGAAATACTGTGTATTTTAAGGACCACACTAAATACAAATAATCATGTAACCCAATATGTCCTAACATCCTCATAAGGCAAGCAGGCCTTTGGATTCCAGTAGACTGCCATCTGAGGTAGATATCAAAAAGCTCACAGAATGCAATTGCAGCCCTGTCCTTCAACTTAACATCCAACCAAAAACTGCATGCAATTCGTCTAGGCAAATGAAATGTAAATAATAGATAATGTATGTACAATGCAAGACAATAAGAGTTAAGCATAATTTCCTTAAACGCAATCATACTGTATATCAAACGAGGAATAGTTAGTAACTCTTAGTTCATAAGTATGACACATTAATTTTCTTACACGCTGGCTTATTTCCGCTTTCCTATTCTTTTGCTGTTAGGATGATGTGTGTTGAATTGCATAATAAGACATTGTGAAATGACACATTGGGGTTGACCTACTTAAGGCAAATAGGAACTTTAAGTTCACTTTGCAAGAGAATTTTCTCTAGAGCTTAAAGGAGAAGTCCAGCCTGAGCTCCTTTTGGCTAGACTTCTCTTATGGTTTACAGGAGTGTAAAACCATTTTCACCGGAGAGGCTGAAGTCTCCTCTCTGCTGACATTACTGGAATCAGTCCAGATACTGCGTCATCACGACAATAAAATCTGGATCTGCCAGGTGCCTGGACTGATACATGTCTCAGCCTCTCAGCGAGCCATTCAAAGCTCAGCGCTCCAGTGAGCGAGGATGGGCAGAGTGGAGAGCTGCTGATTGACAGTCAGCAGCTCGCTGCTCGAGGAGCTGTGAGGAACCGGGGTGTTTGATTATTCGGTTATTAGAGGCAGAGGCGGCGGGGGACAGATGCAGTATCAGACTGATGCTGCATCCACCTAGGCAAGTATAAAACTGGAAAAAAAAATGATCCTTCTCTTTTAATGAATAAGCATCCAACCAAGCAAAAATGCTATTTTTTTAAATTTTCCTTTCACGGGACTGGGTGTTCTTTAAAAAATTATTTGTAATATTGACTAAGCTTTGGCGCAAATTCTTTTGCAAAGTGAACGGCCCAAAGTATTAAAAAAACGATTTACTTTTAACAGTAGAGGGTAGCTCTATATCATTTTTATTTTTTATTTCGAGCAAGGAAGGGGTTTATTGCCCATTTAGGGGTTATGTGGAACCATATGTATTATTCCTTTGGAATTTCTGAGATCTTTATGTATCCAGAAATGCTGGTTTATAGCACCAATACCATCTAAAATTATACAGCTCAGGTTTTTCCATACCCCCTACAAGGGATGGAAAAACAAATGATGGGGTTATTATACTGGATCTCTGAATTATGAAAAAGAATCTGAAACCTGATTCTCTACATTAGAAAACCAAAAGTCAGAGGGGGAAAATCGATTAGATGTATCAGATGACACGCAACTATCATTATCAGTAATGCCGCGTACACACAATCAAAATTTTGGCCAGCAAAAGACCGATGAGAGCTTTTCATCAGAAAATGCGACCGTGTGTATGCTCCATCGTAATTTAGCTGGCCAAATTCCGCCTGCAAAAATTTGAGAGCATGTTCTCAATTTTTCAGGCTGAAAATTCCAATCATGTGTATGCAGTTCCGATGCGCAAAAACTCATGCATGCTCAGATTCAGCTAGGAGATGGAAGCTATTGGCTACTGGGTATTAAACTTCCTTTATCTAGTCCCGTTGTACGTGTTGTACATCACTGCGTTCTTAACGGTCGGAATTTGGTGTGACCGTGTATATGCAAGACAGCTTGAACAAAATCCCATCGGAATTAATTTTTCGTCAAGAAAAACATCAGAGCTTTTTCTGACCAAAATTCCGATCGTGTGTACGCGGCATAACTGTTTGGATTGCACAAAAAAACAAAAGCACATCTCACTAGCTGTAGCTAGTGGACTTATTTGATTTGCCATTTTTAAAAGGGGTTGTAAATCCTCATTTGTTATTTAAAAAAAAAAAGTGTCATACTTCCCTCCATTGTGCAGTTCATTTTGCACAGAGCTGCAGCGATCATAGTTTTCTGGAATCCTCCAACGCTAGCGGCTCCTTCCTGCATGGGTAAACCCCCTAGGATTAGTGCGGGAACGAACGGGCTCAGGTGAGTAAATGGGGGGGGGGGCTGCGCAGTGACAGAAGTTTTTTCACCATAGGATGCATTAAGGCGAAAAAACATGAGGGTTTACAACCCCTTTAATAATAAGATGATACATTTGTTTGATTTTTTTATTCAGCTGTTCTTTTCCTAGATTCTGTTTTCATATGTAGAGTTAAACCAACCTATTAATATATTATTAATTCATAATAGCACCCAATAGCACTGGTGATGATGATTTCAACAGTCTGAGGTAATTGGACAAGCCAGGGTATGGGGACATATTGAGAATTCCACTGATAGTCTGGAATTGTAAAAAAAAAAAAAAAATACAAACCACTGTTTTAGAGCTATTTACAGTATTCTAAACTAAAACTAAAAGCATACCACTGTTTCTGGAGCACTAACCCACATCAGTGCAAGATATGGAAACCGTGGATTCTTTGGAGTAGGGTTTGAGGAGCAACAAGGCCGCTCAGGTTTTGGTAAAGTGCCACCAAACTTCCCTTCAGATAAATGGGAAATAAAACATTTGAGCCCACTTCCAGTAAATTGTTTTTACTTTTATTTATTTTTTAAAGTATAGGTCAAGTGGAAAATAGTTAAAGTGTAGAGGAAAAAGGTTTGACCCTCTGCTACACTTTAATAAAAGTCCTCGGGGAGATTCTCCCCTCTGTTTGTCCTGGTGGTCATCATCACCGAGATATAAAGCAAATTCTAGGGCTTATTTACACCACAAGCGTTTGTCCTAATGTTAGAACAAGGTAATTTGTCCTGTGGCTTCAGATCACACCAAAGCACTTGTTGATGAAAATAAAATAAAAACAATGCACTGCAACCCATGGCATCATGTGTTCACACAGAAGACCGGCGCACGTGTGTTATGTGTACAGTTACGTTTGTCACAAAAGCAAGAGGTGAGGGAAAATCATCCAATGAGGACAAATGTTCTGTTGACAACGGTCTATGATGGAATTTCTCCTTGTTTTGGGGAGATTTTTCTTATCAATGTGGTATCTCAGAGAGAGGAAGTGAAGGTAAGTCTTCCCAGAAGTACAGAAAACAAAAATGCCTGCCTTTATTCGCCATTACATGGTGGATTAATTGGATTAGTAGATTACAGAATAAAAATACATTTGTTTGCACTTTCTTTTCAGCTCACATAAAAGTGACAAGGTCCCTACATTTCTGGCAAGATCAACAAGTATTTTCTGTACTTACTGAGAATGTTATAAAGCTGAAAAATGAGAACAAATGTAGTTACCACAGCAACCACCTACATAAACCTTTTGGTCCATCATGTATGATGGCTGATTGCACATCCATGTCTTTTAATTTCTATGACTTTGTGTTGTAAATAATGAAATAACAGACGGTTGGGTTGATTTACAAAAGGGGTAGCGGCACTGAATCAAGAAGAGAATTAAAATGAACCCCTAGTCTATTCTATTTAAAAAGGGGGGAGAGAAATGTGAGCCTTATCCTGACTTTGGGGTGAGGGAGATGAACCGAAAGAGGGGACAAGGCGAGAGAAAACAGGATTGTCTCAAAAGTTAAACAAAAATGTAAAATTCAGCGGGTCCCACACCCCAATATGGACTTATGGAGGCAATGCAGCACTGCAAAATTGTGCATATAAGAATGGAGTCACAATGTCAATTCCCATGATACCCTTTAAAAAGACCACAGCACCAAGCAGACAAGGACAAGCAGACAAGACAACCAGCTAAGGAAAATTGTATATCAAATACAAGACTAAGGATAATTCACAATTCAAGTCTTGTGTGTGAAATGTCTCCAACCTCATGGCCATGTCATTCAGCCAAATGCCCCTCTATATAGTTCTACACCAACAGGTCCCACCTACATACAGAGCTGAACTAAACCTTTAAGGGAATCCATCCCTAAAAGAAAAATATTAACACTGGCTGCCATTGCTGCTCCTTATTCTTTAAGTGCACATTGCCTTACTGTCATTGTGACCTTCTGATAATTTATGATTGTAATTAGATGCCTTTAATGCCTTCCCCATCTTTATCAGTCTGAGACGTGCTTGCATTTGTTCAGAACCTGAACCTGAACTGGAAGCCAGCTGTCATCCCCCAAATCCCCTGTCTGCAGCTCATTGGACCGGAAATAACATCTGGCTTTATGGTTAGGATCCGAACCAGCACAAGCCCTTCCTCAATCTGGAACAAGTATAGTAAAACAAGCTTATGCCTATTCAAGATTAATGACCCAGAAAAGTATTTAAGGCAGAGGGTCAAAGTAATAGCAAGCCGACTAGTATTTTCAATTCAGTAATATAAAAGCTTTAATTGCATCTTAAATAATATCCAAATTTTAACTCTGGCAGCTGTGCAGTTTGACAAGGTTATACTGGCGACTCATGATGCTTAATGTTCATTCTTTGTAGAGAAGCTGAGCAAACCATGATCATGAAAACATTCTTAGGATACTCATAGCCTGTGGCTCCACTTGTCTATAGACCATAAGTAGATGGCCGTTGACTTACCTTGCTGGCAATCAGATACGAAGAAATAAGGCTTAAAGATGCTTCAGTCACTGGCTTCCTGCAGACTGGTCTGTCACCTTGTGTGGATCATCTACGGTTGTCTGACACATATCTGTTCTTGCTATATTTGATGTAATATAGCATCACTTCCACTGACAATCACTAAGCAGGCCCCAGGCACTTCAAATCCTCAAGAAGAAAAGAGCCTTCTACTAAAAACCAGTTCATTCTGCTGCTAGCAAGTATCAAACCCACCCAAATTTCAATGGATTAACACTTTAGCAAGTACTGAACATTCTTTGCAACCATCCAATTTAAACCATATGGCTGTACAGCTTTATTGTTTGAGAATAATCTATTTAGGAAGGCGTTATGCAATGAAAACACAGCTGATACTTCTTTAAGAAAAAAGAAAAGACATAGGCAAAGTTATTTTTGTAAAATGTACGTTCATTTTTGTTACTATTATATATATTATGAACTCTCTGTATTCCCATTACTGTAATAGATATCAGGCAAGATTATTAAGTGAAAGATTCAGGCTTGGTAGACTTCTGGAGTTTCTGCCAAGCTCCTGGGAGACCACCCCAAATTCTCAACTTATTCTCAACTTTCCTGGATTGACAAACCTGCTGTACTATTCCTTCTCACAGACGTTTTTCTGTGTCAACCTTAGATTACATAGTGTACAAGAATTTTGTGTATGCTGAGGACCACACTAACTAGACCAACAAGTTTGAAAATATCCTCTAATAACCAAGCAAGCAGATCTTTCATTTCAAGTAGACGGACATCTGAGATAGATACCAAATTGCTCCCAGACTGCAACTACAGTGCCTTGAAAAAGTTTTCATACCCCTTGAAAATGTTCCACATTTTGTGATTTTTTTTTTTGTGATAAACCAACACAAAGTGACACATAATTGTGAAGTGGAAGGAAAATCATAAATGTTTTTTTATTTTTTTTTTACAAATATCTGAGAAGTGTGGGGTGCATTTGTATTCAATACTTTTTAGAACCACCTTTCACTGCAATTACAGCTGCAAGTCTTTTTGGGGATGTCTCTACCAGCTTCGCACATCTAGAGAGTAACATTTTTGCCCATTCTTCTTTGCAAAATAACTCAAGCTTCCTCAGATTGGATGGAGAGCATCTGCAAACAGCAATTTTTAAGTCGTGCCACAGATTCAATTGGATTTAGGTCTGGACTTTGACTGGGTCATTCTAACACATGAAGATGCTTTGATCTAAACCATTGTAGCTCTGACTGTATGTTTAGGGTCATTGCCTTGCTGGAAGGTGCACCTCTGTCCCAGTCTCAAGTCGTTTGCAGACTAACAGGTTTTCTTCTAAGAATGCCCTGTATTTGGCTCCATCTTCCCATCAACTCTGACCAGCTTCCCTGTCCCTGCTGAAGAAAAGCATCCCCACATCATGATGCTGCCCCCAAGTTTCACGATGGGGATGGTGTGTTCATGGTGATGTACAGTGTTAGTTTTCTGCCACAAATAGCATTTTGCTTTTTAAAAAAAAAGTTCAATTCTGACCAGACCACCTTCTTACACATGTTTGCTGTGTAACCCACATGGCTTTTCGCAAACTGCAAACGGGACTTCTTATGGCTTTCTTTCAGAATTGGCTTTCTTCTTTTTGTATAACCTAACCCTGCTTTAAACTTCTCTACAACTTCATCGCTGACCTGTCTGGTGTGTTCCTTGGCCTTCATGATACTGTTTGTTCACCAAGGTTCTCTCGAAAACTTTTGAGGGCTTCACAGAACAGCTGTATTTTTACAGAGATTAAATTACACACAGGTGGACTTCTATTTACTAATTAGGTTACTTCTAAAGGAAATTGGTTCCATTAGATTTTAGTTAGCACCTCTGCTGTGCTCATTATGAGGGGTTTCCACCATTCCTGTGCTGTACTGACATACTGAGCACAGCAGGGGTACAGCCCCAGGAGGAAGTTAGCATAGCACAGGGATGGTGGGAGCCCCTCATAATGAGCACAGCAGAGGTACAGCCCCAGGAGGAAGTCAGCATAGCACAGGGATGGTGGGAGCCCCTCATAATAAGCAGCCCCAGGAGGAAGTCAGCACAGCACAGGGATGGTGGGAGCCCCTCATAATATGCACAGCAGAGGTACAGCCCCAGGAGGAAGTCAACATAGCAAAGGGATGGTGGGAGCCCCTCATAATAAGCAGCCCCAGGAGGAAGTCAGCATAGCACAGGGATGGTGGGAGCCCCTCATAATGAGCACAGCAGAGGTACAGCCCCAGGAGGAAGTCAGCATAGCACAGGGATGGTGGGAGCCCCTAATAAGCATAATGACTGAGTCGTTAATGCGACGTCAACGGATCCGAAATCCAAAATTCGTAAACAAAAATTCATATTGCGTACAGAAATCGGACGCACGGCAATTCGTATTTCGGATCCTCCCGAACGTATGAATTTTGGGAAATTCGAACGAATTTGAGATTCGTACGAAACAAATCGCACATGTCTAGCTGCTATTAGAGGGGTATAATCAGCTCTCTTGCCTGGGTTTCACGCCTTATGCCGAATACACACATTTAGAAAGGCAGATGAAAAATACTGCTTTCAAAGAATTTGTACAATAAGCTATGATCTTATTGTGATCTTGCTCATCCACTTGAAATTGCACTGAAAATGCACTTGGAAGTGCAGTCGCTATAGATCCGAGGGGGGACATACAAGGAAAATAAAAAACAGAATTTTAGCTTGCATGTGATTGGATGATAAAATCAGCAGAGCTTCCCCTCATTTCAGATCTACCTCTCAGATTTACAGTGACTGCACTTCCAAGTGCACTTTCAGTGTAATTTCAAGGGCAGTTTTCACTTGCGTTGATTTATTAAAGACAATTAGGCTGTTAACTTTGCAAAGGTAGTTGCCGTTAATAGAGGGGCAGTCAGCTCTTCTGCACTGGGCCTGGGTTTCCCCAATTTAGCATTAAATAAAGTTTTACGCCTTATGCCTAATACACATGTTTAGAAAGTCGGACGAAAAATACTGCTTTCAAAAGAATTCATACAATAAGCTGATCGTTGGTACACAACTTTGGAGAGCCAATCACGACAATTCATCCAAAATTATCTGAAGGGACAAACACATTTTTTCTTGTAGGGGCCGCTGGACAAGGGCAAGCCTCCCGACACCTAGGACATCATGGGTTCTAACATAATTCAAAGAAAGAATGCAAATGCAAAAGACACCATAGAAAAAACAGAGATTGCAAATGTATATGTAAGCACCCTGATGTTTAGGCAGGGTTGCTATTAAATTTATTTGCCAAGTGATAGTTGTCTTGGCCATCCTGGAATTACTACACTTCCCCCTTTGGTCACTAGATGGCCCGGTATCCAGTGACATTAGATAAGACAAGGGGATTGCAAGGACAGATTAGAAATGAATGGGGTGTCTCAGCCAATGGGCAGGGATTTTCTTGGGTCCCTTGGCCTGCTGGAAGAGCCTATTTATTTGGGTGGAGTCAGGTGATCAGGGTTCTGTGCCACCTGGAAGGCTGTCTGGGTGGACGTGTGTCGCTGCTAGACCAGAAACCTAAGGCTTATCCTGGGGAAATCTGGCTACTAGGCTGAGAGCCTATCCAGAAGTAGTGCAGGATTGGGCTTGTAGTCCAACCAAATGTAATGGTTCTGCCGGCTGGGGGAAGCTGTTGTGGTCGAAGTAGAAGGGAAGCTGGGAGACCATTGTGAGTAAGCTGAGGCCAGAACCAGAGCAGACTTCTTGCCAGCCGGGGGCGGTGAAGAAGTGGGAAAGCATCAGCAAGTGCCAAGTCAGGGACCCAGCGGGACAGCAGAGGTGACTCTTGTGGAAAGCCAAGCCAGGGACATAGCGGGTCTAGCAGGGCTGAAGCTTAAGGAGTATCTGTGAGAGCCAAGCCAAAGACCCAGAAGTGAAGCGGGGGTTTCAATTTTAGAGGCTACTGAGTGCTGCAGTAAAGGAGCTCAGTGGATCCAGTGGCTAGTGGATCTAAAGTCTAGTGAGAGACTGGGAGCTTGGAGCTTGTTCAGTGAGGACCCACAGTGAGTGAGTGTGGGGTAAAGAACTGTTCATATTGCAGAAAGTTGAATACCTTTACTGTTAGTAACAGCTACAAGATTGTTGCCATAGGAGACAGCAATCCTACCTATACATCAGTGGTGTCCAGCTGGAGCCCTTCACCTGTATAGCTGTCTGCCAATTAACATCACATCAACCTAAGGGCATCCTCTCCTCTAATCCTCTCTTCCACAGTTCTGTTTAAGAGACAATACATTTCTTTGCATTCAAAAAAAAGTATCTGGTGCCTACCTGTTCATTTTGCATTACATCTGGAAGTCACCATTGGGCTTCAGGGGCCCGTGAACTTTGCAACAAATATTTTACTGGATATTCTTTAGTAAATAAGGCAAAGAAGAATGTAAAATGTGGGTATTATGAAATTGCAACGTTAGGATAAAACAGAATTATAGAGATATGCAATGAAATGGCAACAGTGAACTGATGAGAAAGGGTAACACATCTTAAAGGGGACCTTTGCCCCAAGATTCAGGGAGGTGAAAGAAATAACAAAGCACAATATGTAAAACCAGAGTAAAAGCTCCCCTTTAATATATACAGGTACTGTATGCTGATTCCTTTGTGTAAAATATGTTGCTGTGCAATGGCGACCAGCAAAGGTGGATAGGATGAGCAGGGTTGCCTTTTGATGAAGAAAAGGTTATTGTAAAAGATTAGTGTAAAGGTGTCTTCATGCACTCTATAAATGTAATATTAAAAAGCAAGCTTCTGCCTGCTTACCAACCCTGGAGATACCAAGGCTCATGGGGAAAGGATATCCCAGAACAGGCTCTTGAAGGACCTGCAGTCAGATAAAGAATGCCTGACTGGCAACCCAACGACCCAGGAATTCAGTGGCATCTGCGAGGGCCAAGGTGAAAGTGGCCCCCGAATAGCCACTCTGCTGATGAGAGGCCGGTGGCTGAGAATCTGCCTTCAGGGATAAGGTTCCCTCACGGAAAGGGTCTCTGAGCTCTCTAAGCTGCAGTGCTCACTCACATTAGCCAGAGGAGTCTGGTTACTCGCTCCTGCAGCTGTAGATCCTGAGTCCCAAGAGAGCGAGCTCCTCCCGTACTGTTCTATTTATCTGCCCACCCAGCTGGTACTTGTTGGTTGCACCAGCTTTCTGGACTACATGTCCCATGATCCATTGCTTTCAGTAGTGGTCTCTTACTCTCTGCAAATGATGCTGTAATCCCCATGATGGCAAAAGCAACACAGCCATCGCTTGACTTCTCTCGTATGATAACAGAATGTATGATATTCATTACGGTATTGGTCCAAAAAATTTGGAAGAGCAAGACCACACATGCTTGAAAACAAAAGAATAAATTACATCCTCGTTGTGAAAACCTACATTGGACTGAATCACCCCCAAATCGATGGGGAGGCGGAGAGGAACCAGACATACCTCTTATAGAAGTAATACTCGAGGCGGGTGCCTGCACAGAGACTGGTGCAGCAGCAGGGATGGCCTACAACAAAGGTTTTACTGGAGCAACCACAGTTGGAGATTCCAGGTGAGCCGTGTGACTCAGGAACATTTGTAACGCTATGGTAAACTGATCCATGCAGTGATCTTGCTCATTCAGTCTGGAAAAAAATATTACTAACAAGTAGATTGACTGTATCTTATGAATTCATAGCATTCGCCTACTGTCAGAAACCATGAAATCAGAACAAGACAGAAGTAAAGTTAAATCACACTTGTTTAGTAATAAAAGTAAACACAACAAAACGTAGTCAAGACATAGCAGCAGACAACGTAATCAGGAACGGATAGTCAGACAAGCCAAACGTCAGGAAGCAGGAGATGAGCATAATAAAACAGCAAGCAGGACCTGGAGCCAGAAGGGATGTCAGCCAAGCAAGTCTTTAAACAGGAATGCAGGAGAACGTCTCTGTGATGTTGACTAAGGTGAAGGCAGAGATCCTCTGGGCTGGACAGCTTAAGTAGGCAGGACTGACGAGCAGGATATCAACAACTGAGTACCTGTGGAGAGACAGGAGCTGGCAATTAGCCGACAGCTGAGCGTCCAGCTCAGAAAAGGAAGGGCTGAGCCAGGCCCTGACAGAAAATAAGTGACATTTTTTTTTTTAAACCGCAATAAGTAAATCTTGAGACTTTTGTACCTGAGGGTATTGTACTGACAGGGGGCACTAGCACTGCTTTGTTCTGTTGATGACAGGGATGAGCTCCAAAAGGGCACAGAGGTAGGCCACTGGGAAACTTGTGATTCTTCATCCCCTCCATTGACCGTGGGAAAGAACTAGCATGAAAAAATGCATGACTCTATCCCTGGTGTTTAAATGTTGACCCTCCCATGGGCTATCAATCATCCTTTTAACCTCTCTCTTCCTCCCCCTTTTCCTGTTCCATCCTATCCCCCACCCCCCCCCCCCCTTTTCTTTTTCTCTCCTCTTCTTTAGCTTATTTTCAATACATGGCCCTTATAGGCCACTAAACCTTTTGATGTAGCATTTTACTGGAAATATTGCTGTTTTATGCCTGGATTGTTGCCAATCATTCAATTGTGGCCTTTATTTGACTATGCTGTGGTTATTTTTGTCTGTATGTCCTTTCAAATGTACTTCTTTGGATTGTAAACATTTTCAAAAAACAATAAATGTATTGAAATGGAAAAAGGTGGTGGACCCATGTAGTAGCAGGAATCATAGGTGTGACACTTTGTAAGGAAAGGAGGTGCCCTGGTATGCTGACCATAGTGGAGAGACTTGGTGCTTCCATAGCGTACCAATCCCTTCAGGTCTGAACCAAGGACTTTTCAGGATTTCCGCAACTTTTGCAGGAATTCCAGTCTCAGTGAATGTACAATGGGAAACCAGACAATATTACTGAGTGAATAGTTCATGCTTGGTAAACTTAGGGGGTTTCTATCAATTTCCTGGTAGACCACCCAAAAATATTGGGTCATTCTTGAGTTTCCTGGTAGACTTGACAAGCCTGCTGTACTAATCCTTCTCACAGATTTTTTTCTGTGTCTGCCATAGATCACACAGTGTACAGGAATACTGTGTATGTTAAGGACTAAATACAAATCATCATGTGTCCCAATATGTCCTAACATCCTCATAAGGCAAGCAGGCCTTTGGGTTCTAGTAGACTGCCATCTGAGGTTGATACCAAAAAGCAATTGCAGCCTTGTCATTCAACTTAACATCAACCAAAAACTGCATGCAATTCGTCTAAGCAAATGAAATGTAAATAATAGATAATATATGTACAATGCAAGACAATAAGAGTTCAGAATAATTTCCTTAAATGCAAATATACTGTATATCAAATGATGAATAGTTAGACAGTAACTCTTAGTTAATAAGTATGACTCCTTCATTTTCTTACACACTGGTTTATTTTCGCTTTCCTATTCTTTTGCTGTTAAGATGTGTGTTGAATTGCATAATAAGACATTGTGAAATGACACATTGGGGTTGACCTACTTAAAGCAAATAGGAACTTTAATAAATAAGGGGAAGCACTTTTATTTCCATCATCCAACCATGTTAAAGTAAAAATTCAGTTTTTTAAAATGTTCCTTGCACATGATTGGGTGTTCTTTACAAAGTGATTCGGAATATTCACTAAGCTTTAGTGCAAATATATTTACTTTTAGTAAAAAAATAAAATAAAAAAAATAATAATTTCCTTTTAACAGTAGAGGGTATCTCTATATCATTTTTCATTTTTATTTCGAGCAAGGAAGGGGTTTATTGCCCATTTAGGGGATCTGTGGAACCATATGTATTATTCCTTTGTAATTCTGTGAGATCTTTATGTATCCAGAAATGCTGGTTTATAGCACCAATACCATCTAAAATTATACAGCTCAGGTTTTTCCATACCCCCTACAAGGGATGGAAAAAACAAATAGGGTTATGATACTAGATCTTTGGATTCTCTGCATTACAGAACCAAAAGTCAGAGGGGGGAAATCGACTAGGTGCATCAGATGAAATGCAACTATCATTATCAGTAACTGTTTTGATTGCACAAAAAACAAAAAGCTAGCTGTAGCCAACTGACTTATCTTTGATTTGCCATTTTTAAAGGGGTTGTTTTTTTTTTTTTTGGTTTTCTTTTAAACAATGATGCTTACCTCCACTGTGCAGTTCATTTTGCACAGAGCGGCACCGTCATCGCTCGCTTGCGGTTCCTCCCTGCATCGGTAAACCCCCTAGGAGAAGCGATCTCCCTGGGGTTTACCATGCAGGTGCACTCCCGAACCCAGCTTTTACATCCATAGAAACAGAATGCCAGACTCGGCCCCACCCCTGTGCCCACATAATTGGATTTGATTGACAGCAGTGGGAGCCAATGGCTGCGTTGCTATCAATCTATCCAATCAAGAGCCAAGAAGCCCTGGCCAGAGAGGTAGAGCGTGTCTCCAGCGCGGGAATGAACGGGCACAGGTGAGTAAAACCGGCGGGGGGGGGGGTTGTTGGGTCGCTGCTCAGTGACAGAAGTTTTTTCACCTTAATGCATAGGATGCATTAAGGCGAAAAAACACAAGGGTTTACAACCCCTTTAATAATAAATAAGATGATACATTTGTTAGATTTTTTCTTCAGCTGTTCTTTTCCTAGATTAATTTTTCATATGTAGAGTTAAACCAAGCTATTACTATATTATGAATTCATAATGTTACCCAATAGCACTGGTGATGATGATTTCAACAGTCTGAGGCCACCAAACTTCCCTTCAGGGAAAATGGGAAATAAAACATTTGAGCCCCTCTGTTTATCCTGGTGGTCATCGTCACCGAGATGTAAACCAAATATAAAGTGTAAATGCTAGGGCTTATTTACACCACAAGTGTTGGGCAACATTGTCCTAATGCTAGAACAAGGTGATTTGTCCTGTGGCTTCGGTTCACACCAACGCACGTGTTGATGAAAAGGAAATAAAAACAATGCATTACAACCCATGACATCATGTGTTCACACCAGGGGCGTTGCTAGGGGGTGGCTATTGCAGCTATAGCCCTGAATCTGGGGCTCATAGCCCCGAGTCTCTTGCCACAGGGTCCCTGCCTAACCTGCGGGTTAGAGAAGCAAGCGGGCGGACGAGCAGAGATGACATCTCTCTCCGCCCAATCCACATCAGCGCTCTTCACAGCCGAGCCTCTTCAATTTGGGAGTGAGGTGCGGAGAGCAGCAGAGAGATGACATCTCTCACTGCCTGCCACACATCAGTGCTCTTCAGCCCTCACAGCTCAGTGGAGTGGAGGTCACGTGCTTCCTGTCATCAGTGGAGCTCCACTTTGCAGCCAGTCCCCCCTGCTTCAATGTCGGAGGTGTAACATATTTGGCGACCCATCGCAATTTGCTACGGAAGTGACGTTCCGTCGCCGCCATCTTGCTACACCCCACACTTGTCCGCAGTAAGGATACACTAAGAAGGGGAAAAGAGGACATGTTGTTACACCCACCAGAGTTTTGAATTTTGCACATATTTATAACAGTAGAGTCAGTTTATATAGTGAAATACAGTACTTAGAACTCCGGACTACTTAGATCTTGAAATTTAAAAGCAGCAGCAACCCTGCTCATCTGACAGAAGTTTGCTGCTTTTAAAATTCAACACCTAAGCAGTCAGACGGAGTTCTAAGTCCTATATTTCACTATAGCAACTCACTTTACTGTTATAAATGTGTAACATGTCCGCTTTACCCCTTCTTAGTGTATCCTTACTGTGGACGAGTGTGGGGTGTAGCAAGATGGTGGCGACGTAACGTCACTTCCGTAGCAAACTGCGATAGGTCGCCGAACATGTCGTTACAGCAGCGAGCATCGAAAGGACATCTCTCACTGCCTGCCCCGCATCACCACACTCCTGCTCTCACTAAATGGACCATTGCTACCAGCTTACCACCAATGCAGCGCCAATGCACATTTGGTGGCACTGGCTGGCTTGGCAAGTGACAACCCACATCTGGTGGCCAGTGATGTGGCAAGTGACAATCTGCAAATGGTGGCAGCAGATGTGGCAAGTGACAATCTGCAAATGGTGGCAGTGGCTGCCATGGCAAGTGACAATCCACATCAGCTGGCAAGAGACGTGGCAAGTGACAATCTGCAAATGGTGGCAGGAGACGTGGCAATTTGAAAATGGTGGCAGGTGACATGGCAAGTGACAATATGTAAATGGTGGCAGGTGATGGTGGCAGGTGATGGTGGCACATCTGCTGCCAGGTGAAAGTGACAAATGACAATCCATGGCTTGGGTGGAGGCCAGGCACCTCACAATCTAAGCCTCTTTGCTGTTCTCTCTTGGAAGTTCAGCGAATGGGGGCCAATGGTACAGATCCTGCCTCGCCTGGTGGATGACTCTGACCTGAGGGGATTCCAATATAAGCACTGATTTGGCTTTTGCTTACACCCCCTTGTTTTCCAGATGACCCCCCCTTCCTCTTCCCTTGCACCCCTCATGGACTGGGTTGTTAATTCCTGGGCTCTGTTCCTCGGGGTTCCTCTTTATCCCCCCTTTTTTTTGTCTCCCCTCTTCCCTTCTTTTCCTCCCTGTATCCCTCCTTCACCCCCCCCCCCCTCTTCCCCCCCATGCAGGTATTACTGCACTTTGGAATCCAGACCTAATAGTCTTATATATTTTTCTGCATAGCCTCGGGTGAGGCATACTGCCTCATCCAGAAACCTGCTCTTGCAATGTACCAAGCTAACACTGAATCTGTTGTGATAATTTCTCTACTAAAACTTGCTAATATGTTTACACGACTGTATCTGTATCACCTGCTTTCGCTTTGCATATCTGCTCAGTATATATACTCCTTATTCTCATGTGTAATGTACAATTCATTCAATAAACATTACCTGTGTTAAAAACAAATGACAATCCACATCTAGTGGCAAGTAACACGCTGCATCTGGTGACAGGCGATGGTGGCAAATAACATGCTGCATCTGGTGGCAGATGTGCCAAGTGACACGCCCAGGGCTCCCACTGATTCTGCATTATGGTGAGTTAAAACACTTCATTATATATTAGAATGTAATAATAGAAATAATGCACTTCATTTACCCTGACACCATATCAACCATGATGTGCCATGATGATTGAAGCGCCAACACCAGCCATCGCCTGCAAAAAATTGCTTAGCACTGGCTGAAACCATTAGGCTGAAAAATGAGAACAAATATAGTTACCACAGCAATAACTTGCATAAACCTTTCGGTTTCCTAAAGGTTTCAAAATTTATGATGGCTGATTGCACATCCATGTCTTTTCATTTCTATGACTTTGTGTTGTAAATAATGAAATAACAGACGATTGGGTTGATTTACAAAAGGTGTAGCGACAGTGAATCGAGACGAGAATTGAGTCTATTTAAAAAGGGAGGGAAAAATGTGAGCCTTGTCCTGACTTTGGGGTGATGGAGATGAACAGAAGGAGGGGACAAGGTGAGAGAAAACAGGATTGTCTCAAAAGTAAAAAAAAATTAAAAATTAAAATTCAGCGGGTCCCACACCCCAATATGGACTTATAGAAGCAATGCAGCACTGCAAAATTATGCATATAGGAATGGAGTCACAATGTCAATTCCCATGATACCCTTTAAAAAGACCACAGCACCAAGCAGACAAGAAACTGAAGAGTAA
The DNA here is from genome assembly GCF_037356315.1 of Lithobates pipiens. Classification (NCBI taxonomy): domain Eukaryota; kingdom Metazoa; phylum Chordata; class Amphibia; order Anura; family Ranidae; genus Lithobates; species Lithobates pipiens. Next base: position 94,313,613 of record NW_027507788.1, on the reverse strand, counting down.
GGACAACGAGCAAAGGAAACTTGTATATCTAATACTAGACTAAGGATAACTCACTTAAGTCTTATGTGTGAAATGTCTCCAACCTCATGGCCATGTCATTCAGCCAAATGCCCCTCTATATAGTTCTACACCAACAGGTCCCACCTACATACAGAGCTGAACTAAACCTTTAAGGGAAGCCATTCCTAAAAGAAAAATATGAACACTAGCTGACATTGCTGCTCCTTATTCTTCAAGTGCACATTGCCTTACTGTCATTGTGACCTTCTGACTTTGATTCACTGTTTCCGAACAAGTACACAGATAATTTATGATTGTAATTATGCCTTCCCCATCTTTATCAGTCTAATGCCGTGTACACACGATCAGAATTCCGGCCAGAAAAAGATCGATGAGAGCTTTTCATCGGAAAAATGCGACCATGTGTATGTTCCATCGTAATTTAGCTGTCTGAATTTCCGCCAGCCAAAAATTGATAGCATGTTCTCAATTTTCCCAAAGGAAAAACTTTCCATCAGTAATTCTGTTCATGTGTATGCAATTCCAACACGCCAAAAATCACGCATGCTCAGATTCAACTACGAGACAGAAGCTATTGGCTACTGGCTATTGAACTTCCTTTTTCTAGTCCCGACGTACGTGTTGTACGTCACCGCGCTATAAACGATCGAAATTTGATGTGACCGTGTGAAGGCAAGACAGCTTGAGCCGAATTCCATCGGAATTCCATTAGGAAAACCATCAGAGCTTTTTCCGACGAGAATTCCGATCGTGTGTACGCGGCATGAGACGTGCTTGCATTTGTTCAGAACCTGAACTGGAAGCCAGCTGCCATCCCCCAAATCCCCTGTCTGCAGCTCATTGGACCAGGAATAACATCTGGCTTTATGGTTTGGATCTGAATCAGCACAAGCCCTTCCCCAATCTGGAACAAGTATAGTAAAGCAAGCTTATCCCTATTCAAGATTAGTGACCCAGAAAGCATTGAAAGCAGAGGGTCAGAGTAATAGCAAGCCAACTAGCATCTTCAATTCTGCAATATAAAAGCTTTAATTGCATCTTAAATAACATCCAGTGTGGAGTTTGACAAAATTATACTGGCGACTCATGATGCTTAATGTTCATTCTCTGTAGAGAAGCTGAGCAAACCATGATCATGAAAACAATCATGGGCTACTCATAGTCTGTGGCTCCACTTATCTATAGACCATAAGTAGATGGCCAGTTGACTTACCTAGCTGGCAATCAGATAAGAAGAAATAAGGTTTAAGGATGCTTCAGTCACTGGCTTCCTTCAGACTGGTCTGTCACCTTGTGTGGATCATCTACAGTTGTCTGACACATATCTGTTCTTGCTATATTTGATGTAATATAGCATCACTTCCACAATCACTAAGCAGGCCCCAGGCACTTCAAGTCCTCAAGAAAAAAAGAGCCTTCTACTAAAAACCAGTTCATTCTGCTGCTAGCAAGTATCAAACCCACCCAAATTTCAATGGATTAACACTTTAGCAAGTACTGAACATTCTTTGCAACCATCCAATTTAAACCATATTGCGGTACACCTTTATTGTTTAAGAATAATCTATTTAGGAAGGCGTTATGCAATGAAAACACAGTTGATACTTCAAGAAAACTTCAAGATACTTTGAGAAACGACATAAGAAAAGGGCAAACCTTTCAGAGATCACATAGACAAAGTTATTTTTGTAAAATTTACCTTAATTTTTGTTGTGACTAGTAGATTACGAACGCTCTGTATTTCCATTAAAGTAATAGATATCAGGCAAGATCATTGAGGGAAAGATTCAGGCTTGGTAGACTTCTGGAGTTTCTGCCAAGCTTCTGGGAATTCACCTCAAAATATTGGGTTATTTTCAACTTTTCTGGATTGACAAACCTGCTGTACTATTCCTTCTCACAGATTTTTTTCTGTGTCCGCCTTAGATTACACAGTGTACAAGAATTTTGTGTATGCTGAGGACCACACTAACTACAGACCAACAAGTTTCCAAATATCCTCTAATAACCAAGCAAGCAGGTCTTTCATTTCAAGTAGACTGACGTCTGAGATAGATTCCAAATTGCTCTGAGACTGCAACTACAGTGTGTTGAAAAAGTTTTCATACCCCTTGAATTTTTCCACATTGTCATGATATAATCAAAAACATAAATGTGTTTTTTTGGGATTTTTTGTTATAGACCAACACAAAGTGGCACATAATTGTGAAGTGGAAGGAAAATGATAAATGGTTTTCCAATTTTTGTTTATACAATGCATTGCAAAAATATTCACCCCCTTGGCTTTTTACCTATTTTGTTACATTACAGTCTTTAGTTCATTGTTTTTTTTTTTTGTTTTTTTTAAACTAAATTATATGTGATGGATCAGAACACAATAGTCTAAGGTGGCGAAGTAAAATAAAAATAAATAAATAAATAAATAAATAAATACATAAAACAATTTTTCAGAAATAAAAAAAAAAAAATGATAATTGACATGTGCGTATGTATTCATTCCCTTTGTTATGAAGCCCAAAAAAAAGCTCTGGGCAACCATAACCTTCAGGCCGCGTACACACGCGGGGACTGTTCGCTCAACTTTGTTCGTCAAACAGTTTCAGCGGACAGTCCGCTCAAAATTAGCATGGACGGACTTGGCCACACACGACGAACGAACAGTCCGCTGAAACCGTGCGCGATGACGTACGTCACGTACAACGGGACTAGAAATAGGAAGTCCAAGACACAGCAAAGCACCCTTTGGGCTCCTTCTGCTGACTTTGCGTTAGTAGAAGTTTGGTTAGAGACGATTCGCGCTTTTCAGACTTCAGCTTAATTTGTCCGTTCACTGCGGCGCAGTCTACCTGTGAGGTTTATATCTGTCTTTCGGTACGCGTGGATCAGTTGTACCTGTTATTAGGCGCTTCTGGTCCGCTCGTTTCTGGGTTTCAGGTCGTTCTTCATAGGTCTGGCTGTTCTTCAGTGCGTTCAGTTGAGCTTGTCTGTCCAGCCGACCGTTTCAAAGCCATGGAGAGTGGACGTACTCGGGAACGAGTTCGTGCTATATTGGGGCTTGGTGTTTTATTTGTTATGAATTGGTTTTATTTAATGACTAATTTTTTTTTTTTTTCCTGTGTTTGACTCCCCAGTGTCCTTCCACGCCACAGGAATGGCAGGAATGGCAGACTGTGGCTTCCCAATTCGCTGCCCGTTGGGACTTCCCCAACTGCGGAGGGGCGATCGACGGGAAACATGTGAGGATTGTGCCCCCACCCCATTCGGGGTCCTACTATTGGAATTATAAGGGGTTCCATAGTGTGGTGCTAATGGCGGTGGTGTCGGCACAATGTGACTTTCTTTATGTGGATGTGGGGAAGAACGGCTGGATGTCTGACGGAGGAGTCTTTAGGCAGACCGAGTTCTGCCACCGTCTTCTCACTGGTGGCCTGGACTTGCCACCAGATGCCGAGAATGTGGAGGGTCTACCGTTTGTGTTTCTGGCTGATGAAGCGTTTGGTCTGAGTGAACATCTTATGAAACCCCAAAGGACCCTCACCCCGGAGAGGAGGGTTTTTAATTACCGGCTGGCCAGAGCAAGAAGGGTTGTGGAGAGTGCCTTTGGCATTATGGCCAGCCGGTTCCGTCTGTTACTGACAGCGATCAACCTTGCAGAATATAAACTGAACTATGTGATTCTGTGCTGCTGCATTCTGCACAATTTCCTACGTAAATTTTCAGGTAACCAGTACCTGCAGCCTATTGGGCCTGAGGCCGGACTAATATTTCCAGAACTGACAGGGCTGGATCATGCCCTTCCTGGCTTAGCCCCCCAAACAGCACGTGAGGTGCGTGACCGCTATGTCAGCTATTTTAATGGTAGGGGGGCTATTCCAATGCCAGCTGAGCAATAAAAATGTATTTTCCTTGAAATATGTATTGTCTGTTCAAATTTTTAAGTTGGGTTCTTGTTTGCTTTTCACGTTGCTTGTCTCCTACATATTGTCCTAATTCAGGGATATGCCATTGGCCAACCTCCAGCTGGTGCAAAACTACAAGTCAATCATGCCTCTGGGTCTCATGCTTGTGGCTGTCAGTCTTGCTATGCTTCATGGGACTTGTAGTTCTGCAACAGCTGGATTTCCACTAATTGCATATTCCTGTCCTAGTGCATTTGTATAGCAAAGTGGTTTTTGACAATAGGAAATAAGGCCCTTTGTGACAGAAAACACAAAATGACTTCCCAAACTGGTATTGAGTATTGAAAGAAGTAGACACACACACACATCTTTTTTTTTGATTTTTTAATAGTGCACATTACAACCAGTGCCTCTTTTTTAGATTTTTTTCTTTCTTTTTTTTCTTTTTTTTTTCTTTTTTTGTAAACATAGAAATATATAGATATATCTAAAATACAATTATCACAAAAAATAAAAATAAAAGCATATTTGTAACTATTTACATAAAACAAAGGGTAAAGCCAAATTTTGAAGATGCACACCAAAAATTGGTAATGTCAACATGTGCTATGTGCCATCATGAGTGATCAATGGACGTGTTTGGTGTGTGCAATCCCTTCCTCTCACATACTAGAATGAGGAAGGGTTTGCAAACACCAAATGCGTCCATTGTGATCCTCTGATGGCACATAGCACATATTGACACACCGTGTGCATCTTCAAAATTTGGCCTCTAAAAACTATGTTCTAAAAACATTAAAAACTTTTGGGCAAGGAAATGAAGAACATGATCGATTGTGTTTTAGGGAAAAGGGGCTTATTAGATTCTCCCTAAAACATCGATCATGTTCTTCATTTCCTGCCTCATAGTGTCCAGTTGTCTCTGCATGTCATCGATCTTGGCATTCCAGGCCATGATCTGCCCAATCATCCTCTGGGCACTGTCGGTCGTAAAAGGCTCCGCGGCTTGCCCTTCCACAACCAGATCATCACCTAAAAACATGTGTAGATAAAAAATTGGTTAGCATATACAGCCATTAATTGTTAAGCTGGGTTGTCAGACACTCACTTTGTGGGGTGCTTATCTCCACCACCTCTTCCTCCTCCACATCTAGCCCTGGGCTTGGCTGCTCCAGCTCGGACACGGGGCTGGGAATCTCCATCACCGACACGGGGCTGGATGGCTCCATCACCGACACGGGGCTGGGGCTAATTGCCCAATCAGGTTGGCGAGGTCGGGGGGTCCTGGGCTGCTCCGCCTCTTGTCTGAGTCTTTGTTCCCCTATGAGAATGAAAAAAAAAAAAAAGGATACTTTTAAGCATAGTGATATTTGAGTTCAGAAATTTGAATATGAAACATTGGTTTGAAGTGGTGTACAATTATTAGCTGTTTATTACAAGATCCTAGTTTAATACATCATTAAAATGACATTTTTTTAGTTAGGCTGTGTTCAGAGTGCTGCGATGTGCGAACGCTGCAAATCTACTGTGGTTTCACGCATCGCATGCGCAGTTCGCACTGCCCTATGTGACCTGCTGGGAGTATCAGTGTAAAGTTTTATTGACACCTCCAAATTTGTTCTCATATCACAGTGCAATCTTTAAACTCAGACAGGAATCGGACCACATGGTGTGAAGACGCATGTGATCCGATTCGGCTGTGGACTAAAAAAAGGGCCATGTGCAAGTTTGGGCCGGATGCAATGCAAATTCAGCCATACTATATGTATGGCTGAAATCGCATCACACAGAGATCACATGTGATTTGCACTGCAGTGCGGTGCAAATCACATTTGATCTCGTACATTGCAGCAATGTGAACCTAGCCTTTAACCAAACTGTGATACTTTATATCTTTTGTCCAAGTTTCACAGACGAACACACTCGAATCATCCCCTGGAGTACCTGTGTGTGATTATGTCAAAAAATGTTCTATGATGTCCCAAACTACACTTAAATGTTTACCAGTCCAGATGTTGAACCAGCATTTTATCTATCTATCTATCTAATTTTTTTTATTGAGTCTACATTGCACTGAATACATTCATGAAACTTTTTTAAAAATGTATATCCTATAAACTGAGTGTGACAATTCAGTTTATCATGAACAATACAAAAAAATTAATAACTAATTAAAATCTAATCCAACACCAGATAAATTTACACCATATACAAATTCATGCTATTTACGCCCACATATACGAACAACCATATGCGCTCATTACATGAACTATTAACCACACGAACGATAAAATCCGCCAGATTTACATACAATAACTACACGAAGGATTACGAGTAAATCCACCAGATTGACATTCAATAACTACACGAACGATTACGATCAAATCCGCCAGATTTACATACAATACCTACACGAACGATTATGTCCGACAGTCACGATAAACGCGGCGTTTACTCACTTTTTTCAGGGCCTTTTTGATGCGATGATATTGCTCCAGCTCCCTGGACTTGATGTCGGACCATCGTTTCCGGAGCTGGTCCTTGCTTCTTCGTACCCCAAATTTGTGGAACAAAGTTGTGACGACCTCATCCAAGATGCCGCTTTTCCTGACATTGGGTCTGGGGTACGGGCCATTTTCCCCATCATAGTCCTCCCTTCTTAATATTGCCACCATCTCTTCAAAGGCCATATTGGTGGCCTTATATCTCCTCCTTGCTCCATGGGGCCCATGGCTTTTCTCCGCGCTGCTCACGCTGCTCATTGAATTAGCGTCCGCCATTTTCACCTCTCATTCACCCACAGCGGAACGAGGGTAAAAGGGGCGGGGAAATACGGTCGCAAGGAACGTCAGGGGCGGGCGACGCAGGCGGAGCCTGAACGCATGCGCAATATATAAAGCGTTGCCGCGAGGCCGTACGCTTGTCCGAACGGAAGCAGCGAGTGCTACACGCGACGGTAAGATAGTTATCGTTTTATTTTCGTTTAATTTAAAGCCTGCGTTAGGAATGTGTATATTGAAATTTAATATTATTGATGTTTCATTGATTTTTATGTGGGTTGGTGGTTGAGTGGGGTTGGTGTTTTGTGTGGTAGTGTGGGGGTGGAGGTGGGTGTATAGGGGGAGGGGGGTAGTGTGTGTTTGTGTGTGTGTGGGGGGGGGGTAGTGTGTGTGTGGGGGGTAGTGTGTGTGTGGGGGGGGGGGTAGCATGTGTGGTAGTGTGTGTCTCGCCTACATTGTCACAATATAGTGTGCATTTGGTCTGACTTTTTTTTTTTTTCAGAAAATGCAAAGGTATACTGCAGACCCCTTTAAGGAGGAGGCCTTCCTCTCAACATTTCTCGATTTAGTGGAGTCGCACAGCAATCTTTGGGATTCAAAACACCCCCAATATTCAAGCCGTGCTGCCCGGAAGAAGACACTGGAGACAGTTTTGGCATTTGTGAAAACCCGAGTCCCCCAGGCAGACACTGACTTTGTGAACGCCAAAATTAAGAAAGAAAAAAGAAAGAAAGATCCTAGAGTCCCAAACATCAGGAGCAGCAGCAGGTCAGGTCTATGTACCTAGGCTGTGGTATTACGACAGGCTGCGTTTTCTGGATGACACGTCAGAAGCCAGGCAGTCACTTTCTACTCTTCCGTCTACCCGTCCCTCCACCCTTCCCTCCACCTCAGGTGAGCCATCCCTGGAAGATCCAGACCCTTCCTTGCTGGACGAAGTTGATGCGCCCAGCTGGAGCCAGGTATATTTTAGTTTCTAACGTTTGGATTGCTCAAATATTAATGATGTAAAGTTCAATGTTTGAATTGCTTCCAAATCTAGGATTTCATCACAAATTAAATTAGATAGAAGGATACAGTAGTTTCCACAAATGTGGCTCAAATCTTGGTGAACTGATGGAAAAATGATGGTGTCAAAATGATAGCCTTTTGTATTTCAAGACAAATGTATTTGCAAGTGAGAACTGTAAAATTGTTAGTGATTGATGATTTCTAAATATAGACATATTTTATTTATTGATTTCTTTGTTTTTTTACACAGGATGAGCTCACCCAGGAGGAGGCCGGGACCAGTGGTATGGAGGAGGAGGCCGGGACCAGTGGTATGGAGGAGGAGGCCGGGACCAGCCACACACAAGAGCTAGCTGGGCCCAGCAGGAGTCGGACTGAAAGCCAGGTCCCTCCCCTCCGCCTAGCCAGCAAAAGGCCCAGGAGGATGGGCCGTACAGAGGAGTCCTTGGCGCTTATACGCCAAGCCACACAAGTTTTGTCAAAACCCCCTAATCCGGAGGAGGCCTATGCCACTTATCTGGCTAGTAAGCTACAAGAAATGGACAAACCACAGCGAAACTTGTGTGAAGCAATCTTTTTTGATGCCATCCAACGGGGTCTGAAGGGTGAGCTCACACCCACCACTAAGCTTTACAACACAGACCCTACTGCTCCTCCTCCTCCTCCTCCTCCTCCTCCTCCTACCACAACTCCACCACCAGAGGCACAGCCTCCAGCGACGCGTGGAGGGAAGGCTAGACGGAAGAGTCGCAAGTGACTGCCTGGCTTCAGTCTGCTCTGAAAGAAGACGCAGGCTGTTGTAGTACCACAGTCTGGGGACATAGATCTCATCTGCTGCTGTTCCTGGTCTTTGGGATTCTAGGACCTGGTTGTGCTCCCTATGTACATGCTACGCAGGTTTGGAATTTTGGTGTCCACTCACTTGATGTGTGCCTGGGGGACAAAAGACTTCACAAACGTCAAAATTGTCTCCAGTGTTGCCTCCCTCTTGATTTATTTTTGTTCTGAGGAAAAATAAAAATGTATTATTTCAAAAAAATCTTGTATGTTTTTTTTTTTTTTTTTTTTTTTAAATATTTTTGTATAATTTTGGCTTAAAAAACAAAGTTTATTTGTGAGTAGGCAGGTACATGTCAAAAGACTCTGGGGGTTATTTACAAAACACACGTTCATGTAAATATGCTAACTTCAAGTGCAATTTTTAAAGCACTGCAAGTGCACTTGGAAGTGCAGTCGCTGTAAATTTGAGGCTTAACATTTGAAATGAGGGGAAGCTCTGCTGATTTTGAACATGCAATCATGTGTAAGCTAAAATGCTGGTTTGGGTATCTATCTATCTATCTATCTATCTATCTCTACTTGCATAGTCCTGCTTGGCCAAAAAAAATGCAAGTCCATCTTGTTTCAAACCCCCCACAAAAAAAAAAAAAAATATGACAATAGTAGTTCCAAAAATATATAGTAATAGATAAATTCTATTTTTTTTTTTCCGAAATAAATATATATATATAAATTTTTTTTTTTTTTTATATTTTATATATATTTTTTTTAAGATAGACACACACACACACACACACACACACACACACACACACACATATATATATATATATATATATATATTTTTTTTTTTTTTTTATAGGGTTTTTTTTTTTTTTTTTTTTTAATTTGGAATATATTTTTTCTATAATTGGAAGATTAATCATAGGATGAGGATGAATAAAAACATGTAGTATAACTCTGTGTGAATATAAGCAGCAAAGCTACTTCACTTTTCTTGCATTACGAAGAAGAAAAGAACGGGCTATATTAAAAAACCACAAAATTAGCAGCATGACGAATATGCTAGCTTCAATACGAACACTAGTTTTACAAGACCGAGCGCTTCCGCCCTGTCCGCCCTGTAAATTCTTTCTGAGTATGCGCGGAACTTAGTTTGACGAACAAGCCTACACACGAGCGGACTGTCCGCTCAAACCGGGATTTCCGAAAAACTTTGTTCGTCAAACTGTCCGCTGAAGCCCACACACGAGCGGACTGTCCGCTGAAACACTGTTCAGCGGACAAAGTTGAGCGAACAGTCCCCGCGTGTGTACGCGGCCTAAGGGACAATGTTGAGAAGTACAAGTCAGGGTTAGGTTACAAAAAAAATATCCAAATCTTTGATGATGCCTGGGAGCACCATCAAAGCTATCATAACCAAATGGAAAGAACATCACACAAAAGCAAACCTGCCACGAGACGGCCACACACCAAAACTCATGGACTGGGCAAGGAGGGCATTAATCAGAGAGACAGCACAGAGACCTAAGGTAACCCTGGAGGAACTGCAGAGTTCCACAGCAGAGACTGGAGTACATAGGACAACAATAAGCCGTACGCTCCATAGATTTGGGCTTTATGGCAGGGTGGCCAGAAGAAAGACATTACTTTCAGCAAAAAACAAAAATGACACATTTTGAGTTTGCGAAAAGATATGTGGGAGACTCCCAAAATGTCAAAATGTATGGAGGAAGGTGCTCTGGTCTGATGAGACTGAATAGAACTTTTTGGCCATCGAAGAAAACGCTATGTCTGGCGCAAACCCAACACATCACCCAAAGAACATCATCCCCACAGTGAAAAATGGTGGTGGCATCATACTGTAGGGATGTTTTTCAGCAGTCGGGACTGAGAAACTGGTCAGAATTGAGAGGAAGATGGATAGTGCTAAATACAGGGATATTCTTGAGCAAAACATGTACCATTCTGTGTGTGATTTGAGGCTAGGATTGAAGTTCCAGCAGGACAATGACCCCAAACACACTGCTAAAGCAACACTTGAGTGATTTAAGCGGAAACATGTAAAGGTGTTGGAATGGCTTAGTAGAAGCCCAGATCTAAATTCAATAGAAAATCTGTGGTCAGACTAAGCCCCTGTACACACGGTCGGAGATTTTGCCAACCAAATCCGTTGGATTTAGTCCGACGGATTGTGTCCGAAACTGTTGCATACACACGGTCGGACCAAGTTGTCTGATTTAGCGGTTGCCAAGAACGCGGTGACGTAAGCCGTGTACGGCGGGACTAGAAAAAGGAAGTTCAGCACCACGACCGGCACCCTTTGGGCTCCTTCTGCTGATCTCGTGTCTATCGCGTGTTAGTAGAAGTTTGGTGAGAGACGATTCGCGCTTTTCAGATTTGTGATTCAGATCGCTACAGCTCTTCAGTTTGTGCTTGTCTTTGCGTATCTGATAATCAGTGCGTGCAGTCAGTAAGATCATTGTGGACTATATCTTGGTATAGTACGCTTTGAAAGGCATTTCTTATTGTCTGCTTGCTTCTGCTATTCAGGTCGTTCTTTCAGGCCTTGCTGTTTATCTGTGCTTTCTGGTGTCCGTTCTGACCAGCCGACCGTTTTCAAATCAGGTTTCCTCTACGTACTCGTCGTAGAGTTTCTGCTGTGCAGGGGCTTCGTGTTGGGGTTGTTACTTTGACACAAGCCCGGTCCATGAACAGGGAGGGGAGGCGTTTGTGGACCAAGAATTGGTTGCGCCAGCGTGACCAGTTCTCGCACATGCCTTTGCTCCGTGAGATCCAGGAGAATAATCCTGATGATTTCTGGAATTCTCTCCGGATGATGGACCCTGTTTCCCACCGTCTGCTGGCTTTGCTGACCCCTTATATCACCAGGCAGGATACCTGCATGCGGCAAGCCATCACTCCGGAGCAGAGGCTCATCGTCACGTTGCGCTATTCGGCGACTGGGAGTAGCCTTCAGGACCTCAAGTTCTCTACAGGCATCTTCCCCCAGGCTCTGGGGATCATTATTCCAGAGACCTGTTCTGCCATCATTCAGGTCCTGCAGAAGGACTATATGAAGGTAAGTTTTATCCTTTAACATCACATTCTATGTATTTCATGATTGCTAATGTCTTGCATTTCTTTCCTCATTCCCTAATTTCCATCATTGCAATATGCTCTAATTTATATGCTCTGCCCCTTTGTCCTCATGCATATTTGCCTCACTAACTTCCCCACCATGCTCTTCTTGGCCCATAAAACTATAGTCTAGTCACTTAACAATGTCTTTTATCAGCTCCATAGTATTGCTTTACCCTAAAATGTCTACAAATGTGATGTGTGTGCTTCAATTCATGCAGAGTGGTTTTGGGGGGGGGTTGTGCCAAACTCATTAGGAACCCCCCTCCCCCCAACGCCTAGCTCAGCTGATAGCAATCCTCTATCTGCTGACTTTACCAAACTCAATACACACTATACCTACCTTTTTGATGCTCACATTTATGGATGAATTCACCTAAGCATGTAGTGCAAGGGCCTGCCTCTATACTTTCAAATGTATTTATTTTTTTTGGTTTCAACCTATTAATTATCTGGATATGTAATAGCAGAATGTCAAAAAGTGCTTACATTTTGGTTAATTTTTGTTATTATCACACTTCTTACCTGTCCCGTGGGCTGCCAATAGTGTAACTAAGGAGGGGCTTCCCAAAGTAGCACACATTATTTAGCCATTCAGCTCTCAATCAAGTGGAGAGGGTTACCTGTCCTAAACATCCCCCCCTCATTTTTTAGCAAGGGCCCATCAGTCTGGGCTTGCCACCCCCAGAGGAGAATCAGGAAGGACTCCCATTCGTCTCCGTCGCTGATGAGGCGTTTGCCCTGGCGAACCATCTGATGCGGCCTTTCCCCATGAGGACCCTCACCCCAGACCAGAGGATTTTTAATTTACGCCTGTCCAGAGCCTGAAGAGTGGTGGAGAACACCTTTGGAATACTGGCCAGCTGGTTCCGCCTTTTTCTTACGCCTATTCACATGGCGGAATACAAACTGAATCACATAGTGCTGGCGTGCTGTGTTCTGCACAATTATTTGAAAAAAGTTTCTGTGAACTATGCGGTCTCAGTTGGCCAACAAGAAGCAGACTTGATGGAAAATGCAGATAACCTATTGGGCCTTGAACATGCTCATCCTGGCTTGCCCCCACAAAGCGCCCGTGAGGTTAGAACACAATACATGGACTACTTTGTGGGTAGGGGGGCCATTGATATGCCAGACAATGTCTGAGCGGCATTTTAAAAATAAATTTGGATCTGAAACTCCTTCATTTACTGCTTGGCTTGGTTTTAGGTGTCTCCTAGGTATAATTAGGTTTTTTCAAGTTGTGCCTTTTTCACCAACAGTGCAACTCCAAGTTCAGAGCGAGATGAGGGGACAGTCTCTTCTTCAGATAATATTATGTTGTGTGTCTGCTACACACACACCTTCTTTTTTTGGTAACTAATGTATGTAGTGCATTACTGACCAAAATCGTGCTCATTTTCAGCACCATGACAGGAAAATGGCATGATTGTAAAAATTTACACATGACTGTGGGTGTTTTTTTATTAAAAACACATCCACTATGTCCTCCAAGTGCACTGCAAAAGTACACCTGAAATTGCACTTGGAGTGCAAAGTGGAGTTGACTTTAGTAAATCACACTCCTTCTCAGCACAAACTCAAATTGTACTCCAAATACATTTTTGTTGCCATGAAAAAGGAAGCCACACATTGTTGATAATTTAACTTTTTAATACAAGCACATTCACATGTGCGTTTTGAAAATGTTTATACAACCAACCAAGAAATAGTGTGTTTCTAAAACAGAGTTTAATAAAAATTTGGGTTACTTTGTGTTTTTGGGGAAACAGGCATGTATCTAACTGTAAAATACAGATCACAGGAGCTTACAAAGTTCAACTTTGAAAAGTGAAGACAATATCAGCCATGAGTATGTACAAACTGGGCTGATATTGCCTTCATCACATGGGGTGTGACCCCTGGAAAATTCAAATTTGGAAGATGCACACAGTGTGTCAACGTGTGCTATCTCCCATCATGGGGGATCAATGTACATGCTTTGGGGCTGCAACCCCTTCATCTCAGACACTTTACACAAAACATGTACATTGATCCCCCATGATGGGAGATAATGCATGTTTACACACTCTGTGCATCTTCCAAAATGTCGAATTTGGAGAAATACAACATTTTGAGTTTAAAATTTCCAAAAAAATACCCTATCTAGTTTTGGGTGTTTCACACTCTCCCCAAAACATCAATGATGTTCTTCAATTTTTGAGTTACATCATTGATGTTTTGCAGGATATGTTCCCAATCCGGATTGCACCCCATTATCTCCACAATCTGGGCACTTTCACTGGTAAAACGGGAATCTTCTTCCACATCACCTACAAAACAAAGCAAAAATAAAAAACACCATGTAATATAAATATGGTGACATACATTGATGAGCTTACCGGAAGCTGTGTTCTCCCACACTCACCTGTTGTGGGGACAATTTGCCCAACCTCCACGATCTCTCCTTCCACCTCCTCCTGCTCCTCTGTTTGTGCTTTTGGAAGTTGTCCTTCTTTGTGAGGGGTGGGGTCCCTGGTGTCCTCATACTTGCCGAGTCTTCTCTCCCCTATGAGATTGGAAAAAATAAAGAATTAGCACACAGAGGGCAGATTTAACAATATGAAACATTGTTTGGAAGTGTTGTTCAATTGTTTATTTTTGCAGAGCTTCAAGGTCATAAAATTATTGGGGACACTGTGTTCAGCTGGAATACTTACCGGAAAAACGATGTTTCCTACAAACGAATGAAACCATGAACTTGAAAGTGGCCATTTTAAAATGCACAACATGAACTCAAAGCACATGGAGCAGTGTGCAAGCAATAATAATCATATGAACACACGACAACTACTTACTTTTGTCAAGAACACACTTGATCCTTACGTACTGCTCGTGCTCCCTCAGTTTCAGGTCTGACCAGCGTTTTCTCAGTTGATCCATGGATCGGTATACCCCAAAATTATGCAGAAGACTCTTCACAACTTTATTCATGATCTTGGCCTTTCTGATATTTGGGTTTGGGTAAGGTCCATACTTTCCATCATAGTTGGTCCTGTTCAATATGTCCACCATCTCCAACATCTCTCCAAAAGACATACTAGTGGCCTTAAATCTTGTCTTCCTGGATCAGGACGTTTCAGGCTCCGGGCTTTCCTCACTCTCCTCTTCGTTAGTGGAATTATTAGTGCGCACCTGTGTTCTCTCCGTCATGTGCTCTCCCCACTGCGCCAGAAGTGAAGGGGTGGGGAATAGTCTGGAAAGAATGTCAGAGGCGGGCGGAGTTGCACGCATGCGCACTGTATATAAAACGCAACATGCGTGTGTCGTCCATACGATCTGTGAACAGAGGGAGAAGCTGAGGCGACGAACGTGCAAACGAAGGTAAAATTTTGAACTTGGTACATCACTAGGCTACACTGCTTCTAGATTGAGGACTGCATTAGTGGAGTTTAGCCTGACATTAGTGTTTGTCTTGTGTTGTGTCTTGCAGACATTATGGACGGGTTTAATGACTATAGCTTCCTCTGTTTATCGATAAATACAGAGACATGCCCATCCTGTGGCAAACAATACACCCTCTGTATAGTAACAGACCAAAGAGGAAGGCAGCACTGTTGGAACTGGTTGAGTTTGTGAAGCCGGTGGTCCCCAGGGCAGGGCCATGACAAATATATCAAAAAGAAAATTGGGAACCTCAGGAGTACATATCTGAGGGAGAGGAGCAAGGTGCTGAAGTCCATGAAATCTGGAGCTTCAGCAGCTGAGGTTTATGTCCCCAGCCTGTGGTATTATGACAGGATGCATTTTCTGGCAGACCAGGCTGAGGCCAGAGAATCCCTTTCTACTCTTCCTTCCACGCGTCCTTCTATGCTACATTCCACACCTGCTGAGTCTTCCGACGCCCAACCTGGGCCTTCCACAGAAGAACTGGAGGAGCCCAGCTTGAGCCAGGTATAGTATTGTTGTACATATTTGTGTAGTCAAAATGAATGATGTTAACTTGATTTCTGCTCCCTAATTGGTGAATTTATAAAGTGTTTCACATATCAATAGACAGTAGTGGCCAAAACCTTTGGGACAAGAAAGAAAAATGCTGGGCTCAGAATGATAGTCTTTTCGATTGTTTAACAATTTGCAACAGTGTTGATGTGAAAATTGTGTGTGTTTGATGAACCAAAAACTAAAACTATGTCCCTTTTTCATACACAGGAAGAACTCAGCCAGGACCAGGAGGGTGTGGAATGCAGCAGCCAGGAGGTGGCTGTGGAAAGTGGCAGCCAGGAGGAGGCGGGGGTAAGCGGCAGCCAGGCGGTGGGCAGCCAAAGGAGCCTCACTGAATGCCAGGTCCCTCCCCTCCGCCTTCCAAGCAGAAGGGCGAGAAAGGGGGGGAATGTTGAGGAGTCAGCCCTGAGGCTGATTGGTGAGGCTTCTGCGGCACTCCAAGCCAAACCCACCTACCAAGAGGCCTTTTCCGCCATGGTTGCGCGCAAGCTTGATAAAATGGAGCAGGGGAAACAGATCTTGTGTGAGCAGGTTATTCTACAAACCCTCAACACGGGTCTGTTGGGCCAAATGACACCAGAAACACACTTGTGTCGTTTGGCCCATGCCCCTGCTCCTCCTCCTTCTGCCACACCTCCAGCACCACAGCCACAGCCTGGAAGGAAGCGTGAAAGGAAGACCAGAGAGTGATGACCTGGGTTCAGTCTGGTCTGAGAGAAGATGCAGCCTGTTGTAGTACCACAGCCTGGAAACATAGATGTCGTCTGCTGCTGTTCCGGGTTTCATGGACTTCAGGACCAGACTTTTCTCCCTCACATATGTATTCCTCAGGCCACCAATTTTTTCATTAAAATAGTTGATGTGTGCCCTGGGGGGCCAAAGGCTTCACGAATCTCCCCAGTTTCGACATTGCTGCCTCCCTCTTTATCTGTTACTGACACCGAAATAAAGGTATTTTTTGTTTGGATGAAATACTTGCATATGTGTTTTCCTTCCAAAAGGCCAGTTTATTTGTGAGCAGGCAGGTACATTTCCAAAAAACAAAGTGAAATAAATAACAAGGGGTGCTAACACTAAACAACCTCCTGTAGATTAAAAAAGAAAAAGAAAATCTAAAAAATAGAATAATGTTGTTGTTGTAAGTTTACACAAAAAAAAAAAAAAAGGAGAAATGAGCAAACTGTCTTTAAAAGGAGATTTTTAGGGAATCCCTCCCCAAAAACATCCAAAAAAAGAAAAAACCTAATCTAAAATTGTGTAGATGTGACGCAAACTAAAATTGTATTGCTGAAATGGTTAAAAAAAAAAAAAGAGTATGAAATCCGTTCGGGTGAAGTGTGTGTGACTATGAGCATCCAAAGAAGTTAGTTCTTGCAGCATTGTAAAGAACAAGAGAATGCGCTTGATGAAAGAATTTTTAACATTGCAGCGTGACGAATGTGCTATATCGATTACGAGCAGTAGTTTTACCTGAAAAAGCGCTTCCGTGTCGGAATTTGAATGTGAGCATGCGTGGCACTTGGTCCGATCAAAATGCTCTACACATTAGGATTAGGTCCGACCGGCCCAGTTGGTCGGGAAATATTTCCAACATGTTGGAAAATTGGGTCCGACGGAGATTCGGACGGAATCAGTCCGATGCATACCACACACAGTTGGATTATCCGACGACACGAAAAATGCCAAGGGGGTTATACTTTTGCAAGGCACTGTAAATACATATCTGAAAAGTGTGGCATGCAATTGTATTCTGGTTCCCTGAGTCAATACTTTGTAGAACCACCTTTCGCTGCAATTACATCTGCAAGTCTTTTGAGATATGTTTCTACCAGCTTTGCACATCTAGAAAGTGAAATTTTTGGCCATTCTTCTTTGCAAAATAGCCCAAGTTCTGTCAGATTGGATAGAGAGTGTATGTGCACAGCAATCTTTAAGTCTGGCTACAGATTCTCAATTGGATTTAGCTCTGGACTTTGACTGGGCCATTCTAGCACATGGATATGCTTTGATCTAAACCATTCTATTGTTGCTCTAGTTGTATGTTTAGGGTCATTGTCCTGCTGGAAGGAGAACCTCAGCGATCCCTCAAGGATCACCTTTGTCATCCGTTCTCTTCAACATTTACATCTGTCCACTCCTCAAAAATCAGACCTATGCTTCCACTCTTACGCGGATGATACTCAACTCTACTTTAGGATCACTGGACAAAAACAGGAATTAGAAAAGTGCCTCACATTGATAGATGACTGGATGTCCACAAGCTCCCTCAAACTCAATGGATCAAAAACAGAATTTCTTCTCCTAAACGCAAACCGAAATAAATCTACAACCCCATGGGCTCCACCCACCATCCTTGGACAGACCACCCCCCTAAGTACAAAAGCCATTAAGGATCGGATCACATTCAAGACCCTCTGCCTGACCCACAAATGCACACAAGGAAAACGCTCCTCAATACTTATGCAAAAAAACAAAACACTACACTCCTAATCGCAACCTTTAAGGGGCAGCACAGGGGTGTAGTGGTTAGCACTCTCACCTAGCAGTAAGAAGGGTCGCTGGTTCAAATCCCAACCACGATACTACCTGCCTGGAGTTTGCATGTTCTCCCTGTGCCTGCGTGGGTTTCCTCCGGGTACTCCGGTTTCCTCCCACAATCCAAAGACATGCAGGTAGGTTAATTGGCTTCTGTCCAAAATTGGCCCTAGTATATGAATGGGGACCTTGGATTGTGGGCTCTTAGAGGGTAGGGACCGACGTGAGTGTGCAATGTATAGGGATAATTGTAGACACTCACTCAGGTTGAACTGGATGGACTGGTCTCTTTATTCAACCTAACTATGAAACTATGCAACCTGCAATCAACCAACCAAAACCACCTCCTCACCCCCAAGTCCCAGTACAAATCAAGGGGAGAACGAAGATTTGCAGTCCAAGGACCACGGCTATGGAACGCTCTATCCACGAACATCCACTTGGAAGGAAACCACCAGGCCTTCAGGAAAAAACTCAAGACCCACCTCTTTTAAGAAGGATCGACACAGGTCGGATCCTGTGCCTTGAGGTGATTCAGCTCGTATTTGCAGCGCTATACAAGTCATTCATTCAGTCATTCAGCATCTGCAAACGACTTGAGACTGGGGCGAACAGGTTTTCTTCTAAGAATGCCCTGTATTTGGCTCCATCCATCTTCCCATCAACTCTGAGCAGCTTCCCTCTTCCTACAGAAGTAGAGTATCCCCACAGCATGATGCTGCCCCCACCATGTTTCACAATGGGCATGTGGATGGTGTTTTCAGGGTGATGTGCAGTGTTTTGCTTTTAGAAAGAAGTTCAATTTTGGTCTCATCTGACCAAAGCACCTTCTTCTACATGGTTGCTGGGTCCCCCACATGGCCTCTTGCAAACTGAAAACCGGACTTCTTAAGGCTTTCTTTCAGCAATGGCTTTCTTCTCGCCACACTTCCATAAAGGCCACTTTTGTGGAGTGCATGACTAATAGTTGTCCTGTGGACATATTTTCCCACCAGAACTGTGGATCTCTGCAGGTCCTCCAGAGTTACCATGGGCTGCTTCTCTGATTAATGCTCTCCTTGTTAGGTTTGCAGTTGTGCCATAGGCTTTTGGATGATGGATTGAACAGTGCGCCATGAAATATTCAAAGCTTGGGATATTTTTATATAACCTAACCCTGCTTTAACCTTCTCCACAACTTTATCTCTGACCGGTCTGGTGTGTTCCTTGGCATTCATGATGCTGTTTGTTCATTAAAGTTCTCTCACAAACCTCTGAGGGCTTCACAGAACAGCTGTATTTATACTGAGATTACAATTGGTTCCACTAGATTTTAGTTAGGGATAGCAGAGTAAAGGGGGATGAATACAAATGCACGCCGCACTTTTTGAATATTTATTTGTAAAAAAAATTGAAAACCATTTATCATTTTTCTTATGCTTCACACTTCTGTACCACTTTGTGTTAGTGTATCACATAAAATCCCAATCAAATACATTTACACTTTTGGTTGTAACCTGACCAAATGTAGAAAATTTTAAGTGGATAGGCACTGTACATCCCTGTTATTTAGCATTAACTTCCTATCAAAAATGGAAAATCATTAGTCTAGGCAAATTAAATGTAATTAATATAAAAATAACATATGACCAATGCAAGACAAAGTGTTCAGCATAATTTACGGTACTTAAATGCAGTCGTACTGTATATCAAATGAAACATTGTAAGACTGTAACATTCATATCTAACTTGAAATAGGAATAATTATGTAATCACAAGCTCATAACTCTATTTGAGTTTTATATTTCAGTTTTCCTATTCTTTTCCTGTTAGGATGACATGTGTTGATTGAATTGCACAATAAAACACCGTAAAATGACACGATGGGTTGATTTACTAAACATAATTTGGCTGTTCACTTTTCAAGGGTAGTTGCCGCTAATAGAGGGGTAGAATCGGCTCTCCTTGCACTGGGCCTGGGTTTCACCAATTTAGCACTAAATTAAAAGTTTTACGCCTTATGCCTAATAAAATTCAGATGAAAAAAACTGCTTTCAAAGCATTCGTACAAGAAACTGATCGTTAGTACACAAACTTTCGAGAGCCGATCACGGCAATAAATCCAAAATTATCTGAAGGGACAAACACACGATTTTTTTCTTGTATAGCTCCACTCCCTGTAGGGGCCGCTGGAAGATGACTGTCCCTAGAAGTTGCCCTGACCTTGCATGCCTCCCGACACCTAGGACATCATGGGTTCTGAAATAATTCAAAGAAGGAATGCAAATGCAAAAGACACCAAAGAAATAACAGAGATTACAAATTTATATGTAAGCACCCTTATGTTTAGGCAGGGTTGCTATTAAATGTATTTGCCAATTGATAGAAGGTCATTTGATTTCACTTTAATCCTGGAATTGCTGCACTTCCCTCTTTGGTCACTAGATGGCCGGGTATCCGATGACATTAGATAAGATAAGGGGATTGCAAGGACAGATTAGAAATTAATGGGATGTCTCAGCCAATGGGCAGGGATTTTCTTGGGTCCCTTGGCCTGTTGGGAGAGCCTATTTATTTAGGTGGAATCAAGTGATCTGGGTTCTGTACCACCTGGAAGGTTGTCTGGGTGGACTTGTGTCGTATTGCCCTGGGCTGCTAGACCAGAGACCTAAGGCCTATCCCGGGGACATCTGGCTGCTAGGCTGAGAGCCTAACCATAAGTAGTGTAGGACTGGGACTGCAGACTTGTAGTCCAGCCAGAAGTAACAGTTCCGCCACCCAGGGAACCTGTTGAGGTAGACGGGAAGCTGTTCGACACAAAGGGACCATCCACCTTGCTACCGGAGACCATTATATATAGGCGGATGCCAGTACCAGAGTAGACTTCTCACCAGTGGGAAAGCATCAGCAAGTGCCAAGACTGGGACCCAGGGATCTAGCATGTCTGCAGGGGTGAAGCTTAAGGATTATCTAAGTGCCAAGCCAAGGACCCAGCAGTGAAACGGGGGCGACGCTTGGATGATACTGAGTGCTGCAGTGAAGGTGCTCAGGGGATCCAGTGGCTAGTGGATCTGAAGTCTAGTAAGAGAAACTGGGAGCTTGTTAAATGAAGACCCACAGTGAGTGAGTGTGGGGTAAAGAGAACCGTTCGTATTGCAGAAAGTTGAATAACTTTACCATTAGTAACAGCTACAAGATTGTTGCCATAGGAGACAGCGGTGTCCGGCTGGAGGTCTTCACCTGTATAGCTGTCTACTTATAGAAGTCTCAGAGTCTGCCAATTAACATTGCATCTACCTAAGGCTATCCTGGCCCTAATCCTCTCTGCTACAGTTATGTTTAAGAGACAATAAATCTCTTTGCATTCAAAAAGTGTCTGACACCCACCTGTTCATCTTGCATTATATCTGGAGGTCACCCTTGGGCTTCAGGGGCCCCTGAACTTTGCTACAGATATTTTACTGGATATTCTTGAGTAAATAAGGGAAAGAAGAATGTAAAATGTGTGTATTACCAAATTGCAACGTTAGGATAAAACATCTTTTTCTTCATATGGAATGAAGTGGCAACAACAGTGAACTGATGAGAAAGGTCATCACATCTTAAGGTGGACCTTTGCCTCCAGGTTCAAGAGAGAGGTGAAAGAAATAACAAAACACAATATGAAAACCCAAGTAAAAGCCCCCTTTAATATAAGCAGGTGCTGTATGCTGATTCCTTTGTGTAAAGTATGTTGCTGTGCAATGGCGACCAGCAAAGGTGGGTAGGATGAGCAGGGTTGAATTTTGAAAAAA
The DNA here is from genome assembly GCF_037356315.1 of Lithobates pipiens. NCBI lineage: Eukaryota > Metazoa > Chordata > Amphibia > Anura > Ranidae > Lithobates > Lithobates pipiens. The sequence continues at coordinate 94,291,689 of NW_027507788.1, read as the reverse complement.
AAGAAAAGGTTACTGTAAAGTTGTCTGCATGCACTGTCTCTGAATGTAATATTAAGGGCGAGCTTCTGCCTGCTCACCAATCCTGGACATAACAGGGCTTGTGGGGAAAGGATATCCCAGAACAGGCTCTTGAAGGACCTGCAGTCAGATAAATAATGCCTGTCTGGCAACCCAACGACCCATGAGTTCAGCAGTGTCTGCGAGGGGGCATAGGTGAAAGTGGCTCCGAATAGCCACTTTACCGAGGAGAGGCCGGCGGCTGAGGATCTACCTTCAGGGATAAGGCTCCCTCACGGAAAGGCCCTTCACTCTCTCCAAGCTGCGGTGCTCACTCACATTAGCCAAAGGAGTCTGGTCTCTCGCTCCTGCAGCTGCAGATTAGGTATCCCAAGAGAGAAAGCCCCTCCCTTTACTGTTCTATTTATCTGCCCACCCAGAATTCTCTCTCTCTCCAGCCAGCTGGTACTTGTAGTTTGCAGCAGCTTTCCAGACTACATGTCCCATGATCCACTGCTTTCAATAGTGGTCTCTTACCCTCTGCAAATGATGCAATAATCCCCATGATGGCAAAAGCAACATAGCCATCGCTTGGCTACTCTCATATGATACCAGATTGTACGATATTCATTAAGATATTGCGGCGAAAAAAAAAATGGAAGAGCAAGACAACATTTTCATAGTTTGCTAGAAACGTTTGCAAGCATTTAATTTTTCACTGATGAGGCAGTTCTGATGGGCACTGATAGGTGGCATTGATCAGAAGCCACTGATGGGCATTGATGGGCAGCACTGATAAGTGATACTGGTGATGAGGCACTGACAGGTGGCACTGGCGAGCACTGATTAGCAGTACTAATGGACACTGGTAGGTGGCACAGCTGGGCACTGATTAGCAGCACTGGACGGCAGAGTGGGGACCGATGTAACAGAAGCCATTTAACGGTTGTGAGCATCCCAGAGGACTGTCAGCAAGAGGGGGGGGGGGGACACAGATAACAGTCTTCTGCTTACTTCTGTGATCAGCTGTCAAGGGCAGTGTGATTGGCCATTTACCCTGATCTGTAAGATCAGCCGAGCCCAAAGGACTCAGCAATTATACAATGCACTGTCCTGGCCCCTCCCTGCAAAGTAAGCCCATACTGCAGTCGCCTTTCAACTATAGCTTGGACAGGAAGAGGTTAAAGTCCAGTGTGTCCTCCTTTTACAGGTCTCTGATGTAACAAGTTAGCATATGGTGCCCATTATACTGACCCTCCTGCTCACTTAATATAAATAATCACAGTTGATCAGACGATTTTTTAATCACACTACTGCAAATAACCTGTGTGTACCCAGCCTAAAGGAGGCCATAGACGAGTCAAAAAACAAACAAAATGTATGCCGACTGTCCAATTGATTGTTTTTTCGGATCATTAGTGTGCTAGCTGCGACATGCAATTTTCGTGTCGCAATTAAAAGTGTCTGACCCAACATGCTGTTTTTTTTTTTGAAAATTGAAACAATTAAAGGCACAATCATACAAGCTAGTTTTGGACTGGTCTATGGCCTGTTTATCATCTCGTGTAAGCCCTTAACACTTAACCTTGCATCTCCCAAATCTAACACTAACCTAATACTTAAAGCAGAACTATAGGCAAAACTTTTTTTTCTTTTTGGATAAAGCAAGGCAGGGTTATAACCTGTCAGATTTTTCTTCGCCATCTGTGCCCCATTACGGATTTCCTTTCACTTCCTGTCCCATAGCCAAACAGGAAGTGAGAGGAAATCTCTTGGGGACCCCCAGGTCACCAGAACTAATGTCACCATTGAAGATTTCCCTTCTATTACTTTTCTGTGGACAACCCAAAATTTGGGATTTTGTTTTTACTTTCACTTTCAATAACGGTAAACAGAACAAATAGAAAAGAAAAAAAAAGGAACAGAGCGGGACTATTGCGGTGCTGTACAGTCAATTTAAAAAGGGATGGCCCCCTCAAAAGGGAGTGCAAAGACAAAAACACTCTATAATGTAAAAATAGAAAAAAGCTTTATTATACATAATAATTAAAATATATTCAAATTTCAAAGTTACCAATACCAATACAATAATTAGGGGTACAATGTCCACACTTGGTCAATTAAGTCAAATGGAAATATACTTGGCTGTTCTGATGGAGTCCCAACATGCTTCGCCCAAACAACGGCTTCTTCAGGGGAGCCAGTAATTGACATAAAGTAGTTGTAATAAAAAGAATTCACTGTGGATAAAATGCAACAAAAACTGTGGATTAGATCTCAAAGATACAGTGCAGCCCAAACCCTTCATGCTCACACAATTTATAAAGAGATATCAATGAATTTCGAGAGACTTGTGTCTGGGATAAATAATACGCCTACCTATCTCAGATATCTTTGAGATAGGTAGGCGTATTATTTATCCCAGACACAAGTCTCTCGAAATTCATTGATATCTCTTTATAAATTGTGTGAGCATGAAGGGTTTGGGCTGCACTGTATCTTTGAGATCTAATCCACAGTTTTTGTTGCATTTTATCCACAGTGAATTATTTTTATTACAACTACTTTATGTCAATTACTGGCTCCCCTGAAGAAGCCTTTGTTTGGGTGAAACATGTTGGGACTCCATCAGAACAGCCAAGTATATTTCCATTTGAATTAATTGACCAAGTGTGGACATTGTACCCCTACTTATTGTATTGGTATTTGTAACTTTGAAATTTGAATCTATTTTAATTATGTATAATAAAGCTTTTTTCTATTTTTACATTATAGAGTATTTTTGTCTTTGCACTCCCTTTTGAGGGGGTCATCCCTTTTTAAATTGACTGTACTGCACCGCAATAGTCTCGCTCTGTTCCTTTTTTTTCTCTTTTCATCTGACTAATTTGGGATGAGGTGCGTTGATAATTTTTTGCCCCGACCTGGTTTCTCTTCTTTCTCGGCTAGAACAAATAGAGAGGGCTAATATTCTTAACAGGGTGGCACAGACAGCAATACAAACTGACAAGTGTTCTAATACCTCTGCACTCTATCCAAAACTAAGAAAAAAGTTTTGCCTTTAGTTCCACATTAACCACCTAATAAAATGATGGTGGGTTTATCGGCACTCCTCGCCTCACACTGACATTGTGAGGTGAGGAGAGCCTATCAGCGGCATGATTGGCAGGAATGATGCCAAACAGTGCCCATCAGTGACACCAATGAGTGCCCATCAGTGCTGCCCATCATTGCCCATAAATAAAGCCTTTCAGCGCCCATCAGTGCCATCAGTACCCATAAGTGCAGCCTACCAGTGGCCATCAGTGCAGCCTACCAGTGGCCATCAGTGAAGGAGAAAATGTATTTAACCACCTCAGTGAACTTACACCCCCTTCCTGACCAGACCACATTTTCAGCTTTCAGCGCTCTCACAGTTTGAATGACAATTACTCAGTCATGCAACATTGTACCCATATGAAACTTGCGTCCTTTTTTCCACACAAAGAGCGCTTTCTTTTAGTATGGCGATACCACATGTGTGAGACTTTTACACAGGCTGGCCACATACAGAGCACCAACATTGAAGCAGTACCTTCAACCACCTATTACACTTTGAAGGCCCTGGAATACCAGGACAATGGAATTTCCCATAAAATTACCCCATTTTGGAAAGCAAACACCCCAACGTATAATCTGTGAGGCATAATAAGTCTTTTGAACGGTTCATTTTTTTCCAGAAGTTTTTGGAATATGTGAAAAAAAATTTAACCGCATTTTTTTTTTTTTAAGCAAAGTTGTTCATTTATACGATATTTCTAACACATAGCATGTATACAGCCAAAATTACACCCCAAAACACATTCTGCTCCTCCTCCCGAGTATGGTGATACCACATGTGTAGGACTTTCACAGCCTGACCACATACAGAGGCTGAACATTGAAGTAGTACGTTCAGGCGTTCTAGGAGCATAAATGACACATCTCATCGCACAAGGACAATGGAATTACCCACAAAATGACCCCATTTTGCAAAGCAAACACCCCAACATATATTCTATGAGGCATGGGCTGCAAATAGGTACTCGGGTACTCTGATGGCCTGGTGACTGGTATTTGGGTACTCTGAAGGGCGGTGATAGGTACTCAGGTACTCAGATGAACTGTGACAGGTACTCAGGTATTCTGATGGACTGTGAGTGACATGTACTATGAGGGGTGGTGACAGGTCCTCTTTATTGGGGGGGCAATCAGTGTGATTGATGTACACTGTAAGCGGTAACGAGATGTTACCGCAATCTCCTCCTCACACTCGATCGGTGTGTGAGGAGGAGAACCCGGTAACATCCCGTTACCGCGGTTTGTTTACATTTTAGTGATCGGCTGTGAAAGTATCACAGCCGATCACGTGGGTAAACAGCCGGCCAATGGCTGTTTACCAGCGTTGGTGACGAGCAATGTTCCCGGGGAACACGCCGTCACCGACGTGCAAGCACAGCGCGATCGTGCGCATGCACAGTGGGGGTGTGACCATCTGTGATTGCCCGTGACTTCATCACGGCCGATCACGTGGTTAACAGCCAACACCAATGGCTGTTCACCCCCTTCAGTGGCGAGCGGTGTCTCCGTGACACGCCGCCACCAAAGAAACAGGGATGCGCACGCACGATCACACGCATTCCATATTTAAACGTACAGTGTTGCATGACTGCGCAATTATCAAAGTGTGACAGCGCTGAAAGCTGAAAATTTGCCTAGGCAGACAGGGGGTAAACATGTCCGGTATTGAAGTGGTTAACCACTTCCGGACCGACACATGACGATGTACGTCAGCAGAATGGCACGTGCAGGCAAATTGGCGTACAGGTAAGTCCATTTGTATTTGCCGCCCTGCCATCACGTGTGCGGCGCCAGCGGCGCGTGCGCCGGTCGGGACTCCCATGAGTCCGGTCACATGGACTCGATCGCCGTGGGGATACCAGCGATTGTCTCACGGGGAGGCTGAACGGGGAGATGCCGATGTAAACAGCGTCTCCCTGTTCTGCATAGCAACAAGTGACACTGATCTCTGCTCCATGTGATTGGAGCAGAGATCAGTGTACACTAACACACAGCCCAGCCCCCCACAGTTAGCAACACGCCCCTAGGACACACTTAACCCCTACACTGTCACCCCCTGGTTAACCCCTTCACTGCCAGTGTAATTTACACAGGAATCAGTGCATTTGTATAGCACTGATTGCTGTATAAAGGACAATGGTTACAAAAATGTGTCAAAAATGTCCGACGTGTGTGAGGACAATCCCAAGGCCAGCAAAGTTATAGAAAAAATAGCCGGCAAAAAGCTCTCTCTTACGCCCCAAATATGTCTCCTATTCTACCCTTTACAAGATATCCCAAAGAACAACATTACCCTAATCCATACATTCCTAAGCACAATACATTGGGCCATAGCTTTTAATTGGCGCTCCACTACGGTACCTTGGCCCCAAATCCTTAACCGCATGATGAACATCAAACTTTCAGAAAGAATTCACCACATGCTATACGACTCAATGCCCCCTTACCAAAAGAAGTAGATGCCATGGGATACCGCTCTTTTAATTTAAGAGAGAATGGGAGATATAGGGTGAGAAAGGGGGAACCTAGGCTCAGCTTTTTACTATCTTCCACCCCCCCCGTCGCAACATTTAAGTATTAATCGCTATATAACCCTTCCCACCTCTACCACTTATATATAGTCAATAATACAACAATGTGCAAATTTACAGATTCTTTTCTATTATTCAATTAACCATAATCCTTGATTTATTCCTGTACTACATTTATTGTTATTATTATATACTTTTATACCTCTACCTTCGCTTAACTGTTTTATACTCTGACCTTACAAATAATAAAAATCGTTTGTAAACAAAAAAAATGTCTGACGTGTCCGCCATAATGTCGCAGTCACAATAAAAAATAAATAAAAAACATTTAAAAAAAAAATTGCTGATCGCCGCCATTACTAGTAAAAACAATTTTTTTTAAAAAAATGCCATAAAACTATCCCCTATTTTGTAAACGCTATAAATTTTGCGCAAACCAATAAATAATCGCTTATTGCGTTTTTTTACCACATACATACCAAAAATATGTAGAAGAATATGTATCGGCCTAAACTTAGGAAAAAAAATGTGTTTTTATATATTCTTGGAGAATATTTATTATAGCAAAGAGTAAAAAATAATGCGTTTTTTTTTTTCAAAATTGGCACTCTATTTTTGTTTATAGTGCAAAAAATAAAAACCGCAGGGGTGATCAATTACCACCAAAAGAAAGCTATTTGTGGGGAAAAAAAACTCTATTTTGTTTGGGAGCCACGTCGCACGACAGCGCATTTGTCAGTTAAAGCGACGCTGTGCCAAATCGCAAAAAGTGGTCTGGTCTAAGCCAGCAAAATGATCCGGACTGAAAGTGGTTAAAGAAAGCCTTAACACAAATGAGCCATATTCTGTTGCATGCTAACCTCCTTCTGCTTCAGGAGCCTCCATTGCACATGATATGAATACATGCAGCTTTCATCTCGAAGCACCATGATAAACTGACCAGGTCCAAATGGAAGACCATAATGCTGAACTATCAAAACAACATGAAGAGAGTCATTAGTGAGTAGTTAAACCCATCAGCTTCTACCTACAGTAAAACCTAGGACTGCAAGTGTAGCAAGGTCTCAGACCTCCTTTAGTCTAATGAGAACCTCCAGAGCCAGGGACAGCTGACATCTTTCTGTATAGAGTGGGTTGCAAGGCATAGTGGGTGTAATGCAAAGTAGATTCATGGGTGCTAGACACTTCTTAAATGCAAAGAGATTTATTTTCTCTTGAACAGAACTATAGGAGAGAGGGTTTAGGGCCAGGACACCCTTAGGTAGTTGCAATGTTAATTTTCAGACTACAAGACTTCTACAGGTAGACAGCCATGCAGGGAAAGGCATCCAGCAAGACACATCTGCATATGTAGGATTGCCGTCGCCTTTGGCAACAGTCTTTTAACAGTTTCTAACAAAAGTTGTAATAAACTTCTTTACTTCTTCTACAATCACTTCTTGAAGATCTTTACTCAATCTGAGCTCCCAGTCTCTCTCACTAGACTTGCTGATCCACTGCCACTGGACTCCCTGAGCTTTTCCAATCTTCACACTCAGTATCTTCCTCAAGCGTCAACCCTGCTTCCCTGCTGGGCCCCTAGCTTTCTCATTCCAGATACTCAAGCGTCACCCCATTGGCTGGGTCCCTAGCTTGGCACCTGCTGAATTTTCCAGATTCTTCGGCATCCCCGGTTGTTGAGAAATACGGCTCTGGTACTTGTTTCAGCTGCTCACTGTGGTCCCTGGTAATAAGGTGGTTGGTCCCTTAGTGGCAACAGCTTCCCCTCCAACCACGACAGGTTCTCCGGCTGTCAGAACTATCACTCACTTCTGGTTGGGCTGAAAGCCACAATCCCAATCCTACGCTGCTCTCGTGTCTTGATAGGCCCTCAGACAGCCTAGTAGCCAGATGTCCCCGGGATAGGCCCAAACTCCAACCTAGCAGCCCGGGCAGCACAACACATGTCCACCCAGACAGTCATCCAGGTGGCAAAGAACATCACCTGATCACCGGACCCCACCCAAATATATAGGCTCTCCCAGCAGACCAAAGGGATTTACGAAAAACCCTGCATATTGGCTGAGATACCGCATAGACGCCTAAACTGTCCTTGCTTTTCCCTTTTCTTATCTAATGTCACTAGGTACCCAGCCAGCTTGGGCAGAAGAGAGAAGTGCAGGTGAACTCAATTGATCCCTAACAATTGGCCAAGGCAAATACACCTGGCATGTAAATTTAGGAGAAACTCTGCCTAGACATCAGGGTGCTACAGGAGCATAAATCCATTCTAGAAACATGCTTGTAATCCAAAGCACTTGTATATCAAACCTAATTTCCCCAAAAGAGATAGTGGAAACTCAGATGATTCGTTCCACAACTTATTCATGGGTCTTTCTGTTTATAGTATATATAAAAAGATTATAGCAATGTGATTTTTCATGGTTACACAACCTGTCAATTCACAAATGGCAGCCTCCATATAGGGGATTAGAAGAAAAATACAGAAGGAGCTATAGAGTATAAAAGAGAAGTGCCTCCAAGTGTAGCAATATGGTTACATTTAATAAAAGGTACAGCATTTAGCAACTCACATGGTTGATGTTTAAAACAGGCACATCTAAATATGCAGGCATCTGGGGCAAAGCTGTCCACATAAACCGTCCTTTGCACCGCCGGCTCTCACCGCTGTCAGTCTGCAATTTTGACTGGGAAGATTACCCTGCAGTAGAGCGTTCTGAAAGCGAGGCTTGAAGCGCTCATGGAGCGCAGCATAGAAGGGACGACGTCAATGGTGGTGTGGAGGATGGGCTATGTGGACAGTTTTAGCCCGGATACCTGCATACATAGATATGCCTGTTTTAATCATCAACCATGTAAGTTGCTAAATGTTTTACCTTCATTAAATGTAACGATATTGCTGCGGCGCCTCTCTTCTCTTTTATACTCAGTTGTGACGCAACGCTACTTGTATAATCAAGTCAAAATGTATCCAAAAATGTTGCTCGTCCTGCAAAACACTCTCAAACCAAGTTGCTCTCAAACCAAAGTTTTACTGTATACAAAAACGACAGTCTATGTATTCAAAAAGAATGGACACTACACTCAGCATTTTTGTAAAGCAGTTATAGCCGGTGTAGACATGTTAGAACTATGCATACTGTATGTACTGTTCTACTCTCAGACTCAGTTCCAGGTAGACACACTACATACAGAGTATATTTAGAATGACAATGCAGATTTGGGAGTGACCAGCAAGAATTTCCTGCTCTTCATTGTACAATTACCATCAAAATCACAGCTGGGATCTTTTCAAACGTCTTTCATTCCAGTTGTTGCTAGAACATAGACTTCAAACTAGACTGTCCCCTCCATGATCCCCAAATACCAGAAAGGGAACCCACATTGCTATAACTAAGAATGCTCTGACTATCAGACTGAGTATATCAGGGTATCCTGCACCAATCAGATTTCATTTTGATGGATCTTCTGAAGAAATGGTTTCTTATTGTTGGCTGAGGGTACCACTCTTTGCATATCACAGTTTGAATATATCCTATAGACATATTCAGTAATTCATTGCAGAGCACAATGAAGATGCACACAGTAAAGCAATCCATTTAGAATGTCATGTGCTGTACTTATGCAAGCTATTTCGATTTGAGCAGAGACATCTATTCATTTATATTGCATATGTAGCACTAACCCCGAAGGAGCTGGTGAATTTTTGTGGGCTTACTGATTACCTCTTCCACCTCATACTCGTTGTCCTTGTCTAGGGGTTCCCAGGGTTGATAACCCAGTAACTGTAGAGACCAACACTTGGATTCCTTGTTAGGATTTTTTATTTTGCATAAAAACAGTTGAACAAACTCAGTCTCTAAGTTGGGAATAGAGGATATCAGGGTACAGTTTAGCTCAGGTGCTTGGAACTGCTGACTTCAATAAAAGTCTCTCTCTATGTACACAATCCAGGGAAAAGCTGCTCGCAACTGGACTCTGACTGTTGGATAAACGTTTGGGTTTAGCAGCCAACAGTTAATTCTAGCATTCAAAGTCTCTCACACAGACTTGGTTGGAAACTTGGAAGAGTAGAAGTAGGAACGTTTCTTACTGTACCAGAATCTTTCAGCCGGTCTGGTGATATGTTAAGAATTGTGGATTCAATGTCCATAGCAGCTCAGCTTCCAGGGTCTTACCGAGCGAGCAGCAAGCCTTGCGTGGCTCTCTCACTTTTGATTGCGTGTAGAGTTGCTGGGCCTCTCCAAAAGCCGAGACCGCACTGGAACACCTTAGAATCCTCCTTCCAGTTACTGTGCCTTGAACTAGCCAGTTCTTAGGCTCGGAAATGGATGGATCTGCACCCCAGGCCATGAGGGCCACTGTGGGCTGGTCAGGAGGACCAGGACCACAGAGTCAGCAACAACTTCTGGACCGAAACCCAGAACCACGTGACTTCGGCACTTTAAGTATCACTTTTCGGATTACGCAGTGAGACAAACGCGCCCACTGATTGGTTCCGAGATAGAGATTGGTACCCAATGCGTCCAACCAGACTGCGTTCCATAGCCTCCCATAAGTGTACAACCCCCCCTATGATGAGGCAGAACTTCTATACAGCCCAGCCAAACTGATGCCAAAATACAATTTAGCACATTTAGTCCCAAAACTCATTACAGTTTTGGGCAAAAACTAAATTTAAACTTATAGCGCGGTGAACTCGTTAGGAGTACTGGCGCTATACATATTACAAGTGACCAGATCTGAGTCTGTAGATCTCCTCCAACTTTGTCTGTTTGTCCCATATTAGCAACTAATGTCCATCAACCACTTGACCTCTGGAAGATTTATTCCCCCCACCCCCCTTATGACCAGGCCACTTTTTTTTTTGCAATATGCCACTGCATTGCTTTAATTGTCAATTGCGCAGTCATGTAGCACTGCAAATAAATAACATTTAAGTATTTTTTTTCCCACAAATAGAGCTTTCTTTGGGTGGTGGTATTTGATTGCCACTGTGTTTTTTTAATTTTTCATGCTAAAAATAAAATAAAAAGGCTGCCAATTTTGAAAAAAGACAATATTTTTTACCGTCTGCTAGAAAACATACACAAAAAAAAAAAAAAATCAAATTTCTTCATAAATTTAGGCCATTATGTATTCTGCTACATATTTTTGTTAACCACTTGCCAACCAGCCACCGTCATTATATGGCGACAGGTTGGCTCGTTCCCGCAAATCGCTGTAGCTATACGTTGGCTCCTTGAAGAGCCATATATACACTTATTGCAATCTTTTTACCAAAGATATGTAGAAGAATAAATATTGGCCTAAACGGATAAAGACATTTTTTTTTTGGGGGGGGGGGGGGAGGGATATTTATTATAGCAAGAAGTACAAAAAATATTGTTTGTTTTTTTCAAAATTGTTGCTCTTTTTTGTTTATAGTGCAAAAAAGAAAAAACGCAGAGGTGATCAACAATACCATGCACCCAAAGTGCCGTTGCTACTACTTTTCTGGTGGTGTACACAATACAGTACCCCCATAGTTATTACACTTCTGTTGGTGTACATAGTACCGTGCACCCATAGTGCATTTGCTACTACTTTTCTGGTGGTGTACACAGTACACAATACAGTTTAGTGTGATGTTGCAAAACAAAATCCCCATTATGTCCATAAGGCCACCAAGGAGAGGCAGATGCTCACAGGCCACTAAAAGAGGGAAAGCAGACTCTGTGTCTACAGGCAACACTACTGGTCAAGGATATGGTGCATCTTCTTTTTTTTATGCTGCTGGGACAGGGGCAGAAAAATTGGGCCTCTGGTGGTGTGCCATAACACTATAACCCCTCATAGATATACTCTTGTTGGGTGTAGGAACGGGCCCTGCTGTAAAATATTAGATCAGAAATTGTAATTACATGCCCCTGTTAAACAGGGACAGAAAAATTAGGCCTTAGGCAGTGGTGGTGGTGCCTTAAACCAAAAATATTGTTGGAAGCTAGCATCATCAAGATTGAGGAGGAATAGGATAGTCACTCTGGAATAGGTCTTCAAGGGATCCCACATCCAAAGAAAAAGCAATCAGTTACATCAGCGTTAGGTGCTTGATAGCTCCTGCTGATCCAAGACTGATTCATTTTTATGAACGTGAGCCTATCAAGGGAGTCTGTGGACAGGCGCACTCTTTGATCCATTACAAGTCCCTCCAGCAGCACTGAATGTGCATTCAGAAAGAATGCTGGATGCAGGACAGGCCAGTAAATCAATTGCATATTGAGCTAGTTCTGGCCAGTGGTCCATCCTCAAGACCCAGTAACCCAGTGGATTCTCTGTTGGCAAGGTCTCCAAGTCTGCTCTTGCCCCAAGATATTGTGCAGGCAGCACAGTGGTGTAGTGGTTAGCACTCTCACCTAGCAGTAAAAAAGGTCACTGGTTCGAATCCCAACCACAGCAGTACCTGCCTGGAGTTTGCATGTTCTCCCTGTGCTTACGTGGGTTTCCCCCGGGTACTCAGGTTTCCTCCCACACTCCAAATACATGCAGGTAGGTTAATTGGCTTCTGTCCAAAATTGGCCCTAGTGTAAGAATGGGGACCTTGGATTGTGGGCTCCTTGAGGGTAGGGACTGATGTGAGTGTGCAATGTACAGAGATAGGGGACAATTGTAGACACTCACTCAGGTTGAACTGGATGGACTGGTGTCTTTATTCAACAATATTCACTATGTAACTATATTCCTGCACCATGTAATGCAGACGCTGGTGATGGTTGCTTGAACCAATCAGACCTTTATGTGCTGAGCACTGAAAAATTGTCTAAAGGCATCGGTCAGCTGGCCACCTGCTCTTCTTCTGACTTAAAGAAGCTGTCATGGTTATGCAGTAATCTGTCTGTCAGCTTACCTCTCCTCTATGTGTTCACCTTTAGAGGCCAGCCACTCTCATCTGGCTACTTAAATAATCTCTCCTCAAAGCATGGCTCCACCCCAGCCCCTATCAGGGAACTCTATATTAATCTATGTACTGTAAGCCTGCCTTGCTGATCAACATTTGTGTTTTAACTTCTGTGTGCATCATGCAGTGTCTTCTGTGTCTGATTCCAGTTAACGATCTTGGCTTGTTCTCAACTATACCTGCCTGCTTGTGACCCTGACCTTTGGCATGTTCTATGTTTATCCTTGTCTGCTAGACTCCCTGATCTTTGGCTTATTACCTTACTATCTCTGTCCTTCCGTAGCCTACTGTGAGCATGAGCTGGGAGACCCTGGGGGGGTCGCGGCCTGGAGCCAGTTGCAGCCCAGTCCATCCTCGCCACTAGAGGCTCTGGTGAACACCTGCTGCCTCTTATACTCCACACCCTGGGGTATCTTACACTCTAGCCCAGTGGGATCCGTATTGATGTTCCAGTGGACCTGCCTTCCTTAACCACCTAGACTCCCATCTGCAGCAGTCAGCCGTAGGGTCCACTAGCTTGACGGTGCACTCCTGACCCCAACGGTGTGCATCTGTCACCTGGCCTCAGGTGACCTGACAGAAGCCTCAGTAACACTTTGTCCAGCACCAGGAAATACTAAGGATCATATGATCCGTAACAACCTCCTCCTAGTCACGTACAACTGCTTGGGTTTCTGGGGACTGAAAACCATCCCTTGAAGACTGTTGCTGAGTGTTATCCTCCACGTCCATGCTGACACAATCCTCCTCCTCCTCCTCCTCTTCCTGTTTGTTTGGAGGGCCGAAGGAATACTATCTGATTAAAGGGGGCATTGAGAGGTACTGCTGTTCTGCCTCAAGTGCCCTGCCCATTATTCCATGAAGCGTGTGCTTCAACAGGAAGACAATTTGAGTACGGGGTTCCTCTTAATATCCATACCAGACCCAAAGGGCCCGGTAATGGGCTTTGGGGGGGGGGGGGCAAGGGGGCAACATTACATTACAGCCGTAAGAAGTTTTAAATTACTTTTTTCCCTTTAGAAATGTAATTTTGTGCAGGGACTGTTGCACAATATTTCACTTTTATTATTTCACTTTAAGCATTATTAAAATCACTGCTCCCGAAAAAACGGCCGTTTTAAAACCTTTTTTTTGCATTGATTCATGTCCCCTGGGGCAGGACCCGGGTCCCACTTTTTAGGACAATAACTTGCATATTAGCCTTTAAAAATAGCACTTTTGATTTTTCACGTTCAAGTCCCATAGACTTTAATGGGGTTTGCGTGTTTTCACAAATTTTTGGTCTGTTCACATGTTCTGTCACGAACCGAACCGGGAGGTGTTTGGCTCATCCCCAGAGCTAATCTGAGTAAAGGTAACCAATCCAATTTCAAGTGTCATATTGTGCTTTATTTATCATTTATTATTTTTATTTTTATTCAGAATTTATATAGCACCAACAGTTTATGCAGCGCTTTACAACATGTGCCTCTGCTAAGTGTGCCTCTGCTCTTGGGCACATTCGCAGGTTTTTAATCCCTAGAAAGCAGCTTGAATGTAGGATTGAGAGCTATATTGCTCTTAAATCTCAGTTATTGCTCTCTAGTTGAAGCAATGGTGGTAGCTATTGCGCTCTACCTGAAACAAGGTGATATATAAATAAATTAAAAACAAAAAACATTTTTTTTTTTGTAAATTATTTGGTGCCTGATATCAATCTGTCATACTTAAATCAGAATTCATCATATCTTATAACCATCACAATGTTAGCAATAATATCAAACATAAATGTTCAAGAAAAATAAATACGCTAATCAAAATACAATCTAAAGTGCTAGTGCTCAAGTGCAGAAAAATTCTCTGTGTTAAATCCAATTGCTATGGTGAAATATTATCAGTTTATATTACTGTCCATAAAACCAAAAATATCTTGAAAAAATTTCCAAACAGTTTTATAGTGACTTCTGCTCAGTGCTTCATAAATCCTGGATATAGACCGGTGTGATTTCCGTGCATAAATCAAATTGCTGCACTCACCAGCTCCCCTGCCCCTGCAGGGGTTACAGCACCTCCACAGTGTGAGCCCCTGTGTCGCTATGTAAAGCTGGTCCAATTGCTTCTTAGTTTATTCTCACTACATTTGCATTAAATGAAAGATAAAATATCCATAGTGTGATATTGTAACAAACTTTAAGCTTTATTAAATCCAAAGAAAACTACTCACAGTGTTTCAGAGAAAACAAGCGCTATGAAATACATTCACTGCCACCGTCTATGTACGTCTATGGCCATGCCCTACACATTTCGTCATTAGACGCCATCTGGAGCAGCCATCTTAGTACACCTCTCTCGTCTTATAGGGTGTAGTGCACATACCGCGCGGGCGTCAAAACGCCATCTTGTTAACTGGAAAATGGAATCTCAATAGAGACCGACTGCTTTCAAGTATGCGGAAGGGTATTGCATTACATCCAGCTCCTTTTCTTGTTGCTAAAACAACTTTGCAGTGGCATTAAAGATCGTTAATTATATAAAACTGTGTACAGCGCATACAAGTATCCAGCGGCCAGTTGCAGTGAAAACATGCCTTTGTAAAAAATCCCAAAAATATATATGCATTAAAAACATAGATTTGAACGTAAGAAATTAAAATAAAAAATAAAAATATAAAAAGTTTTTAAACTCCTTATAATCATAATGTAAATAATCAAAAAATACAGTCCATGCTTCACATAGAAATATAAGCAATAATCCCAGTAATAATCCCAGTACCAATAATTATAACATTCAGGTCACTACGAAACCAAAAATCTTGTCTAATAAAGATAACAAAAAGAAACATCATATCAAAACCCCCACTGCAGTACCATCTACTGCAACCCATCAAAAGAAGGATCCTAATGTCAAAAAATCCACTCTAAATCCCTCTCCTCCCATATTAGACTTTGGTATTGGCCATCTCAATATCATATCATCTAAAAACGCTAATATCTCCAAGAAGCACAATGATCATATCACCCAGAACACCGGTTTACCCCCAACAGGGTCTACTGATGTCACGTTACCCTTCAATTTACCTATAGGAGTTACTACACCATCTACCTCTCCCCTTAATGTTCAGAACCCTTCTACTTCCGAGCCACATTTGCCTTTTTTTAGTTAAAACCCCCCTCCACTGCCAAAAAAGAAAACTCATAGACAAGGCAGAAGAGGGGGGAGACATAGATACAAAGAGGCGCGAGAAGTTGCGCAGACTGTGAAAATATTTAATCTCTCGGATCATAATCTATCAGCTTCTGATTTATCTTTACTAGCCCGAGGCCTCACTTTTTCCCCGACCTCCTTACTCAATCCGTTTACTCTATTTCTAGATCTTAACAGATTTGTTAGAAACATCACCATATAACGCCATTTTAACATCCAAAACAATAAGAAATACATAAAAGATGCAATGGCAGCCAACTCTGATAACTCCCAAACAAATCCCAGTACCAATGTCAATATCCCTGCTCCTTTAGAATCACCCGAACTTCAAGCACTTGAACAATTGGAAGAATTGTACAATGAAGATGACCCAATACATCATGATGATGATCTCGCAGACTTCTTAACTCAATACCTACCCACCTCCCCTCCCATACAACACACCAACTTCAAACCTAAGTCTATTTTTTACCCTACTTTTTCCAAGGGGCCATACGTTCAAACTTTTTATCAAGTTGTCTACTCAGACATGCTAAAGATGTGCCAATCATCTAAATCGTAAACTCGCCCATCATCCAATCTAACCTCCGCTGAACGTACTTCTCTTAAATCCCTTACTGACAATAAATCCATTGTAATCAGACCAGCTGATAAAGGAGGTAGCATTGTAGTCCTAAATCGTACCGACTACATACAAGAAACAACCAGACTCCTCTCAGACACCTCAACTTGCAAGAGACTACACAAAGACCCCTTACCAGAATTTATGATAGAAGCCCACCTGATCATCGATCGAGCTACTAACGATGGGGTCGTCAGTACTGCTGAAGCTGCCTTCCTTAAAGCGGAGGTCCACCCTAAAGTGGACCTTCCGCTCATCGGAACCCTCCCCCCCTCCGGCGCCACAATTGGCACCTTTCAGGGGGGAGGGGGGTGCAGATACCTATAACAGTACAGGTATCTGCACCCACTTCCGGGATAGCTCTCTGCGGAAAGGGGCGTCGATTACGCCCCTTTCCGCAAGTGCCCGCCCCTTTCCGCAAGTGCCCCGCTGCCTGCTGGGAAACACACAGATCCCAGAGGCAGCGGGGACCGACCTTATTGCGCTGCGCGACTCGCGCATGCGCAATAGGGAACCGGGAAATGAAGCCGAAAGGCTCCATTTCCTGGTTCCCATACCCAAGATGGCGGCGGCAGCACACGAGAGACGATCTAGAGATCTGCTTCGGGTGCCGACATCGCGGGCTCGCTGGACAGGTAAGTGTCACTATTTTAAAAGTCAGCAGCTGCAGTATTTGTAGCTGCTGGCTTTAAAAAAAAAAAAAAAAAAAAACGCAGAGTCCCGGCGGACTCCCGCTTTAAACATGACTTCTACCAAAGACCCTATTTTTATTATTTATCAAAAATTCATAAGGACCCTGTACATCCTCCTGGAAGACCTATAGTGGCAGCAATGGATAGTGTCACCAGCTATTTCTCCATCTATCTCGATCACTTTCTGCAAAACATAGTCCAAAACATAGTCCAAAACCTACCTTCCTACATCAAAGATAGCACTCACTTATTGAATACTCTGCAACCCTACTCTTGGGAGCCGACTTATCGTTGGCTGTCTCTTGACGTTGTGTCCTTGTACACATCCATTCCCCATGAAATTGGGCTGCAAGCCTTACAATATTTTCTCAACAACGAACCACAACTCAATCCCCGCCAAATCTCTTTTTTGATGGAAATACTAAAATTCTGTTTAACGCATAATTATTTAGAATCAGATGGGAATTACTATATCCAAACAAAAGGCACAGCTATGGGGGCTAGGGATGAGCTTCGTGTTCAAACATCGGCTGTTCGCCCGTTCGGCGAATTACGAACGTTATGGGCCGTTCGCACCAAATTCGTGTGGCGCTCACGGCCCACAATGCACTGCGATGCCGGCAGCGAGGAGAGCCATGATTGCCCACAGGCAGGATGCCTGTGGCCAATCATAGCTCAGGCTGTGTAGTACACGCCCCACACTATATAAGGCCACCAGCGCGGCGGCCTTGTGTAGTGTGTTGGCTTCTGTAGCAGTTAATGGGTGTTCTGTGTACCTTCAACACAGTATACACCGATCGTTATCGGCCGATTTTTCGTTCTTGCTCTTCTGTAGTGGTTGTCGTCTGCGTGCCCTGACCGCAGTATACACCGCTATATTCACCTATATATCTAGCGATATATCTATCTTTTATAATAGAGCTGTCAGTCAGTGTTAGGAGATTGTGCGTGCTCTGAACGCAGTATACACCGCTATATCCACCGCTATATCCACCTATCTAGCTAAATATCTTGCTCGTTTTAAATAGAGCTCTCAGTCAGTGTTAGGAGATTGTGCATGCTGTCTGCGTGCTCTGAAAAAGACGGACGGCAAAACAAATTATACAGGGGTGATAACCCTTCCCTATGTTTTCCAAAAAGCTTAAAAACAGTTTTTTTGACTGGAGCTACACTTTAAAAATGTACCAGTTGAAAATTACAAACCGATTCAACTTAACACAACAAACCTACACAGTCCCTGTCTTGTTTGCACCGCCTGTATACTGCTGTTCTGAGTATATAGGGCCTGGGGGCCACACGTATTTCCTTTTTTTAATATGGGTACGGGGTTCCCCTTAATATGCGTACAAGACCCAAAGGGGCTGGTAATGGGCAGGGAGGGCTACCCATGCCATTTTTCTCAATGATTTTCAACCATATTGCAGGAACCAGATATAACATTAAAACCGCAAGCAGTTTTAAATGACGTTATTTCCGTTAAATGTCATTTTGTGCAGGGACTGTTCTAAACACCAGAAACACGTGGCACTTCACAGGCATACTACAGACACCCCCCAGGCACCATATTTAAAGGAATATTTCACTTTTTTTTTTTCATTTTAATCGTCATTAACCACTTGAGATCCGCGCTATAGTAAAATGACGGCTACAGCGCGGATCTCAATTTCCGGGACTACGTCTATTGACGTCGTCCCCTTTAAGAGTTCCCCGCGCTCCCGGGAGCGCGCATCGGGGAAAATCTGTGTTGGCCGTGTCCGCTGGACACAGCCAATCACAGATCGCTGTAAACGGCCAATCACAGCGGCCGTTTACAGCGCGATCGCCTCCTCCAATGGGTAATGATCTCAAATGTAAACAAATGAGATCATCACCCATTGCCGAATGTGTCTCCTCACACAGCGATAGCGTGTGAGGAGACAGCGAACCGTGAGTCAGCTTCTCTGCCAGTCAGTTACAAATAAAAAGTGCCAGTAACTCTCAAAAACCCTGCCAGTGCCCAGATCTACCCTGCCAGTGCCCAGATCTACCCTGTCAGTGCCCAGATCTACCCTGTCAGTGCCCAGATCTACCCCCACCTGTGCCTACCTGTGCCCACCTGTGGCCACCTGTGCCCACCTGTGCACCGCCAGTGCCCACCTGTGCACCGCCAGTGCTCCATCTGTGCACCACCAGTGCCCATCTGTGCACCGCCAGTGCCCGCCAGTGCCAATCGGTGCCCATCTGTGCCTCAGCAGTGCCCATCTGTGCCGCCTAAGCAGTGCCCATCTGTGCCACCTCAGCAGTGCCCATCTGTGCCGCCTCAGCAGTGCCCATCTGTGCCGCCTCAGCAGTGCCCATCTGTGCCCATCTGCTGCCTTATCAGTGCACATCCGTGCAATAAATCAGTGCACATCTGTGCCGACCTATCAGTGCCCATCTGTGCCGCCTCAGCAGTGCCCATCTGTGCTGCCTCAGCAGTGCCCATCTGCCGCCTCAGCAGTGCCCATCTGCCGCCTCAGCAGAGCCCATCTGCCGCCTCATCAGTGCACATCCGTGCAATAAATCAGTGCACATCCGTGCAATAAATCAATGCACATCTGTGCCGACCCATCAGTGCTCATCTGCCGCCTCAGCAGTGCCCATCTGTGCCGCCTCAGCAGTGCCCATCTGCCGCCTCATCAGTGCACATCCGTGCAATAAATCTGCACATCTGTGCAATAAATCAGTGCACATCTGTGCCGACCCATCAGTGTCCATCTGTGCCGACCCATCAGTGTCCATCTGTGCCGACCCATCAGTGTCCATTTGTGCCACCTCAAAAGCGCCCATCTGTGCCACCTCAAAAGCGCCCATCTGTGCCACCTCATCAGTGCCCATCAGTGCTACAATGGCTAAACGCGTCTTTTCCGCTGAGGAGGCGTACCAAATTATTTCCGCGGCCGACGAGAGCAACAGGGAGCTCTCCTCTTCCGATTCCTTTTCGGATTCGGATTCTGAAGCCGACGTAACTTATGAGCCAGTCCTCAGCAGTGAAACACTGACTGATGAATCCGAGGAGGAAGATATCCGGCCCATCAAGCGAAGGCGTTCTAGTGAGGCAGTGCCGTCCACCAGCACCGCAGTGCCGTCCACCAGCACCGCAATGCCGTCCACCAGCACCGCAGTGCCCCAGCAAGAAAGGCCAAGTACCAGTGGGGTGTCATCTCAGCCCCAAAGGGTTAGGAGCCATGCTGGCCTTCCCTATGCCCTTCAGAACCCCTTGTGGCTTCCTCCTAATTCAGGAGAGGCCAATGTTCCCCCTTTCACCGCCCAGCCAGGAGTCCAGGTGGACACGGAGAATTTTAGCCCCATCGATTTTTTTAATTTAATTTTTACGGAGGACATGTTGGCGTCAATTGTGGCCCAGTGCAACCTGTATGCACAACAATTTATTTTTCAAAATCCGACCTATTATGCCCGTCCCTACGAATGGAGAGACCTAACGGTGGAGGAGTTCAAGCTTTTTTTAGGCCTCACATTTAATATGGGACTCAAAAAAAAAACCAATTACGTAC
Organism: Lithobates pipiens; assembly: GCF_037356315.1. NCBI lineage: Eukaryota > Metazoa > Chordata > Amphibia > Anura > Ranidae > Lithobates > Lithobates pipiens. The sequence goes on along the minus strand of NW_027507788.1, from coordinate 94,271,095 downwards.
CTACTGGTCAACCCACCCCCTCCACCACTCACCGCTCTTCTCCGCGGTAATGCCCAGAACCAGATATCAGATGATCCTGAGGTTCTTACATTTCAGTGACAATTCCCAATGCCTTCCACGAAATGATCCAAATTATGACCGCCTTTACAAAATTCGACCAATACTAAATTATTTTTCTGAAATATTCCCCAAATTGTTTACCCCGGACCAACACATATGTGTGGATGTGTCCCTTATTAAATTTAGTGGCAGGCTTAGGATGAAGCAGTTTATGCCCAGCAAAAGGGCCCGCTATGGGGTGAAGGTCTACAAATTATGTGACCGAGCCACAGGGTACACATATTCATTCATGGTGTACGAAGGGAAGGACACCCAGCTGCAGCCCCCTAATTGTCCGGACTACTTGGGATCCAGCGGAAAAATTGTTTGGGACCTCATATACCCCCTACTGGATAAAGGCTACCACCTCTATGTAGATAACTTCTACACATCTCTGCCCCTGTTCCACAACCTTCATCGGAAGAAGACGCCAGCATGTGGCACTGTAAAAAAGAATCGGAAGGGCTTTCCTCAAAGTCTGGTGAACAAGAAGCTGCGAAAAGGAGAAACCGCAAGTCTAAGAAACAAGGAGGTTCTGGCAGTGAAGTGGAGGGACAGAAGGGATGTGTATATGTTGTCTTCTATCCACAACGATACCTTCGTGGAAATCCCCAGAAGGAATGGCCCCGTAAAGAAACCCAAATGTATTTCCGAGTATAATTTGTTCATGGGAGGAGTCGACTTCAACGACCAAATGATGGAACCATATCTGGTCTCAAGACGGACATATCATTGGTACAAAAAAGTAGCAATTTATTTTTTTCAATTGGCCATTTACAATTCATATGTAATTTACAGCAACGCCACCCAAAACCCCAAACGTTTCTTTGGCTACCAGGAGGAAGTTTTCACAGCCCTCATTTTCCCAAACGGCCCACCAGAAAATATCAGATCAGACGTTGTTAGTCGACTCTCCGAGCGCCACTTTCCGGATAAAATTCCCCCCACACCAACAGGCAAAAGACGCCAAAAAAGATGTAAGGTGTGTACCAGAGCAGGAGTCAGAAGAGACACATCTTATTATTGTGCACAATGTCCTTCCCAACCAGGCCTCTGCATAGGCGACTGTTTTCGGCGTTACCATACTTCAATAAATTTTTAGTGAAGTATGGTAAACATAATCCTCAGTTCCTGCCTTCATACACCTTCACACCCCTTATGCCACTGCCTGCTTTGTAACTGACCCTGGCTTGTTATTTGACCACTCTTATGCCTGCCGATTCTGTACATACCGCTGCCTGATCTGGAACTGACCCTGGACTGTTATTCGACCACGCTTCTGCCTAACGATTCTGTACATACCTCTGCCTGATCTGGAACTGACCCTGGACTGTTATTCGACCATGCTTCTGTCTAACGATTCTGTATATATCTCTGCCTGATCTGGAACTGACCTTGGACTGTTTGACCACGATATTTGCCTGCCTCTTGGACTGATCTTGTATTCTGCAACTGGACTAGTGGGATTCAACACGGGGTCTCACATATGTGAGGGGCTCCAGTATAGTTTTTCTGGAAGAAGAAAACAATTTTCTTTGTTTTCTTATTCCTAGATTAGGGTCTGGAGACTCGGAGGCTTCAAAGAGATTTGGGAGGGAGAAGCCTCTACCCCTATCCCCATTCTGTCCTGAACGAGGCTCTACTTCTGTCTGCTGCCTGTAGGACTTACTGCCATCATGCCGCACTGACCACACCACAAGGACCTGCCTACTACCAGGACCAATATTTTTGGCACTGCTGACATCTCTGCACTAACCCTGGACTGTAATATGGACAGTATCCCTGCCTGCTGCCTGAAAAACTGTGTTCGCTGTTGCTGACCAAGTCCCTGCCTGCTGCCTGGACCAGTGATATCCTCCTGTGGACAACTGCGCTTCTAAAACCACAGGTAATCTTTTCTTTACCCTTTGCTCAGCATAATGTATTTGGGGGTATAATTCTTGGTATGTGCAGGCTATGTGTCCCTGGAACGCCGACGGTGTTTCTTGCATGTTGCGCCTCTGTATTTGGCCAGGCTGTGTAAAAGTCTCACACATGTGGTATCGTTATACTCAGGAGGAGTAGTAGAACGTATTTTGGGGTGTTATTTTTGCTATGTAAATGCTATGCGTTGGAAATATCTTATAAACGGACAACTTTGTGTAAAAAAAAATGCGTTTTCATTTTTTTCCACATTTTCCGAAAACTTCTGGAAAAAAATGAACCATTGAAAAGACTCATTATGCCTCATAGATTATACGTTGGGGTGTTAGCTTTCCAAAATGGGGTCATTTTCTGGACGTTTCCATTGCCCTGGTGTTCCAGGGCCTTCAAAACTGTAATAGGTGGTTGAGAAATGAAATGTGTAATTTATGCTCTTAGAATGCCTGAAGGTGCTACTTCAAAATTAGGCCTCTGTATGTGGTCAGGCTGTGTAAAAGTCTCACACATTTGGTATCGTTATACTCAGGAGGAGTAGTAGAACGTATTTTGGGGTGTTATTTTTGCTATGTAAATGCTATGCGTTGGAAATATCTTATAAAACGGACAACTTTGTGTAAAAAAAAATGCGTTTTCATTTTTTTCCACATTTTCCGAAAACTTCTGGAAAAAAATGAACCATTGAAAAGACTCATTATGCCTCATAGATTATACGTTGGGGTGTTAGCTTTCCAAAATGGGGTCATTTTCTGGACGTTTCCATTGCCCTGGTGTTCCAGGGCCTTCAAAACTGTAATAGGTGGTTGAGAAATGAAATGTGTAATTTATGCTCCTAGAATGCCTGAAGGTGCTACTTCAAAATTATGCCTCTGTATGTGGTCAGGCTGTGTAAAAGTCTCACACATGTGGTATCGTTATACTCAGGAGAAGTAGGAGAATGTATTTTGGGGTGTTATTTGTGGTATGCACATTCCGTGTGGGAGAAATAAGCTATTACAATGAAAATTTTGTGAAAAAAAAAAAAAAAAAAAAAATCGTAATTTTGCAAAGAATTATGGGAAAAAATGACAACTTAAAATAACTAACCATGCCTCTTACTAAATACATTGGAATGTCTACTTTCCAAAAAGGGGTCATTTGGGGGGCATTTGTACTTTCCTGGCTTGTTAGGGTCTCAAGAATGTAGATAGGCCTTAGTACATCAGATGTGATCTTTTTTTGCAAATCTTTATGATTTGCACCATAGCTTGTAGACTCTATAAATTTCACACAGATCATATAATATGCAAAAATTTGGGTTATTTTTACCAAAGATGTGTAGTAGTATAAATTGTGGCCAAAATTTATGAAGAAAAATTGCTAATTTGCTAAATTTTGTCACAGAAACGAAGAAAAATTCATTTTTTTTCAAAATTTTCGGTCTTTTTTCATTTATAGCGCAGAAAATAAAAAACCGAGAGGTGATCAAATACCACCAAAAGAAAGCTCTATTGGTATGAAGAAAATGACAAAAAAATCATTTTGGTTACAGTGTTGCATGACTGAGTAATTGTCATTCAAAATGTGAGAGCACTGAAAGCTGAAAATTGGTCTGGGACTGAGGGGGGTTTAAGTGCCCAGTAAGCAAGTGGTTAAAAATCAGTGCTCCCGCCAAAACGGCCATTTTTAAAAGTTTTTTTTGCAGTGACCCATGTCCCCTGGGGCAGGAGCCAGGTCCCCAAACCCTTTTTAGGACAGTATCTTGCATATTAGCCGTTAAAATTAACACTTAATTTCGAACGTTCGAGTCCCATAGACTTCAATGGGGTTCTAACGTTCGTACGAATTTGGGGTCCGTTCGAAAGTTCTGGTGCGAACCGAACCGGGGGGTGTTCGGCTCATGGGGGCAAATTTTGCTCCCAGCTATGCCAATCTTACAATGGGTCTCTGGGAATCATTATACATACATACATACATACCAACAATCCCTTTGCTGCAAACATAATATTCTACGGTCGATACATAGACGACATAGTCATCATCTGGGACGGCCCTGAAGGCCTCATCCCACCTTTTGTTCACCATTGTAATAACAATGACATGGGTTTATCCTTCACCTCCGTCACAGATGGTGATACTTTGGCATTCCTGGATTTGGAACTCTTCCATAAAAGCAACATGATCTGTGCCTAAAACTACACAAAACCTACCTCTGGAAATTCTTACCTACACTTTGACAGTTGCCACCACCCTAAATGGCTAAAAAATATCCCAAAAAGTCAATTCTGTCGTCTCAAGCAGAACTGTACATTAAAACAAGACTTTATCTCCCATGGTCAAACTCTGATAAAAAAAATTCAAGAGACATGTCCTCATGTATCACTTCCTACCGAGACTCGCAACACCAACACCGCTCAGCCGATAAGATGTCACCAAATTCCATAACAGGTTTAAGACAATGGAAAAGATCATCAAAAGACATTGGTCTATCCTACAGGAAGATCCTCATCTCAAACACAGTCTAAGCGACAAACCGGTCATTACCTACAGACGTGCCAAAAACATCAAATCACAAATAGCACCCAGCAAAATCAAAAAATCCGGTCCTCCAGCCAATACCCTTACTACTTTCTTCGATATCAAAGGCATGTACCAATGTAAAAAACCTCTATGCCTCACTTGTGCCCATGTCAACCATAAACAAAAAAATATTTTTCACAAGGGGAAACAATACCCCATTTCTGAATTCTTTAATTGCAGTTCCGAGTATGTAATATATTGCCTTACTTGTCCCTGCGGCCTACTCTATGTAGGCCGCACCATACTTGCACTTCGGAAAAGATTTGGCGAACATCGCAATCTAATTGAGAAAGTTAAGGATAAACATAGTGTCCCCAGACACTTCAAAGAATATCATGAACAATTATAGGTTTACGTGTATGGGTGATAGAATCTATTCCTTCAACATTTCCAATCGCTGAACGCTATAAACGTCTATGCGAAAGAGAAAATGACTGGATATATAAAATTAGACACTTTAGCCCCTGGGGGCCTAAACGAGGGAATCAAAATCAACATTCTCTTATGAAATACATGTATTTATTTATTTATACTTATTAAAAAATCCTTTTTAAAAAAAAATATTTTTCTATATATATATTTTTTTTATATTTGTGTGATTCCCCCAATCCCTCCTTTTTCCTTGTCCAATAAGCATGAATTTAGTTTTCTGTATGCATATGTTTACATTAATATGGTGACTTGTACATCTATGACATCTATTATACCGATCTTCCTTCTCACATGCGTACGGTTTCACAGGCGTCCATTTACCCCGAACACTGTATCTTTCCCTTTCCTTTTTTTTTTTTTTCCATTCTTATTTCTATTTTTTATTTTTATTTTATTTTATTTCTTTATTTTTTTATCGACAAGCATATATATATATATATATATATATATATATATATATATATATATATATATATATATATATCCTTTGCCCACCCATTCTTTGTTTACTCCAGTTTTGTGTCTCTCAATACTATCTAAGTGTCAATCTTTTTCCCCCATCTCATAACTTTATTGCTCACTGCCGTCATGACCACTGCAATGCAGTCCCTTTGGCGCTACTGCGCATGCTCTGTTCCCATAGTTACCCCCTTCGTACTCGGTTCCCTTCCTCCCCGTTGTTTCGCTCCTACTGATCTCCCTCCGTCGCACTGCACATGCCCCATCTTCATAGCTACCCTCCCTCCCCTAGCTGACATCACTAACTACGCTCCTATAGTTCCCCCTCCGCCGCACTGCGCATGCCCCATCTCCATAGTTACCCTCCCTCCTTTAGCTTACGTAACCAAATTACGCACACAGGGAATCCCCGCTGGCTACAGTGTTCCCATCTCCATGGCAACCTCCCTGCATACCACACGCTATAGCTACACTCAAGCCGCATGTCGGCGTGTTAGGAATGCTTCCGCGCACGCTCTGCATTTAAAACACACACAGTCAATACATACTGATATCTTCTCCATATCTCTGCTTACATGAACTACCTTTTTTTTTTTTTGGTCACCACTCACCCCCCATGCCCCTCCCACTCAGCATTTAAATTTGCCTCCATTACATGACCATCATAATAGCCTGATTAAGGGGCATGCATGCTCCGAAGCACCGCTCATCCTAGCTCGTCTCCTGAGGACACTGACCCCCCGAAGATTCGATCAAGGGTACTACAGTGACCAGCACTACCTCGATCTTTCTGACCATCCTGGAGAATTCCATGGAATGGACTAAAGCCACTAACCATTGACCATAAAGTCAGACGCTGCGAATCCTGTACTACAACCTTGCGAGTCGTGCCTATGGACATACGGATGAAACATTGCATCTAAGATATGCCTTTACACCACTTAGAGGGCGCCGTCTCGTTCTCTATTTATTGTTTCATAGAGCTACTTCTTGCTTTAAGACTGGCAGACCATTAAGGTACAGCTTGTACTATAGACCCTCCATATGGACCCCCTTGATGATCTTCATATAGACTTTGAACCCGCTATCGTGGACACTGGCGTGTTGATATATTTTAAACCTAACACAAACAAATCTATATACGCTTGCTATATAGACACGATTCATTGTTCACTTAATATTTGAATATTTTAACTCATTGCATTATAAATTACCGTTTAAAAAAAAAACTCCCAGTGAGAGCCATATCATCCTCCTTTACTTTGTTATGCCAGTACCAATAATGTTAGCAGGGAAAATATAAAAAATATATAGAATGTAAAAATATCAAACATATATAAAATTACGATTATGATTAATATTATTAATACATAATAAATTATTATATTGAATTCCAAATAAAAATAAGAATAAGAAAATAAACAAAAACAAAACAAAAATAAAAAGTAAAAAACAATAACCACTGGGAAAGTGAATAATAAATTAAAAGAATAGGTAAAATTTTTTTTTAAATATAGTCGGAAGAGATGGTTAGGCGAAGAGATTATACACAGGAGTTAGGAGGGACAAGGTATTGTCCTATGATTTCAATTATTCTATATTAAATATGGAAGGTTTGAGGCGTAGAAAGGATGTTTTAAAAGAACAAAGTGAGAGGATCTTCTAAGTACTTGTCTATAAGGGTTCATATGGGAAAAATATGAATGAATTACAGTCCTAATTAGGTCTTATTTGTATTACCATTCCCCTTGATGGTCTCATAAGGGAATTTTTCTGAAAAATTTATTGTAAAGACCTTGCGGATCAGGTAGATTAAGTTTGGTAATTTCAACTCATAGATGTGATGCTTGTGCATGAAAATATATATACACACATATACATACACAGTATTTCTGGAAAATGTATTATAATATAGGCCTTACGGGTCAGGTGGGTTAAGTCTTGATGTTTGAAACTCATAGATGTAATGCTTGTGCATAAACGTGTGTGTATATTATATTATATATATATATATATATATATATATATATATATATACATACACACACACATATACATATACATACATGCATACATACCTCACCTTCGACCCCTTATATGAGATATTGTTTCTATACAATTCATTACAGGGTATAATGGATATTCATAACCCATGCTCCAAAAAGGGAAAAAAAAGGGGAAAAAAGGGGAAAAAAGAAAGGAGAAGAAAAAAAGAAAGGGGAGGTTGGTGTGGGGGAATCCTTTAGTAGCTGGTTAAAAAACTGTTTAAATCTAGGTCTATGTTAAGGCCTGCGGGCTGAAGGGTTTCTAAACAAAAAATCCACTTGGTTTCATTTTGCGATATTTTTATTATTTTGTCTTCCCCCTCCAATGTCCCTTTATTTTGTCAATTGCATAGAAAACCATACCCCTGGGGTCACAACCGTGATGATCCCTGAAGTGTCTGGAGACACTATGTTTGTTGTATCCTTTTTTTATATTTGTGATGTGTTCCCTGATTCTTACATGTAGTTGATGCGTGGTTCTCCCTTCATATTGTTTGTGGCAGGGGCACCAATATATGTAACAAAGGTGCTATTACACGTAATCAGCTCATTGATTTTATATTCTCTTCCATTTGTGGAAGATGTAAACTGATTTTTTCTTGTTGGTTTTTTTACAAATTTTGCAGGGGAGGCATCTCCCACATTTGAAAAACCCCTTCAAATTTTCAAAAATTGTATTTGTTTCAGAGGATCTATGACATTTTTTACTAACTTGTTTCTGAGAGTAGGTTCTCTCCTATATATGAACACTGGTTTCTATGATAGCACAGTTTTAAATGTATCATCCAATTGCAAGATAGGCCAATGTCTCTTGATAATATGTTCCAAGGCCCTGTGTTGTCTATTGTATCCTGTTAGGAATGCAACACCCACTTTTTTTGTTGTTGTTTTTGTCTTCTGTTTGGTACCCCATCAATTAACCTGTTGGTTTACATCTTTTTTACTTCTTCCTTTAGGTCACGTAACTCTCTTGCTTTATATCCTTTTGTGATGAATCTTTGTATGATTTCCTCAGCTTTTTTTTCAAAATCTGCCTGGTTACTAGTCTACAGTTCCTATGTAATCGCATTAATTGACCCTTGGGTATATTCCTTATCCACTGGGAATGGTGGCAGCTATTAGTTGGATTAATTGCTCTCTAGTTGATTACTTGAATATATGCTGTTACTGTCTGCTATTCTTTCACAGAAATATTGCAGTAAAGACAATGTCTGTGTTTTATCATAATGTGTTTGTCTCATTGGTCATTGCAGGTGTCCAGAGGGGGCTGAGGCTGTTATTAGGGTTGAGAGGCAAAGTGACAGACTGAACAAGCAGCTCTTTCGGGGCTACAGCTACAACTGTACAGTATCGGATGTGAGTGCATGGCACCTGTGGCTTGCTCCCGCTATGAATCTAGACAGTGGGAGCTTATCAGCAGGTCCCGTGAACCCGATATCCGCCGACACCCACTGATTGTTCTGTACACAGGCACAATGGCAAATTTGTCTATGTAAACAAGGCAGATTGCCATTAGGTCAATACAGAAGGCATGGATCCTGTGTTCTTGAAAAGCAGGAACGCTGTTCCATGCCTTCCACTAGTAAAAGCACCTCCGCCACTACATTGAAGCACCAGCTAGGCACACAGTTAACCCTTTGATCGCCCCAGATGTTAACACCTTCCCAGCCAGTGTCATTAGTACAGTGGCAGTGCATATTTTTAGCACTGATCACATCGGTGCACTGTCCCACATCACATGTGATTCGCACAACATTGCTGTGCAAATCACATGAGATATCTGTGCAATGTGAATTTAGCCATATTAACCAGATTGTATGGCTGAATTTGCATCGCATTCAGACCAAAGTCGTACAGGACCCTTTTTTTAGTCTGCACCAGAATCGTATCGGATGGGTGTTCACATGCATGCGATCCCCCCCCCCCCCCCCCGTCCGAACTGACAGTTCGCACTGCGATATGCGAACAGACCCTAAACATACAGCCAGAGCTACAATGGTATGGTTTAGCTCAAAGCATATTCATGTGTTATGCCGCGTACACACGGTCGGAGAATCTGTCGGAATGAGTCTTATCGGACCGTGTCGTCAGATAATCCAACTGTGTGTGGTATGCATCGGACTGATTCCGTCCGAATCTCCGTCCGACCCAATTTTCCAACATGTTGGAAAGATTTCCCGACCAACTGGGCCGAACGGACCTAATCCGATCATGTGTAGAGCATTTTCATCGGACCAAGTGCCACGCATGCTCACATTCAAATTCCGACACGGAAGCGCTCGTTCAGGTAAAACTACTGCTTGTAATCGATATAGCACATTCATCACGCTGCAATGTTAAAAAATCATTCATCAAGTGCATTCTCTTGTTCTTTACAATGCTGCAAGAACCAACTTCTTTTGATGCTCATAGTCACACACACTTCTCCCGAACGCATTTCATTACTCCTTTTTAACCATTTCAGCAATACAATTTTATTTTAAGTCACATCTACACAATGTTTTTTTTGTTTGTTTTTTTAGAATGTTTTTTTTGGGGGGGGGGGGGGTTCCCTAAAAATCTCCTTTAATGACACTAATGCCAGCCTCCACCTCCATGCTGACACAATCATCCTCCTCCTCCTCTTCCTCCTCCTCATCCTGTGTGATGGGTGGCACAGCAGGAACACTGTCTGGATAAAGGGGGCCTTGAGAGGCAAGGAAGTCCTCCTCTTCCTGCCTCTGTTCTGCCTCAAGTGCCCTGTCCATTATTCCACGCAGCGTATGCTCCAAGAGGTGGACAAGAGGTACAGTGTCACTGATGCATGCACTGTCACTGCTCACCATCCTTGTGGCCTCCTCAAACGGTGACAGGACAGTGCATGCATCCCTGATCATGCCCCACTGGCGTGGTGAGAAAAAACCGAGCTCCCCTGACCCTGTCCTGGTGCCGTAGTCGCACAGGTACTCATTGATGGCCCTCTGCTGCGTGTGCAGCCGCTGCAGCATGGCCAATGTTGAGTTCCATCTGGTGGGCATGTCACATATAAGGCGGTTCTTGGGCAGGTTCAACTCCTTTTGGAGCTCAGCCAGCCGAGCACAGGCATTAAATGATCGGCGGAAATGCACACAGACTTTCCTGGCCTGCTTCAGGACATCCTGTAAGCCGGGGTACCTGCCCAAGAACCGCTGCACCACCAGGTTAAGGACGTGAGCTACACAGGGCACATGGGTCAGTTGTCCCTGTCGGAGGGCGGAGAGGAGGTTGGTGCCATTGTCGCAAACCACCATTCCTGGCTTAAGCTGGCGTGGCGTCAACCACCTCTCGGCCTGCCCCTGCAGAGCTGACAAAACATCCGCCCCAGTGTGGCTCCTGTCCCCCAAACAAACCAGCGAAAGCACGGCATGGCATTGTTTTGCCTGCGTACCTGCGTAGCCCCTGGAACGCCTACGGAGCACCGCTGGTTCTGAGGACAGAGCACTGGATGAGGCCATGGAGGAAGAAGAAGAGGAGGGGGTGGAGGAGAGAGGTGTGTCACAACCAATAGTAGCATTTTGGAGGCGTGGTGGCGGAACAACCTCCAACACTACTGCACCTTGTCCTGCATCCTTCCCAGCTGCCAGAAGAGTGACCCAATGGGCCGTGAAAGACAGGTAACGTCCCTGTCCATGCCTGCTGGACCATGAGTCAGCGGTAATATGCACCTTACCACTGACCGCCCTGTCCAGCGAGGCAAGGACATTGCCTTCCACATGCCGGTAGAGAGCCGGAATCGCCTTCCGTGAGAAAAAGTGGCGTTTGGGGACCTGCCACTGAGGAACCGCACATTGTACAAACTCACGGAAGGGGGCCGAATCTACCAACTGAAAAGGCAGCAGTTGAAGTGCTAGCAATTTATCCAAGCTAGCATTCAACCGCTGGGCATGTGGATGGCTGGGAGTGAACTTCTTCCGCCGGTCCAGCAGCTGGGGCAGGGACATTTGCCTGCTATAATCGGACGTGGGTGTACCGCTAGCAGAGTTCCCGGAAGCACTTGGCTGTGGCACACCTAATTCTACACCTTCATTCCTCTCAGAGCAGGTTTCAGAGAGGACTGAAGGTCTAGTGGGGTTGGAGATGCCAGCTGATGAGGAGCAAGGAGAGGTCCGCTTTGTTCTTTGGTGTGGGTCTTTGAGGTACGCTTGCCAACGAGCTGCATGGCAGGTCAACATATGTCTGGTCAAGCATGTGGTGCCCAAGCGGCTGATGTTTTGGCCACGTGAGATACGCTTGAGACATATGTTGCAAATAGCAGCGGTGCGATCTGATGCACTCGTCTCAAAAAAGGCCCACACCAAAGAACTTTTAGAATAACGCTCAGAGGCAGCGCTCTGCACAGGCGGAGCTCTGCGGTGTGATTCAGTCGGTGTGCTGCCCCTAAGCTGGCCCCCGGAGGGCATCCTGCCTCGTTGGACATGTGCCTCCTCCTCCTCCTCCTCCTCCTCCCTCCTTCCAGGCACCCACGTGGAGTCAGTGCCCTCATCATCCCCTCCCTCTTCATCTCTGTAGCAAACCTGGCAGTATGCTGCAGCTTGTGGAACATGACTGCCAGATTGCTGTCCTTCTTGAGCATCCCCTCTCTCTGCGCTCACGCTACTGCCTTCCATCATCATCAGAGCCCACAAAACACTGGGCATCCTCCTGGAGCATGTACCCAACACTGTGCTCAAAGAGTTCAGGAGACTCCTCAGGAGGACGTGGTGGGTCTAGGGAAGGAGTCACTGATGATGACATTGAGAGGAGGGAAGACGATGCGTTGGCAGCTGCTTTGCTACTTCCCTGAGACTGGGTGAGAGAGGATGAGGAGGATGAAGAGGGCTTGGTCATCCACTCTACCAAGTCGTTGGCATGTTGCGGTTCAACATGTCCAGCTGCCGAAAAGAAGGACAAGCATGTCCCATGGCCACGTGCTGATGACAATGCACCGCCAGAGATAAAGGGGTATATACAGATGTATACTGTGCTGTATACTGTGCTGTGCTGGAGGCACACACAACTTCCAATAACTCCTGCAGATGGCAAGTGGGCTCAAATAGAGAACAGCTATGTAGGTGGATATAGCGGTATGTACTGGGTACAGAGCACGCAGACAGCACGCACTATCTCCTAACACTACTGACTGCAAGCTCTATTATAAAAGATAGATCACTAGCTATATAGGTGAGGTGAATATAGCGGTGTATACTGCGGTCAGGGCACGCAGACAATAACCACTACACAACAGCAAGATAGAAAATCGGCCGAAAACGATCGGTGTGTACTGTGTTGAAGGTACACAGAGCACCCACTGCTTCAGACGCCAACACACTACACGAGGCCGCCGCGATGGCGGCCTTATATAGTGTGGGGCGTGCACTACACAGCCTGAGCTATGATTGGCCACAGGCATCCTGCCTGTGGCCAATCATGGCTCTCCTCGCTGCTGGCGCTGCGATTGGCCAAGCATGCGGGGTCACAGTGCATGCTTGGCCAATCATGAGCCAGCAATGCACTGCGCCATCGCAGTGCATTGTGGGCCGTGAGCGCCACACGAATTTGACGCGAACGGACCAAAATGTTAGGACTTCGCCGAACGGACGCACAGCCAATGTTCGAGTCGAACGTACGTTCGACTCGAACACAAAGCTCATCCCTAGTTAACAAAAAGAAGGTGTGTGTGTAGCAGACCCACAACATAATAAGATTATCTGAAGAATAGACTGTCCCCTCATCTCACTCTGAACTTTGGTTTGCACTGTTGGTGAAAAAGGCACAACTTGATGAAAAATGGCAAAGTGGGAGGCCACAGTCTGCCATTCCTGTTGCGTTGAAGGACACTGTGTAGTGAAACAAGAAAAAAAACTAGTAATTTTACAAATCAACATTGCATGCAGATTAGACACCCACATTTTTGGACAAAATTAGTATAACATTTATTTAAATGAGTATTTAAAGCCTAAAGTATAAGGTCCCCTTATGAGAGTCCTACCCCCCCCCCCCCCCCCCATCTGATGGGCCCTTGCTAGAAAATGAGGGGGGATGTTTAGGACAGGTAACCCTCTCCACTTGATTGAGAGCTGAATGCCTAAATAATGTGTGATACTTTGTGAAGCCCCTCCTTAGTTACACTATTGGCAGCCCACCGGACAGGTAAGAAGTGTCATAATAACAAAATGGAAGCACATGTTGACATTCTGCTATTACATAGCAAGAAAATGAATGTTTTAAAAAAATCAAAATAGCATTTGAAAGTATTGAGGCCCTTACACTACATGCTTTGGTGAATTGTTCCATAAATGTGATCATGAAAAAGGTATTTAGACTGTGTATTGGGTTGGGTCAAGTCATCAGATAGAAGATTGCTATCAGCTGAGGTAACAGTTGGGGAGAAGGGGGTTACTAATGAGTTTGGCACAACTCCAAAAAAACAATAAAAAGGTCACTTTGCATGAATTGAAGCACACACATCACATTCGTAGAGATTTTAGGGGGTGTTTAGGGGAAAGCAATACTATGGAGCTGACAAAAGACATTGTCAAGTGACTAGACCAGTGATGGCGAACCTTGGCACTCCAGATGTTTTGGAACTACATTTCCCATGATGCTTACCTACACTGCAGAGTGCATGAGCATCATGGGAAATGTAGTTCCAAAACATCTGGGGTGCCAAGGTTCGCCATCACTGGACTAGACTATAGTTTTAGGGGCCAAGAAGAGCATGGTGGGGAAGTTAGTGAGGCAAATCTGCATGAGGACAAAGGGGCAGAGCATATGAATTAGAGCATATTGCAATGATGGTAATTAGGGAATGAGGAAAGAAATGCAAGACATTAGCAATCATGAAATACATAGAATGTGATGTTTAAGGTTAAAAATTAGCATAATATAGTCCTTCAGCAGGAGCTGAATGATGGCAGAACAGGTCTCTGGAATAATGATCCCCAGAGCCTGGGGGGAGATGCCTGTAGAGAAAACTTGAGGTCCTGAAGGCTTCTCCCTGTCGCCAAGTAGCGCAACGTGGCGATGAGCCTCTGCTCCGGAGTGATGGCTTGCTGCATGCAGGTATCCTGCCTGGTGATATAAGGTGACAGCAAAGCCAGCAGACAGTGAAAAACGGGGTCCGTCATCCTGAGAATAATCCAGAAATGATCAGGATTATTCTCGCGGATCTCACGGAGCAAAGGCATGTGGGAGAACTGGTGACGCTGGCGCAACCAATTCTTGGTCGTCCAAACATGTTTCATCTACGTACTCATCGTAGTTTGTGCTGTGCAGGGGTTCTTACTTTGACTTTGACACAAGCCCTTTGGCTTATGTCAAAGTCAAAGTAAGAACCCCTGCACAGCACAAACTGTACGATGAGTACATAGATGAAACATGTTTTGAAAACGGTCGGCTGGTCAGAACGGACACCAGAAAGCAACGCTAAACAGGAAGGCCTGAAAGGACGACCTGAATAGCAGAAGCAAGCAGACAATAAAAAATGCCTTTCAAAGTGTACTATACCAAGATAGAGTCCACAATGAGAAGCAAATACTTAATGACTGCACGCACTGATTATCAGATACGCAAAGACAAGCAGAAACTGAAGAGCAGTAGCGATCTGAATCACTAATCTGAAAAGCGCGAATCGTCTTTCACCAAACTTCGACTAAAACACGAGATCAGCAGAAGGAGCCCAAAGGGTGCTGGACGTGGAGCTGAACTTCCTTTTTCTAGTCCCGCCGTACACGGCTTACGTCACCGCGTTCTTGGCCACCTGCGAAATCAGACAACTTGGCCCGACCGTGTGTATGCAACAGTTTCAGACACAATCCGTCTGACTAAATCCGACGGGCAAAATCCGACGGATTTGGTTGGCAAAATCTCCGACCGTGTGTACGTGGGCTTAGAATGGCCCAGACCTCAAAGTCCAGACCTAAATCCAATCAAATCTGTGGCAAGACTTGAAAATTGCTGTTTACAGATGCTCTCCATCCAATCTGACAGAGCTTGAGTTATTTTGCAAAGAAAAATGGGCAATGAGCAGGAGTGTCTAGCCATCAAGAGGGCCATAGATAAAACATTGTGCCCACAATGGCAATATGCTTCGATCTACCTGGATGACATAGTAATTTTCAGTACTGATTGGGAGTCCTATCTTCCCCGGGTTCAGACAGTTGTAGACTCCTTGAAAAAAGCAGAATCCACAAATCAATCCCAAGAAGTGTGCAGTTGGGATTGAGGAAACCAAGTATCTAGGGAGCTAGTGAAACCTCAAATGAATAAGGTGGGAGCCAAGCAGAACTGGCCCTGTCCTCTAAGCAAAAAACAGGTCAAAATCTTTTTGGGCATAGTTGGTTAATACCCGAGGTTCGTCCCCAACTTTGGCACCAATTTTTGCACCCAGGGCTCAAGTCCTGCGGGAATGCATGGGAACAGAGTTCCTGTACTTTTTCCAAAACAGGAACTCAGTTCCCGTTAGCAGCCGCGTCCTACATATGCCTGAGTAACTGGTTGCTAGGCTGAGCAGCGCCGCCGAGAAAGAGCAGCCAGCCACAGACACCACACCAGACAGAGCCACATTTACTGCTAGTAAGGATCCAGCCTGTGCCCACTGCCCAGTCAGTGCCAGACAGTCCCGGAGCCGCCGCCAATACTCTCGCAGCCACTATAGCAGATTGCCAGCAGTGCAGTCTAACTCTGAGCTGCCAGACTTCTCCAGTTCAACTTATCCTCTCCTGAGCTGAGTCTACGAGTCCTCCCACCCACGAGGTCCGCTGCGAGTTTGCCATCCACCAGAGTCATTGACAAAATCTAGTTAGTGTGTTACACACTCTGTTAGTTACAGTGAGCATGCTCCCCCTCCGTTCTGCTGCTGCTGTCCCCCACCCCCCTCTCTGTTCTGCTGCTGCTGTCCCCCACTACCCCCTCCGTTCTGCTGCTGTCCCCCTCTGTCCTGCTGCTGTCCCCCTCCGTTCTTGTGGCGATTATTCTGTTTGACAAGTTAACTTATTTTGTTTTTGTAAACTGCCACTTTACAATAAACGTTACACTGTATTTTCTGTGAAATATATATGCATATGAGTATCTTTTTTTTTTTTTTTTGGTGGGGGAGTGGATCTTGGGTGGGAGTTCGCACACTTTTTTCCCCTGGACTCGACCCCTGGTTGCACCATTTACTGACTTAACAAAAGGAAGGAAGTCAGTAATGATAAAGTGGAATACAGATGCCGAAGAAGCTTAAGACTGCATTGTGTCAACATCAGGTGCTCATAGCTCCAGATTTTTTTTAAAGAGTTTGTGGTGCAGACAGATGCCTAAAGTAAGGGATTGGGAGCCGTTTTGTCTGAAGTGGTTAATGGGCAAAAAGCACCCGTAGTTTTTCTCAGTAGAAAATTGACAGCAGCAGAGAAAAATTATGCTGTAATGGAGCGGGAGTGTCTCGCCATCAAGTTGGCCCTAGACTCTCTGCACATACCTTCGGCTAGGTAGGAGGTTTCGTCTGGTGTCAAACCATGTTGCATTGACCTGGATGAGACCATACAAGCAGACCAATGCCAGGGTGATAAGATGGTTCCTTTCCCTCTAGGAGTTTACTTTTGTAGTAAAGAACAGACCCGGGAGACAGCATCAAAATGCCCTCTCCCGAGTACATTGTATGGTATTGGATTTTGCCTCCAACATCTCTGTGTTGAGGCAGGGTATATGTACTGGACACAAAAGGGTCTATCCTGAAAGTATGCTATGTGTCACCGATATTTAGGTTGTGATTCCTTTAAGGGTGGTGTACTCAGGGGTCTTACTCATACAGGGTAAATGATTCCAGGACAGTAGTCAACAAGAGAGGACTGACTCACAGGCCTCTCGGCATTAGCAGAGGCATAGTTGGGGCCCAGAATTTCAGAGGCCCTGAAGTGACATTCAGGTGGGAAAAGGGCTTCCACTCCTGACTGCAGTCCCCATAGGGTTAAGGGTCTCCAGGAAGCAGTACGTTAAGCAGGAGGCGGTAATGGCACCCGCCAGGGGTGCCCATTGTCACCACTCCTCTTCACCCTGTCACTGGAACCTTTCCTGCGTACTGTACAGGCAAACCCAAAGGATAACGGGACTGTCTGTTGGGGACATACATCAGAAGATTGCAGCATACGCACACGCCATGTTATTTGTGCTCACCAACTCGGCGATCTCCCTCTCAAACTTAATACAAGAATTCAGATCCTATGGCTCCATAGCTAATATGAAAATAAACTTTACTAAATCCGAGGCAATGGGGGTAGGGCTACCCCCACGCCTCCTAAAGACTTTACAAACTAACATTAATTTCAAGTGGACAACGACGGCCCTGAAGTATCTGGGCACTTACATTCCTCCCAATATGTCCCAAATTTTTGCCCTGAACTTCCCTCCATTACTGGCTAAGATTCGGTCCCTACTCACCAAATGGCATGGAGGGTTGCACTCCTGGTTTGGGAGATGCAATATAATTAAGATGTGTATACTCCCAAAATTGTTATACCTTCTACAGGCCCTCCCGATTCAAATCCCATCACACTACTTTGATCAAACTAGAGCCATACTGTTCGATTTTATTTGGGCACATAAGAGACCTAGACTGGATAAACGACAGCTCACGCTACCAAAACAATACGAAGGACTGGCAGTTCCGGATCTCCGCAAATACTATCAAGCCTCTCATTTGACCAGACTGATTGACTGGAACCGTCACTAGACCACGAAACTTTGGACCCGGCTGGAGCAGGCCCAATGTGTCATTCCGCTCAACAGAGTGCCCTGGTGCCATAGTCTGCTTCCAAGTGCGGCCAAATCTCACCCTCTGATAGGAACTACCTCGCGTATCTGTGCAAACCTTTTTACAAGCGCCCGTCTTACATCTCCGGACTCCCCACTTCGACCGATCTTAGGTACCCCGGAGTTCCCTCCTGGCTGTGCAGATCCTGTTTTCCGCTCTCTGAGGTCAGCGGTAATTGCACAAGCTTCCCACTTCCTAAGGGGCGATAGATGGCCTACTATTAAACAAATGTGTCCAGAGGGCCCATTTCAGCTAGATTTTTGGAGGACTTATCAACTGAACCATTTCCTTCGATCGCTGCCCCCACCTGGTAACTTTAACCAGTCCCTGACACCCTATGAAACCTTCTGCTCTGGAGAGGGGGTCATGTCTCACACCCTGTCCGCGACATACCAATTGCTGATTACGCCTCCAGCAGGGCATCAATTAAGGAGTTTGGTGGCTTGGGAAAAGGTACTTGCAATGCTCCTTTATGACACGTCAGGCTCAGAATATCCTGCATTTTACGTACAGATCCTCCATTTGTACGAGAATGCAGGAGACGAATTATAAACTGGTCACTAGACAATACCGCTGCGAAATTGCAGACGTTTTTCCCTTCCGCTTCAGACCGCTGTTGGAGGAGGTGTCAGGGCGATAGGGGGACAATCCTTCATATCTTTTGTACTTTCCCACTTATGGAGCAGTTCTGGAAGACAGTCCAATGCGTAGTTCAAAGATTTACCGACCACCCCATTCAGAACGACCCAGGATTTTTCTTACTTCACGCCTCTGATATCTCCCGTAAGTAGTACCAGAAGTCCCTGACCAGACACCTTTTGGACGCTGCCAAAGCATGTGTCCCCTTGTGCTGGAAATCCGCGCAACCCCCGTCAATTGGTTTGTGGCTTAAAAAAGTGGAGGATATTAAAAAAATGGGAGGATCTTATTCTTACAGCACGGAATCAAAATGAACGCTTTGCTAGGGTTTGGCTGGGCTGGAATATGTTTATCTTCTCCAGGGAGGGTCAGTCCCTTCTGGAGAATGGTGCCCTGGATTAGCAAGTCCTTCAGGTGGTGGAGACTGCTGGATCGGGACTCGGTGTTTGGCAATGAATCAGGATCCCTCCTGCAGAAGATATTGGATGGGATTGGTCACTATCTCCTGGTACTCCCCCTACCCCCTCCTCCTCTCTACCCCTCCTCGCACTTTCCCTTTTGCTCTCCCTTTCCCCCTCTTTCACAATCTTCTTTCCTCTGATCTATTCTTCTGTTTTACACTGCTAGTTTTCTAGGTCCTTAAAATGAGGACGAAACTCATAGAACCAGACAGAACAGCAAAATGATTAAAGGTTGCTGAGGTTGTATATACCAGGGGAGGGTCTCTACTTATAGTAGCTCTACAGTATGATGCAACTGAGCGCGCCCGGGGGGGGGGGGGGGGCGACTCAGATGAGCGTGGGACCCCCTTTCCTCTAGATGCTTGCAGATGTTCCTCATGTACTGGGAAGTGTATTGCAATCTACCTACACTGTTATGTTCATTCCTGCTATTGTCATTATATTTGGATGATGTTTTCTATGTTTCTATGTCCTTTTAATAAATAAATAAATAAAATTAGAAAAAAAAAAAAAAAAAGCAGGAGGCGGTATTAGGTAGGGTGCTGCGAGTTGGAGAGAGACACCTGTTTGGAGTGCTGCACGTTTGCTGGAAGCTACAGGTAGCCAGACTGGGACTGTGCTAACCCTGGGGTAAAGTCCCATCTTTGGGTTTCTTTTTATTTCATATATGCGGTTGTGCTGAAGACAAGCAGACTTTATGTGTTGCATTTTGTTTTGCTGCTGAAACCGATGTGAGTGCCTGGCGGGCACGATGACCGCTGGGCACCTGCGATCAGTCGTGACAGAGCGAGAACCGGGATCTGTGTGTGTAAACACACAAATTCAGTTTCTTTCAGGGGAGTAGAGAGAGATTGTGTGGTCATACGAAGTATGAACACCCATCTCTCTCTTCTCCTAGACAGTCCCATCCCACCTACAGTTAGAACACACACTAGTGAACACAGTTAACCCCTTCCCTGCTAGTGACATTTTATTCAGTAATCCGTTAGCACTGATCGTTGTACAATTGTCAATGGTCCCAGAAATGTGTCAGTGTCCAATCAATTTGTCCGCTGGAATATCGCAGTCCCGATTAAAAAAAAAAAAGGTGAAAAAAACGCTGATCGCCGCCATTACTAATAAAAATGCCATAAATCTATCCCCTATTTTGTAGATGCTATAACTTTTGCACAAACCAATCTATATACGCTTATTGTGATTTTTTTTACCAAAAATATATAGAATACATATCGGCCTAAACTGAGGAAAGAACATTTTTATTTAATTTTTTAAATTGGGGCTATTACAGCAAAAAGTACAAAATATTGTTTTTTTTCCCCCAAAATTCTTGCTCTTTTTTTGTTTATAAAAAAAATAAAAACCACGAGGTGATCAAATAGTACCAAAAAAAGCTCTACTTGTTGGAAAAAAGGACTGAAATTTTGTTTGGGTATAGCTGTGCTCAACCGCACAAGTTTAAGTTTAAGTGATGCAGTGCCGTATCGAAAAAAATGCCATGATCATTGAGCAGGCAATTCTTCCGGGGCTGAATTGGTTCAACAGCTTTGCACATCCCATAGAGCTTCCACCCCCAATGTTACAATACAGTCTATATACACTCCTCTGCTTCCTCCAGCACACTTGCTTGCAAAAAATCCTAGCGGGCTCACCGATAGTTAATCCTACAAAAAAAGGCAAGTGTCTAATTTAATAATTTTTCACATTTTAAATAACATACACAAAAGAAATTTCCACCCACAAAATTGATATTTTTATATAGTACATAGTATATTAAAAAGGTATCCCTTTCATTCCCCATTTTTACATGTCATATTAAAACTTTACAGCAGCTCAGTATCTCAAAGAGTAGATTTAACCACTTTCAGACCGGACCATTTTGCTGGCTTAAGACCAGACCACTTTTTGCGCTTCGGCACTGCGTCGCTTTAACTGACAATTGCATGGCCATGCAACGTGGCTCCCTTTGACGTCCTTTTTTCCCCACAAATAGAGGTTTCTTTTGGTGGTATTTGATCCCCTCTGCGGTTTTTATTTTTTGCGCTATACACAAAAATAGAGCGACAATTTTGAAAAAAAACGCATTCTTTTTTACTTTTTGTTATACTAAATATCCCCCAAAAATATATAAAAAAACATTTTTTTCCCTCAGTTTAGGCCGATAAGCATTCTTCTACATATTTTTGTTAAAAAAAAAAATCACACTAAGCTCTTATTGATTGGTTTGCGCATAGCGTTTACAAAATAGGGGATAGTTTTATGGCATTTTTATTAATATATATTTTTTTTACTAGTAATGGCGGCAATCAGCGATTTTTATTGTGACTGCGACATCATGGCAGACACATCGGACATTTTTGACACATTTTTGGGACCGTTGTCATTTATACAGCAATCAATGCTATACAAATGCACTGATTACTGTGTAAATGCCACTGGCAGTGAAGGGGTTAACCAGGGGGTGGCAGTGTAGGGGTTAAGTGTTCCTAGGGGCATGTTACTAACTGTGGGGGGCTGGGCTTTGTGTTAGTGAACACTGATCTCTGCTTCAATCACATGGAGCAGAGATCAGCGTCACTTGTTGCTAGGCAGAACGGGGAGATGCTGTTTACAATGGCATCTTCCCGTTCATCCGCCCCGTGAGACCATCGCAGGTATCCCCGCGGTGATCGAGTCTGCGGGACCAGCGACCGGACTCACGGGGTCCCGACCGGGACACACGAGCGGCCGCCGCCCGCGCCCACGCGATGGCAGGGTGGCATATAAAAATGGATGTACCTGTAAGCCAATATGCCTCCCCGTGCCATTCTGCCAACGTACATCAACAAAATCCGGGAGCAAAAATTAAATCTTTTATATTTAAATATGTAACCATGGATCTTGTGTCTCTCTATACACATCCTACCTCAATAGGGTATATCTAAAGCTATGATCTGTAATTTTGTATGCCAAATAGGAGAAGGGGGAAGATATGTCTTTTTTTTTAACCAGGAAGTGACTACACACAAAACATTTTATTACCAATAATTGAAGTTTGTATTCCATTTTTGGGGGGAAATGTCTTTTGTGTATGTTGTTTAAAAAGAAAAAAAATTATAAATAAAAAGTCAACAGTCAGATTGTGAAGCAAAAGCCCTTTGGTTGCGTAGCCCAATATCCAGCTTACATCCCTCTGGCTACCGATCCCAGCACCATCTCTTCAGGAAATGCCAGCCACCTGGCTGCAGCTACCCCTTTCACTAGCCCCCTGGCTACTTCTCCACCACAGTCCTTTCAGACTGTACACTCACCAGCTCACCCAGCTGACTTCTCCTGGATGTGCTGACTCTCTCCCACTGTCCTCACACCTGCTCCTGTGCATTCAGGAAAGGATTCCTCCTCATGTTGTAAAGGGTCTCTCCAGCACCCAAGCCCCAGGCCTGAGGCCCCCCCCCCCCCCAGACTAGGGGGTACCCTCAAAAGCCTCATCTCCATCTTCCACCTGACTGCCCCTGACGGCATGACCCAAGAGTATTTAAGAAGTGCCCGCCCCCTGCCAGCCCACTTGCTAGGAATTGGCTGGTGCCCACCTCAATACTCCAAGCAGCTTCCCCTAACCTCCAACCCATTCTTCTGGAAGCTTCTTCAAGATTTCAGCAAGTAGGGGAGGTACCACAGGTATTGCTTGCTGAGTCATCCAGCCTTCCTGAGTCATTCATCCTGACCCAGATTCAATCCAGACCTAGTACACCAAGCTAGAAGGTGCTACACTTATATGATTATTTACACATTTTTTTTGTTAGTTGAATGAATTAGTATTTGGATAGTGAGCATCGTTTTGCATATGTGGTTTATAATTAAAGGGTGATTCATTTGACTTGTCTTAGCAGCAGCTCACTAAGATGACAATTTTGCACATACATGTATTTAATATTTTTGGGGGATCATATCCAGTATATTCTTTTGAACACTGAACATATTTTTTTCTGTGCAGGTATCACAATCATTTTATTAGGAAGTAAGGGTAAATCTCAGTTCCTGCTAGCAAATAAAGTTGTATTGGCATTTGAGACTTTTGGAACAAATGGCTACCTATGGTGTGAGATACACTTACTTTTGTGAGATACTGTATGTCTCTGCCCTTTTTTGAATATTGGTACCACATTGGCTTTTCTCCAATTAGCTGGTACCAATCCTGTCATTATGCTGTCCACAAAGATTAGGAATAATGGTCTGGCCATTGACTTGAGTTCTTTGAGCCACCTGGTCCTGGTGATTTATTTGTGTTAAGCTTATCTAGTCTTTCCTTGACTCCGGCCTCTGTTAGACACAAGAGTATATCCTGTGACGTGTTATTAACCACTTGCCGCCCGCCCTATTACAAATTGACGGCGGCAAAGTGGTTTCATAATCCTAACCAGACGTCATATGACATGATTAGGATTATGAGCCGCTGCGCGCCCCCGGGGGCGCGCATCGCGGCGAACGTTGTTGCGGGGTGTCAGTCTGACACCCGGCAACTACGATCTCGGTAAAGAGTCTCCGACTGAGACTCTTTACCATGTGATCAGCCATGTCCAATCACGGCTGATCACAGTGTAAATGGGAAGAGCCGGCTTTCCCTCACTCGCGTCTGTCAGACGCGAGTAGAGGAGAGCCGATCGGCTGCTCCTCTGACAGGGGGGGTCTGTGCTGATCGATTATCAGCACAGCCCCCCCGAGGATGCCCACACTGGACCACCAGGGACACCACTAGACCACCAGGGAAAAGGTAATAAAAATCCATAATCCTCCCTAGACCACCAGGGTGCCAGTCAGCACAATGGGTGCCAATCAGTGCCCATAATGGATGCCAATCAGTGGCCACAATGGGCATCACTGATTGGCATGCATTATTGTTTGGCACTGATTGGCATCCATTACTATAACACCGATGCCGCCTATGAGTGCCCACCTGTGCCGCCTATGAGTGCCCACCTGTGCCGCCTGAGTGCCCACCTGTGCCGCCTGAGTGCCCACCTGTGCCGCCTGAGTGCCCACCTGTGCCGCCTGAGTGCCCACCTGTGCCACCTATGAGTGCCCACCTGTGCCGCCTATCCATGCCCACCTGTGCCGCCTATCCATGCCCACCTGTGCCGCCTATCCATGC
The DNA here is from genome assembly GCF_037356315.1 of Lithobates pipiens. Classification (NCBI taxonomy): domain Eukaryota; kingdom Metazoa; phylum Chordata; class Amphibia; order Anura; family Ranidae; genus Lithobates; species Lithobates pipiens. The sequence goes on along the minus strand of NW_027507788.1, from coordinate 94,246,567 downwards.
CCACCTGTGCCGCCTATCCATGCCCATCCGTGCCGCCCATCCGTGCCGCCCATCTGTGCCAGCTATCAGTGCCAATTTGTGCCACCTATCAGTGTCCGTCCGTGTCGCCCATCCGTGTCGCCCATCCGTGCCGCCCATCAGTGCCGCCTATCAGTGCCGCCTATCAGTGCCACTTCATTGGTGCCACATTGGTGCCCATCAGTGCCACCTTATCAGTGCCCATCAGTGTAGCCCCATCAGTGCCCATCAGTGAAGGAGAAAACGTACTTATTTACAAAGTTTTGAAACTGAAACAAAAAAAAACATTTTTTTTTTCAAAATTTTCGGTATTTTTTTATTTGTAGCGCAAAAAATAAAAACCGTAGAGGTGATCAAATACCACCAAAAGAAAGCTCTATTTGTGGGAAAAAAATGATAAAAATTTCATTTGGGTACAGTGTAGCATGACCGCGCAATTGTCATTCAAATTGCGACAGCGCTGAAAGCTCAAAATTGGTCTGGGCAGGAAGGTGTTTAAGTGCCCTGTATTGAAGTGGTTAAACAATTATGTTCTTTTCCTGAGTAAAAACTGAGAAGAGGAGAAGCAAGCATTTTGTGCACGCCTGAGATGAGCTTGGGCGTGTTTGGGATCCTAGTCCCAACCCACCTGTTCGATCCCACCAGGAAGCAGACACTGCACACCGCTAATCACAGGCAGTGAGACATTTCCCCATCCGCAGCAGCACATATTGGGAAATGTCTCATTGCCTGTGAGTAGCGGTGTGCAGTATCGGCTTGCTGGCGGTATTGGACAGGTTGGTTGAGACTAGGATCCCGAACGCGCCAGTCGCCAGAGCCCATCTTTATACCTTATTTTTGCCTATGGAACCGTTCAAATTGGTGCTGTTCAACTTGCACCGATTTGAAAAAGGTTCCAGATATTGGCAAGCCCAACATGAATTCACACTGACTGGCGGCTTTGAAATCATGCTAAAGTAGCATCTGAACTGGGGCTTACAGGCAGCTAAAAAGATTATCGGCGTCATACCGCTAGCTCTGCCAGATGGTGTTCAACTATGCAGACATCATCATATAGGGGGTCAATTATTAGCCACAGCTCAAGGAATCCCTAGCAACCTATGGAGGAAACTTAGAGTTCCATTGAATCTTGGTTGAGAAAGGCTGATCTAGTGTAAACCCTTAACACATCTCCCACCCCCCACCTCTAGAAAATTGACCTACTAAGTCTAACACTATCCTAAGCCTTAAAATATGTGATTAAACAACCCTTGTGCTATAGAAACAACTCTAACTTGAGATAAAAAAAAAGCAGCTCTCACCAAAAAAAAAAACAAAAAAAAAACGCATACTCAGAGTGAAGCACTTTCAATAAATAACCCCCATAACCATTCAATAAATATATAGATATAATTAAATATAAATAAATATAATATAAATACATCAACATTTATACATAGAAATGTGCAGTTAATAATATGTACACTCTATAAATTCATAGGAAACCATATAAAAATGGAAAAATATAAGACCATTCACTCCATTAATTACTTAAGGACCGCCTCATGTCGATATACCTCGGCAGAATGGCATGGCTGGGCACAAGCACATACAGGTACGTTGCCCTTTAAGAGCCCAGCCTTGGGTCGCGCGCGCTGCCGGTGGAGCACTCGCGACCCGGTCCTGAGCTCTGTGACCATGGCCGCGGGACCAACGTATCCCGATCGTCGCCGGTGTTCCGCGATCGGGTCACAGAGCTGAAGCCAAGTGTAAACAAACCTCTCCCCGTGCTTCCTAGTTGCCTGTCACTGATCGTCTGTTCCCTGTCATAGGTAACGATGATCAGTGACGTCACACGCCAAGCCATACCCCTACAGTAAAAAAAAAACACATTAGGTCACACTTAACCCCTACACTGCCCCCTAGTGTTAACCCCTTCACTGCCAGTGACATTTTTACAGTAATCAGTTTTTAATCGCACTGATCGCTGTATTAATGCCATGCCAGTGGTCCAAAAAATGTGTCAAAATTGTCCGATGTGTCCGCCATGTCGCAGTCACGAAAAAAAAAAACAACGCTGATCGTCGCCATTACTAGTAAAAAAAAAATATAAAAATGCCATAAAACTATCCCCTATTTTGTAGACGCGATAAGTTTTGCGCAAACCAATCAATAAACGCTTATTGCAATTTTTTTAACAAAAATATGTAGAAGTGCGTATCGGCCTAAACTGAGGAAAAAAAATGCTTTGTATATATTTTTTGGGGATATTTATTTTAGCAAAAATTAAAAAAATATAGAATTTTTCAAAATTGTTGCTCTAATTTTGTTTATAGCGCAAAAAATAAAAAGCGCAGAGGTGATCAAATACCACCAAAAGAAAGCTCTATTTGTGGGAAAAAAAAGAATGTCAATTTTGTTTGGGAGCCATGTTGCATGTCCGCGCAATTGTCAGTTAAAACGACGCAGTGCCGAATCGCAAAAAGGGGCCTGGTCCTTTAGCTGGTCTTTTGGCTGCAAAATGGTCCAGAGATTAAGTGGTTAATTTATCCAAAACCAAAAAAATATATATAAAAAAAAGTGTAAAATCCATAGAATAAGGCAAGTCCCATACACCTTTCAATTTTTCGTGCAATCTCACATTATAATTACGAAGATCTTCAAATAGCGATAAAAGTTTCAAGCATAACTCAACTTTTTTGTTGAGAAAAAAAAAAACATTCCCCCGGGTGATCTATGTACAGTGCAAAGATTATAACAACCTTTGTTACTCTGAAGAAATCCATGTGTGTTTGTGCCTCTGGTCTGAGTGAGTCTAATTGGAGTGTTTTTTTAGTCATCAGTCAGCTGTGGCAGCTGCAGGACACTAATGAGGAAAGCTGCTGGGCCTTCATCCCTTTATATGTGTTCCTATTGGAAATATCTCACCAAAAATTGCATTTTTGTTTCAGGGGATGCCTGAAATCTGACTTGTATCAGACTTCTGGGAAAACTGGTGAGCCAATCACACAAGCAGGAAATTAGGTTTCTGGGGAGTGGTCAGTACACATTCTGTGTACAGAACAACTCTAGGTAGCCATATTGCTTTGCGTTGATTGAAAATTACAGCGGCTGCAGAATAAAAAGGAAAGGTACATTTTAATAGCATTCAGTTACAACATGACTTGTGTCGCAATTGTATACGCTATATTATTTTTTCTTTATTTGCTATTTTTTTCCCTACGAAAAGTGGAGTTACCCTTTCAATATCGACACCGTGCACCCAGTTGCCTTTCATCCCACCTTATTGGTGTGTCTGCTAACTTTTTTCTATTGGACCCTTACTGTAAAAGTCGGCCAACTGTGCTTTATTTACATATTAAAACGTTGCTCCTCTCCAGTCATCCTCTTTCACCAATGATCACCCTCCCAGTAGCAGGATAATATACAGGAAGCTAAAAAAACACACAGATAGTGTAGCTCAGGAGTTGCCAACTAGTTGCCCGCAGAGCCCTCCTGCTCTGGGATGGAATAGAATACTGTTGTTAACAGGTACACTGTGTTGCACCCACGTTGCAGGAAAACCGCAGTGCATCAGTGTGAAAGCAGCTTTGGGCCCCTTTCACAAGGTCAGTCCAACCCAATTGGACCCTCCATTCACCTCTAAGGTGTGGCAGACATAAACCGGCTTGTGTCCTACCTCCCATCCAATCCGCAAAAAAACAAAATGAGTTTAGTGGGCTATGTCCATGTCCTCCGCCTGCTCCACTCATTGTGGTCCGCGACTGGTTACCAAGTCGCTTTTGTGACCCTCGTGCTTCAAAAAGGTTGGGCGCCCCTGGTGTAGATCATTCTTTAAATTTTATTAAAAAATAAGTAATACCACTCACATTTCAGCAGGTGGCTAAAAACATGTCACAGGAGCAATTCCAGTAAATGCCATCCAAACTCCGCCCAACGTGATGACATCACCTCTAGCCTGACACCTTGTGCTGTCATAGGCTTTCTCAAAGGCTCCTCCCTGACTTTATAGTTTTTCTCACTTTTTATATATTTTTGCGGTTTTGGATATATTGATGGACTGAATACACTATCAATTTGGTACATGGACTTATGTTTTCCTTTTTTTATATGGTTTCATATGCATTTATAGAGTGGACATATTAATTGCACATTTCTATGTATAATTGTTGATTGAATTATATCTATATATCTATTGCATGTGTAGCGATGTTGACTACAGTCATATTATACTGTGCAGTTCCCCATCATTCTTCACCTATAGACATATCCCTCTAGTGCTGGGCGCCAGTGACTGTCATCACATCTGTGAGCCCAACCAAAAAGGATTGTGGCATTAGTAGTCTTTCAGACTGCCGATTCCTTTGTGTGACATGACATATGGACTACCCATTCCAGGTATCCTTGCTACAACCCGAACAGACTCCTGGGAGGAGCTATAAAAGAGTCCGGAGATCTTGGAGATCCATGCCGCTCTCTCTTCTTCCTGGGCCTTGCTTTGCCCACATCTCCTTGTGCAAGGAGAGAGGCTGCAGCCTACCAAGCAGTGATCAAGTAATTCCAACCTGGCCCATAGGGCCTAATCCTGCCTGCTGCTCATCGGACATCCACGCAGCACCCACCAAACAGATCTATTGGTCAGTTCTCTGAAGGACATCTATTCTAGGATCGCTGTCCGCAAGGTGTAAGCTGGTTCTGTCGTTGCTGAGAAGGCAATTGCCTATGACCATCCTTTGCAACCCTTCCCTTCTACTTTATCTGAACACTGTGTGCAGACACCTTTAACTTAGGAACATTTTACTGAAATTCTATTTGGAACAATAAACATAGACACCTTTACTTAAAACCACTTGAGGGAAATGAGTATCACTAGCCTGTTTAAGCCCTTCGGCTATTACCACACCATTGTGCCTTATTGGATACAATCTAATGAGCTCCAACTGTCAGTGAAGATTATCAGTCCTGCATCTTGGACACTGCTGTTATTACTATTTAAAGGGCCCTATTTCATCCCCTATTCTGTCTGATGATGTCTCATTAGGTTATAAAGGTTGAATAGGCCACTCTGGGATTTCCCTTTAGTGTGAGACTGCCTGTCCTAGATAGCTAATCTTTTACTGCCTTTACAAGTTATGCTCCAGATGGTAATTCATTGTACATATATGTAAAATTATGCTTTTGTGCTGGTGAACTGTTTTTAAGCTGTAGACATCGCTGCGGCTATTTCTGAAAATATCTCCTAAACCTTTTAGGTTTGGGAGATATTTCTTGCACCTGCAGGTAAGCCTTAATCTAGGCTTACCTGTAGGTTAAAGTTGTTGTAATAGGTTTACAACCACTTTAAAAAGGTGTTGTGGAAAATGTCTGAACCCAGAGAGTCAGGTGGGTTGAAATGTTCACAGGGTCATAGCGATGCAGAAGAACAGGTAAATCCAAGCAGTCCTCAAGGGGGCTGTGCTACACATGGTTATGGGGGTTATGTATTGAAAGCGCTTCCTTATTTAGCACCTCCCGGTTCCCACCCATCAGTGGCTGCTCATGGTTTTTTGTTTTCGAGGGTGGCAAACAACCACCCACACCCCTCACCTCGCTCACTGTCTGCGGGTCAGTCCACCTACCCCATCTAGGTGGTGGGGATTGGGCAGCGGACATCAGGCTGTGGTGGGCCTCAGGTGACGGCTACTGTGTCTTCTCCTCTGTCCTCCCTCCTCCTCCTAGGCATCCAATAGGATCACCTGTCCTTTCGGGTGACGAGTATCAGACCCACTTCCTGATTGGCTGGGAGGAGGATCAGTGTTGCAATCGTGAATCTTCTATCGCTGTTGTAACACCTGGATGGGCTCGTAGCGCAATGCTCTGCACCACAAGCCCACAAGCCCACCCCCCCCGCTGCTGTAATTCAGGTGCCCCAGAATCCTGAAAGGGGCCAGATGCATGAATGGGGATTGGTGGTGGCAGCGGTGATGGAGAGAGCATCACCACATTGCTAGGGAATGGCGGGCGTGGATAGAGGGGGCAGCGCTCAGGCACCCCTAGTAGATGGATCGCCACTGCCACCCATGTTATAGCCAAAAGACAGGAGGGTGGTGGGCGGTGCGCTCTATGAGCACTGAGTAAAGATCAAAATCGGCCTGGTCAGGAGGGGGGGGTAAAAGTGCCCAGTAGGCAAGTGGTTAAATTTTGATTAAGCCTTAGTAATAATGACCCCTATTCTGTTACATGTTAACGTTATCCTCCTCCAGGAGACTTCACAGCCTAGGATCTGCTCTGAAAGCATGCAGCTCAAAATATCCAGGCTCCATGTTAACAGCTTCATCCCCGGAAGATTTTACCCCCTTCCTGACCAGAGCACTTTTTGAAATTCGGCACTGCGTCGCTTTAACAGTCAATTGCACAGTCGTCCAACATTGTACCCAAAACAAAATTGAAGTAATTTTTTTCACCATAAATAGAGCTTTCTTTTGGTAGTATTTGATCACCTCTGTGGTTTTTATTTTTTGCGCTATAAACAAAAAAAAAAAACGACAATTTTGAAAAAAAACGCATTATTTTTTACTTTTTGCTATAATAAATATCCCACAAAAATATATATAAAAAACTATTTTTCCTCAGTTTAGGCCGATACATATTCTTCTACATATTTTTGATTAAAAAAAAAAAAAAAAAAAATCGCAAAGAAGCGTATATTGATTGGTTTGCGCAAAAGTTATAGCGTCTACAAAATAGGGGATAGATTTATAGCATTTTTATTATTTTATTTACTAGTAATGACGGAGGTCTCTGATTTTTATAGGGACTGCAACATTATGGTGGACACATCGGACAATTTTGACACATTTTTGGGACCATTGGCATTAATACAGCAGTGCTATAAAAATGCATTGATTACTGTAAAAAATGTCACTGGCAGTGTAGGGGTTAACACTAGGGGGTGATCAAGGGGTTGTGTTCCCTAGTGTGTGTTCTAACTTAAGGGGGGATGACAGATCACTGTTCATACTTTGCATGAACAGACGATCTGGATCTGTCACTTCTCCCCTTAGAGAACCGGGATCATTGTGTTTACACACAGAGATCCCAGGTTCTCGCTGTGTTACAAACAATCGCGGGAGCACTCGCATCGGCTGTGGGCACGCGCTCCTAGTGGCCACCAGCGGGAGCGACGTAACGGTGATTCGTGCAGCTGAGCTATGGGGCCGCAGTACAACTGCGGTGGCTGGTCAGCAAGCGGTTAACTGAACAAGAGCTGATCCGTAGCGGTGCAGCTCTTGTTCTGGGCCACCGTCATATGAGTACGGCCAGAACAGCCACTACCACACGCCTGCGGGGGCACGCAGCACAGCAATTGTGGCCGTGCTGTGTTGCTAGGACATGGCGCAACCCTGATCTGTGGAAAGAGCCGAGTCCTCGGACATGTGTCCAAACACAGCCAGTCACTTGTAAACAAGGACGTGTCGGAGTGTGTGTTGCGAGGAGAGCCGATCAGCGGTATCTCCTCACAGGGGAACATTTAGGAATGTAATCAGAGTACTGATCATCAGTGCCCTGATTACAATACTAGAAAAAAAAAAAAAAAGAAGTGTAACAACCAGTGCCCACCAATGCCAGCATTCAGGGCCCACCACTGCCCACATGTGCTACCAATCAGTGCCCATTACTGCAGTCAATCAATGGCCAGTGTCGCCCATCAGTGCCACCCATCAATGCCCATCATTGTCCATCAGTACCGCCTAACAGTGCCCAGTGCTGCCTGTCAGTGCCCATAAGTGTGGCATATTAGTGCCTCCTCATCAGTACCAGTAAGTGCCGCCTCCTCAGCATCACATCAGTGAAGGGGAAAAATTACTTAGTTACAAAATTTACTGACAGAAAAAAAAGTGAAATTTTTTTTTTCATAATTTTTGGTATTTTTTTTTTGTAAAAAATAAACTCAGCATTGATAAAATACCAAAAGAAAACTATTAGTGTGAAGAAAATGATAAAAAATGTGTTTGGGTACAGTGTAGCATGACCGCGCAATTGTCAAAGTGCAACAACACTGACAGCTGAAAAACGGCCTGAGCAGGAAGGGGATGAAAGCGCCCTGTAGGTAAGTGGTTAAACTGACCAAAGAATGGATGTCATCACTGGACTATTGAAAAGATATGAATAGTCAGTGAGTAATTAAAGCCATCAGCTTCCATGTATTTCTACTAGGCCAGTAATGGGTGTACTTATCCAATAAAAAATAACTATAGGTGTTCTGCGTATAATTTTTTGCTCGGAACTAGTGGACATTGGGTGGATCCTGCACACTGTTCTGTAAAGCAGCTTTAGCCGGTGTAGACATACCAAAAATAAGCATACATAATGTTCTGCTCACAGGCTCTTTTCCAGGTACACACGCTACATAGAAAGTATGTTTAGAATGATAAAGTATATTTAGTAGTGGGTAAGATCGACAAGCAGGAATTTCCTGCTCTTCATTGTACAATTACTGCTGGATTCCTCTCCTGCATCATTTGGTTTCTATCATTCATTCCAGTTCTCACTAGAACACAGCAGCCGGCAAACTAGACTCTCCTCCCTATGATTCCGAAACACCATAAAGGGAACCCACATTGATAGAACTAAGAATGTTCAAATGCTATCAGACGGAGTATATGAATGTAAAAAGTGAATAACCTGCACCAACTAGATATCCCTTCAATGGGTCTGATCAATTAAGAAATGGTTTCTACTTGAGTGCTGAGGGTACGGCTCATTGCATACCGCAGTTTGCCTAATATACAATAGGTTAACTGCCGGCATCATTATATTCCAGCAGGTTGGAACAGCTGCGTGAATCGCCGTAGGTGTACGTCGGCTGATTTAAGAGCTATAGGGGGGCACGTGCGTCCGCAACACCAGGGATGATGCGCTAGGTCGCCGGCGACCCGCGATCACTCCTCACAGAGCCAGAATGGGGATCTGTCAATGTAAACAGAGAGATCCCCATTTTGTCAGGGAAGTAGAGAGAAATCTGCTGCTCCTAGTGATCAGGAACAGCGATCTCTCTCTCTACTCCATGTCAGTACACCCCCCCCCCACCCCCCACCCCAGTTAGAAACACCTCCGTAGGAATCACTTAACCCATTTGATCAACCCCTAATGTTAACCCCTTCCCTGCTAGTGATATTTATACAGTAATCAGGGGCTATTTTTAGCTCTGATCGCTGTAGAAATATCAGTGGTCCCCCAAAAAGCATCAAAAGTGTCCAATCTGTAGCAGTCCCGCTAAAAATCGCTGATCGCCGCCATTACTAGTAAAAAAAAAAAAATTTATAATAAAAAATGGCATAAATATATCCCCTATTTTGTAGACGATCGTGTGTATGCAATTCCGACACACAAAAACTCACGCATGCTCAGATTCAATTACGAGATAGAAGCTATTAGCTACTGGGTATTGAACTTCCTTTTTCTAGTCCCATCATACGTGTTGTATGTCACCATGTTCTTGGCGGTCGGAGTTTGGTGTGGCCGTGTGTATGCAAGACAGCTTGAGCGAAATCCCGTCGGGAAAACCATCAGAGTTTTTTCCGACCAAAATTCCAATTGTGTGTACACTGCATAAGTGTCAAAGTGTCCAATCTGTCACAGTCCCGCTAAATATCACTGATCACCGCCATTACTAGTAAAAAAAAAAAAAAAAAAAAAGTATAATAAAAATGCCAATAAATATATCCCCTATTTTGTAGACTATAACTTTTGCACAAACCAATCAATAAACACTTATTGTGATTAAAAAAAATAAAAATACCAAAAAACATGTAGAAGAATACATATTGACCTAAACCAATGAAGACATTTTTCTTTTTTTTGGGGATATTTATTATAGCAAAAAGTAATATATTTTGTTATTTTTTCATAATTGTCACTCTTTTTTTGTTTGTTTATAGTACAATAAAAACCACAGAGGTGATCAAATACCACCGAAATAAAGCTCTATTTGTGGGGAAAAAAAGGACAAATTTTGTTCGTGTACATCACATGACCATGCAAATGTCATTTAAAGCGACGCAGTGCCAAAAAATGGCCTGGTCGTTAAGGGGGTAAATCCTTTCCAGCCCTTAGGTGGTTAATCAATAATGCTTTGTGGAGCAGAATAAAAAATGTGTACAGTACAGCAACCCATTGCAGACAATCAGCTTTCACTTGAAGTCAGATTAGTCCAGTGATCATTTCTATTGGTTGAAAGTAACTTTACTGTATTGCCAAAAGTATTGTGACGCCTGCCTTTACACGCACATGAACTTTAATGGCATCCCAGTCTTAGTCTGTATGGTTCAATATTGAGTTGGCCCACCCTTTGCAGCTATAACAGCTTCAACTCTTCTGGGAAGGCTGTCCACAAGGTTTAGGAGTGTGTCTTTGGGAATGTTTGAACATTCTTCCAGAAGCACATTTGTGAGGTCAAGCACGTGAAGGCCTGGCTCGCAGTCTTTAGTCTAATTTATTGGGTTCAGGTCAGGACTCAGACCAGTCTAGTTCTTTCACCCCAAACTCGCTCATCCATGTCTTTATGGACCTTGCTTTTTGCACTGGTCCATATCATTTGGTGAAGAAGGGATTATGGGGTGGGGTTGTTTTTCAGGGGTTGGACTTGGACCCTTAGTTCCAGTGAAGGGAACTCTTAAGGAGTCAGCATAGCAAGAGTTTTGGACAATTTCATGCTCCCAACTTTGTGGGAACAGTTTGTGGGAACAGTTTGTGGGTGGCAGGGGTGGGAGGGGCACTTGCCCTGGGCAGAGTCTTTTGAGGCTGAAAGGGGGGGGGGGGGTGCCAGATTGCAAGTTTCACTAAATCCCTGCTGTCACGGTGCCCGACTCCACCTCTGCAACCATCTGGTTAGATTTGGGGCTTCCATTACAAATGCCCATACATTATCTCTGCTGCCGCGGCCGATTCCTAATCAACAGCGCACTTGTCTGTGCAAATCTGCTGTGTGACAGCATCCACCTCCCACACCAATGCTCACCCTGACAGTGCTTGTGGCTGGTTGGTAGGACCACCAGGGTACCATCAAACAATCAGGTGTTTGCCTGCCCCCAGGCCATGATCCTTTATTGCAGGAGAAGAACAGAACTTTCTCCTTCAAACCTGCCTGGTCTTAGTGACCCAAATTCCTGGTGTATGTCCTGTAGCTGCCCTAAGAAGACTCAGACCATAATGTAAGTAGGATTTCTGAAGACCCTGCTGTGAGGGGTATCTCTGGGGACCCTGCTGCGTGGGGGGTCGCTGGGGACCCTGCTGCGAGGGGAGGGTCGCTGGGGACCCTGCTGCGAGGGGAGGGTCGCTGGGGACCCTGCTGCGAGGGGAGGGTCGCTGGGGACCCTGCTGCGAGGGGAGGGTCGCTGGGGACCCTGCTGCGAGGGGCGGGTCGCTGGGGACCCTGCTGCGAGGGGGGGGGTCGCTGGGGACCCTGCTGCGAGGGGGGGGGTCGCTGGGGACCCTGCTGCGAGGGGGGGGGTCGCTGGGGACCCTGCTGCGAGGGGGGGGGTCGCTGGGGACCCTGCTGCGAGGGGGGGGTCGCTGGGGACCCTGCTGCGAGGGGGGGGGGTCACTGGGGACCCTGCTGAGAGGGGGGGGTCACTGGGGACCCTGCTGTGAGCGAGGTCACTGGGGACCCTGGTCTAAGGGGAATCTCTGGGGACCCTGATGTTAGGGGGAGCTCTGGGGCCCTGTTTTAGGCAGGGAGGGGAATATGTTAATCTTGATGTGAGGGGGTGAAGACCCTGGTTTAAGTAGGGGGGGGGGTGAGGGAACTCCGAAGTAAGGGTGGAACACTAGGGAACCTGATGTGAGAGATGACTCTGGGGATCCTGATGTAAGAATTTGGGCCCTGATGTAAAGGGGGGGAACTTTGGGGACCTTAATGAAAGGGGGGGACTAATGTAAGGAGGAACTCTGGGGATTCTGATGTAAGGGAGTAGTACTGCTGTACTACCATGGTGAAATCATATGCACAGCAGTGGCATGGAGCCATAGAACTGCATTATAGTTTCATAGTTCATAGTTCATAGTTTCATAGTTAGTAAGGTTGAATAAAGACACCAGTCCACCCAGGTCAACCTGAGTGAGTATCTACCCCTATCCCTGTACATTGCACACTCACATTGGTCCCTACCCTCAAGGAGCCTGCAATCCAAAGTCGCCATTCATATACTAGGGCCAATTTTGGACAGAAGCCAACCTGCATGTCTTTGGAGTGTGGGAGGAAACCGGAGTACCCCGGAGGAAACCCACGCAGGCACAGGGAGAACATGCAAACTCCAGGCAGGTTGTGTCGTGGTTGGGATTCCAACCAGCAACCCTTTTTACTGCTAGGTGAGAGTGCTAACCACTACACTACTGTGCCACCCAATTAGTCACATCCAGTTCAGGCAAAGCCCATTAGAAGTGATAGGCTGTTTAAGTTTTGCTGTGGTATGTATAAAGCTATGAGCAGGAGTATGTTAGTGTTCAGGTCTGGGACCATAAAACCATGGATCAACTACCTGGTTTTACTACCCCCTGGCTGCACCTGGGAACAAAGCCTTACTCCTTCAGAGTCACACAGGGCCCCCTAGATAAATGCACCCCACAGAGCTACCACCTTCCCAGCTGCCCTCCTCGTCAAACCACCACCAAATCAGTCCTGAGACTCGCACCACATTTTTCATTCCATTGAATAAACCAATGCAGGGGCATTTTTTCTCACACTGATGCTGGGGAATTTCTTTCTAAATCACTGTGAGCCCATATTTAATTGCAGGATAGAATGTGTACTGCTGTCAAACTCATATGTTACATATGTTTTGGTGAGACCTGCTGCACGCATTGCTATTTACCCCACCTCACCTCCTACTCCACCCGGGAGGCAGGGGAGTTGGGGGGGCTCCATTTGGCATCTTCGTCCTGGGCCCTGATGACCTTGTCCCGGCACTGGTGGGTGGCCCCTTCCTGTTACATGACTGTGCACCAGTATACAAGGCAAGGTCCATAAAGACAAAGATAAGCGATTTGCAATGGAGGAACTTGGCTAGCCTGCACAGAGTCCTGACTTCAACCCAATAGAACACCTTTGGGAGAAATTAGAGCGGAGACTGCGAGCCAGGCCTTCTCGTCCAACATCAGTGCCTGACCTCACAAATGCGCTTCTGGAAGAATGGTCAAACATTCCCATAGACACACTCCTATACCTTGTGGACAGCCTTCCCAGAAGATTTGAAGCTTTTATAGCTTCAAAGGGTGGGCTAACTCAATATTGAACCCTACGGACTAAGACTGGGGTGACATTAAAGTTCATGTGCGTGTAAAGGCAGGTGTTGCAATACTTTTGACAATATATAGTGTAGCTTCAGACACACTTCCTGTTATTTGCATTGGCATGTTGAATAAGCGACATTAAGTTCATAAGAACGGTCCACTTTTGTACACCAGTGATGCACAGAACATCACCAGGTTGCCATATTGCATTGAATTTTACAGAAAATTAAAAGCAGCTGCAGTTTAAAAAGGATAGTTAATTTCTAATAATAATATTAAATATGGCATATGTAGCAATTGTATATGCTTTATTATTTTTTTTGTTATAAAATACAGTAAGCCTTTACTTCACTTTAATTTTAACCACTTCAATACCGGGCACTTTCGCCCCCTTCCTGCCCAAGCCAGTTTTCAACTTTCAGCGCTCTCACACTTTAAATGACAATTGCGCGGTCATGCTACACTGTACCCATATGAAATGTTTATTATTTTTTTTAAATAGAGAGTGCTTTCTTTTGGTGGTATTTAGTCAGCACTGTGTTTGTTTTTTTTTGCTAAATGGAAAAAGACAGAATATTTTGAAAATAAAAAAATATTTTTCTTAGTTTCTGTTTTTTTTTTTTTTCAAATAAGTACTTTTTCTCCTTCACTGATAGCTGGCACTGATGAGGCTGCACTGATGGGGGTGCACTAATAATCTGGGTAATTGTGCCCTTGTCACACTGTTAAAGGAATGCCAATAACCGGCAAGTTTGTTCACATGTGATCAGCTGTGATTGGACACAGCTGATCACATGATACCGGGCCACTCACAGAGCATGCCAGATGGGTGCCCCAGGATGCACGGTTCTGGGAGGACGTCCATGGACTCCCTCGCACAATGAGAGAGCTGCGCTGTAGCTGTTCTTTAGCTATAGCGTGGGCATAAAGTGGTTAAATACATACATTGCATTACCATACTTTTATATTAGGAGTATAAACTTCTTCTTTTCTGTTGTGTCACAGAATGTTTTGAAAGAATTTAGCGGGCCTTGGTCTCACAAAGGTTGAGGAACACAAATCTAGAAGATGGCATCATGGATATAAAAAATTAAGTTGACTTATGCATTGGTTCAGTTTGCTGTATGGCACTTTAACTTTAAGGATCATCCTCTAATCTTGACTGACTGAGGCGAGTTGCTTTTTTGTGATTGTTGAAGCTGAATTCCAGGTGTGACTATTTTTACATAGTTAGATATACTATATTGGGCCGATTCACCCTCCCTCAGAAGCTGAAAATAATGGTAGTAGGCATTGTTACTCATGAAATCTCCACTAGCTTCTGGGTCCTGTGCTGAGCAGCAGCCGAGCTACATTGGGAACACAGAAGAGGTACCCCTCTTGACACCTGTGCCAATCAGAGAATGCATTGCGTTTTCTTTGGATAAGATGGAGAAACGGGGTAGTGACAACAGAATCTCCACCTTGTCAAATCAGGGAACGCTTGGCATTCAATAAAAACCATGTTAAGTGTTCACTGTATGGCTCCTGTGCCCAGCGGGCAACCTCCTGTGTTCTGTAAGCAGTAAGGCAACCGCTTGGCAGAGAACCCAGAAACGAATATACTGTAGCTGTCCCTCAGTGATTTCCAGCTTCCAGGGGGATCCCATGGGTATGGCACACACATACATACAATATATTGGTCTAAGCTGGACCAACATAACTGTAAAAAATATATACCTAGAATATAGCTTTAAAGTATATTAGGGACACTTTTTATGCTGCACCACCCATTTTATCATCTTAAATATTTTCCGTTGTCCAGTTCTTTGATACTCAAAAAAAAACCAGCTCTAGTAACTTCCTGAAACTGTTTAGGCGTTTGACCTGTACATGAGATGGCTATCAGATAATGGTCCTGAACATCAATTAAGCTGCTGAAAAAACAAAGTGATGTAGAAATAGCCAATAAGCCTTTTTTTTTTTTTTTTAGGAAAGATTAAATTATGTAACACTCATCTGATAACAAAATATAACCGCAATGGAGAGACTTGTCATGGTTCCCGAACATTTGGACATTTGCAATTCTGCACAAGTAAAATGCAAGAATGTTTTATGAAGAAACTGGTGTTCTGGTGACATACACTATATTGCCGCTTGCCTTTACACGCACATAAACATTAATGTCATCCCTGTCTTAGTCCATAAGGTTCAGTATTGCGTTGGCCCACCCATTGCAGCTATAATAGCTTCAGCTCTTCTAGGAAGACTGTCCACAAGGTTTTGGAGTGTGTCTAGGGGAATGTTTGACAATTCTTCCAGAAGTGCATTTGAGAGGTCAAGCACTGATGTTGGACATGAAGGCCTGATCGCAAACTCCACTGTAATACATTCCAAAGGTTTTCTATCGGGTTGAAGTCAGGATGCTGTGCAAGCCAGTCAAGTTTCTCCACCTCAAACTCACTCATCCATGTCTTTATGGACCTTGCTTTGTTCACTAGTGCGCAGTCACATTGAAACAGGATGGGGCTCTCCCCAAACTGTTCGTACAAAGATGTGAGCATGGAATTGTCCAAAATGTCTTGGCATGCTGATGTCTTAAGAGTTCCTTTGACTGGAATTAAGGGGCCAGGCATAAGCCCTGAGAAACAACCCTACACCATAATCCCCCCTCCATCAAATTATATTGACCATTGCACAAAGCAAGATCCATAAAGAGATTGGCTTCATTCTTCACATCACTGGGCTATTAATATGCTCTCTTTCGGAAAGAAAGGGTAAAATGCCGGGGTAGTGGTGTCTGTCTATGTGAGAAGTGATCTCAAAGCAAGTGTGAGGCTGGGTTCACACTGCAGCGATGCAAGAACGCTGCAAATCCACTGCGGGTTCCCGCATCGCATGCCTCCCAGCGGCAGTTCACACTGCCCTATGCGAACTGCTGGGAGTGTCAGTGAAACGTTAATGACACCCCCAGATCAGTTCGCATAATCGCAGTGAGATCTGCAAACTCAGACAGGAATCGGATCGCATGGTGTGAACACCCATGCAATCCGATTCTGCTGCGGACCAAAAAAAGGGTCCTGTGCGAGTTTGGGCTGGATGCGATGCAAATTCAGCCATACTATCTGGATGGCTGAACTCGCATCGCACAGAGATCGGATGTGATTTGCACTGCAGTGCGAATCACATCTGATCTCATCACCGCAGCAGTGTGAACCCAGCCTGAAAGAGGATCTAGTTGATTAAAAGTGTGATGAGTTTGAAGCATTATGGGTGGAACTGTACATGGATGTGTGTACCATAAAGGTTATCATTGGAGTTTGTTATAGACTTCCCGATGTTAATGAGAAAGTGGAGACTCAGCTCCTTGCACAGATAGAAAGGGTTGGTCCAGTGATAATAATGGGGGATTTTAACTAGTCGGAAATTGACTGGAGTAATGGCACTGCTGGAACAGTGCAAAAAAGAATAAATCTGTTACAAGACCATTTTATGGTCCAGTTTGAGGCCCCGACTAGGAATGATGCTCTGCTAGACCTGGTAATCTCAAACAATGCAAAGCTTATTACCAATATATATTCATATAAAAGAACATCTGGGTAGAAGTGACCATAACATGATTTAATTTAATGTTAAGCTATAAACTACGAACACATATGGGAAATATAGATCACTTAACTTTTAGAGCGCAAAATTTCCAAGGAAGAGGGCTGCTCTCCAAGACTTAGACTGGGAGGAAATATTGGCATAGATCAGTGATGGCGAACCTTGGCACTCCAGATGTTTTGGAACTACATTTCCTATGATGCTCTGGTACCTTGCATTGCAGTGGAGCATCATGGGAAATGTAGTTCCAAAACATCTGGGGTGCCAAGGTTCGCCATCACTGGCATAGATGAACACAGAACAGAAATGACGAGTCTTCAAAAAGACTGTATGCAAACAAATTATATTCCTATGGGCAATAAGTTTAAAATGCAAAATTTCACAGCCAAAGTTAAAAAAGATATAAATAAGAAAATAGATTTTAAATATAAAAATGAAGGAACACTATCATCTTTTAACCACTTCAATACAGGGCACTTTCGCCCCCTTCCTTCCCAGCCCAATTTTCAGCTTTCAGTGACAATTGCGCAGTCATGCTACACTGTACCCAAATGAAGTTTTTATCATTTTGTTCGCACAAATAGAGCTTTATTTTGGTGGTATTTATTCACGACTCCGTTTTTTATTTTTTGCGATATAAGAGCAAAAAAGCGGAAATTTGGAAAAAAAAACTATATTTTCTTTTTTCTATTTTAAAAGAAATCCAATAAAATCAAATTTTGTCATAAATTTAAGCAAAAATGTATTCTGCTACATGTTTTTGGTAAAAAAAATTCCGTTAAGTGTATAATAATTGGTTTGTGTGATCACAGACATATGTACGCAAATGATCATGTACATATGTGTGCAGATAATCATTGGGACATGTGATTTTAGTGGGACATATGTGGGGGACATGTTTTTATTATTAGGGACATGTGTTTTTATTATTTGGGGACATGTATGTTTTGGGGACATGTGTGGGGACATTGTGTTTATACTGTGTAGTGTGTTTACTGTGTGGTGATTTGTGTGTACACTAGACTAGTGATCAGTGAGTAAAAAGCTGTAAAAAACAGCTCATACTCACTGATCATCAGCCGGCTGCAGCGATCTGCTCTCCTCTCCTCAGCGATGACTTCTGTGTGAGGAGAGGAGCCGCCGATTGCCTAGCAACCGGCTGTTCGTTTACATCACATGACGGCCGTGATTGGACACGGCCGTCATGTGATCAGGAGGGCCAATCACAGAGCCCTCCTGCCGATCTGAGATGTGCCGTGTCCGGGTGACACGGGCGCATCGGGATCGCGCCGCTGTGCGGGCGCGCGCGATCCCGCTCCTCCTGATGGACGTTCCTGAACGTCCTATCAGGAGTAGACGGCTCCCACCCGGCCGTATATGTGCATTGGCCGGGTGGGAAGTGGTTAAATGTTACAAAGAATATAACAGAATATGCAAAAAGGAAATCAAGGACGCAAAAATTCAAAACAAACGACAGATTGCAAAAGATAGTAGGACAAATTCCCCCTATATATATATATATATATATATATATATATATATATATATATATATATATATATATATATATATATATATATATATATATATATATATATTTTTTTTAATTTTTTTTTCCAGATATAATAATAGTAAAAAGGACAGGTCTGAGAAGGGGCATTTATTAAATACTATCTTCAGCTCTATTTATACAAAAGAGCATAGGGGAGCTCAAGTCCATAATGGCTCAAAAGTGATATGGTTCAGAAATATTTAGACAGAATAAAGGTGGATAATTGGACCAGATGGCATCCACCCACAGATCGTAAAAGTATTGAGCTCTGTCATTTCAAAGCCATTGTTTCAAATATTTAGGGACTCGTTAATGACTGGAATGGTACCACTGGATTGGAGTAGGGCCAATGTGGTGCCTATATTTAAAAAGGGATCAAAGTCTTTACCAAGTAACTATAGAGCTGTTAGTTTAACTTCTTTAGTCAGAAAGATACTGGAGCGTTTAATAAAAAGACCACATAGAGGAGTTTTGGTTGTAAAAAATATTTTAAGCAACAGACAGCATGGATTCATTTAAGACAAAAGCTGTCACACAAATGTGATTTCTTTTTGTGAGGAGGTAAGTAAAACCTTGGACAGAGGGGTGGCAGTGGACGTGGTATACTTGGATTTTGCAAAAGCATTTGACAGTTTCCCACACACAGCTAATGTGTGGGGTAAAGTCTACAGGCTTGGAAAGATCAGTTTGTAAATGGATAAAAAAAAAAACTGGCTAAAGAAAAGAATTCAGAAAGTAGTGGTTAATGATTCTTACTCTAAATGGCCTAAAGTTAATAGTGGTGTACCCCAAGGTTCAGTTTTGGGACCCTTACTTTTTAATATCCTTTATAAACGATATAGGGACTTTTCAGATGACACCAAGCTATGCAGTGGAATAACGTCTTTCCGGGATGTCTCCAACTAACAAGCTGACCTCAATGCACTGTTTAAGTGGGCAACTATGTGTCAAATGAGGTTTAACCAGTTCCCGACCAGCGCACGCCGATGTACATGGTCAGGCATATTGGCGTACAGGTACGTCCAATCTTAATTGGTGCCCTGCCCTCGCGAGCACACCGGCATGCTCGTGTGCTGGTCAGGGACCCGGGAGTGCAGTCGCGGGTCCCACCAACTCGAAAGCCGCGGGCATACCCGCGATCGTCTCGCGGGGCGGCTGAATGGAGAGATGCCGTTGTAAACCGCATTTCCCTGTTCTGCCTAGCAACTAGTGATGCTGATCTCTGCTCCATGTGATTGTAATTGTCATTCTTTTGGCGAAAGTGAGGCTCATTTAGTAAAGAACTTCAGAATGTCTACACAATAAAAATGTGTGAATACTCACTTCAATTATCCAATCATGTGGAAAGACTTCACTCCACTCCACTACATATTTCCCTGGAAAGACATTCCCTCTACATTGGTTGAACTAAATGGATTTGTCTTTTTTCAATCAGACTATGTAATTATGTACATATTTCATCTGCACATGATTGGATAATTGATGTGAATTTAGTGTATAAACATTCTCAAATGCTTTTATAAATCAGCCCCACTGCATAATTGCCAACATTGTAAAAAAAAAAATTCCGGGACACTTTTTTGACTGTAGGCGGAGCTGTATTATAATTGTGGCGGGGCAAGGTGGAAAGGGATGGCAAAAGTGGGTGTGGTTTAGGTAAAATCGTGGGTGTGGCTTAAATGGGCGTGGCTCAATGGGTGTGGTTAGAGTCTGAGATGAATGCGGGATGGAGAGGGAAAGGGGGGGCAGGAGAGGGACAGCAGCCCCAGATTCTACACCACAATAGCAATGTGTTTTCCAGAGTTTGGCAATCAGCAGATAAAGATACTCCAAATACCTGGTGTTAGCGCTTCAATCATCCCAGCGCCATGATTGTTATGGTGTCAGGATGATTGAAGAGCATTATTTCTATTATTACTTTGTAATATAAAATTAAATCATTCAACTCACCATAATGCAGTATCAGTTGGAGCCATGAGCGTGTCACTAGCCACGTTGCCTGGCATCAGGTGCCCCCAGCAGAGGCCCTCCTTACATCTGGTGTCCCCCCCGACATCCAGACTGGACCCCTTCTGACATGCAGACTGGACCCCTTCTGACATCGAGACTGGACCCCTTCTGACATCGAGACTGGACCCCTTCTGACATCCAGACTGGACCCCTTCTGACATCCAGACTGGACCCCTTCTGACATCCAGACTGGACCCCTTCTGACATCCAGACTGGACCCCTTCTGACATCCAGACTGGACCCCTTCTGACATCCAGACTGGACCCCTTCTGACATCCAGACTGGACCCCCTCTGACATCCAGACTGGACCCCCTCTGACATCCAGACTGGCCCCCCTCTGACATCCAGACTGGCCCCCCTCTGACATCCAGACTGGCCCCCCTCTGACATCCAGACTGGACCCCCTATGACATCCAGACTGGACCCCCTCTGACATTGACATCCAGGTGTTGCTGCGCGGAAAGAGATTAAGCTGTGGCGCCGCCCACCTTCCGCCCCTTTCCATTACAGTTCAGACACTGGCAGCGGGGGGTGGACGACGCCGCGGCATCTCTATTGTAGCCATCCGCCAAGCCTTCTGGTCTTCTTGAAAATGGCGGCCGGCAGAGACATTGTCTCCGCCAGCCGCGGACCTCTATCAGCCGGCTGCGAAAATCGTGAATAACCGAATTTCCCGGGACATATCATGGGAAACGGGTCCTAATCCCAGGAAATTCGGGACAGTTGGCAACTATGCCACTGTAGCATGGGCTAGTATCACTGATACTCTACAGGACATAAATAACCAAGTGTAGCACCCTCTAGGCAGTAAGGTGCTAGTGTGAGATTTTTCTCTGGCAGTATAGGTAAATTTAGGCTGGTTGCTAGGCCTGTTTGTTTTCATTCTGGCCTAGGAGTGGCTCGGGGAGCAGCTGATGACTGATAGACAGCATCACTTCCCTTGTTGGGCACACAGGGTGCTGAGTCTCCCCCCTCCCAGTCTGGGGAGGGGGGTGACCCTGGGCTGGGGCTCAGGTGCATCCGGGAGGAGTGAAGAGATCCCAGAATCAGGAGGCCTATGAGAAAGCAAGTGGAGGACAGCGGAGAGAACACTCTATTGCCTCGTTCCCACTGAGTGGATCGGTTTGGTTTGGTGCGGTTTTGAGCTTTTCCATTATTAAAGCGGCCCATACAACCAAACTATATTACACCATTCATGGTCTTGCTTCAGATGTGGGGCCATAGAAAATGGTACGCTACTAGCATCACACAATACATTTCACTGATTGGTAGACAGTAAAAATGTCAATGCTCATGTTAAAGTCATTTTTTCTAAACCCCGTATGGCCTCTGGCGGTCCGACTTGCAGTGGAAACGAACACCTGAATAGGCCAGACCATTGTAACCCTTCCAAACTGTTCCGTTCAGTGGAAACGAGGTATAAGAGTCTCCGGGAGGATTACTGGTCGCAGCCAGGAGGGCTGGTGAGTGAGCACAGTTGGGAAGACTGGGGAGGCACACCTGAGTGAACTGAAGATTGCAGTTTGAGAGATGGGTGCTGAACCAGTGGAGAGATGACTGTGGAGAAGGGCAGAGTTAAGAGGTCGCTGCTGGCAGGGCCTGAAGAGAGCTGTGATTGGTAACTGAGTAGAGGATAGCTATCAGATGATTTTTTTTTTTTATATACCACAGGGGCCCGGAGTCCCTCCCTGCAGAAGATAGAAGATGGTTCATTGAGGACTGAATGAAGCCGTGTCAGGCCTAACCATGTAGTGTCTTGGAGGAGGAACAGTCTGCAGCAAGTGAAGTGCTGGAGGAGGAAGGGTGTGCAGCAAGTGTTTGTGCTGGAGAGAAGATTGAGGTGTATATACTAGAGAGTATATAGGAGTCCCAAGCAAGTTTGTACTGTCAATTCCTGGGTATCCCATAATTCCCAAATTCCCATCCAAGTTTAATCCCCTCAAACAAAAGAAAAAAAATCCATGGACTGGTCTGTGCCTGAGTGACTGAGAAATGGATGTCGGGTTGGTCAGGGTGACAGGTGAACCACAACATTCAGCAACCCCTATGGGGCATGGCTACACTTACTGTAAGTATCTTACTGGTTCCACTGCCAATAAGACTCCCTCCTTCCAATTTACTGTTTTGTATGTGTTTAAAGGGCTTTTATCATTGTAATTCTTCAGGGTCATTGATCACCTCTTCCCACACCTGACCAAGAAATGTCTTTATTCTTACACATTTCCATGTGAATGGCATTTCTCAGAACTCACATGGCCCCCACCTCTAGCCCCAATGTCTCCATCTCTTCTGGGTATTCTCCACCCCCTTAGTGATGGATTCTCTGTCATGTAATCTCTCATTGGTCTCTTGTCCTTTATATCAAAACCAGTGTTTACCAGCTTTGAATATTTCAGTCTGCCTCACCTGTAAAACCAGTACTGTTCTCTCTGCCTCCTTGAGGCTACAGGGCATACAACCAGTTCATCCGTGTATAGTTCATGAGTAGCAGGAGCAATATATGACAAGGATACTGCAAGCTTGTTATAAAAAATGAAAGAAAATATCATATAAAAAAATATTTACCTTTCCTCAGATGTAAAAGTTGTATCTATCCATTTCCACTATATTGCCAAAATGATTGGGACACCTGCCTTTACACACATTAACTTTAATGGCGTCTTAGTCTGTATGGTTCAATATTCAGTTGGTCCACCCTTTGCAGCTATAACAGCTTCAACTCTTCTGGGAAGGCTGCCCACAAGGATTAGGAGTGTGTCTGTGGGAAAGTTTAGTCATTCTTCCAGAAGCGCATTTGTGAGGTCAGGCACTGATGTTGGACGAGAAGGCCTGGCTCACAGTCTCTACTCTAATTGATCCCAAAGGTGTTCTATCAGGTTGTGGTCAGGACTCAAGTTCCTCCACCCCAAACTTGCTCATCCATGTCTTTATGGACCTTGCTTTGTGCACTGGGGGTGTAAGTCATTTTGGAATAGGAGCATCTCACCATTGTAAAGGATGTCTAAAATCTGACTTGTATCTTAGTGCAGATGTCTCGGAAAATCAGCCAATCACATGAAGTGAAAATTACATTTCTGGGTAAGTTCTCTATACCCTCTATACCCTCTGTGTACAGAATGACTCCAGGTTGCCATCTTGCATTGATTTTTACAGAAAATTACAATTCTGCAGATTGAAAAGTAAAGGTAATGTTTAAAAACATTCAATTACAATGTGGCTTGTGTAACAATTGTATATGCTCTCTTTCATTTAATTAACGTGTTATCGTTTTCCCCATAAAAATGGAGATGCCCTTTATCAAGTTGCCGCCCGCCCTTTAGCCCTTTTACTGCTACAGAGTGGCAGTGCTGTGCAGGCTCACATATATACAAGATCCTACATTCATGGGTATCAGGCGCGAGTGTGTACCACCGGAGGGTTGCTATACCATTGTGATTCTACACAGTGGGAGCTGATCAGCATTTCCCCCAGACATGATGTTCGCTGGCACCCGCTGAACGTTCAGGACACAGACAGAATGATGATCTGTCAGTAAGAAAGGCATGGATCCTGTGTTCCTGCAGAGCAGACACACAGATCTATGACTTCCCTTAGTACAAGCACCTCCCCACTATAGTAATACATCAGCTAGGCACACAGTTAACCCTTTAAACGCCCTTTGTGTTAACCCCTAAGTGTCAGTGTCCAATTTGTCTGCCGTAATATTGCAGTCCCGGTATAAGTTGCTGATCGCTGCCATTACTAGTAAAAAAATAAAATAAAAATAATAATTCCATAATTAGATCTAAATAGTTTCTAGACGCTATGACTTCAGCGTAAACCAATCAATATACGCTTACTGAAACTTTTTTTTACCAAAAAATATGTAGCAGAATCCATATTGGCCTAAATTGATTAAGAAATTAGATTTTTACTTTTTTTTTATTGGGTGTATTTTATAGCAGATTTAAAAAAAAAAATTAAATAAAAAAATTGGATGTATATTATAGCAGAAAGTAAAAAATTGTTTTTTTCTTTCAAAATTTTCAGAGGTTTATTGTTTATAGAGCAAAACAATAAAAAAAAGTAGGAGGTGATCAAATACCACCAAAAGAAAGCTCTATGTGGCAAAATGTATTTTTATTTGGATACAGTGTTGTATGATCGTGCAATTGTCAGTTAGACCCCTTTCCCACTGGGGCGCTTTGCAGGCGCTACAGCGCTAAAAATAACACCTGCAAAGCTCCCTGAAAGAGTCTCCGAGGGCTTTCACACTGGAGCGTTGCGCTAGCAGGATGGTAAAAAAAAAAAAAGAAAAGTCCTGCGAGCAGCATCTTTGGAGCGGTGTATACACCGCTCCTGCCCATTGAAATCAAAGGGGCAGTGCGGCTATACCGCTGGCAAAGCGCTGCTGCAGCAGCACTTTTCAGTAGTTTTAACCCTCTCTCGGCCACTAGCAGGGGGGTAAAACCGGCCAGCTAATGGCTGAATACCGTCGCTAAAAAGATGGTAAAGCGACCCTAAAAGTAGCGCCATTTTCCCGTCAACACCGATCCTGCCCCAGTGTGCAAGGGGCCTTAAAGTAATGCAATGCCATAAAGCAAAAAATGGCCTAGTCATTGGGGGGGGGGGGGTAAATCTTCCAGAGCTGAATCGGTTAACGTTAATTGGGGGCGTTTGGTCCCCTTTTAAGGACTCATTCACAAATGTCCTTGCTGTGCTGGCTAAAGGACCAGCTCACCCAAAAACCTTTTCAAAAATAACATTTCCAGTACAGGGTGTTATAGTCCGCAGCATGGGCAGCTTATCACACTTTACGTGCCACAAGTAAAGAAAATGATGAACAGCATCTGTACAGAGTGCATGTCAAAAAAGACATACTGGTTTATCTGGAAAAAACCTGGTACAGCTTGATCATAGGTGTACTAAGCACTCTACCTTGAGGCGGAGCTGGGGACAGGGGGAGGGGCCAGACAGTATATAACTTCAGTCAGGTCCTTCCAGATTATGGCATCCTTTAGATATTACCAGGGAGGAGGTGATCTTACCTGATCTACTGCAGTCTTCTCATCCAGCAGCTGCACATCCACTGAACTGCTGCCTGCAACCTGCAGACCTTTCCCAAACTCCCATCATGTCTTCCCAGGTAAGACAATTTATTACACTTTATGCATGAAAACACTTATTAGTTAGATGTTGGATAATAAAGAGTATCACAGATTGTGTATAATATTACCGCAATGGAATTTAGTTATAAAATGCAGTTTTATTAGCTCGTTTTTGAATTGATTTTTGAAAATACTCATAAACCGGGATGAGTGAATAGATTTGTATGAGATCATTTTCACAGTGAAATTTGTGGCAAGTTTGAAAATTGTAGTTGCAATGATTAGGCTGCTTAGGATTTTACTTTTGTACTTTTTTTATTTTATTTTTTTTTTTTACAAATTATATTTAGGGTAGTTTTGATTATTTAATGGTCTTTTTTTGTTTTTTTTGTGTTTTAATTTTTAATTTTACTTTATGTCCATTTTTTTTTTTTTTCATTGTGACTTTTTTTTTTATAAGAAATCTAATGATGGGCTATTTAGGCACAAAAAGATTAACCATTTGGAGCCAGTTTAAAGCAAATACGATTGACAACCACCAAAAGAAAAAAAAAATTATTTTACTTTTCCCATAAGGTTTAACACATTTTACCAGATTTAGTTTTATTTTTTTTTTTTTTTTTTGAGTGATTACTTAGATTAGTGTGGTAGGGATTAGACTCCATGCACACTGGGTTTATACAAAAAAAAAAAAAAAGTTTATTCTCTTTGGAGTAAAAAAATGCCCCTTATGGATCATTTTGTACAACATTTAGGAGAGTTTTACATTTTTCTACCAGTAAGCTCCAAGCAGGAACACCAATCAAAAAGGAGATTTTTTTTTCTGCCTCTAAAAGTTGATCTCAAAATATGCCTCTAAACGTCCTAATGTGCATGGACACATTGTAGAAGCAGCTCAGTGTTATCCTAAGGCAGAACACAAAGCTTCTGTGAAGAAGCATTTTTTAAGTCAGTGTGCATGGAGCCACACGATCAGAATTTTGGTCGGAAAAAGCTCTGATGGTTTTCCTGACGGGATTTTGCTCAAGCTGTCTTGCATACACACGGTCACGAACGGTCACTGACCACCAAGAACGCAGTAACATACAACGTGTACGACGGGACTAGATAAAGGAAGTTCAAAACCCAGTAGCCAATAGCTTCCATCTCGTAGTTGAATCTGAGCATGCGTGAGTTTTTGCGTGTCGGAATTGCATACACACAATCGGAATTTCTGATGGAAAGTTTTTCCGTCGGAAAAATTGAAATGATGCTATCAAATTTTTCGGCCAGCAAAATTCCGATGGAGCATACACACGATCACATTTTCCGATGAAAAGCTCTCATCGGTCTTTTGCTGGCCAAAATTCCAAACGTGTGTACGCTGCATCAGAGCAGTATGGTTTATTAAATCATTGTTCCTTTTATTTTACTTTTTTGTGTATTTGATTGTGATTTATGTAGCGTTTAATTTTCATTTCACTTTTTCTTAGTCCATTTTTTCCACTTTGGCATAAAAGGGGATTTTTATTTATTTTTTTTTTTTATTTTTTTAGCCCCCTGGAGCCAGTTTAAACCAAATACAAGTGACAACCACAAAAAATAAAAAATAAAAACTTTATTTAGCTTTTCCCAATAGTTTCAACATATTTTATCAAAATTGCAAAATGTCATCTTTATAAAGATCAAAATTTAAAAAAAAATGCAAAATTTTGCATAAGTCTTCCAAATTTGGGGAAAATAAAAATAGACCAACTAATAGAATAGCTTGAAAGGCTACAGTGGGGGTGCCAGTCTTAATTCTTACAGGATTTCCATTTAATTTCTGTTGATTATATCTTTGCATCGATTTATGTGTGTTTAAATTACACACACACACGCAATGATAAATGATGTATTATCCAATGTGTGTCTTCATGTATAAATTCTTTTGTAGGCGACGGTTTCTCTTTAGTGACTTTCATGCACTGAATTGTAACACTGTAGAAACAAAACAAGTTAAACAAGTTCTGTAACTAAACTGAATTAAACGTTACAGCCAGAATTTACCTTATAATAGAAAAAAGAGGCAAGTTTAACTTGATATTATTGGACTTGTGCCTTGGCCAGATTAAAGCCATTCAGTGGTTCCAAAATCCATAAGGCCTTTTAAGCTCAAGGCGTACCTTGCCAGTACTATTATAAAAAGAAAACATGTTTAATATTGCAGCTGTGGTGGCTGAATTTGTATGTAGGTATGTGTAAAAAAAAAAAAAATGCTAACAAAAACTGTTGGCTGGAATATAGCTTAAGACCCCTTTAACACTTGTGTGACTTGTCCTGAGACTTGGGACTGCAAAGTCGCATGACAAGTCGTACTTCATGATTTTCAATGAGTGCCATTCATATCTGTGTAACTTCAGTAGTCCCTGCACTACATTGATGCGACTTGAGGTCCCTAAGCCTCAACATTATACAGGCAGTGCTTCAAGACATGGCAAAATTGCGCGACTTTCAGGTCGACACAAGTGTGAAAGGGGCCTTAATTTGTTAGTCCAGTCCATCTAAACTTTCAAGTGTATCTAAAACTACCACCTCCCCAGACTGACACCACATTTAGGCTGCATTCACACCTGAGCGTAGCATCTGAGTTTTGGCATTTTTATTAGCCAATAGAGAAAACTATTTGTTGCTGGGTATTTCAGCTTTTCCTTCTTTTATTACTATTATGTTTTTTCATTAGGGTAAGGGGTTAGAGTTCAGTTTAGGGTTAGCAGTCTACTACTACTACTACACAATTAAATAAAAATGAAATTCCTTCAATAAATTAATCCTAAGTAATAATAAATAATCTCTAACTAAACACCCCAACACAAAATAAATTACTCATGATTATTTTTTTTTGTTTGGATTTGGGTATTTACTGTTTTATTAGTAGTAGTAGTATTAAAAATGTATATTTTTTTTAAGGCTAGGGTTTTTTTTATTTTATTCATTACATAATTTTTTTTTTTTATTTATGATGGATTTTTAGCAATTTGTGTATTTGACATTTTTTCATATTCTCATTATTTTATTCTTTACTTTTTTTCATTTGAGCAGAAAATCTTGCAAATACGCGTGAATGCACACAAAAACATGTGAATGGCGCATTTATGTGAGAATAAAAACGCGACCAAAATGCTCAAATCTGCCCAAATCAAGCTACAAAAAAGCTCCAGAACTTTGAGCTTCAGATGACTTGGAGTGGAGATGTGAACCAGCAGATTTTTTCCCCTCCCACGTTTTGGAGCTTTAAGCTCCAAAACACTGAGGTGTGAATGAGGCCTTAAGAATTGGTAAACGGCAATATAAAATTATTTTTTTGGGGTTTAATACCATTTCAATTATTGCCATTCATAACAAATACATTTCTCCACAATGCTTACAGATACATAGATAAATGAGAGCTTATTTCAAAGTTATTTTACGGTTTTCTCACAATATGCAAAATGTTAAGTGTGCATGATCTGGGCGAAGGTTCACTTGCACAGGTTGTCTGCTGGTACAAATGCCGATATAATTTAGTTTTCGAAACACTCAGATGTATTATTGAGTTATTATCAGTATATGAAACGTTTTTATTTGGTAGAAAAGATTCTTGGGATTTGTTTTTCGCAAGTTCAGTGCATACCTAGATAGTAAGACATTTGCTATCTTTCTCAATGACTATGCAGAAGCCCCCAGATGTCCACGCTATTTCTGCTGCAGACGAGACAGGAAACCAGAAACCAGCTAAAAAATCAAAAAAAGACAAGAAGAATGAGAAGAAAGTGGAAAACCTCAAAAGGGAACTTGAAATTGTAAGTTAAATGAGAAACTTTCATCTTGGACAATTGTGTTTTATTTCAATTGTACATACTGTATAAAAAAAAAAAAGTGTTTTCTTTTAAGCGGTAGTAAACACTTTTTCAAATTTGTACCTAGTACAAATTTGTACCTATTACAACAAGGCTTACCTGTCGATACAATGAATATGTCCTAAATATGCATTGTTTAGGAGCTATTCACATTGGCAATAGCCAATGATGTCATCGACACATGCATAGTGATGCGCTGCGTGCCATGGAATGCAGACCACCGTGCCAAATGTGAGTGGCAAAATCACGGTCTACCCATTCAATCGGCTGGAGTATGCAAACCCGGAAGGAAGACCAGATGAAGATGGACGCCACCGGCAGTGGTGATAGCGCACCACTGGAGGGCTTTGTTTGTAAGGCAAGCCTGCCATTATGTGCTAGTATGTGGTGCCTACTAGCACATTATGACATTAAACTGCAGGGGGCCCTTTGACACATGATTAAAGATCAACAGAATCGCACTGTATTGATGTACTAAAACTGGAGTGTGCAAATTATCTGGTGTAGCTGTGCATGGTAGCCACTCAGTTTCTAACTTCAGCTTGTTCAATTAAGCTTTGACAATAAAACCTGGAATTGGTTGGTTTCTATGCAGAACTGCACCAGATTTTGCTGGCTCTAGTTTTAGTAAATCAACCTCAGAGATTTACCAAATTTATAACAGCCTAATTAACCTTTTTCACTGATTTCAAACAAATTAAGGTAAAGTCATTCTAAAAAACAAAACTTTACTGTTAACCAATTGAGTGTTGATATGTAGGGACGTAGAAGTCAGTTGATCTAAAAACAAAAAAAAAAAAAATCAGTGGAATTTTTTTTTAAGTTTTAATGATTAGCTCTGAAAAACAGATCAGAATGATAACACTGTTGTTGAATTTTTTTGTTTTAGACGGAACACAGTTTAAGTATAGAGGAACTGGAGAGGAAATACTCTGTGAACATTAAGGAGGTAAGCCTAAAAGAGCTGCAAGTCTGTTTTCTGATCCTTATGGTCCTTATCACTAATTTGACAACTACAATTGTGTTTTTTTGTTTTTTTATAACAATGATAAGCAACTTGGTTTTGAGAGTTCACAGACCTTTAACTAAGTAATGTACAGGGGTTGGACAAAAATATGCAAACCGTACATGGTTTGCTAAGACTATAATGCTTCGATTCACACATCTGGTGTTGTCAAATCTTGGTTTGACAAGCATGCAGACAAAGTCTTGCACCTCAATATCATAGAGCCACTATGGTCAATTTTGGAGAACAAAGTCTGTGCTCATTTTCTGCCTCTGGCATCTTTGTGAGAACTGGAACTATTTTCCATTTAGAATGGTATTAGATTCCATTATCCATCATCCAAGATTTATAATTGTCAATTCCCAAGAGAACTCAGACTGTCTTGGATGCCAAAGGCGGTCCAACTCCATATTAGGTAATAATTTGGTTCTTTTACCTGCCGTTTCAATAATTTTGTCCAACTACTGTATGTGTTTATGGTCGCTTGCAGAGGTGAGGCAATAATCCATATAATCTATCATTGTTCCGATTGTTTTATTTTATTTTATTTTATTTTGATACATATGTTTGGTTTGTTGCAGGGCTTAAGCACTGCTGCCGCTGAGGAGATTCTTGTTCGGGATGGACCGAACAAACTTTCTCCTCCAAAAGGAACCCCTGAAATTGTCAAATTTCTGCTGCTTATGGCTGGTGGATTTTCCATTGTGTTTTGGATTGCGAGTGCTTTGTGTTTCCTTGCTTATGGTCTACAAGTTGCACAGGATCCCACTGTGTCTAAAGACAATGTAAGCATAACTGTAAATGTAAGGTTATTTATGCCTTCTGTTTTTGATATGTCTTCTGTTCCTCACTAAATGAAACAAAACATTCTGTTTTCCAGCTCTGGCTGGCTATTATTCTTATCGGAGTGGTAGTGCTGACCGCCCTCTTTGCATATTACCAAGAAGCCAAAAGTACAAACATTATGGCCGGCTTTAAGAACATGGTTCCTCAGGTAAGAAAGGCCACTTGTTTAGTAAACTGATTTATAAACTTAAACCAATGATACACTGAGTGAGTTTGGTTCCTAACCTGCACCTCTGTCAATCTAGCAAGCCGTGATCCTTCGGGATGGAAAGCGTGTAGAAATAACAGCAGAGAAGCTTGTTGTAGGCGATATCGTTTTTATAAAAGGAGGAGACAAAATCCCAGCTGATTTGCGCCTACTGGAGTGCCATGGCTGCAAGGTGAGAAGTTGGGGAAATTTACAGGATGATAGGGAAAATCTATGGCTTCTTGGCTAGCAATATGAAGAAAGTAAAACAACCATAAGCAACCAAAATAATGTTATTCTTGCTACTCAGGTTGACAACTCGTCTCTGACCGGTGAGTCAGAAGCACAACCTCGGGGTGTGGACTGCACACATGAGAATCCGCTAGAGACCAAGAACCTTGGGTTTTACTCTACCACCTGTTTGGAAGGTGAGCTTTAGGCTTCTATACAAATCAGTTTATAATTCTAAATTTTTTGACATTAACTCAATGGGGGGGATTTACCAAAACCTGTACACACAATCTGGTGCAGCTGTGCATATTAACCAATCAGCTTCTAACTTCAGGTTGTTCAATTAAGCTTTGACAATAAACCTGGAAGCTGATTGGTCACTATCAGCAGCTGCACCAGATTTGGTAAATCTCCCCAATGTCAGGACCTAAAAGTTGTATTTAGGTGATGAAACTATAAATTCAAACAGGCTCTAAGAAATAGATTTTCACCTACAGGTGCAGCATCTGGAATGGTCATAAACACAGGGGACCGTACAGTGATTGGACGTATTGCTTCCCTGGCCTCACAAGTTGGAAATCAGAAGACACCTATAGCTCTGGAGATTGAGCACTTTGTCCAGATAATTAGTTTTCTTGCAGTGTTTGTTGGAGTCATTTTCTTTATAATTTCATTGGCTATGGGTTACAGTCCTCTCAATTCTGTTATATTCTGCATCGGCATCGTAGTAGCCTATGTACCAGAAGGTCTACTGTGCACGGTCACTGTAAGTATGAGTACTGCTTACACCTACCAAACATATAACAGATACTTGATTCACATATTACAATTTTTACAATAACCCTTATTGCCCTTCCTCCTAGGTCTGCTTGTCGCTTACTGCAGTGCGTATGGCAAAGAAAAATTGTTTAGTTAAGAACCTGGAGGCTGTGGAGACACTTGGCTCTACTTCGGTCATCTGCTCTGACAAGACTGGCACTCTGACACAAAACCGTATGACTGTGGCACATATGTGGTTTGACAAATTCATTCACAATGCGGATACCAGTGAGGATTGGACAGGTAAGGCCCCCATTTCCACTTTTAAACAATAACAGCTGGAATTGAGATCAGCAAAGATTTAACTTCTAATTTTTATACCTTTATGCTCATGGTCACAATGCAGAAAATATACTTCACATAATACATGTTATGTTTAGATCAACATGACTATGTCCAATGTGTAACTGTTGTAAACTATATATATTTCTCTAGGCGAAATGTTTGATCAGAGTTCACCAACCTGGTCTGCATTAGGTAGAATCGCCACCCTGTGCAATAGGGCAGAATTCATTGGAGGTCAGGAGGATGTTCCCATCAGCAAAGTAAGTATGAGTAGCACTATAAACGGAACATGTTCAAACATAACATTTACACATTTCAGTTTTTTTGTAATGTAGTTCTTTGTGATTGCACCACCATGAGATACATTGGCGGGGGTTTACTCAATCTGGTGCAGCTGTGCATATAAAGCAATCAGCTTCTAGGATTAAGTTCTCGTTCACACTGAAAATAGCTTTGAAATCGCGCGAGTTCATCTGCACTCGCACGATTTCAAAGCTGCATTTCAGTTCGACTTCGGAGGTGACTTGAAAGACACCTGTGCGAGTTCATGCACAGATGTCTATTGAAATCACCCTCAAAGTCACCAAAAGTAGTACAGGAGCTACTTTTGGAAAACGCAAAGTCAGCGTTGCACCGATTCGGACAGTGCCATTGAAGGCGATGGGCTACTATTTGGCATTCGACTGGACATCTCAAATTGCCCCGATGTGACCGGGGGCTTATGGTTAAAGCTTAATTGAACAAGCTGAAGTTAGAAGCTGATTGGTTACTATGGTCAGCTGCACCAATTTTAGTAATTCTCCCATATTTCATTTAATTTAAAGAAGGCTAATTTACTTTCAACTTTCCCATTCAGAGAACAGTCAACGGAGATGCCTCAGAAGCAGCGTTGTTGAAATTTACCGAGCAAATCTATGAGAATGTGATTGAAATTAGGCAAAGAAATAAAAAAGTTTTTGAAATTCCTTTCAACTCAAGTAATAAGTACCAAGTAAGTGATTATTCTGCTATTGAAATGTAATTCTACTTTGATAAGCCAAAAGGTTCAGATTTGGGGTAAGTTGGTGAAAGTTTGAATGCTGAACGCCACTGAAACCAATGGCAGCAGAATCATAGAAAATCAGTACAATAAATGGCATGGGGGTGGGAACTGCCATGGAGAATGTACAAAAAAGTAAAAAAAAAAAAAAAAAAAAGTTTCAAATTCCTTTTAGTAGGGAGCATCAATTTTAATTATGCTTAAACTGAACCATTAAAAATGCAATATTCCCCAAAGGCTTATGTGCAAATATTGAGGAGACACCACCCCCCCCCCCCCTTTTTTTTTTTTTTCCACTAACCTCATCCCTTTATCAGCTGGAAATTCAAGTTTATAAACTCAAGTTTATCTGCTGATTGGGCTGGGCTTGGGTTGACTCATTGGTGGTTAGGATGCTAGCAGCTACCAGCTTACTGGCAACCAGCCTGTGGGGCAGCTGTCATTTTAGCAGTGGTAGTAATACCGTTGATAAAGAGATCTCTTTCCACATTATCTGGAGGTTTTCACTCATAATCCCATCACTCTCATTTTTACTAGACGTTCACCTCTTCTCAGCTCTCCTTGTCTTTCAGTCCTCACCATTAAAATGTGAGCTTTTCCTTAGTCCAAATATTCAATCTTATTTATTTTTATTTTCCCCATCACGTAGGTCTCTATCCACATCCCAGAAGATCCTACTGATAAAGGCTACTTGCTGGTGATGAAAGGTGCACCGGAGCGCATCTTGGACAGATGTAGCACTATCATGATTGGAGGACAAGAATTTCCACTGGATAATGAAATGAAAGAATATTTTCAGGAAGCATATATGAATCTAGGAAGTCTAGGAGAAAGAGTTCTTGGTAAGTACACAAGCACAAATCATCATGGAATTAGACAGACAATCAAAAAATAAATAAATAAACTATGTCTGTGTGTTTTTTTTTGTTTTGTTTTGTTTTTATGTGTATCTGCTAAAACATAAGTTCTTTAAGGGCCATTTCTTACTCTTTGACAGGGTTCAGTCAGTTGATACTTTCCTCTTCAGAGTATGGACCTGGATACCCATTTGATGCAGAAAGTGGAAACTTCCCACTAAATAACCTGTGCTTTGTTGGCCTAATTTCTATGATTGACCCCCCTCGTGCCACCGTTCCTGATGCAGTCAAGAAGTGCCGCAGTTCTGGAATTAAGGTATTGACACATCTGAAATTTCTGAATAATCTTAAGCATCTGACAATTGCATCCAATTCGCAGTGGTGTGAACCCAGCCTAATGCTATAATGATATTTCAGTAACTTTCTTGTAAAATATCTGTGAAAAACAATTCTATGATGTGTCCCTAACAGGTTATTATGGTGACTGGTGACCATCCAATTACTGCAAAAGCTATTGCGAAAAGCGTAGGCATTATTTCAAACAAGGAGACTGTAGAGGATATTGCAGAAAGGCTTGGCATCCCAATTGAAAGCGTTAATCCAAGGTAAGTTAATCTTATTAATGCTTTATAGCCAATTTAATTCCTAATTTTACTTTCCCCAATAAACATCTAATACTATTGCAACTTGCAGAGATGCTAATGCGGCTGTGGTGAATGGTGGAGAACTACTTGACATGTCTTCTGATGAGCTGGACGACATCTTACAATATCACCAAGAAATTGTATTTGCACGGACATCGCCACAGCAGAAGCTTCTCATTGTTGAGGGGTGTCAGAGACTAGTAAGTTTGATAAGAAGGCTAAAGAAAAATAAATAGAGATAATATGGGTGGGGGGGGGGGGCAAAAATAAATAAAAAGTTGAAACAAGCCACACAGTGATTTATGCCAAGTTTAAAAAATGTTTTAATATTGAGGAAGTATTCTGTAATTAAATTGGCTGGCTTAATATGACAAATATCTCTAAGAAAAAAATAGTTTAATACATATCTACATAGAGTGATCTGCCTCTGACTTGTTACTTACAAGACGTATGTTGTGCAACAAGTGATCAGCCAGATACTACAGTGTATGAAAACCATGAACTGCTTTTGTTTGCTCCCTTTTAGAGCCCTAGTTCTTCTTTTGTACTACAGAATGATTTGCCTTTTATCTGAGTGGGAGTTTTTGAGCAGTTTAGCAAAAGATACTAGGCAGGGCTGACACTACTCAATTCACAAAAAAAGTGTGTGTATTGTCAGCCCACAACAGGAATAAAGAGCTAAGTGAATTTTTGACAGATCAAAAAGTTGTTGTTCTGTACTTTTATTGTATTTAAATAGATAAAACATGTGGGAATGTATATGTATTGCAGAGATCTACTGCAGATATTTTATTAAGCCTTTACATATACTTTAAATACACATGCTGGGGGTATGCTATAATGAACACCAGTTATAGGAGAACTATATGTATCTCTAGAACCACAAATATTTTCTGTAACAGAATGTATGAGTGATGTAAGAGTATTTAAGTAGGTGTTTTCTATCATTTTTAGGGCAATATTGTAGCGGTTACCGGAGATGGAGTGAATGACTCCCCAGCATTGAAGAAAGCAGATATTGGTATTGCTATGGGAATTGCTGGATCAGATGCTGCCAAACACACTGCAGATATGATTT
The DNA here is from genome assembly GCF_037356315.1 of Lithobates pipiens. Lineage (NCBI taxonomy): Eukaryota > Metazoa > Chordata > Amphibia > Anura > Ranidae > Lithobates > Lithobates pipiens. The sequence goes on along the minus strand of NW_027507788.1, from coordinate 94,210,217 downwards.
TGCTGGATGATAACTTTGCTTCAATTGTGACTGGCGTAGAAGAAGGTAAGAGAAGGCTTTAATAATATCAGAAGGTCATACAAAAATAATATCTGTCTAATTCCAATAAAATTCAGTCCAGGGCGGCAACCCTTGTGGTTGTAATCCAGATTACCGCAAATTCAAAAAAAATTGCATCTGGTAAACTTTTCATAATTTGATCTTTTCTTACAGGGCGGTTGATATTCGACAACTTGAAGAAGTCAATTTCCTATACAGTGACTAAGAACATTCCTGAGATGATCCCCTTTATGGTCTATGTGATTCTCAGTTGCCCGCTGCCACTTGGAACCATCACCATTCTCTTTATTGAACTAGGCACTGACATTGTAAGTATAGGACAGAAAACCCAATATGGGCATACCAAGGATGATAATGTTTTTTTTCCCTTTCTCTAATGTTACAACTTTACTAAAATTTCCTCAGATCCCATCCATTGCTCTGGCATATGAAAAGGCAGAAAATGACATTATGTTAAGAAAACCACGAAACCCTCGCCAGGATCGACTGGTGAACATGCAGCTGCTTAGCTATTCCTATTTCCACATAGGTAAGACCCCCCCCCCCAAAAAAAAGACCCAGTAACGAGACCATGCATTTGTAAACCAGTTTGTAAAACAATATAATGATGCTTTAAATGGTTCTAATAAAGGAAAAGAAATACCAATCAGAACAGGCCCACTGAATACTTGCAGGGCATTAGCATTTGCTACTTCTTAGACCACTATTGCCAATCCTGCGTCTAAGTATCTGAAAACCTTAAAATGTACAAATATTTGTGTCTTATTAAAATGGAAATATGTACGACAGCCCCTTCTAGTGCCAATTAAAGTGGTAGTAAATCCCGGGGGGTATAAAAAAAAAAAAAAAAACCTACAAGATAATGGCATAATATGCTAGTATGCATCGCATAAGTGACCATTGCCAATAATTAGCAAAACCCTGAAGCAGCCACAAGGTCCAAAAAGGTTAATTTCCACTCTCTATTCCCACTTGCTACACACTAAGCTGGATAAAACCTCAGTAGCTATTATGGCTAAATGGCAAACCCTAAAAGCAACTACATATAGAGAGGAATAGAATGATATTTGCTCATCCCATATGTTGGTTTCACCCGCGAGGAAAAACAAATGTATATTATTCATTAAACCTATTTGTTCCCTGTTCAACTGCATCAAATATAACTTTTGGCCACCCCTAATTGCATATTATGTACTAAATCCCATGCAGATTTTTATGCACCTCATCTGGGGATGTCTGGTGATCTACGAGTTCTGGAAGTCAGTGGTCAACATGCATTCTCCTGTTGAGTTGCAGTCAGCCATGTGCTGGTCAAACTACCCTCCCCATGTACAGCCATGTGGTGGGGGGACACACACACTCCTTAACCCATTACAGCCCAGTATAGTCTGGTTCCCTAAGACTTGTTGATACGCTATTGGCACAGGATCCCTCCCCCAGGTGCCAATACCCAGTCACCCCAGGTAAACCCCAGCCTGCTCTAACCAGCACTACCCTGTAACCCAATTCACACTGACCTTAGGCCTCATGGCAATGAATCCCAGCACCTATTCTTTTCTAGTAGAAGTTCCCACCTGAGAAACAATTTGCATATATACATAATTTCAGATAGGTGATGACACATTCCTTAATTGCATACTTAGAAATCTATATAGAAAGAAGTAGAGAAAAGAGTGGAGTTGCAGAAAGCCCAAGCCTTACCAAGTAAAAAAGGATGGTCATAGTCCCGGTAGTCCTGCACTTTTCCTTTCCCCTCCAAGGGGAAGCTCCCAGAAACTATAGCCACAAAGACTACATCTTTGCTTGTTTTAATCCTTGTAGCACTTCCCATTACCAACTCCGGAAGTGGAAACTGGCCAGACAATTTTTACAGAGCCATTTTACCCAAGATGCCCCTCACTGGCAGAGGAAGGGATAGCAATTCCTCATTCTCTATGGTACATCCCACTCACTGGACCTCTAGTGGCTATTTGGGCACCCGCACTGACTTTTATTCACTACAAGGTTCCCAACCCTAACTATGGCAAACTACAATGGGCACCTTTGTTTCTCTACCCTACTTTACCGCAACGCCGTTTCCCCTGTACACCCCAAGGCTGTCTGGTACACTAAATGAAGAGTGTTGGCCACACTATGCTAGAATATTTCTTAGAGATACAGTAAAACCCATATTCTTCTACCGTATCTCAGTGGACATTGGTGGTTATTTACAAAAGGCAAATCCACTTTGAACTACAAGAGCATGTGGAAGTGCAGTCACTGTAAATCCGAGGGGGACATGCAAGGAAAGTAAAAAACAGCATTTTAGCTTGCACATGATTCGATTATAAAATGAGCAGAGCTTCCTCTCATTTCAGATCTACTCCTTAGATTTACATTGACGGCACTTGCAGTGCACTTGTAGTGCAAAGTAGATTTGCCTTTCGTAAATAACCCCCATTATCAATCAATAAGATCATACTATGTGAAAAGTTATGTATAGGAAGAGAAACTGTCCCCTTAAATTCCATGAACTTTGGTACCTTTGAGTCCCAAACTCTAACCTCCAAAGGCTGCCACAACCATATTTTTTACCTCTTTGTACTTTGTCATATAATACATGCATATTTTAAGGATCGTCTAACAAAACCTGAAATAGAATCCGTGTCTGCAACTACGCTCAATAACTCATTCCTCTTCGGTTGCAGCGGCAATGGAAACGTATGCTGGGTTTGTGAATTATTTTACCATATTGGCTGAACAGGGATTCCTTCCAGCATTCACTATTGGCATTCGAATCGCATGGGAGGACAAGACTGTCAATGACCTAGTGGACAGTTATGGACAAGAATGGGTGAGAAACCAAAAATTTTTATTCTATGGTTAATAAATCACTGGCCTTAATTCTTTAGAAGTAAAAAAACGATGATATTCTCTGAAACACTAGATTTTTCATTCAAAAATAAAACCAATCCTTCCATGCACGCTAATCAGAGGATGGTCATATTGCCCTGCTGCACGATTATGTCTGGTTGCTTTTCAGCCCAAAAAATTCCACTAGGCTATTTTGTCAAAAGTTGTATGGAGTGGGGCCTTCCACTGAGCACACTTTCTCAGTGTATGGCCAGCATAAGGGTTTGTTCACACCAGAAGGTGTTATGGGAAACCCACGCTCTGTTTTTGTTTTCCACACCACATTCAAAAAGTTGTGTGATCTGCTGTGGGTGTCAATATAATCCTAATGTAGCACCCTCTACCAATAGGTAGGTGTTAGCATAGGATTTTTGCTAGGAAACTGTCAGCACAGGTAAATTTAGGCAGACCTATGCTTTGAGCTAGGCCTGTGTTTTAATCTGGGGGCAGGGCACGGTTAGTGTAGAAGTAGGTGTGACCACCTGTGCTCTAGTTCTGAGGTGCGTCCCCTGCTTCACGGGGAGAATGTTCTGGAAGAGGGGCTGGGCCTGGAACTGGAGTGGCAGGCAGCTCACAGGGAGGAGTTGTCGGCCAGGTGAAGTGGGGAATGGAGTACTAGACAGCAGCAGGAGGGCACCCCAATCGGGGGGGGGGGGGGGGGGGTGCGCCGATCGCAGGAGGGAGGCCCGGGGAGAGCTGTGAGGGAACTTCACTTTTACACAGCCATTAGTGAAGTCCTCATCATTACACAGTCATAGATGAGGAACTCCTGGAGCAGAAGGGCAGGTGAAGCTGTTGGAACGTACGGTTTGGTTAGGTTCGCCATCAAAGACTCGGGGCAGAGAAAGGTCTGTGTGTGTACCACAGTAGAGGGCTGGATGTGCCAGGAAGTCTATAAGGGAACTTCACTTCTACACAGTCATTAGTGAAGTCCTCATCATTACACGGTCATTGATGCGGAGTTCTGGATCAGAGGAGAGACTGTGGGGATTAGTGTCAAATCAATGTGGCCTGAGGGCACAGGATTTGCAAGCTGGGAACAGTAGTCCACCGTTCAGAACATGCTTTTAAACTACTAGGCCTCCGGGGAGAGGTACTGTAGGCCTCTGGCCTAGTAGCAGTGAGCAACCATTCAGAGTTGGTTATTTTGCGTACAGAAGATGTGACAGGAAAGTAAAGTGCTCCAGTATAAGTTTGTGCAGGAGGACAGGATTTCTGGAATCTTCACCCTTACATGGTCATGAGTGAAGTCCTTATCTTTACATGGTAACTGATGAGGAAGTTCTGGAAGCAGGACCAACGCAGAGGAGGAGAGCAATAGTCTGCAGGGTGATGCATGATAAAGACAGTAGCTGTTAAACATGCGCATCATTTCTTCAAGCTCAAACTATGTGCTAACTCTATAAAATCTCTAAATATGATGGCAAAGTGATCTGCTCTATGGGCATCCCATATACTCCTTTCCCCTACCAAGTTATTTCCCCCCCCCCCAATAAACAAAACAAAGCAATACGATCCGGTTCAATGCGTTTTTAAAAAGTAGTGCATGCACTACTTTTGGTGCAATCTAGTCCAATTTCAGTCCATTCAAATTAATAAGCTTAAAATCGCATTGCACTGAATCACACAGGAATCGTACAGGAACGCAAAACCCGGCACCAAGTTTTAGGAACCAGTGGGGTTGATTTACTGAAACTGAAGTGTGCAAAACCTGGTGTCACTGTGCATGGTAGCCAATCAGCTTCTAACTTCAGGTTGTTCAATTAAGCTTTGACGAAACAAAAACAAAAAAAAAAAAAAAAAACTTGAAACTGATTTCTATGCAGAGCTGCACCAGAAACCCCATAGTGTTTCATGGGTAGTGAATCCTGAATATTTAAACCATGAACATGTCCTTTTTTGTTTCTTTAACAGACATTCAGACAGCGCTTGGCTTTGGAGTGGTACCTCTACACAGGGTTCTTTATTAGTATTGTCGTTTGCCAGATGATGAACACGCTAATCCGAAAGACAAGAAAAAATACCCTGTTTACCCGCAACTTTTTCAGGTAACAATGAATGAACCGTCTATTTGCACTATTCCTTGGGAAATGACAGTAGTAGCCAGAGGTTATAACCTTGTAAATTAAAGTGGTTGTAAACCTCAGACATGAAAAATGAATAAAGCATATCCTTCTATAATGTCTACTCATCATAATCCAGAGGACTATAGTGTCATTTCTGTCTGCTGCCTCATTCCTCTGCTATCAGAATGAGTCGCTTATGTATTTTCCTGACACCAAGAGAAAAAAGGTGACAGAAGGGAGCTCAAGCACACAGCCTGTGATTGGCAGCTGTGTTCCTGTACGCTGTGTGAAGGGGGGGGGGGTGTCCTTTCCTTCCAATTAGCTCACAGCACTCTCCTCACCTAGTAACTTCAGTTCCCTGCCCCCTGCTTTTTAGAGCTGAGAGATTCTGTGTAAAATTGTGCACTTTCAATGGATGTACAGGACAATCTGCTGTAGATAAACAGGTACAACTTACGTAGGATAATTTGTTTCATCTCTGTAGCACCGGAGGCCAGTCACTTCACTTGGTATATGGAAGGGTTTTTCAACCACTTTATATCATGGAGGAACCACATGCTGCAGGTTTTCCAAGCCCATAGCTGCTTTCAGATAATTCACTGACAAGTGTGTAATATGTGAACGAGTCTCAAACAATCCAATTAATTAAAAGAAAAGCATAGTATATTTTCAGCAAGTGCCTAGTGTGAGTTATTATTGCAGCATTTACCTTAAAATCATTGTTATAGGACATCCTAATTTTTTTGATTTTGATGCTCTTCCTCCTTTTGTGCAGCCTTATTACATTAGCCACTAGAGGGACCTCCCAGTGGGTCAGTCCAATTACTCATCTTATCTGTCTCTTAAAAACTTCTGAGATAAGTTATTAGCCACAAAAAGGCAGATAACTGTTTTCAGTAAATCCTTGTCCTCCAGTTAGCATTACAATTCTAGTTTTATGTTCTGTTTTAGGTTTATTTTTCCCACCCTCGCCCCTGGACACCATGATATTTAGGTACCTCAAATTGGCTTAATAGCTTGTTTACTCTAGGGGGGCGTCTGTAGTGTAGAGGAATACCTAACATATTGCTCTCCAACCTGTTCCCCATATGTGGCGCTCTCCTATCCACACCCAGTAGGTGGGTGGGCCCACAACCTCCTTGCTGGTTCTGCATTGTCATGACTATTTGAGCAGGAAAGAGGAACAGTCGTATTGCAAAGAGGAATCCTGCAGAAGTGAGAAATACGCATTTCTCTTCTCTACACACCTCCTAGACTAGCTGAGCTATTAACCCTTGCTCTCCAGAGGAGGTGGAAATATGAAACTAGAATTTGAATGCTGAATGGCGTTCAGATTTAATTCCAGAATACAGGCACCCATATTACACAGTGGTTTCTTTTAATGACCCCTAAATCTTCGCTTTAGACTTTGGCAACCACAGAACTGGATGAGGTCACCCCAGCAGGACAGATTGAGGGGATTTTGATGTGTGCACAGTTTTTTTGGGTTTTTAGCTTGGGAGATGTACTTGCCTCCTTACCAGAAGTCTAGGGTCCGGTTTAGGTCTGAGGCCCAGATACAAGCTTCAAGCTTCTTCAGTAAGCAAGGAAATAGTGCATTGGGTCAAATTGTGCCCCTGCCTGTCACGTTTGGTGGAAGGATGAGCTTGTAGGCAGTTCATGTCTGATAAGGGGTTGTGCTAGTGCAGACAATGTACATTGGTTGGGGGCAAATCTGCCATCTTGCCTTGCTCCCCATTTTTCCTTAACTTAGATTATTAGCTGCTACTATTTGTTAATTTCTATTTTCTTCCTTTGTTATGCTTTTCTACCATAAAAAGTGTGTTCAGACTAGGAAACTAATTCTTTACCCTTGCTCTCTTGTCCCCAGGAATAAAATGATATTTTGGGGCATACTGTCACAAGTTGGTATTGGATTATTCATGTGTTATGTCCCTGGAATGGACGAGGCCTTGCATTTCATGAATATTCGGTGAGTACCAGAAAATTCAAGATTTCACATATTCGCAGCCTGCAGTCACCAAACCCTTTTTTCCTCTAAGTTTGTGCTTTTCCTGGACACAGGCTTTGTACATGTTTTGGTTGAAGTTTGTAATATATGCCCCTTTATTTCATGTAAGGTGCTACATAATGCACTGGTCTGTTTCAAATAATGTCCATAGTATCGTAACCCCTGGAAATCCAGGTTGAACATAATTCAGTCTTAGGTCTGTATGTCGCAGTATTAAACCTCCAAGTCAGCTGCCCCCGCTCAGGGGTTAAATAGTACTGAAAATACAGAATATAGGGGGAACTCTAAAATGATTAAATAAGTCAAGCTAACATCCAGAGTAAATAGCACTCACCTTTTCATGTGGTAGAGAGGACACTTATGTAAGTGATGTTTGGACTGAATAGTGTAGAGTTATTTTTTGAATTTTATTAACCACTTGCCTACAGGGCACTTCACCCCCTTCCTGCCAATGTCAATTTTCAGCTTTCAGTGCTGTAACACTTTGAATGACAATTGCGCGGTCATTCTACACTGTAACCATGTTTTATCATTTTCTTCACACAAATAGAGCTTTCTTCTGGTGGTATTTAATACATTTTTTTTTTCTTTTTTTTTTTAAAGACCGAAAAAAAAAAAAAAATTCTTAGTTTCTGTGAGTAAATTTTGTAAATACTTTTTCTCCTTCACTGATGTGTACTGATGAGGTAGCACTCACGGGCACTGATGAGGAGGCACTAATATGCTGCATTTATGGACACTGATAGCCAGCACTGACTGGAGGGCACTGATCAGTGGTGGCATTTTATTGAAATCAGGTCACTGATTATCAGTGCCCTGATTTCATGTCTCGATGTCCCCCTGTCTCCTGTGAGGAGATGCCGCTGATAGTCTCTCCTCACCACACACTCAGCGATTGCTTAGCTGAGAAAGCACCTCCTCCAGATGAAAAAAAATGCCCATGAGGACTCCTGGGATGTATGACACCCTGGTTTCTGGCCTAGGCAAAAATGAAGCATTTGAATAATAAAAAAATAAAAAAAGAAAAGGTTTAATACAATTTAAAATAACTTCCTATCCATTTACCAATTCTAGCAGCATAAAGTGGGATTACAAATAGAGGATATTGAGAGAGTTTAATTCCACTAGAGGTGAATCTTCCCTTATTGATTTTTTTCTTGATTACACATGTGTTCTCTTAGCTGTATGTAAGGGTGAGCACTATTTACTCTGGATCTTGGATTTGCGTGGATTTACGTGATACTTTTAGAGGCACCAATCTTCTTTTGCATTTTCAAAACTTTCCAAGTTGCAAATACATGCACCGTTAGGTACAAAGCCATTTCCTTCAGCTTTATTAGTATCAAAACCTGAATTTATTTTTATTTTTCTCTTTTACAGAGTTCAATATTGGTTTGTGGGAATTCCATACACAATCCTGATCTTGGTTTATGATGAACTTAGAAAGCTGCTTATAAGGAGAATGCCTGGAAGTAAGTACAACACAAATAGTCAAAAGCTTCATAAAATAAGACAAACTATTGTCATTACACCAGGTCCTAAGTATAGATGTTTAGGGCTGATGCATATTTAGTAAAATCATTTAGGCAGCACGTATGATGTCCAAAGTATAGAAGCTTATATCAAACTGCAGTAAAGCTTCCAAAGCCTGGATGTTATATTTACTATCCTTCTATGAGGTACAATAAAAGTCCCACACCTTATTTCCACTGTTTGATGGAGTGTATGCTTGTCTTAATCAAAATTGATATAGGGATGGTACCTCTAGAAGGTCCATGACTGAATAGGTTATGGGTCCACCATCTTAATTTATGCTTTCTGAAGGCAGCAGCCATTCTCTGTCTTGTAAACCACATACAGGAAATTATGGGGGATAGTGACTTGGTAAAAAAAGACTAAGCTTCACTGCTTAGAACTAGTATGTTGGTCACAAGTAAGGGGATGGCTGCCTTCATCATGGTCTTATCACACAAGAGTCTCGCTTCTGACAACTATATACATTAAAATCATAAATGTGCAATTTGAACAAGTTACCTTCTGGAAAACTTGTTCTATCCACAACTTAACCGGATGGGCTTGTCTTTTTTTCAACCAGATTAACAACGTAAAAGAAACAAGTACAGTTTTAAGTTTGCCATACACTTGACATCTTTCCCAGACAAAACAATTGAGTGTGATGGACTCCTTGATTGGATATAAATTAAATTGATTGTTTAAGAAGATCTTCACAGTCATAGTTATGAATTGTAAAAGAATATTATGACGAGATTGTGCATTCAAACTCTAAACTGTGTGGCCAGCTTAACTTTTGAAACGCGTCTTGAAGGCCTCATGCACACAGGAGGGTTTATTTACTAAAGGAAAACACACTTTTCACTGCAAGTGCACTTGGAAGTGCAGTCACTGTAGATCCGATGGGGACATGCAAGGAAAATTTAAAAAACAGCATTTTTGCTTGTACTTGATTGGATGAAAAAAATCTGCAGTGCTTCCCCTCATTTCAGATCTACCCCTCAGATCTACAGTGACTGCACTTTCAAGTGCATTTGCAGTGCACTTGTAGTGCAAAGTGGATTTTCCTTTAGTAAATAAACCCCAGGGTGTCTGGGAAAAAGCTACCAAGAAAACGTGCTAAAAGCTGTGTAGTGCACATACGTTTAGACTACAGTTTGAGCTTTAATGCATTACATTGGCCAGAATATGAATAAATTCTGGCGACTGGAATGCATTAACAGGCATGGCGTTTAAGTCTATAGCGTTAAGACACGTATAGTATTTTTCTGCTCTTAGGCTCGTCTCCTGAACGCACCATTGCTGTGTTTCTTTTTCCAGCCTGGAAGCTGGAAACAATTCAATGCTAGTACAGTGATCTCCCCTGCGGTTCTGACAGGGGGACACGCGCTCAACTAACGGCTGTGCATTGACAATTAACAGAGGTGCGCTTTACAGGCTGAAAAAGATCAATGTCTATATAAGAGGTGTTCTTTTTAAGATGTGAGTGCATGAGGCCTTAGGACAGGAGATCTAAAAAGCAGTGAATTAAAGCCTAACTCCAAGCAACGCTGAGAAAAAAAATTGTGCCCCTCCTCACAAATAGATGAAAAATGTATTGCTTGATCTAGGAAAATACAATCCCACAAGATAAATACTTCAAAATCCCACCAGTAGGGGGATGATATAACATTAATACCTTAATGCATAGTCCTGCAATGCAACTCTTTCTTGATGATCTTCAACTGCTCCCCCCATACCCTTTGCCAACATCATCACATGCAATACAGGGCCAATGGCCACTGCTGATCCTACATTGTGTGCGATAAAGTCCAACTGCCCCCTCCCCCCTCGACACATTATTCCATACAATGCAGGGCCAATGACCACCGTTGGTCCTATGTTGTATGAGATGAAGTAGGAATACCCACCCAAATGAAGGTGCTGGAGAGCAGAAAACATACCCTTGGCTGTCATGGGACTGTGGATAAAGGAAAGTAATAATCTCTGTTAAATCATATCCTGACTCCTAGATAAACAAGCAGTAAAATCTTCATCAGCTGGGGGAGTGTGGAGGGATTGTGTTATCAATGTCCCAAGGTTAAATATATAAAATAATTGTAACTTTACCAGTGACAAGCATAATATTGAATAGTAATAGGCTTCAAAACTGTGATATGCAAATTAAGGGTTGATTATTAATCACTTCCTCTTTTTTGCAGGTTGGGTGGAAAAAGAATTGTACTATTAAGTGTCCAGTCATTTTAGGAGCTCCCGTTATTGGCTCTCTCATCTGACAAACCTTTCCATATTGCACATTTCCACATATTGTAAATTTGTACATTACTATGCTGTAAATATAAAGTTTTAAATAAATATTTAAAATATAGCCCTAGATGTGTATTTGATTGACTGACAGTGTATATATCTGCATTACACAATACTGACAGTTCCTGTGGCTTGTGTTAGAGAAATAAAGTGACTCTGGCAGAGAGAGATAGATATATGAAAATAGTTAATAAACATATTTTCAACACTATAAGAGACAGTGAACAACATGAGAACAGCAAAATCCATAGACTGTTACAGATTCATATATACAAGGAGTCAGCCTGGTGGCTATCATCCATAGGTAGGCTCCTGCGTACTGGTATGGTAGAACCGAGAAGAAAGGCTGTCTTCTGGTATATTAAACGATTTTTAGTTAACAGTTCTCGGTGTTCACAACATAATGTAATACTTGTAGGTTGTATTGAGTAAAAGAAAAGGAAAGTCTAAAGTAGAAAGAAGAAGGTAGAAAAAGGGGGGCGGGGGAGAAAAGGGAATAGAGGAAGGGGGGTAAGGGAATTAGTCAAGAGGAAACATTTAGACATAAAGGTAGGGGGGAATGGTGGGAAAGGGTTGGAGGGGAGCTGAGGAGCACTAAGAAGTTTTCTACGGGCTCAACAGCTAGGGTGTCAGAGGTGGAGAAGCGGAGCCAGACAGACCACAGCGTTGTAAATTTATCAAGGACCTGCATCTCCTCCATCCTCATGGTGTTGTTCATGGTAGAGAACCATCTCGACAGTGTAGGGGTGATCTTTGTTTTCTAAGATGAGGGTATAAGTTGTCTTGCTGAGGACATGAAAAAGCGGAGTAGGTTTTGTTTTTGCGATTTTTTTTTCTTTTTTTTTTTTTCTTTTTATTGACCCAGGCAATTTAGAAAGGAGGGCAATCTTTGGGAAGGTCGGTACTTTCTTATCATAAATATAATTGTAGCATTCAAATACCCAAGTCCAGAAAGGGTGGATCCTCTCACAGTAGAGGGGGCAGATATAAAGGTGTAGGAACCTAGGAGGTGCAAAACATGCAGTTCCCCAACTATACCTGAATACTGGGTCATTTTGATTTAACAAATTCAACATTTAGTGGGGTTACTGTTGAAGGAGACCAAAATAAAAGGTTTTGCTACGGGTAAGAAAATCCACTTGTCCTCTATTAGTAGGGATCAGCTCACTTTCATAGCAATGAATCAGTCTTGGATCACTATTACTACAAAACCCCTGTTGCTGATGCAACTTATTCTGAACTTTTAAGTGCCATCTGGTCCAATATTGTGAAAGGTACTAGAAAATTATTTTGCACCTAGACTTCAGCTGTCTAATCTGTTTGCTGCAGGGTAAACACAGTGCCAATGATTCCACAAGCTGGCCTCAGCTTTCTAATGTTCGCTGGAAGGTAAAATGGTGTCTCCTAGTTTGAGGAAGTCTATATTGTGAATATCTGGAAAATTAAGGACATGGTGTCGGGGAATGTAGGGTTATGATTTTGAAGTGTTTTTGTGTACTCTGTTATAATATTTTATTAAACTTAAAACATTGCAGCGTGGGGGGGGGGGGGGGGGGAGCTTACAAGCTATACTATTAAAGTGTTGTGGCTCTAGCTCATTTGTAAAAAGCTGAGGGCTTTATTTTTTAAGAGTAAACTTTTCTATAGCTTCCAGATCTGTTGTGACTGCTACTTTCAATTATTGATTGGTATTGGTTAATTCAGGCCTATTAACTCTGCATAAAAATAACAAGTTTCAGAGCTTTTTTCAAGTTGAAATTAATCAGATGGGGAGCTGTCGCTTCAATCTAAGCAGAATATAAAAAGAAAAAAAAAAAAAATCAATTACACATCCAAAATATTTGATGCCAGAATATAGTGTCACTGGCGCTGCCCCTGTGAAAATATCACTGATCCATGCTGCCACATTTAGCTTAAAATGCATCTCAAAAGAACGTCATTTAAAGGATTGCTGGGTTTCCCATGAAGTTGCATTAAAAGAACTCTTGATGCAGTAAAAAATGTTTTGCTTTGTTAAATGTCCTCAATGGCACAGCCCAGTTCCCCATGCCGGTTTTTACAAAAGCTTGCCTATTTAGCCTAAACCAGAATCTAGTAAGAAGTTTCACCCCCATTGACTTCATTAGGATTTGTTGTTAAATTTGGGTTTTTCAGATTCCTAGTTCAATCATTTTTATTGGGGTTTTCAAACATAACCAGAAAAGCATAAAAATTGTCCATGCAGGGGCTATAAAAAAAAAAAAAAAAAGTATTCAAGAATATAAAAACACAAGGAGGTGCCAATAGAAGTAAAAACAAAGCAATACATCAAGTAAACAGGGTGTCCAAATGGAGAACCCCAAAGTATAGTTTGATATACCTATGATTCAAAAGGCTGGTTCCTTTCACCATGGTTCAACGCAATAGAAAGTAAAAGCTAATATTAGAAAGAGAGATTGATAGGAAGAGACTACAAAGATAAGAAAGAAAACAGAAGGGAAGGTGAACGTACAGAAGGAGGAGGAGGATCATCACACCAACCACAATAATCGCCCAATACTGACTGGGTGTAAAGTAGTACACACAATCCAAGGTTACCGTATTTTGAGAAACTTGGTATGGCAGTCCTCCAAGGCACTGAAATGAACACACCCTGAAATGAAACCAAAGGTTTTTTCTAGGCCTAAGGAATAGTTCACTTAGCTGACAGGAATATGCCAGCTTCTGTTGGTGGGCATTAGAGTTGGGCTGAACAGCAACCCCCCCCCCCCCCCCCCCGGTTTGTGCCAGAACTCTCAGACATCACAAAAGTTCAGACCCAAACTTGAAACCCCATTGAAGTATTTGTGACCCGAACTTGAATTTATATGCAAGTTATTGGTTACAAAAAGAGTATGGGGGCCCTGGGTATAGCCCCAGGGGGACATGTATCAATGTAAAAAAAAGTTTTAAAAACAATTGCTTTTAAAGGAGCAGTGATTTTAATTATGCCTAAATTGAAACTGTAAAAATAGATTTTTTTTTAAATATAGTACGGGGGGGGGGGGGGGGTCCACTTGGTATGCCTGTAAAGTTGCACATCTGTACCATGTATAGAAACTTCTGCTGCAAAACTGCCATAAATAAAGAACAAAAAAAAATGACATTTAAATTGATTTTCCCTGCAAGCCTTCTTTATTTTTGTAAACAAGAGCTTGGGGAGCCAGTCTGTATGATGAGGCCACAATTTAGTGCACTCAGAATGAGATTAAAGATTTTTGGGATATATTCTGGTGCCTCTTTGGCAGATTTTGGATGGATATAAAAAATTTTTTGCACCACAGTGAGCAAGTCTTATTTGAAGAAGCTAGATTATAGTACATTCAGACTAAGATTAACAATTTTTTTTACCTATAGTCAGTGACCTCATCATCAACATCTCCATTCTCATCATTCTTGGGGCCAACTTGGCAATACGCTGTGGGAATACTACTGCCAATTTGTTGTTTACAAGTGTTCTCCTTTCTCTTTAGGCTCATATTCCTGCCTTCCTCAACCTCAGAACCAACATCAGAATCAAGTAATGGCTGTGCATCATCAAAGAGCAAGTGGCTTATGCAGTGTTCAAATAACTCAGCTGACTCCTCAATGCATGATGCTGGGGCTATGGCATAAACAGCTGTGGACAAGGAGGTAGAATAAGCTGCTCTGGCAGCTGCGGTGGACTGCACACTCATCTAAGCTTGGATGATGAAAGATGAGGATGGTTTAGTAAGCCAGTCCACCACCTCCTCTACATGCTGTGGCTGAATAGCATGGGCAAAACCGCTAAAAAGAGATACATGTGCGACACTTGCGAGTGAACCCTCAGGACCACCTTTACCCTAGCATAGTTGCTAACAGTCCTGATTTTACCGGGACATTTGCAGTATGTCCCAGTGTTCCGTAGGCCAGTGATTCTCAACCTCAGTCCTCAAGTACCCCAAATGGGCCATGTTTTCTGGTTTTCCTTTACTTTTCACAGCTGCTTTAAATCAACATCAATGACATGGTATTGATAAAAGCTATTTTATCTAAGGAAAGTTCACAAAGTATGGCCCGCTGGGGGTACTTGAGGACTGAGGTTGAGAACCACTGCTGTAGGTGACCCGTCAGATCACTGAATGGCCACAGCTTCCGCCCATGAAAACATGGCCATCGGCCATGTGGAACTGCACATGCACCGCTCCTGCAAGCTCATGCGGGCGCATGCACATGACATCTAATGATGCTGCCCTGAATACAGCGGGCACGGCTCCTGGAGACAGGTGAACAGAGGAGTCCAGGGACACAACAGGACTGGTGATTATTACCCCCATCTTTTCTGTACACCTTATCGCTCTGTGCTGTCAGCTCAATCTCTCACCCAATCTCTTGTAGTAGGGCTGCAGTCTCCTGTAGCATGTCTGCACACTTACCAACTTTTGCATCACTGCAGTCTCTGATCATTTCTGTTTGATGGGATCTGCCAGGGGGATAGTGTTTGGAGTATCTTTATCTGCTGATTGTTAAACTTTCTGAAATATACATATTGCTATTGTGGTGTAGGATCTGGGCCTGCTGTTCCTCCATCCCTCTCTTTCTTTCCTTCGGTCTCTCTCCTTCCCTCCTTATCTTTTTCTTTTTCTCTCCCTCTCTATTTCTTTCTCCCTCCATCCCTCTCTTCCTTCTCCCTCCATCCCTCTTTCATCTCAGACTCTAACCACTACACTACATTTTTCACTGTACCACACTACACACGCCATATGTTTATTTATTTTTTCCACGGCTACACCACACCAACAAATGAATGCCATACCCAAATTTAAAATAACACACACAAAACAAGTGCCCCTACACATTTTGTGAGAATGTTGGCAACTATGCCGTAGCATATACAGGAGAAACATTTGCATAAAGAAAAGACCTGCCAACTATCTTGTTGACCGCAAACAGAACTACGCTCTAGCCATATGGCTCACTCCCCAGGCAGGCCTCGCTGCAGTAAATCCCCAGCCTTAGAGTCAAGAAGGTCCTTAGCGGCTTATGCTGCTCTCAGAAAACTCTGATGTGCTGAGTGTATTAAAGATGTGGCCACAGACAAGGAGGCAGAGGCAACCAGGATTAAATATTATAGCTACATTTTCACTTGGGGGTGTACTCACTTTGTTGCCAGTGGTTCAGACATTAATGGCTGTGTTGAGTTATTTTGAGGGGACAGCAAATTTACAGTTATATAAGCTGTACACTCACTACTTTACATTGTAGCAAAGTGTAATTTCTTCAGTGTTGTCACATGAAAAGTAAAACAATTTACAAAAACGTGGGGGGTGTATTCACCTTGTGAGATACTGTATATACAGATTAAGCCCCCGAGCACATTAGATTGTTTTGTATGTGGGGAAAAAATAGATGTCGCGCTATTCTTACTCTATTGTAAGAGGGGGGCTATTACACCTTCTACTCTAACTAATACCATATAAATGACTCTCAAATAGTATGAAGGGTCAATGCGATATTTGGGTGTGCAATATATTCTAGATGTTCTATATGGCTTGTAATTAAATGCAGCATGGGTATTTTGTAGAAACAATATCATAAATTAAAGGTGCCAAAAAAAAGAATTAAAATGTACTATAGAAATCTATAAACCCACTTGCAGAGGTGATAACACCCAGTAATGTTGAGTGTATATAAAACTTGCGAGGATGTATTAATGTTAAATATCGCATTAAAATCCAATATAATATCAATTTAAGGAAACAAACAACAATCCAAAAAAATATAAGTAAACGCACTACAGAGGCAGCTTATGCATAAATATAACACTTCAAGTGTTGGACTATGTGTTTAAAGAACATAAATATCCCGTGAACAAAAAGGTCCCCCACAAACTTTCTCTATTGGACACGGTTTGGTCCATATCGATGTAGGCAGCTATTCATATAGTAAGAGAAATTGTTTTTTTGTGCGTTGCGCTGCTGGATTATATATGTCCTGGATGGGGGGAGTGAGGAAGGAAAAAAAGAGAGGGGGGGGGGAAAGGGTTTGGGGAAAAAAACATTAACAATTTTTTGCCCCATCCCCCCCCCCCCCTTTCCACTTTATATTCTTGCATTTTTTGCATTTTCATTTTCATTTTTATTTTTATTGTTATTTTTATTCCTATTTTAATTTTATTCTTATTTTCCACTTCTGATTTTTTCATATATTTTTTATATAAAAATTTTTTTTTTTTATATATATATTTTATATATTTTCTCAACTTTTAACAACCTTTTTTTAATTCTTGCAAAATCCATTTCCATTCTACACCTTCTACAAGTATTTTTTAAAACATTTTTAAAACAATTAAATAAATAAAAAAAGTTCCAACTCTTATCATGTTTTTCCACATTTTTTCCACATTATCCAACTTGTATTCACATACATTGATGGACACACACACAATAATAACATACAACCAGCCTGCAACACATGAGTAATCAACACCATGCCTTGGTCGGAACAGCTCCGCCCCATAAGGTGGAACCTAACTCGAACGACCAATTAGAACTGCCCCCTTTCCCTATTTAAACCACTTCAAACATGGTAATCCAGATGCCTGATGAAGGAGCACGCATGCTCCGAACGCGTGCAACGTAAACCACAAACGAAACGTCATCGCAGTGCGCCCCTCAACGTAACAACGAACGGACGAACGGACCTCCCGGACGCTGCTACACCAAGCCGTGCGACGCTGGGAACCACCGGCGCCACCGGACGAGAGATACAGCCGAACGAGTTACCGCTTCTCCTTGGGAGCCCTGCGATGTCCTCTAGATACATGATGTGCCTGAAACTTTCTGGTAGAGTGTGAGTGCATAACATCACAAATTAAATGTCTTTGATTCAACAATACTGCACTTAGATTGGCGCTGTTTTTTCTTCTGTTTAGCTATTCATATAGGTAGCCTTTACCGGGAGCAGCACAGGAATAACCATTTACCATTAGATTGTTTTGTATGTTGTTTGGACCTTCCAGGTGGGCACCAGGCTGACAGCCTTTTGGAGGGTGGGCCTTTTTTGAAGGTACTTTGGGAAGCGGCAGCTATGTATCCAGCTGGGATTCTGTGGAAGTTGTAAATATATCAGTAGTGGCGCCCCTTTTTGTTGGACATGAGACGAAGACATCTTGTAGACCATCCTCGTCACTAGGACTTATACATACACCTTAAAAACACAAGTTTTCTTAGTGCCTTTTTGTATATATTTTGGGATTCAATAGCCTAGACTGTCAACTCCTATGCAGTAGACTAAATCTGTGGCCCCTGGTTGAGGCTCCTGTCTGGCCTTTGTGTCCACCCAGCATGTGTCACGAATTGCCCAGTTTGTGTCTGACTGTCCTGACAGGAATGTGTAAAGCCTTCAGTGGCTTTCCTAAGGTCTATATTTATATACTCATTTCCCTCCAAGAACCTGAAGGCGAAACGCGCCAAATTGTGTATTTCCTCCCTTATGTGATATATTGCCTTGTGCATTGTAATCTTACCTCTATACATGACTGCGAGTAACTTTTTGCCAGGGACGATGTGCTCAACTTGCTTGGGCACGTCGCCTCTTGGCATCTGTACATCAATGATGTGCTACTGTTTTGGACTGGAACAAGAGATGAGTTGGACCTGTTTATGACCACTATTGGCAATAATTAATACAATCTCAAATTCACAATGACGTGATTTGCAAAGAGTACGTTTTTTAGACTTGGAAATTTTTGCCAACAAGGATGGCTCTCTGGGCTCTTTGTTCAGGAAGCAGTCGGCAGGAAATACCCTTCTGCACACCACAAGTTCAGGAGCAGTATCCTTTGCTGCCCGCTGCCAGTTGTGCAGAGGGGAAAGGCGTGCATCCACTAATTGGGGCATGTCAGCTGCCTTTGTGCCTCCCCCACATCCGCAGGTCACTGTGCAGCATGGGCATTGTAGCATTTTCGCCTTATAAGTGTGCTTTGCATGCTCACGAACGGCCAGTGATGTCAGACACTGGCTGGGCGGCATGCATTTAAAAGCACACACACTGCTATGGCTGCCTGTTGGATGCTCCAAGGGTGACCATGCTGGCAAACTGGTCCATTTGAGGTTATTGATAATGATCTAATTCTTTGATTTTTGCTGCATTAGTGATTTACTCAACTCTCATACATAGTCTGCTATAATCCTTGGCTGTTTCTATATGTAAGATGTGAATGATAGGTTATGGCGCTAAACCCAAATTATGTACCTGGCGTATTATAGCCTGTCTGTGAGAAAATATATAATATAAAACTCTAGTTGGTGATCTACGTGCAAAACATATGATACAAGAATTGTAACTCAGTGCTGAAATATTATTTAAGCATTATGAGATTAATAAAAATAAAAATAATAATTGGTATGTGAAATACGTGCTGACACTACTGTGTCAAATTAATATAAATTGCATATGACAATAACACAGAAATTCATTCAGAAATTCATACAAAAGTAATTATGCCAACATCATTACACGTGGAAAAAAAAAAAACTTTCAAAGACGCATCCTAGGATCACTAAAAATGTCCCATATAATAATGTCTTAGGTAGCAGTAACACAAAATAAAGTGACTAGTGCAGAAAGTGCCAATCTTCAATACAGAGAAAACAATCGTCCCCGGTGCGCCACTCAGTGCTGTGGTAATGCGAATGCTCTCACCAGAACTTATACCCCTGTGGGGTTGGATGGGCTTTCACAGTATAAGCCACTGTGCTGCTATCTGGACTCTGCTGCTGGTGGCGTGGCTACGTTACGTGCACCTTTCCTATAGCCAGAAGCGGCCGGCAGACGTTGTTTACATACAGAGCGAACTTTAACTTGTAAATGTGAGTAGTTTTTTGGCATTTAAATTAAAACAACTGTTTGAACGTACTACACCATGGATGTGTTTCTCCCTTTAATGCATATATCAACTGAGACAATATGAATCGAAGACCGAACATCTCCCCAGCACACCAGCAGCAGAGTCCAGACAGCAGCACAGTGGCTTATACTGTGAAAGCTCATCCAACCCCACAGGGGTATAAGTTCTGGTGAGAGCATTCACATTATCACAGCACTGAGTGGCGCACCGGGGACGATTGTTTTCTCTGTATTGAAGATTGGAACTTTCTGCACTAGTCACTAGTGATGGACCAACTTCCGACGGGACGTTTCGCGAACGCGGCCGATAGTTCGCGAACCGGAAAGTTCGCGGCGGGCCCCATTGACTTCAATGGGAGGCGAACTACAGGTCAAATTTGCAGCCACAAAATAATTAATAGCTGTGCAAACATAGTCCCACCACATGGCCAATGACATAACACATGTATGAGGTGAATCTGGGATCGACAACTACAAGCATTCTTTTTTTATATGGGAAATTGTTGTGACAATTCAGGACTGTGGAGCGCATGAAGGCAATGGAGGAGAGGGAAGGTCAGGGTAGGCATAGAAGAGGGTGCAGGAGATGATCACCAGCAGCGTGACATACAGCAATGACACCTGCACCGTAAGCAGCCCCAGGAAGAAGTCAGCATAGCACAGGGATGGTGGGAGCCCCTCATAATGAGCATAGCACAGGGATGGTGGGAGCCCCTCATAATAAGCAGCCCCAGGAGGAAGTCAGCACAGCACAGGGATGGTGGGAGCCCCTCGTAATGAGCATAGCACAGGGATGGTGGGAGCACCTCAAAATATGCACAGCATAGGTACAGCCCCAGGAGGAAGTCAGCACAGCACAGGGATGGTGGGAGCCCCTCATAATATGCACAGCAGAGGTACAGCCCCAGGAGGATGTCAGCACAGCACAGGGATGGTGGGAGCCCCTCATAATAAGCAGCCCCAGTAGAAATATGACACCGCTCAACCTCTTCAAACAGGAGGGTACGGGCATATAGTACGGTGTGCTATTTTTGGACAAGGAAGTGAGCCAAATGAAGAAAGAAGGTCTCTGTGCTCGTTTAAAAAAATTGTTTATAGACATATACATGGTCTACTGGTCACATGTGTTGAATTCCTCCGAGATCCATGCCTCATTCATTTTTAGAAATGTGAGGTAGTTAACACTGTCTTGAGCTAGGCGAGTACGCTTATCGGTCACGATCGCCCCTGCTGCGCTGAACGTCCTTTCGGACAGGACACTCGATGAGGGGCAAGCCAACAGTTCGATTGCAAATTGGGCAAGCTCTGGCCAGAGGTCAAGCCTGCCCACCCAGTAGTCCAGGGGTTCATCACTCCTCAGAGCATCCACATCGGGCGTTAACCCGATGTAGTCGGACACCTGACGGTCTAGGCGTTCCCTGATGCTGGATCCGGATGACACCTGTCGATGGGTCAGCTGAAAGAATGACCTCATATCCGAAGTCACCAACACATCTTCAAACCGGCCTCTTCTTGCAGGCGCTGTTGGATTGGTACCCGCAACTCCTTCTCTGGGAGTGGGAATTGCTCCTCTGCCAGCGCACGCAAAGGCAGAATGCAGCATTTCTTAAAGCAAGGCCTGGAAGTGCTCCATTCTGCCAGCCCTCTGTGACGGCGGTAACATTTCCGCCATTTTGTGTTTGTACCGGGGGTCTAAGTACATTGCCACCCAGTACTGGTCCTTGACCCTTATGCTTTTTATACGGGGGTCCCTATTAAAAACACTGGAGCATGAAGGCCCCCATTTGCATTAAGTGGAAGCGGTGTGGTGGCCTGGCTCCTGCTCATCATCCAGGATAATGTCGTTCTCTTCATTCTCCTCTCCCCATCCACGCACAACAGGGATCCCAGAAAGGTTTAAAGCATGCTCTTCTTGCTCCTCCTCATCCACCCCGGCACCATCCTCCTCTGACTTCTCTTCAGACTCCTGTTGTAAAGACTTGTCTCAGATAGAGTAGCCCCCCCTGGGAATTCATCCAGCATTGCGACTTCCTCATCTTCCCGCTCCTGCTCCTCCACAGCTTGATCAATGACACGACGCAATGCACACTCCATAAAGAAGGCAAAAGGTACCATGTCACTGATGGCGCCATGGCTGCGACTGACCAGTTTGGTGATCTCCTCAAATGGGCACAGAAGTCTGCATGCATCGCGCATGAGCAGCCACTGGCGTGGTGGAAAAAAACCCCAGCTCCCCAGGGTATTTGACAACGAATCACTGCACAACCAAGTTTAAGACGTGTGCCATGCATGGCACGTGCGTGATTTTGTTCTGTTTCAATGCACTAAGCAGATTGGCACCGTTGTCACACACCACTTTACCAACTGTCAAATTGAGCGGTGTTAGCCACTCATCTGCCTGTGAATGCAAAGCTGAAAGGAGTGCCGGGCCAGAGTGGCTCTTGGCTTCTAGGCACAACAGACGCAGCACGGCATGGCAACGTCTCACCTGGCATGTCGAATAGGTTATGGGGAGCTTGGGCGGCGCAGCGGAAGAGACGCTAGCAGCGGAAAAGGAAGAGTCAGCCGAGGAGGAGAGGGAGGAGGATGGAGTAGGAGGAGGAGGAGGAGGAGAAGAAGAAGAAGAGTCAGGCCTGCATGCAATCCGTGGCGGTAAAACCAAATCTACACGGGTGCCACGGGTTACATGCTTGACGGCCGTCAGAAGGTTCACCCAGTGGGCAGTAAAAGTGATATACCTTCCCTGCCCGTGTTTGCTAGACCACGTGTCTGTGGTCAGATGTATCTTGGCACCGACACTGTGTGCCAGAGATACATTCACTTGCCGCTGAACATGGCCATATAGCTCTGGGATGCCCTTCTCTGAGAAATACTTCCTTCCATTGTGGTGTTCCAATGGCCACAAATTTGCAAAAGGCCTCCGAGTCCACCAGTTTATATGGCAGTAGTTGGCGGGCTATGAGTTCTGACAAGCCAGCCGTCAACCGTTGGGCAAGAGGGTTATCCGGCGTCATCATTTTTTTAATGCTCGAACATTAGGCCCACGGAAGCCTGCCTTTTTGCAGAAAAACGTGAGCTTGGCGTGAAGGAAGGTGGAGTGGAGAACAATTGTGAGGAGAGAGGAGGAGAAGGAGAAAACGAGGCTGGACGGTGAGAGCCTGGAGTGTGGCTTTGTGTGTTCCGTTGCTCCCACTGGGCTCGGTGATGGCTGCTCATGTGCCTTCTTAAGGTGGTTGTCCCTAGGTGAGTGTTGGGCTTACCGCGACTAATGCGTTGACTGCAAAGATTGCAGATGGCAACGCTATTGTCAGCAGCGGACACGTCAAAAAAAGCCCACACTGCGGAGCCATGTGCCGGTGTCCTGGGAGCGCCAGATGTGACCGTACATGGTCGATGACTCGCTCCTGATACATTTGCAGTCTGCTTTGTCCCTCCTGTGCAATGTAAGTTATTGCTGCTTCTCCTCCCTATCTGCTGGTCCATATCTCCCTCTGAACTCCCCTCCTCTTCCTCTCTTGTGGGCACCCACGTGACATCACTAGACACGTCATCATCGACGTCACCTTCCCCACCGATATAAGTAGAGATCTCGGAGTAGGCAGCAACACCGGGGACCAACCTCCTCCTTGGGCTGATCTGGGTACTGTCGTCAGACTGCTGAGTAGCGGTTGTTGCTACCTCCTCTTCCTGATACAATACCAAGAGTGGCTGCGCATCAGAAATGTCTTGATATGGATGGATTAATTCCTGTGACTCAAGCGGAAGGTATGTGGTGGTGGTGGTGTTGTTGGTGGTAGTGTGTTTGGGGGTGCACATAGCAGAGAGTGAAGAAGAGGGTGCAGATCGAGAGGATGAGGAGGGTGCAGAAGAGTAAGGCCGCGTACACACGGGCGGACTGTCTGACGGACTTGGTCCGCTGAAACGTGTTTCAGCGGACAGTCCGCTCGTGTGTGGGCTTCAGCGGACTTTTGCAGCGGACAGTCTGGCGGACTAAGTCTTTCGGAATTTCCGTAATATTGTCCGTCCAACTTTGGTTTCAGCGGACAGTCCGCTCCTGTGTAGGCAAGTTGGACGGACTAAGTATGGCGCATGCTCAGAAAGGATTTACACGGCCGAAGGTTGCATTGCAGTGTATTGGACGTCGTATTTCTAGTCCCGTCGTACGTGCTGTACACGTCATCGTGCAAGCTTTCAGCGGACTGTCTGTTCACCGTGTGTGGTCAAGTCCGTTCATTCAAAAGTAGGACGGACTGTCTGTCGGATTGTCTGACGGACTTAGTTGGCCAGACAGTCCGCCCGTGTGTACGCGGCCTACGGCTGAGTGAGCCACTCAACCAAGTCTGGTGCGTCCTTTAAAGTAATTGAACGCACCTTCTGCAACTTCCCACTTTGGCTCAAGCCTGTTGCTCCTGCCCTACCCCTACCACCCCTGTGGAAGGGCCTGCCTCTTCCTCTGCCGGTCATTTTTTAAATGACCCTGTGACAAAACTCTCAGTCCCTATACCGATCAAGGACTGCTGCAGTATAGGGCAGCGGTCAGCAGTAGTGCACCTCAACCCTATGTATTGTGGACCTATACCAGTCCTTATAGAATAGCAGACTGTACTTCACTCAACCCTATGTACTGTAGTACCCTATACCTTACCAGTCCTTATAAGGACCTTTGTGGAACAAGTAGGTTGTGTGTGACTGATTAGCAGACTGTACGTCAGTCCCTATACCGATGAAGGACTGCTGCAGTATAGGGCAACGGTCAGCAGTAGTGCACCTCAACCCTATGTATTGTGGACCTATACCAGTCCTTATAGAATAGCTGACTGTACCTCACTCAACCCTATGTACTATAGCACCCTACACCAGGTTACCACCAGTCCTTATAAGGACCTTTGTGGAACAAGTAGGTTGTGAATGATTAGCAGACTGCAGCAGTCAAGTATATTATTCTTTCTATATTTGGAAGAAAGAATATTATACGTGTACAAGCCTATTACCATACCACTGATACCAGTCCTGAAAAGAACCTTTGTGGACCTAATATAGTAACAGCTACTGATTAAACTGACCCTCACTGCCTCACACACTGATTCCTGCCTGTCCCTATATAAACTGAGAAAACAGAGGCTACTGGAACAATAACTGGAATAGCACTTTTGTGGACCTGATAGTAACAGCTAATGACTAAACTGACTGTCCCTACAGCAGACATACCGTCTTGTCCCTTTCTCTAAACTGACAAAAGACTGAGTGTCTTGTTGGCTGCTGCAATAATCAGTAGCACAGCAAACCTATATCCTGAACTACACCTAACACCTATACCAGTCCTGAAAAGAACTTTTGTGTACCAAATAGCTAGCGATTTGGGTCACTGCAATCTCTCCCTGCTCCACACAGCAACGTCTCCCTATAGTGACAGAAGAAAGAATGTAAAATGCCCGCCGGATCGGGTCTATTTATAAGTTAGGGGGAATGTCCAAGTGTCCATGCACAACATGATCCGCAGCTACCTCCTCCCAGCTACGTACAAGTCCACGGGTTTCTTGGGACTGAATTGTGCCATTGTGCAGCCGACCATCTACCTTGCCAAAATGCACCATAGCCAACACCATCTGCAGCATCAGTATACAATTGTAGAGCAGAAGCTGCACAAAAAGGGGGACTGGCATAGCGAACGACCATTAAAAGAAATTAAAAATCTCTTCCAAATCAGTAAATCATCATAAATATCCGAAGTTATCCGTATAAAATGCAAAGGTGAATCCACTACTGCAATTACCCTATAAAGACGCCTGGAAAAAACACGTCCAACAGGAATAACTCTAGTCGCGAAAGCCAACAAACCCAACAAAGATTGAATAGTTCTCAATTGAATTTTCTTTTTAGACAGAATAAAATCCAACAAAAAACGCAGCTTCACAATCTTCGACAGGAAGGCGAAATTCCATTCGAAAAGAATCAATTTGTATACCTAAAAATTCGAAACAAGTGCAAGGAAAAGCGGATTTCTCTTCCGCTAAAGGTATACCAATAAATGCACAAATCAATCTAAATTCATTGAAAATATGCAAACAATCCAAACTATCCTTCGAATCAATAAATAAGAAATCATCTAAATAATGTAAACAATTATTGGAACCCGTCCTATAACACACAACCCACTCCAAAAAAGAAGAAAAAATCTCAAAGTAATAACACGATATAGAACAGCCCATAGGCAAACATTTATCAAAATAAAACCGATTCTCAAAAACAAAACCTAAAGAATTAAACGCTGAAGGCCTCACTGGTAAAAAAGACGAAAAGCAGATTTTAATGTTAGCTTTCGCTAACAGAGCCGAATCACCAACATATCTAAACCTATCAATAGCATCATCAAATGAAGAATATGAAACCGAACATAACGTAGGATCGATTTCATCAAAGAAAAACCATCAGGGTAGGACAAATGATGAATCAATCTAAAAGAACCAACTTCTTTTTTAGGAATGACCCCCAAAGGAGAAACTCTGAAATTTTCAAATGGCGGACTATTTAATGGGCCAGCAACTCTGCCATCATCAATTTCTTTTTGAATCTTCTTTCGAACCACATCAGCATGTAATGAAACTGAACTCAAATTCTTAAAAATAACACACCCTGAACCATAAAAAGTAGGCAAAAGAAAACCTAAACCAAACCCATTAATTAAAATGTCCGCTTTATTGGGTTCGGGATACAGCAGGAGCCAAGGTAATATTTTTACCAAATTCATCAGAGTTGTTGCTTTTAAGAAATGGATCTTTTGCAACAGCAGAATTCGTGTGCACTTGCCTTTTAAAACAACGAGTAGCTGGGTGTAACCCAGTACAATGAGCGCATTTGTGTTTATACGTAAATTTTGAAGCCATTTGCAATGGCCTTCATTGAAATTAAAGCATAATCCCTTACGAAAAGGCCCACCAATTGGTACAAAAGGTTTAGCAATAGCCTTTTGAGGTAATAAGTTTAACCATAGCCCTACATCTTTCATACCCCATTTCAAAGACTTATGAACCGAAAGCTTCTGTCTAAAGGCCTCATCATAAGAGAGCCAAGCTAAACCTGGAAAATTTTTATAAGCCTCCAAAACTATTTCAACATGATGAAACATAATGCCACATAGCTCAGGATGATGTTCGCCCATTACACTGGCATAAATACAAAAAGATTGTAACCAATTATTAAAATTGCGTGTGCCAAAACGTCTCCGGTAATCATCTGATTTTTCACTATCTTTTTTATCAAACCTATTTTCTTTAAATGACGGTAACAAAGAAAGCAATTCAATATAATCCCCTCTCCAAATTTTTTCTTTAACAGAAACAGATAAATGAAAACCTAAAGGAGACAGTTCACATTTAAGTACTTCTTTAAAATAAGGCTCAGGAACCGTAGAAACAGTAGCACAAGAGGGAATTACAGATAAACCAGAGGAATTCAAATTAACATCACGTAAAACAGAAGAATTAGTAGCAGTATGTACACCATCTTTCAAAATAGACACCAGATCAGTGTCATCTGCATTGTTTTGTGAAATATTTTTAGGCAACATGTTATGCAAAAGTTGCGACATATTTAAAACAAAGTTTTGCGGCAGAGAGGCATCAAATGACTCAACTCTATTTAAATGAGAAACATCTGGAGTTTTAGGTACAGAAAGATTCTGAACAGCATCAGAAATTGAGCAATCTGCAGTCACCGTCGGATCCATGTTAGTCACCATGGCAACGCTGTCAAGCCCCATTGAAGCATCTTCAACACCAGCAATCAAAGCAGTTACTGTATCAGCACTTAGTAAAGCATTTGAGCCTATGTTCCCATCAGTAGCAGCATAACCAGCAACATTCATAGGTTTTGTCTTCCTTTTTTTCTTTAAACTAGCACTGACAGTACCTTTTTCTCTTTTTGTATTGTAGCATCCGACGATTCAAATCTTCGCGGTCTTCTCCTCGTTCTTTTTCGGGCAGCCCGATGGTCCACTGCGCCTGTGCCGTCCTCGGAGAATAGGCCGAACAGCTGCGGACGTCTCCGAAAGGAACTTGCGTCACCGGGTCAAGAGGAGGGACCGACCGGGAGGAAGAGGAAGCCGGCGGAACATCCTGGGGTACCCAAGAAAAGGCACAGACGAAAGCACCGTGCTCCACCGGAGGGGCATCTGCAGAAGGAAAACCACTAGAACCGGCCCCTGGATATGCCGACAGGCATGAACGAAACCACCGCTCTCCATCCACGGCACCGGGCCGTTCGATCACCTGGCGCAGTAAGGACTCCATAACGAAACAGCAGGGATGCGTTCTGATCTTCTGTGTCTGTTATACTGCAGCTACTGATGCACTTTTTTCTCTTTTATAGGGCCTCCGCTTGTGGCGAAAACCGTTACTAAGCCCCTGGAGCAATCAAAGTTAAGTACTCTAAACAACAATTAACTGTAAATTAATTATTTAATTAAATCCCTTCTACCAGCGCCCCATACATAGTGGGCGGGGACAATTCTTGCCCCTCCCACTATTATTATTTACACAATGCGTGATTTCTTTGTATTCTTGGATTTTTTTTGTCACTGTATATGAGCTTTCCATGTTTACATTTCCTGGCATACATCATTGAGTCGTTACCTTTGGGTCTGTGGTTCCACCTTTGATTATTGCCCTTAGGTGCTGCCCTACTTTCCATCTGATCCCCTCTGTGATCTAGCCCTATATCTGTGTATCTCCTCTTATGCATCCCCATTTCGGCATGCCTAACTGTTTTAGGAGGTCATACGGACACCCCGGGCGATTCTTGTGGTACTATTCCACTTAGACGCCAGTTTTAGGTGGCACTAGCGCTATATATACCCCGGGAATTGTTAAATCGCAATGGTTATGAATTGGTGTCTGCACATCCCTTTTTCCAGTAATTCATCTTCCCAAGCATTCAGCGATAGGTTATCGCTGTTTAGCTTAAGGTTTCACCTTAGGGACTATGGCAGCATGGGTAATGTAGTTCCGTTCTTTCCTCTTTCCTCCCGGGAATGCGCGATGTTGCCTGATGTGTCCACACCGAGCCAGTGACGTCAAACGCCGGCTCGGTGGACGGAGGTATAAAAGTTTGGCTCCACTCAGCTGATTTTAGATATGGAGGGATTGTGTGTATACTTGGTGGCAGAGCGGATCTTGGTAAGCTTCCTGCATCTCTTATTGCTCACTTAAATCTCCATAGGATATACTATTACTATACTTATATTGGGTTATATTCCCATATCTCCCTTAGGTGAATGTTGAATGTGCCTCCGGTTCACTGGTGGAGACACAGATTCCCTGAGCAGTACATCTATACAGGGCAGGACTTAAGGTGGTGGGGGCACCTGGGCTTGAGTCACTTTTGGGCACTACCTTCTATACATTACCGTATTTATCTGCGTATAACACGTGTCGGCGTATAACACGCACCCCAAGTTTAGGAGCGAATTTTAAGGAAAAAAAAAAACTTACATTTAAATGCCCATCAATGCAGCCTTATTAGTGTCCACCTGCAGCCTTACCCATCCATCTGCAGCCTTGTCCAGTGTCATGTGCAGCCTTGTCATTGCAGTCTTGAAGTTTAAAAATGGCCTACCAAGATACAGAGTCCTGTGTATCTCAGCGGCTCTCGGGTCCTCTCGGCGGTGTAACGATATATTCGGCGACTCATCGCAGTTTGCTACCTAAGTGACGTTCCGTCACCACCATCTTGCTACACCCCACACTCTTCCACAGTAAGGATACACGTTGAAGGGGTAAAGCGGACATCTTGTTACACCCACCAGAGTTTTGCATTTTACACGTATTTATAACAGTAAAGTCAGTTTATATAGTGAAATAATACTGACTACTTAGATCTTGAATTTTAAAAGCAGCGGCAACCCTGCTCATCTCACAGGTTTGCTAATCTGACTGAAGTTTGCTGCTTTTAAAATTCAACATCTAAGTAGTCAGACAGAGTATGATTTCACTATATTCTAACGTTAATGTTATAAATATGTCTAAAATGCAAAACTCTGCTGGGTATAACAACATGTCCGCTTTACCCCTTCTTAGTGTATCCTTACTGTGGACGAGTGTGGGGTGTAGCAAGATGGCGGCGAGGGAACGTCACTTCCGTAGCAAACTGCGTTGGGTCACAGAATATGTCCTTACAGCGGCTCTCGGGTCGCAGTCCCGAGCGGAACTGAGAGTAGCCGAGTGTACTCAGCTTGGCTCACAGTCACACCCAGTCCCCATGTTATGTCCATCATAGGGTGGGACTGGGCGTAACTGTGAGCGGAGTGGAGCCGAGTACACTCGGCTATGTATCTCGGCGGGGCCCGTGGGGCCCCCTATTGGATGGGGCCCAGTTGATGGCTTGTGTCAACAGCATAATGAATGATCCTGTAATATCAGCAAAAGACTGCAAGACACTTCTGAGTATGCTTACGGCAGAAATGCCTGCAGTACCCTGGGTGAAGTTCCATGCGAGAGCTTTACAGATATCAGGTGTCTTACTACACCAACAAATACTGCGGAAAGTTGACATTGTTACTATCTCCAACAATTTAATAATTTAAAATTATATTGAAGTTTTTTGCTCATCTTGCATTATCTTTGTTAATAGATCTCTTTATATAAATTTTGTTGAGCTATAAATATAAATGACAGTTTTTGCAGGAAGGCATAGGAGGGTCTCAAAGAGAAATGGGAGATTAAGGCTTCATTTACATGGGATGTTTTTACAACCTCTCCTAAATGATTTAACTTGACAGATAGTAACACCACGTTTAAAACGTCCATTTTGCCTTGTTTACATGGTGCGTTTACAGGCATTTTTTAATTTTTGGATATTTAAAAATGCTTATAAATGCAAAATGCTGCTAAACAAAAATGCAGCTAAACATGAGTTACCGCGTTTAGCCATGTTTGGCGCTTGAAATGCCTCTAAACTCAGCTTCTAATCCATTTTTTGCATTCTAAAAAAAGCTTAACTCACAGCCTAGAAACGACTGTAAAACGACCCTGTGTAAATGTACTGATAAGATAACATAGGAGAATTCCGGAGTAGTTGAAGAAAATGCTCAACTGCTCCTAAATGTCCGTTTAGCAGGAGCAGTGTACATGAGGCCTTAAGAGGCATAACTGGATAAATCATTTGTAAGGTTGCAAAGTTTATTGGAAAAAGTGCGTATTTTATCGTACAAGAGATACTTTGAAAAATACAAAATCGACAACAAGGTAATACCATGGAGCTTAAGCATTTAAATCTTGGCCAATTTAAGGAAAATCGATGATACCATGAAGCATACATGGGAACAAAATCTGCAAAATCTGCTCCTTGGAGAGGATTTCAATTCTGTATAAACAATATGAAAGTGAAATTTCCACACTGGATGATCAAATCCAGAAATGATACAATGAGCACATTTCTATTACCACCTCTTCCGTTTTCATTAAGAAAGAACAGGAAATTCAAGAAAAACACACTGTGGATATTATTAACACCAAAGAAAATAAATTCACACAGAATAAATTGTCACATGAAAGTGGTTATGCCTATAAATGAAATCAAAACATGTAGGCCGGACACACTACTCAAATGTTATTTAATAGAGATGATGTTTCTAACATTTCCTCTACCTCTTCTATTTCCTCCAGCCAGTCCACAGATTATCACGACCTATCAAGTGATAGACTCCCTAAAAAGCAGAAGGGGGAAATCAGACACCACTTGAGCGTCGACCACCAATCCGGCCTAAATATACACCTCAAAACGGTTACCTACATCTTTTCACCCTTTACCTAAATTCTCATTAGGCATCCACGCTTCTGCCTCCAATTTGGTAGCCGGCTCTACTTTATTTTTCACTTCTTGCTTCTTTAGCCACAACTAACAAGGTAAGGGATTCTAATACCATTGCCTTCTAATAGTACACACCAGATTGATACCAAAATGGTTCCCATTTTTTCTTAATAAAAAACCCGGACCAACCCAAAAGGCACAAAAAAATAAATAAAAATAAATCACTAAACTCTTTACAAACCAACTCACAGATACCGTATATACTCAAGTATAGGTCGATCCGAATATAAGCCGAGGCCCCTAATTTACCACAAAAAAACTGGGAAAACGTATTGACTCGTGTATAAGCCGAGGGTGAGACATGCAGCAGCTACTGTTACAGCTTAAAAGAGTGGAAAAGAGGGTCAACAATGCCCATCTGCAGCTGCATACCTCCCTGTGTCCATCCCTGTGTCCATCCCTGTGTCCCTCCCTGTGTCCCTCCCTGTGTCCCTCCCTGTGTCCATCCCTATGTCCATCCCTGTGTCCATCGCAGCCTACCTGTGCCAATCTGCAGCCTCTGTGTGCCATTTTGCACCGATCTGCATGTATAAAAAACATACGGCGGCCATGCCAGGTTTCAAAAGCCGCACCTCTCCTCCTCGTCTGTGACAGACGGCGGCCATTCCACTGTTCAAACGCCGCGCCTCTCTGTCTGTGATAGGCGGAACACTCAATTTCCCAGCAGTCAGTGTTCCGCCTATCACGGACATCCTCTCATCCTCGTCTGTAGTATGATGATGAGCGGATGTCCGTGATAGGCGGAACACTGACTGCTGGGAAATTGAGTGTTCCGCCTATCACAGACAGAGAGGCGCTGGGAAATTGAGTGTTCCGCCTATCACAGACAGGGAGGCGCGGCTTTTGAATAGTGGAATGGCCACCGTCTGTCTGCACGACACGCAGATCAGGTAGGCAGACGGCGGTGACTCGAGTATAAGCCGAGGGGGGCACTTTCAGCCTAAAAAAAGGGGCTGAAAATCTCGGCTTATACTTGAGTATATACGGTAATCAAATCCACAGACAAGGGTGGCAACCTTGTCGTTATTAATACAGAGCAACATTAAAAAATGTGTGAGCGGAGGTGCATGCGTGAAGGCATGTGAGCAGGACATGACAGCTTAGAGCTCCACACCTACCGGGACCCAACAGCCTCTTATCAGTCTGTTATCTCTTCATCATTACCGGTCAGCTCAGCCCCTTGCCACAATCCCCCTGGAACGGTTTGCGGGATATACAGCAGCAAGAAAGGCAGGCAAAAGTCAAAAACAATCCAGGAAGCCCTGGCCAGAGCCGCGTCTAGAATGGCAGTCCCGTCATCTTCCTGCACTGCTCTGCCACACACGCTGACACGATCACTGATCCTGCCAGCTACACAACCCAGTGACTAATTCGTAATGGCCCCCATAGCTCTGCAGAACACCCCTCATGGCTCTGACCTGTTCAGCCAATTTGAGCGGGTACTTCTGCAGGGCTTTCTGAATACCTCGGATACCATAACAAGCAAGCTCAGATGGGAGATCCGCGGGGTGGGCCACTGCACCTCTATCCTTGAGGAGAAGGTAGATGAACTACATGTTATATCCACCAACCATGAAGAAGAAATGAAGACCCTTTAGGGAAGAAAACCCTTCTCTCCAAGCCCGCCTGGAGGACTTTGAAAATAGGGCCAGAAGATATAACCTCTGCATCAGGGGAATTACCTATGGTGATAGAGGACCTTCATTCCCCCATTACTACACTCTTTCAGGAATTAGCCCCATTGATCCCCATAGAGCGTTTAGAGATGGACAGAGTTCATAGATCACTGCCACCCCCGCAAAGACAATGGCCCCCCTAGAGACATTATAAAACTGCACTACTCCTGCACCAAGGAACAACTTATGGAAACAGCACACAACAAGGACCCCCTGATATTCCAGGGTCATCGCTACCAAGTCCTCTCCCAGTAGACTCTTGCCAAAAGAAAAGTAATGAAACCTCACCTGAAAATCCCCCAGCAACACCACATCTCGTACCGCTTTGCTATCCTCTTCACATACAAGGCCTCCCCCTATACATGCAAATCTTTTTTTTTTTTATTCTCTCTTCTCCCTCCTTAAGAGGGGTGACCCTACCGCCTGACAACCAGCTGCCATACCTCCTGTCCTCACTCACACTCTCCAATGGCAACACAATGTTTAACTCAATGTTCAGGGCATTAATTCCTCCATAAAAGTGTACTAAAGCCTTCTGCTCCTTCTCCAAATTTCCAGCTCATGTGGTTTGCTTACAGGAGACGTACTTCTCCATCCTCATCCAAATCTTTTGGTTGCCAATACCCCCAGGTCTACACAGCCTCTGCTGTCACTAAACATGGAGTCTTGATCACTTTCCACTCCTCCACACCATTTACTCTTCTGACGGAGATCAGAGACCCAGAAGGCCGTTACCTCATACTCACCGGCCTTCTGCTGGACAGTGAAGTCACCATTGTATCTTATTACGCCCCTAACACCAACCTGTTGGCCTTCCTCTCCCACTTGTTTACAGTTATAGAATCCCACAAACAGGGTACTCTCATCATTGGGGGTGACTAACCAAGTATTATACCCCTTATTGGATAAATCTCCAGCCCCGACTACTGCTCATCACCCCGACTACCTACAACTCCTGAACCAACACTCACTTCTTGGCACATGGCACAAACAGCACCTAGCATGACAGCAATACACCCACTATTCCCACCCTCAAAATGTTTTCCCACATAGACCACCTCCTTGTGAGCATAGGAACCTCCCTGCTCATCCTTGACTCACAGATCATACTTTGTCAGACCACAATGTGGTCATGACTACATTCTCCTCCCAAAACCTAACCATCGCACATGGTTTATAAATGATAGCTTACTGGTCAACCCTACCCACTGGCAAGAGATAGAAACATCTACTGTTCGACTACCTTACGAACACATCCACAGAAATAAACTCCTTGATGCTGTGGGAAGCCCACAAACCATACATCAGCGGGGTTTGTATCAGCCAGGCATCACACCACCATTGGTTGGAACGTTAGGTACAAAGGTGCCTGGAAGATGCCTTCTACAAGGCTTCAGAGGCATTTCAGACCTCACCTTCTCCGACAAACATATCTATGAAAAAACACGACTAGAACTTGATCTCTTCTTGACAACATACCCTTTACATGAAAGCAAATAAGCCAGACACGTTTCTTGCCCTAGCTCTTCACAAGGCTGATTTACCCCCCGCCCCCCGAAACCTATCCATCTCAAATTGACAAAAGATACTTATTCTTGTAACCCACTGAAAATCTTGCATGAATTTCATAGAAAACTTGCTGAACTATACCGAGACCCTAATGAGTTTGACCAAACTTGCTTTGATACACTTCTATCCTCTATTCACTTCCCATCTCTCTCCTCCTCCCACCAAGAAATCCTAGACAAAACTGTCACCACTGCTGAGATCCACTCTGCAATAAAAACATTAAACCTTGTAAACTCCCTGGCCCTGATGGCTTCTCAACCACTTACTACAAATGATTTGCAGACCTGTTATAACCCTCATGGTTGAAGCATTTAACTCCCTCCTCAAAGGCCATTCCTTCCGCCTGGAATCCTTAACAGCCATGATCCCTAAACCAAATACAGATGACATAGCATGGTCCAATTGCAGACCAATTTCCATTGTCAATCTAGATTAGGGATGAGCCGAACACCCCCCTGTTCGGTTCGCACCAGAACCTGCGAACAGACCTAAACTTCGTGTGAACTTTAGAACCCTATTAAAGTCTATGGGACTCGAACGTTCACAATCTAAAGTGCTCATTTTAAAGGGTAATATGCAAGTTACTGTCCTAAAAAGTGTTTGGGGACCCGGGTCCTACCCCAGGGGACATGGATCAATGCAAAAAAAAGTTTTAAAAACGGCCGTTTTTTCAGGAGCAGTGATTTTAATAATGATTAAAGTGAAACAATAAAAGTGTAATATTCCTTTAAATTTCGTAGCTGCGGGGTATCTATAGTATGCCTGTGAAGGGGCGCATGTTTCTGGTGCTTAGAACTGTCGCTGCACAAAGTGTCATTTGTGCAGGAAAAAAAGTCTTTTAAAATCACTTGCGGCTAAATTGTCGGGTCTCCGTAATACAGAGAACACTCAATGAGTGTTCTCTGTATTAGCCGACAATTCATTCATTCATTGATTAAAAAAAAAAAAAAAAAAGCGTGGGGGTTTCCCTAAATTCAATTACCAGGCCCTTCAGGTCTGACATGGATATTAAGGGGAACCCCGTGTCAAATTTTAAAAAAAATTGACGTGGGGGTCCCCCCCAAAATATCCATACCAGACCCTTCAGGTCTGATAGGGATATTAAGGGGAACCCCGCATCAAATTAAAAAAAAAATTGACGTGGGGGTCCCCCTAAAAATCCATATCAGACCCTTTATCCGAGCACGCAACCTGGCAGGCCGCAGGAAAAGAGGGGGGGACGAGAGAGCGGCCCCCCCTCCCTCCTGAACCGTACCAGGCCACATACCCTCAACATTGGGAGGATGCTTTGGGGGTCTGTGACCCCTCAAAGCACCTTGTCCCCATGTTGATAAGGACAAGGGCCTCATCCTCACAACCCTGGCCGTTGGTTGTGAGGGTCTGCGGGCGGGGGGCTTATCAGAATCTGGAAGCCCCCTTTAACAAGGGGGCCCCCAGATCCCGCCCCCCCCCCCTGTTTGAAATGGTAAGGGGGTACAAAAGTACCCCTACCATTTCACAAAGAAAGTGTCAAAATGGTTAAATAAGACAAACACACTTTTGAAAAATTCCTTTATTAAAAATGAAAAAAATAAATAAATAAAAGATTCCAGCGGTGCTAATCCACTCTTGCTATCCAGGGACGGATCTCCGGGGTCCAGCGATGGATGATCATATCCAGCGACGGGGGAATCTCTCAGTCCAGCGCTGTCCATACATCCTTCTTCTGTCTCCTCTCCGGAGACACTGCAGAGAGTTACATCAGAGGGGGCGGGGTCACCCACACGTCACTGGGGAACCCCTGGCTTCCCTCTCCAGCGTCAGAGGGGCGGGGTCAGGTGACGGGTGGCCCCGCCCTCCCAATATAAGAAACGTCAGCGCTGTGCTCTCTGCAGTGTCTCCGGAGAGGAGACAGAAGAAGGATGTATGGACAGCGCTGGACTGAGAGATTCCCCCGTCGCTGGATATGATCATCCATCGCTGGACCCCGGAGATCCGTCGCTGGATAGCAAGAGTGGATTAGCACCGCTGGAATCTTTTTTTTTTTTTTTTTTCATTTTTAATAAAGGAATTTTTCAAAAGTGTGTTTGTCTTATTTAACCATTTTGACACTTTCTTTGTGAAATGGTAGGGGTACTTTTGTACCCCCTTACCATTTCAAACAGGGGGGGGGGCCGGGATCTGGGGGTCCCCTTGTTAAAGGGGGCTTCCAGATTCTGATAAGCCCCCCGCCCGCAGACCCTCACAACCAACGGCCAGGGTTGTGAGGATGAGGCCCTTGTCCTTGTCAACATGGGGACAAGGTGCTTTGAGGGGTCACAGACCCCCAAAGCATCCTCCCAATGTTGAGGGTATGTGGCCTGGTATGGTTCAGGAGGGAGGGGGGGCCGCTCTCTCGTCCCCCCCTCTTTTCCTGCGGCCTGCCAGGTTGCGTGCTCGGATAAAGGGTCTGATATGGATTTTTAGGGGGACCCCCACGTCAATTTTTTTTTTAATTTGATGCGGGGTTCCCCTTAATATCCATGTCAGACCTGAAGGGCCTGGTAATTGAATTTAGGGGAACCCCCACGCTTTTTTTTTTTTTTTTTTTTTTTTTTTTAATCAATGAATGAATGAATTGTCGGCTAATACAGAGAACACTCATTGAGTGTTCTCTGTATTACGGAGACCCGACAATTTAGCCGCAAGTGATTTTAAAGGACTTTTTTTCCTGCACAAATGACACTTTGTGCAGCGACAGTTCTAAGCACCAGAAACATGCGCCCCTTCACAGGCATACTATAGATACCCCCCAGCTACGAAATTTAAAGGAATATTACACTTTTATTGTTTCACTTTAATCATTATTAAAATCACTGCTCCTGAAAAAACGGCCGTTTTTAAAACTTTTTTTTGCATTGATCCATGTCCCCTGGGGCAGGACCCGGGTCCCCAAACACTTTTTAGGACAGTAATCTGCATATTACCCTTTAAAATTAGCACTTTAGATTTCTCCCATAGACTTGTATAGGGTGTTCCGGCTTTTCGAATTTGCTGCGAACAGCCCAAATTGTTCACTGTTCGCTGAACAGGCGAACAGGCAATGTTCGAGTAGAACATGAGTTCGACTCGAACTCGAAGCTCATCCCTAATCTAGATATCAAAATACTTGCAAACATCCTTTCTACCCAACTAAACCCCATTATAGGAACCTTAATCCACAAGGGTCAAAGGAGATTTATACCCTCTAGACAAGCAGGAGACAACAAATGTTGGGCCACACTCCTTTCACACACAGCTTGATCCCACCGCATCCCTACTTGCTTCCTTTCCTTCGATATTTTCAAGGTGGCTATCCTGGACTTACTTAAACTCCATCCTTCACCGCTGGGGCTTTGGAACGCACTTCCTACGCTGGATCGTCACCTTATATCACAACGCGAAAGCTAATGTAACATACTCAGGGTTCCACTCTGACCCCTTCCTTATAAAAAAAAGGTACCCGTCAAGGCTGCCTCCTCTTTGCCCTAGCGACTGAACCCCTGGCTTTGCTTATCCGCTCTAACCCAGAAATAAGAGGACTGGAAATCGGAGGCCAACAGCATGAATTATGCAAGTTTGCTAATGACGTTCTGATATTCCTCACTTCACTCGTAATCTCGGCACCGAATCTTGGACATCTGTCTGGCCTACATATAAACCCACACAAGTCAAAAGCCCTAAACCTTTCCTTATCTCCCAACCTCCAAGCCCAATTACAAGACTTTCTCCTGTTCACCTGGACAACGACCCACATCTCCTACCTTGGTATCAACTTCTTTGCTAATCCAACTGACCTTTATGCTGCAAATTACCCCCACATGTTAACCAAACTCACCAACTTAATGACTAAATGTACATTCTTACCGTTAGCATGGAGGGGCAGGATTGCGGCCGTCAAAATATCCACCCTCCCAAAAATCATATAGCTCTTCAGAGTTCTCTCATATTAACTACGCATCCTACAGCGCAGGGCCTCCCGATTTATTTGGGGTACACACAAACCCTGTTTGTCTACAACCACTTTATAAACCCCCCACATCCGGGGCGGACTACGTATTCCCAACTTTACAAAATATTACTAAGCTGCTCAACTGGCACAACTACCCAAATACCACGCCACAAAGGAAACCCCACTATGGTCGACTGTGACCCGCTCTCCACAGCAAAGCTACTACTATGGCTCACACCAACCCAGAGTCGCTCTATACATAACCTGATCAACAAACAGCCTTACCATATGGGATAAACTTAAGACATGTTTCGGACTCCAATCTTGGCACAACCCCCCTTCTCTCTTTCGTCCACAAACCCTGTTTTTATCCAATTTAGACCTTCCCAACTTCTTTTCACCTTGGTCCAATGCGCGTGTCACTTCTTTAAATCAGATACCATCACACCATTCCTCAAGCTTTGTGAAATGCACAACCTCCCAACCACAGAAACCTTCACATATCTACAAATCAAACATTTCGTGACCAAAACCGCAACCCCAGATTAGAAGACCGCAAGCTTTTCCATCTTTGAACATACTTGTAAATCTGACCCACATAAACGGGGACTCATCTCTGACTTCAAGCCTGTATCTTCTGATCAGAAGTGTTCCAGATCCTCTCCACCATGTTCAATTTGACCCTGCCACCTGACCCGGCCGTAGCTCTCCTGAACAGCAAACCTCAGGCATTAACTCACGGCCAATTTAAACTCCTGCTCTTTATCACCACTGCAGCGAAACAAAAAATTGGTGGTGGGCCACAATCAGTGGAGCGGGCGGATGACAGGTCTGAGTCCGCTCTGTATATGCAGAGCAGACATGGACACAGCCGACTCTACTCTAAGGGCCCTTCGATCCGATCCACCCAGACGGAAGGGGATGGGTCCCCTCTTGTTGGGGTATGTATGTGTGTGTGTGTTTAAGCGGATTGGATTGGGAGGTAGGCGGTGCACCTGTGGATCAGTTTGAAAGCAGCCCAGTACCCACTGCAGAACACATATGACCATATTTGGTATCACTCCGCCTGTGACAGGAGCTGGCGCTATACAGGAAGCTTCGGCTTATGAGGCTCTGCTCCACAGCCGCTTGCTTTCTCTACTGCCGGCTTCTTTCACAACACTGATGCTCTAGGATGCCAACCAGACATCCCAGAGCAGGAAGTTGCGGGCCATGTCAGAAGGCTCTGCGGGCCACATGTGGCCCCCGGGCCACTGGTTGGGCACCCCTGGATTTAAACGAACATTCATGTAAGGCTATACCATAATTTTGATATACATAGGATCAAATTTATGGCCCTAGAGCATGTACCCATACATGCCAGGAGCAGTAGTATAGATCAAATTCTATTGCAATTAGAAGCTCACTGGATAGAACCACTAAAGCGCGAGGCATGGGTGGAGGCAGGACGTGAGTACGGAGCATCCACCCGAGGGGAGGGGCTAGCTGTCACTTACCGTGCCACGCGAGCGGGCAGGGGATGGAGGAAGCAGCGCGGTGTTTGGAGGAGCAGTAGGCACCGACCAAAGCCCCGTCCGGGATTGACGTGAGATCCCCCCTGAGCCACAGCACGATGACACGCGGGCCTGGAACCCCCGACATTAACGCCAACTGTGGGGAGGGAAAGGATTGAAGGTCCCTTGCCGGCCGCATCCCCCCCCCCCCTTCGGCTCTTTCTTCCCCCCCCCCCTCCCTCCTTCATAATGATTGACAGAAACCTCTGCAAGACCACACGCAGCTGCTGAAAACACGGAGGAACACACCAAAGGAGGGTAACAATTAATGGTTAAAGTGCCTGAGTTTTATATATCGGTTTGCTGCACTGGGACTACTCCATCTATGTACATAGAAATCCTCTGGGTGGAAAGTAGTGGCTTAAAGAGAACTTGGACTAGGAGAATATCCTTAATATCCTGAAGAGGAACAAATTTACCCTTGTTAGAGTTGTAATACTGATACCAATATGAATATATCATCTCAGATGAACTCTGAGGGTAATATACAGTATAACATTTATCCCTAAAGGGCCACGCTGAATCGATTGTCCGCTGGGAAAAACACAGGACCTGGAACAGTGTTGAAATCCCTCTAAGTGGTTGCTGTGGAATATACAAGGGAATACTTCCCCTTTGGGAGGTGTGTAATATAGGAATGTAACCTGTCGCAGGGACTGATCAAGATTGTCCTCGCATTGTGAGAGTAATACTCTGGTGATAATATTCAGAAAGCTATCTGTGATAAGATTTGCTTATAATACACACTTATATAGGTTCAAACGCAAAATTAAGGCAAAATCACAGGATCGGTTTAGGGCTATCATGGTCTGAAGTCCCTTCTGGGTTTGCTCGGTGGAAACTGTTCGATTGTATATCTGTGGTGTATTTTTCTATTAAGGAATTGGAGTACCTGAATACAACCTCTAGCAGAGATAGAAAAGGACCATCTTATGGTGGAGGTGCGCACAGGAAAGCCAGTTTTGGGCGGGGCCGTGAGACTCCCAAAGGAAGGGGGGCGTGTGAATCCAAGTCATATACAAATATAAAGGATCTGCTTAGAAATTTAAGAGGCTGCAACTGTTGCATTAAGCGACTCTTAATTTAATTTTAATTTAGGCTTTGCTGTAGTGAAACCATCAAATATCGCGGATAGGTCTGTTTATTGGAATCAGAGTGGTGACTGTTACGTCTCAGACAGCTATTTGCGGGATAAGGTTGCACCACAGGACAGGAAGACACTCCCTCCTTGTTTTGACTGAGGTGAACTGCAAATAGCCCCTGACCTGTAAAGTGATACATCCATCCACAAGTAAAATCTGAATTTATTCCTTATTAGTTTTGGGGAGAGGAATTGCACATTCGGGGTGAAGAGACCTCGACTGTGCGAGTGGGGGTGGGCCTGTGTTATAATCCAGAGAAAGCAAACTATATATATATATATATATATATATATATATATATATATATATATATATATATATATAAAGGTGGTGGGGATATAAAAAAGGGAGCTGGGTAGAGCCCCAAAAACTCAGAAGGAGAAAATAACGGATAGTACGATCCAACAATATATGACACAAGGAGTAAGCCCTAAAAATCCTGGAACAGAGAAGAAACAGCAGCCGGGTTTGGAAAAGAAAAAAGGTTCCGAAAGACATAGAGGGGAGAGCCCACCAATCTAGTGCAGAGGTAACAGATAGTGAGATGGAAAGTAGTAAAGTCGATGAATCAAGATTGGAGGACCTTCCACCTACAAAAGGGGAAATGCTTGTGATGTTGCGGAGACTGGAAAATGCGATTAAAACAGACATTATAGGGGTA
Source organism: Lithobates pipiens (assembly GCF_037356315.1). Lineage (NCBI taxonomy): Eukaryota > Metazoa > Chordata > Amphibia > Anura > Ranidae > Lithobates > Lithobates pipiens. The sequence goes on along the minus strand of NW_027507788.1, from coordinate 94,168,065 downwards.
CGGGAGGATCTGGGTGGTCTACTAGTGAGAGTAGAGCCCCATACACACTATCAGTTTTTCTGCTGAGTTTTTCCTTCAGGTTTACCAAAACCATGTAGTAGAAGGGCCTGCCTGATTGCATGCTAATTGAAACGCCTAAGGTTTGACCTCATATTATATGGTTTTGGTAAATCTGAAGGAAAAACTCAGCAGAAAAACTGATAGTGTATATGGGGCTTTAAGGCCACTGAGAACCGTCTGGAACAACAGGCCCACGAGTTAAGTAAAGTGATGGAACAACTAAAAGCATCCCAGCAAACGCAGAGGGAAATTATGTACAAACTGGAAGATCAGGAGAACCGGAATAGAAGAAAAAATATAAGGATCCGGTCGGTCCCGGAGGCAAAAGGTGAAGATTTTAAAAAAATATTTGCAACTATATTTTCCCAGTGTTGGAGTGATGAGACGGAAGAAGCCCCAAGAATTGACAGGATACATAGAATAGGTAGAGTAAGATCTCTTGGTACTGAAAGACCACGCAATATAATTGTGAGATTTACCTTCTTTGAGGAAAAAGCAGCGCTATGGAAAAAGAGGGAAGTTGAAGTGCAGGTTTTCACGGATATAGCGGCCGAGACATTAGCCAGGAGGCGATTATTGCAACCTCTGTTGGTGGAAATGAGAGCACGGATTGTGAAATACAACTGGGGGTTCAAGGCATGCCTAATCGGAGTTAAAGACGGTAGAACGGCAAGGCTTAGATTCCAGGAAGACTTGGTGGATTTTTGTAGCAAGCTTGATTTGTGTATACCGGATCTCCCGGGCTGGATTAACAAAGAAGGAGAACAACTCAGTTAGCAGCCGCGCGGTCTGGGCTGAGGGGGGAAGGGGGGAGGGGGGTTAGTTGAGAAGAAACTGGAGATCATAGGGGAGTCAGGATAAGTGCCTACTCATTCCCCCCTAAATGGGAGGAATGAGTAGAGGCGCTGGCTAAGTAGCCTAGAACCCCGAAACAAGTAGATTGGGAGGATGGTATGGGAGTATAAAACCATCACCCAATCAAGGGTCGAGAAAAAATAATCGGGATATGGGAGGAAATTGCAGCAGCCGAATAAGAGGGGAAAGGGAAAGGAAAGAAAAAAGAAAAAGGGAAAAAAGAAAACAAAAAAAAAAGTTTTAAATGGTTGGAACTACTTTCATTACTTATAATGTAAAAGGATTGAAAACGCCAACAAAAAGGCACAAGATTATGGCTGAGTTAAAAAGATATGACGCAGATGTTGCCCTGCAAGAGATACATATCTCCCTGGCATCAAACAGACTATATTCCAGGCATTTTCCGACCTGGTACTATAGTGATATGATATCTACGAGAAGTAGAGGAGTGGCAATAGGTTTCTCGAGAAAAACTAGGTTTCAACTAGAATAAAAAATGATTGATGCGGAAGGGAGATATCTGTTTCTAAAAAGGTAAACTAGACAATATGGATTGTACATTAGCTAATATCTACGCTCCTAATAGTAACCCCATTAGATATGTAAATACAATACTAAGGATCTTGATGGAATTTAAAAAGGGCCATGTAATCGTGATGGGAGATATGAATTTCTTCTTGAATCCGGGAGTGGACAGTACGTCTGGGACACAGAGGGTCAGAAACGAACAGTTAAAAAGGTTCGAGAAAAATGTATACATTAACCAACTGGTAGACGGTTGGAGGATCATGAACCCAAAAGGCCCTAGATTACTTGTTCTACTTCCAAGTCCACGGAACATACTCACGTATCGATTACATATTTATTGATCATGGTATATTAGATTGTGTGGTGGTAGCTGATATAGGGGTGATTACCCTCTCGGATCACGCCTCAGTGAAAATTAAATTAAATATCCCGGGAACAGGGTTAGGCCTGCTTCATGGCGGATTAATGAAGATTTGATACGAGATGAAGAAGGCAAGGCTAAAATAAGTAGAGAAATCGATCAGTACTTTGCAATAAACTAAACAACGGAGGTAGGAGGTCAAATACTATGGGAGGCACATAAAGCCTACATCGGGGGAATCTTGATAGCCTTAGGGGCCAAAAGGAAAAAAAAATGCGGGCTGAAAACATTAAAACTTTAATGGAGGAGATTCATAAGTTAGAACAAGAACACAAAAAAGGGCAGAATCAAAAAGAGGTACTATATAAAAAACTAGTGGAGAAGAGGGAAGAACTGAAGGGCCTGTTAGAACAAGAAACTAATAGGGTTGGCCTGGGAACAATACCTCTGGGGGGACAAACCGAGTAAATTCCTAGCCAAGATGCTCCGCAAAAAAAAAAATCTAAAAATTTTATTGGAAAAATGTTAAACAAGGAAGGCACTATGGTGTATACAACAAAAGAAATAGTGGAGACGTTTAGGAAATATTTTGAGGGGATATACTCTGATAGACCCCCAGGGATACAAGATGAAGCTAGAGTAAAGGACATCCAGACTTTTTTTTAAAAAAGGTAGACTTCCTAAAATAAGTACTCAAGATAGGGAGACCCTTGAGAGGCCAATATCGGAAGAGGAAATAAATAGTGCACTGTCAACATCAGCCCCTGGAAAATCTCCTGGACCAGACGGGTTCACAATGTTTTATTACAAAAGATTTAAAGAAAGCTTGATCCCAAAAATATGTTGTTATATGAACGGTCTGGGGGAGGAGTACAAAATGAGTAAGGAAGCCCTATTAGCTACAATCACCCTAATCCAGAAAGAAGGGAAAGATCCAACACAATGTTCTAGTTTTCGGCCAATTTCCCTGCTTAATGTGGATACGAAACTCTATGCAAAGGTTTTAGCCAGGTGAATGAGGGGTCTGATGACTACGCTAATTCATCCATACCAAGTGGGGTTTGTGCCGGGTAGGGAAGGAAGAGTTAATGGGATAAGAACCCTCCTATTGCTTCAAAAGATGCAGGGAAGGGGAACCTCCAGTCTGTTTCTGTCGATGGATGCGGAAAAAGCATTCGACAGTAGACTGGGGTTCATGTTCCAGACGATAGAGAATATGGGAATAGGCCCAAAAATGGTGCAGAAAATGAAAATTTTATATCATCACCCAGGGGCAGGATAAAAGTCAATGGGTTGGACTCGCCCTATTTCGAAATTAAAAGGGGAACAAGGTAGGGGTGTCCGCTGTCACCCCTCCTTTTCGTGTTATCATTAGAACCCCTCCTTGTATCGATCCGGGAAAATCCAGACATACTAGGGGTAAAAACTGGGATGGAAGAACATGAACTTGCAGCATTTGCAGATGATATACTATTGTATATGAGCAACCCAAAGAGTAGTATGCCCAATTTAATAAAAATGCTAAAACAGTACGGCGACCTCTCAAATTTTAAAATAAACCGGGTTAAATCGGAGATATTAAACATTAGTACCAGTAAAGCAGAGGAGCAAAATGTTCCAGAGGGAATGGAAGTTCCCCTGGCGGAAGGAGCTCAAGTATCTGGGTGTTAAACTGGCCAGAAGAAAATGTACAGGATTAACTACATAACATTATTACATGAAATTCAAGTAGAATGTAAAAGATGTGCAAATAGGACATTATGGCTAGGGCGTATAAATACAGTAAAGATGATAATATTCCCGAAAATTCTGTATAGGTTTCAGATGATGCTGATTGCACTTCCACAGGTTTATTTAGCAAAATTGAGATCGGTACTATCTAAATTTATATGGAAGAATAAGAAGCTCACTGGATTCATGACCTAAAAGACACTAGTATCCAGGTCTCAATGTGACTTTAAGCTTCAAGCCCTTCCTCTGACTTAAGACATGTATGCAGCTGTATTGAAGAAGAAGAAGCGTAGAACACGACAGGGTGCAAAGAACGTAGGGGAATAACAGGTTAAGGGTAGAGGGGGTGGTCAGTAACTAGCAGTACTGACCCTATTGGAGGATGGTTGCAGATGGGAGGAGTGTGGCAATTCATTCCATGTGCTGGGGTGGAGCAAAGAGCAGCAGTTGGGGGTCAGCAAGCAGGGAGAAACGTTGGATTCTGCAGACAGGTAGAAAAAAAAAAAAAAAGGAGATGAGTGGGCTAGATCAGCTTTGGGCACAGCTCAGGGATGCAGTGGAGACGCATTGCATGGACTGGCTGCAGAGCCAGATCACTGCTACGCTGCAGGGATATAGGACAGGGTCCTTCCACAGCAAGGCCTGCTTCCACGCATGCTAGGAGGTCTAGACCTCCGGAGCGACTGAGCTCAGACAATACCCCTAGGACTCAATGCCACCTTGGGAGCCCCAGCTGGGCCCCTTCAGGCCCCCTTGCCAAGCAGACCCCTCCGTTGGTGGGCAGGGGGCCTGGGTGGAATCCCCGTCCATGGCAAAGTCCCAGGGGGGAGACAGACATCTTGCCACCAGGCGGATCCCTCCCACAACTACAGAAGCCCAGATTCATTTGGCTGCCACCTCTGGCGATGACACAGTCAAGTGGGTGCCGGCCTCGGTGGAGAAGCAGCCAGCGGCTTACCTAGTGGCGCTGCCATTTTGCAGCATGGAGGAGGCCCAGGGAGTCCTGTTACAGAACGGCGGTCGGGAGGCCCCGCCTCCAGGCTCAGCTTGGGTTCAGGGAGGACTGGCTGGAGGAATGCCTGTGTGCTGGCCGCGCCGGCGGCGCAGGGTAATATCATCGGCTCAGCTCCTGTTGTACACAGCGGAAGGAGCCCTCAGAGGGAAGCCAGCTTCCCACCGGTGACCAGCGCTGCAGTGCCCAGAGCAGGGGGAGCATCAAGAGAGGACCAGCAGTTGCGGAGACATGAAGAACTGGTGGGCAGCAGCAGCGAGGAGGGAGAGCTGTCAGAAGATCCCCAGGAGGCTGCGGGGGTGACAGGAGGGTCTTATAGCCTGGGACAGCCTGGTAAGTGCACTCCTACTGTTACTTCACTTGCACCTGTGTTGCCTGTTGCAGAGGGGGTATCTCCCATGTTACATGGGGGGGAGGGTGGTTTCTGGGAGTCCCTTAGGGAGCTACTGCACTGCCTGGACAATGGGGTCCTGCAGCCCCTGGCTCTGGTTGCACCTTGGGTACCCCCCCCCCCCCATGGGTGTAAGGGACCCAAGGGGCAGCTTGATACACCACAGAAGGTGATGGCGGAAATGCTGACGGAAAAAGATGGCATGAGATCGACTGCAGGAGCCACAATGATGGACAAGAAGGCAGAGAAAGCGAGATTGGCAGATGTGGTACGTTGAGAGGTGTACGTATGCTTCGAGGGACCATTGGGAGTGCATTTGAAGAAGGAAGTGCGTGAAAGAATTTGGAAGGACAAGTTTGTGGAATTTTTTTCCCTGCTCCCGTTGGAAAAGTTTAATTTAGGTAATTTAGGTAATTTGGGTAAAGCCAGATGAGAGTAAGAAAGGAGGAAGAGAAGAGGAGGTACAGATTTATTCCACGCACGTTCGCAAATTGGTTGCAAGCGTTTGTGATTTTTGCTAGCGTGATTGGGCAAAAGGCCCCCGAGAATTGTTCAGCGTTATTTTACCACCTAGAGGCGATTAGTGAGGCTCACAGGGTCTATGGGGGCTTAGCGTGGCTTCGGTATGATGAGCAATTTCGTCAGCAAAAGGCTGTTCGCCCTTCGATCAGGTGTGACCACAAGGACATTAGTCTTTGGATGAAATTGATGACATCATCAATGGCTTGGGGTGGGGTTGGCGGCGCCGGCCCCTAAAAAGAAAGGGTTATGCTGGCAGTTCAATGAAGGGACATGCCGATTTGACACATTATGTCGTTACAAACATGAGTGCTCAGGGTGTAGCAGGACACACCCCTTCATGCGCTGTTTCAGGCAAGGAAAGGGTTGCACAGGTGATGCCGCCGGAAAAAGGATGACGCCGGTGAGACTGGTAAGGATGTTACCTTTTATAGTAGGTATCCCGATAGGGCGGCGGCACATTTGTTAGAAGTTGGTTTTAGGATTCCGAGTACAGTGCGGGAGGTCCCGCCGGTCTCGGAAAATTTGCGGTCAGCATGCCTTTATCAGGAGGTGGCGTCAGCCAAGTTGGCCAAGGAAGTGGCGTTAGGGCGAATGGCGGGCCCGTTTGTTGCTCCGCCGATTCCGGGTTTAGTTGTTTCGCCATTGGGAGTTGTACAAAAAAAGGAGCCGGGTCAATACAGGATGATTCATCATCGGTCTTACCCAAAAGGCGGCTCGGTAAACGATGGTATTGACCTGCAGTTATGTGCGGTTACCTATACATCATTCGATACGGCCGCCTCGTGGGTTAGAAAATACGGACGGGGTCACTTATGGCCAAAATCAAAGTGGAGTCTGCATTCAGGTTGCACCCCCCAAAAGCATGTACTTGTTAGGTTGTTGTTGGCAGGGATCGCATTTTGTAGATTGTTGCCTGCCGATGGGCTGTTAAATTTCTAGCGAGTTTTTTGAGGTTTTTAGCTAATTTTTCGAGTGGGCTGTTAGGGAGGTTGCAGGAGTTAGTTCAATTATCCATTATTTGGATATTTTTGTGTATAGGTCCACCAGATTCTTAATGTTGTGGAATCTTGCTAGGGACAGTGCAGCACTTGGCTGAGAGGTTCGGGATCCCCCTGGCGGCGGACAAGACAGAGGACCCCAAATCTGAGATGGTTTTCCTAGGTATCACTATCGATTCCAAGGCCATGGAGTGTTGATTGCCGGAGGATAAGCTGGTGGCCCTGCGACGGGAGGCGAGTATGGCAAGTGTTAGGTGAAAACTTAGTTTGAAGGAAGTACAATCGTTATTGGGCAAATTAAAATTTTGCGTGCAGAATCATTCCTATGGGACGCATTTTCCACCGAATCACTTCATACGACTGACTAGGGAGTTGCAGGAAGACCTGAAGATTTGGGATTCCTTTTTGGCATCCTTTAATGGGAGGTCAATGTGGCAGGTGGGACCAGTCAGCAATGCGGACCTGGTCTTGTTCACGAACGCGGCAGGATCGGGTGGATACAGAGCGTATTGCCAGGGTAAGTGGAGTGCGGGCCCCTGGCCGGAGTGTTGGAAAGAGGCAGGTTTCCTCCATAATTTAGTTTTGCTGGAACTCTTTCCCATCATTCTAGCAGTGGAGCTATGGGGGAAGAGTTACATTACAATTAGGTGCGGTTTAACTGTGACAATATGGAGGTGGTTGAGGCAATTAACATATCGACCTCTTCTCCTCCCGTAATAAGATTGTTACGAGGACTGGTGCTCGGTTGTTTGCACATTAAATGCGTTTGTGTATGCAGTTCATATCCCTGGGGTCGACAAACTAGCGGATGCTTTGTCTCGTTTCCAGTGGGAAGAATTTCACAGGCTGGCATCGGAAGCAAATTGGGTGGGGGAGCCATGCCAGCAGGAGTTGTGGAAAGTTGCACTGGAGACGCCGCAGGATTGATACGTCAGTCCCTCAGCGCTGGAACGTGGAAGGCCTATCGGAAAGCATGGCAGGAGTGGTTGGCTCTGGTGGAAGAGGGAGGAGGGTTGGAGGACCCGGAAGAGATACAAACATGGGTTTTGTGTTTTATCTATCACAACTATTCCAGGGGAGTTTCTGGGGCTGCGATAGGAAAAAAGATGGCTGCTTTAGCCTTTTTGTTTCAATTGGAAGGTCACAAAATCTTTTATGGTCCGCAGGGCATTAAAGGGTTACAGGAGCGGAGCCCACAAAAAAAGACTCCAGGCGCCCTGTGTCCTTTGCGGTGTTGGGGGTCGATTTTGGCAGTCTTGGGGAAGGTGCGCTCATCCGTTTTTGACCAAATACTGTTTCGGGCTGCATTTGTGGTGGCGTTTTTTCGGGGGCCTTCACAATCAGTGAGCTGGTTTCGCCGTTGAAGCGAGTGGCAGGTGGTTTGCGTTTTAGAGACGTGCAGTGTTCGGATAGGGAAGTAAAAATCTGGATCAAGAAGTCATAAATGGATCAGGAGGGAAAAGGAGTCGGGTGGAATTGTTCCGGGGGATATAGGGGGATGACCAGTTTTGTCTGGTTGAGGTTATGCGGCAGTTTATGGCGATTCCCCCGCCGGGGGAAGGGGTGTTGTTGGTTCACCGGGATGGATCATGCCTTTCTAGATTTTAGTTCTCGGCAGTTTTTCAAAAATGTTTAAAAGCGTCTGCTCTTCCTCCGGGGGAATATGCAGCCCGCTCTTTCAGGATTGGGGCAGCTACAGAAGCGGCTCGGTGGGGACTTCCGATGGAAGTCATAAAGAAGATTGGTAGATGGAAATCAACTAGGTATAAATTGTATGTTAGGCCACATTTACTGTGATTCTTATCTTATCTCATGTACGTTTTATTTGCCGTTTTGGGATAACGGTTGGGTTTTTGAATTTTTTGTTATGTCTTTTCAGTTCCCCCACGATGTCTCATATGGATACTGGAACATTCGTATGTTTTTTGGGTGGCGAGAAGGGCAGATGCCAGGTCAGATGGGAGGCAGCCCAGGGTGGCCAGGGAGGAAGACATGGTTAGATGGATCGAGATTTCGGGCATGATGTGGCACAAGGTAGTCCCTGAGGTCCATCATTTTTCCAGGTTGGACTGGTCCCCGGATATCCTGGTGCTTCATGTTGAGGGCAACGATTTAGGGATTAGGCCCATGTGGAAGGTCACAAAGGACATCCAATGGGATTTTTTGAGGCTGCGGACGGCCTTTCCGGACATGACAGTAGTGTGGTCCGATATAGTGGCCCGTGTGTCCTGGAGGGGGGCTCGTTCATGGGAGAAGCTGAACAAAACCAGGATGAAAGTGAACAAGGAAGTGGGAAGGTTTGTTGCCCGAAATGGAAGTGTCATTATTTGGCATTGGGAATTGGAGGTGGACACTTGGAGGTACTTGAGAGGTGACAGGGTTCATTTGAACCCGGTTGGGCTTGACCTTTGGGCATTAGGGCTGGAGGATGGTATACATAGGGCATTGTTGTCGTGGCGGCAGGCACAAGTGTAAGGTTTCACACTTGTGCCATGGTGGCGTTGGGTCCTTGACGACAGGCACATATATATAGAAAACATGGGGCACTTGAAAAGGTTGGGACCCATCCCAGGTATGGAGTCATTCTGGTTGGTCTGGTGTCAATCCAGATTAATGGCTAATAAGTTGTGGCGGTCTGTGGTCAGTTAGCGAGTCCTCGAGGCGAGTTGGTGGCTGGGGACAGATGCCAACAAAAAGGGATCACAGGATCAAAAATGAAGGGGTCATCAGGGACCAGCAGCCAATTACTTGGTTTTTTTTTGTAGCTGGAATATTTTGAATGTTTGAAAATTGTTGAAAATATTTAAAATAAATTTGATGTTTATCGGTTTTGTTAATAAAGGCCATTAAGGCCATTTACATCCAAGCAGGTGTCCGTGTATTCATTTAATACAACAGTAAGTGCATGCATGTATTGGTGGGGCAGCAAAGCATCTGGCTACCCTAGTCATGTCACGGTTCCATCTAAGGTCCTTCTCACCCCCACAAATGCCATTAAATTATTGCAATTAACCATGAAAGAACTACTGGTCAGGAAAGGTTCCCTCCGCTGGTAATATCAATCATTTGGCGTGTAGTACTGAGATCCACCAGCAGGTGTCTCCTGCTGGAATTATGTAATCTTTGGTCCGCAATACTGGCGTCCACCAGCGGAGGGATCCTGGCAGTGTGGAGCAGGTATTATTACCTTCTGCAGTCAGGCGTCAGATGACTGATAGCAGCCATTGTATAAATACCCGGCAAGTGCACACACACCTTGCCCTGGTATTGTCCTTGTGCCCTGACCTGCAGCCCGTTTACCTAATACCTGATACTTGTTTCCTGCATCCTGCCTCCTGAACCTGTTGCTACCTAATCCCTTTCTCCTTGTCCCCCCCATCTGCTGACCTCCTATTTATGACCCTGGCCTGGCTTGACTACGATTCTGGTATTTTTGCTACGTATGCTGGTTTATTTGTTTATCTTCACTGTCTCATTGTTTGGTTTGTTCACTCAGTCTGTATTGGTGGTGTGTTCACATTTATATGCATTTACTTTAATAAATTTACCTTCACCTATTTATGTCTGGTTCACTCTGTCGCAGTCACACAGTCCTGGTCACATCTAGTTTATGACAACTACTATATAGAATTGACCAATTAAGTCAAAAACATTTTAAATGATATGCATACATAGTATAGGTTCAGATGTATAACCATATACCGTATATACTCGAGTATAGGTCGATCCGAATATAAGCCGAGGTCCCCAATTTACCACAAAAAAAATGGGAAAACTTATTGACTCGTGTATAAGCCGAGGGCGAGACATGCCTGTCCATCCCTGTGTGTCCAGCCTACCTGTGTCCTGAGCCTGTGTCCTTCTGCACATACGGCGGCCATGCCAGGATCGCCGCACCTCTTCTCGTCTGTGACAGACGGCGGCCATTCCACTGTTCAAAAGCCGCGCCTCCGTCTGTGATAGGCGGAACACTCAATTTCCCAGCAGTCTGTGTTCCGCCTATCACGGACATCCTCTCATCCTCATCCGTAGTATGAGGATGAGCGGATGTCCGTGATAGGCGGACCACTGACTGCTGGGAAATTGAGTGTTCCGCCTATCACAGACAGGGAGGCGCGGCTTTTGAATAGTGGAATGGCCGCCGTCTGTCTGTACGACACGCTGATCGGGTAGACAGACGGCGGTGACTCGAGTATAAGCCGAGGGGGGCACTTTCAGCCTAAAAAAAGGGGCTGAAAATCTCGGCTTATACTCGAGTATATACGGTAATGTTTATTGTTTGTCTTTTTTTTATTTGTAATCTAATTGCTTATTCACTCTGTTCAGTATTGCACTTATGACTTGATCTTGGTCCTGGTTTGTGCAGCCTCCCCTGATTGGCTGCTGCCCGTCTGCACTAGGGATGACATGGTGCTTGGTGTGACCTCACGGAAGCCCAGGGCATTTGCAGGATAGATATCCTAGCAATGCCATTTCAACACCACCCTGCGTCTGTCTTGTTGGGCCACCATCCCGGGTGTCACTTCCCCTCGCGATAACACCCAGGATGACATCAGCCAGATCCTTCTATGCTGGGTCTTCATAGACACCAGTGACCCTGAGCTTCTGACCTGGTAGCTTGTAGTTGACGGCTCTTTGCGAGTATCTCACTGATATTGGTGGTTGTGCCAGTCTCCTTGTGAGGCACTCCACCGACCTGAGCAGAGTCATCCCACTGGGCTGGCCCGTGGGGCTTCCTGGGTCCTATAGTCAGGTTGTTGATCCGGACCTCAGGGCATGCTTAGTGGTACACACACATCCACACTTTCCTGGTGACGTTAGAAAAGATATACTAAAATATTTACAAAAATGTGAGGGGTGTACTCACTTTTATGAGATAATGTATATAGTGATACAGCAATATATTACATTATTGCCTATTCACCCTTTTTTCAATTTATCCTTTTTGGATACTGGCTGTTGCTGCAAAATTACGTGCCCTCCCTTTTACTCTTTGTAAATAACCAACCAGGCTATTTTAGCCACTGATTGGACATGCAATATATGTCTGTTCCATAATGAGATTCTTATTTTGGTTATTTGGCTTGGTCTGTATGTGCTTCCTGTGGTCAGATGTCGCCTCCCTCCTCGTAACAATGTGGCCGCTCAAGTTGGCGTTCATTGGTGGTTGATTGGTTAAGCATGGGATGGTGTAGACAGAGTGAACGACAAACTAAAATGTATATGAAAGTACAAACATGCACTGTACTTTGTCATCAGATCATGAATTGAATATTTTGTTTGTATGTACGTTTTTGTTTTGTTATAGTCCGATGACTAGTAGTGGTCCTCACATCCCGTGAAGAAGCCAATCCTGGCAAAACATTTTGGGATCAGACATTGCATCATGACCACCTTTGCAACATACATCTGCGACCATATAACTGGCATGTGTAACAATTTTTCCCCAGTCGCCTTCCAGGACAGCCCTTGAGAGATGGAGTCCCTCCCATCGACCCAGGAAACACATTACCAACAGTTCAAAAACATTTGTGTTTCCTCCGTCAGAGGAACATGTTGCCAGGAACCAGGAGAAGGACTACCTCTCAGGGGCTGCCTGAAGGGTGTGAATCTGCGCAGGGGGACTGGGTTCTATCCGGCAGTCTGTAAACTAGTTTCTCTGCGCTAAAAGCGGAGGGGGTCGGTGACTCCGCGTCATTTCTGGCGCAACTACCTCATCTCTGTGTGCGGAGACTTCCGTTTCTTGGCCTCTGGAGGTACAGGGAGGAAGAGAGAAGCCCACGCTGTGCCTGTATGATCCCACCAGCGTCCAGCTATACCGGACTAGCGACGGGATCTGGATCTCGAGGGGGATTATGGAGGCTAATCCACAGGACGCTCCAGTGGAGGCAGGCATCAGTCAAGTCCAGGTAGGCTGCTGGGCATGTCATTACTCTGGTAGTTTGGTGGTGGTAGTAAGGCTGGGACCTGTAGTACACCATGGTGGTGGTCACCTGACAGGCTGGGAGATTTTTTTTGCGGTGGTGGTGCAGCACAGGTGTTCTTTAGGAATTTAAACACTAAGAATGCCTTTTCTTGTTTCAGGCTAAGGAGGCCCCAAGGGAAGACAAATCAGGCCGCATAAAATTCCCTAATTGTGGAAATAGACTATCCTCAGGCTCTGGTAAAGTCTTTTGCAAACAGTGTATTGCAGGCATTCTTAAAACAGAGGCAGACTCCCCCTTGGCTAAGTTCCTAGGCTCCTTTAAAGAAGAGATGGCTTCAACTTTTAAATCTCTTTGGGATTTAATTAATTATGGATGTAGGTACAGCTGCTTCCACCAGAAGGGTGACTACAATCTCCTCCTCACCATGCCTTACAACACCCAGTTCTGAGGAGCCCCGCATAGTCAGGGGGCATAGCCCTGCGTTAGTTAGTCCTGAATCCTCTGATGTAGATTCAGATCAGGCTGTAGCTAACAAAGGCGCAAGATATAAGCTCTCTTGAAGAGGTAGAAGAGCTATTGAACGCCATTTATAATACGCTGGAAATTGATGAAAAAGAGACTCAATTAACCAGACATGATCTAATGTATGAGGCTCTAGGGAAAAAGGCGGCAAAAGTTTTTCCCTTACATAAATTACTTTATGACCTGGTCCTTAAGGAATGGTCTGAACCAGATAAAAAGGTCTTCTTTCCCAATTCGCTAAAAAGAAGATTCCCTTTTGATGAGAGCCCAGAGGCGGTCTGGAATAAAAATCTTAAACTAGACGCTCCTCTATCCAAGGTCTCAAGACAGTCTGACCTAGCCTTCGAGGACATGGGTCATTTAAAAGTTCCAATGGACAGAAGGACAGATGTAGTCCTAAAGAGGGCCTGGGATGCCTCCATGGCAGGGTTGAAAACAGCTGTAGCCACATCCTGTGTGGCTAGAAATCTGGAGTTTTGGTTATCACAACTGCAGGAGCATCTTAAAGTTTTATTTCTGATGCCTCCACTGATTCCGTGAAATTCCTGGCTAAGACGGCACCTCCCGTAACAATGTGGCCGTTCAAGTTGGCGTTCATTGGTGGTTGGATGGTAAAGCATGGGATGGTGTAGACAGAGTGAATGACAAACTAAAATGTATATAAATGTACTAACTTGCATTGTACTTTGTCATCAGATCATGAATTGAATATTTCCTTTGTGTGTATGTTTTTGTTTTGCTATAGTATGATGACTAGTAGTGGTCCTCAAATCCAGTGAAGATGATAATACTGGCAAAACATGTTGGGATCAGACATTACATCATCAGGACCACCTTTGCAACATACATCTGTGACCATATAACTGGCATGTGTAAACAATTTTTACTGGTCTGATTTTAATTATGTATTAAAAAAACTTTTTATATTCAGTTTGTCTTTCCACTGTTTTTGGCACCGTTATAATACAATCTAATAACTGATAGAATATATATATAGTACAGGATGCCAAGGTTGGGTCCTGGATGGGTGCTATGTGGCGCCTATATTCGGGAGGTGGTCCCTTTAAGGGAATCATGGTAGGCCTCAGGGGGTCACCCAAAATGCGTGACAAATTCCGGGTATAGTTTCGGGAGAAGACTGACTAGCGGTCCTCTCTATATTTTAAGAGAGATAGTTGGGACCCGGAATTTGGGAGGCTCTGAAGTGACATTTGGGTGGGAAAGAGCCTCCCTCCCAGACCACAGGGGGTTAACAGCCTCCAGGAAGACAGACAGCCTATAAGACAGGAAGCAGTAGAGAGGTGGTGGTGATGAGGAGAAGGAGTTGAACACCTGTCTGAGGAGCTGTCTGGCTGTGTTGTATTTGCTGTTTTGGAGGCTGCAAAAAGATCTCTGCAAGGACTCTTTTTGGTGAAGACCTGTCTACAGAACTGTAGGTGCTTTTCTTTTTGTATTATTTTGTGCTGAAGATAAGTGGACTTTGATTTACGGTTTTTATATGCTGAAGAAAAGCTTTATTTTTGATTTCATTATAAATAAATATATTTTGGTTTCACCTGACAACGGTTTATGCACTTAATCCCGTGGAGCTAGTATCCCCAAACTTCACAAAATTTATTTATATATATTTATATATATCCTACGCTAGTGGGACAGCGCATTTCTAGATCAGAAGTGGTGTCAGTGTGGACTGGGAAGGATGTCAGTCAGTAAGGCAGTGGACGTAGTGAGTAGGGTAGGGTCTTGGCTTAATAGGAGGGCCGGCATATAGGAGAACCAATCCTGCTCCCGCAGCCATTGAAACACCTGCAGGAGACAGGATAACAGAGGAGATCGTTTCTCCTATATGCCGCCCCTCTTATCCGGCCTGGTGCTAGCTGCATCCAGAGTGTAAAGTCAAGAGGCAAGCAGTTTTCCTTACCTAGGATTGCCAGCTCCACCCCCTGACTTTGGCTTTGGCTTACACAAGTGTAAACAAAACTGACAGGGGAGCCGCACTCTCTATAGCTATGCCCCTGCCAAGGGATTGGATCTAAATAACTGCAGATGCCAGGCTGGGGGACTCACTGCCTTGGCAGGCAGGTTCAGGACATGCAGCACACAACAAAGTCAAGACACTCCAATCTCCTAGAGTTGCAGGCAGTCTTCTTGGCACTGTGCGCCTTTGAAAACCTGATTTGTGGGGCCCAAGTACAACTAAGGCTGGACAACCAGACAGCAGCTAACTATATAATCTGGACAGGGAGGAACCAAGAGACTGCCTTTACTACAACGGACAACCAGGATTTCTGTTTGGGCCAAGACAGATTTAGAGGCCTTGACAGCAGACTACATTTCCAGGCAGACAAAACAATCTTGCGGATCAGCCGAGTCATAATTTCCCCAGCTACAGCTAATGAGCAGTCAACAGGCATTACATAGAAACTGATATTCCCCGAATGAGGAACACCCTCCGTGAATCTAATGGCAACATCAGATAATGCACAGCTGCTGAAATTTGTGACAAGGTTCAGAGACAGCAAGGAGATAGCACATGATGCATTCCCAGTTCCATGGACATTTCCACTAGTATACATCTTCCCTCCGGTTATGCAGATCTTAAAGACATTATTGAATATTGCGAAGGAAAAGACTCATGCCAGCCTCATACTACCCTGCTTGCCTCGAAGACCATGGTTTCCATCGCTATTACAGATGTCGGTAAGTGTGTCAATGTCTCTGGCCCTAAAAAGAGACCAATTAAGACAGGGACACTGGAACCATCTGCATCCAGAGAGGCTGCAACTAGCGGCTTGGCTTTTGAATCGGCCAGGATACGAGAATACAAGAATTTGGGAAGGATTCATAACCTTTGCTACAAAACTGGACTTCTCTCCAACTCAGGAGATCAAGAGTGTGTTAGACTTCCTGCAATCAGCTCTAGATGGGCTTGGCCTACAATAGGATCAATGTATAGGAGTCTGCATTATCAGCATTCACAGGTCACAAGTGGGCAGAAGAGCCCTTAATAAGACAGTTCCTCAGGGTGACAATAAGAATACGGACACCGCTGAGGAATCTCTTCCCAACCTGGCACTTGGGCTTAGTACTAAAGGCCCTGCTCCAACTTCTGTTCCCACAGAAACATGCCCATTGTGGTTTCTAACATCTAAGATAACAGCCATCACGTCACCCAGAAGGGTGTCAGAACTGGCAGCCCAGGTTATCCCACAGCCCTCACCAACCTTAACCCCCAAGGTAGCCTTGGAATTCCACATAAATTGGGAATCAATCCTACCAAGTATCTCAAAGCCACTGGAACAGACAAATGAGCTAGACCTGAGACCACTGGATATGGTCAGCTTTTTTATAACATACCTACAACATTGCTAACAAATATGAAACGGACAGCATATTTTTCCTATCAGCAGGTCCTAAAAAAGGGGGAGGCAGCATCAGCAAGATTCATATCAACTTGGATCACCAGGACAAATAACCTGGCCTACAAGCAACAGGGCTTAGCTCCTCCACAGGTGTTACAAGATCACTTAACAAGTGGTGTGGAAATCTCATGGGCAGCACTCAAAGTGTTGGTGTAAGAAGAATGCAGAACGGCCACCTGACGCTCCTGCGAGACCTTCACAAGACACTTTAAGCTGGATGTAATATCAACCAGCACAACCAGATTTGGAACAGCAGTAATGACGGTGCAGTTTCAGACAAAATAAAATCTATTCGCGAAGCAGCGAGACGGATTGTTCTTTTATTGCATTATCTTGCCCTAGATAGCCAAGTTAGATCACAAGTGTGCTGACGTGGGGGCTGGCCAGCAAAAACAGAAAATTGTTATCTGATCCGTAATTTTTCTTTCCTGGCCAGTTCTCACATCAGAAAAACTTTGCTACCCTCCCTAAGTGGCCTCTCACTGCTAAATATAGAACAAGAGAGAATGAGAGAGCTCTCTTCTTTTATATGCTAGAGTAAGGGTGGTCCTGAGGGTTTGCAGGAGGTACAAACTCAGGTGAGCTGACGTGAGGACTGGCCGGTAAAGGAAAAGTATGGCAAGTATCTGTAGTACACTGCACTACACTAACACACTACACCAGGGTTGTCAAACTGGTAGCCCTCCAGCTGTTGCAAAATTACAAGTCCCATCATGCCTCTGCCTGTGGTAGTAATGCTTGTAACTGTCAGCCTTGCAATGCCCTCATGGGATTTGTAGTTTTACAACAGCTGGAGGGCCGCCAGTTTGTCACCTGTACACTACACTATACTTACATGTAGCACCCTTGTCCCTAGATTAGGGCTACAGGTAAATTTAGTTGTGCTGAGTGGTAGCCAGCCAGGCTAATTTGTAGTGTTTAGTGATTGCACGACTTCTGTTTAATTCCATTCAATTGTAGCTTCTTTCTTTTTGTCAGTAAGTGGCACTGTTGCCTTTGACATTAGTAGGATGAGCTACAGTATACTTAAGGTATGGATAACCATACCCTTTCTCAGCCAATCATATCTTCTGCGATGCATGCTGGAAAAAGCTATTTAATGGAAGGAATTAAGGTGATCAGGGTCAGTCTTCTCGCCCAGGGCTTCGGCTTGGGAGGATGTGTGTACAGTTCCTGGCTGCTAGGCCTGAAGGATAAGATCTATCCGACGGTGTTCAAGTTCCTGAAAAAGTTGCCGAAAGCCTGCCAAAGATCTAGAAACAATTCTAGAGGGATGGAGTTCTAACGAAGCACCAGAGGTGACTCTTCACGGACCGGGGAACCATGAGGTGGCTGGGAGAGCTTTAAGAGAACTCATCCAAGGGAATCTGTGAGTAAAGTTCAGTTACTAGGGGAGATAGCTTGTCCTACAAAGTACAGATGTGCTGGTTCAGCTGAAAGGGATTCCTGTACTTCTGTCTATCTTATCGCACCTATTTTTGCCCAAGGAGTCTGCCAATCTGCCCGTTTATCGTTAAGGGTGTCCTATGCCCAATCCCCTCTCTTCCACATTTTTCCCGGTCAAGAAATAAACTCCACTATGTTTAAAGCATAAAAGTGACTGGCGCCAAATGTTTTTTGTTCATTGCCCACAAACCCGCACCCCGAGAATGTATGTCAGCCATCCCTATCCCCAGTAGTCACCATCAGACTCCAGGAAAAATCGGGGTAGGCACTACAGACACACTATAACACCACTACACCCAGAGTCACAATAAGTGAACACACTAAGACCCTATTCACACCTGAGCATTTTATAGCTTGAAGCCTGAAGCTACAAAAACGCTGGAGGGGAAAAAATCCATTATTCTCAATGGAGATGGTTCACATCTCCACTCCAAGTCGCCTGAAGCTCAAATAAGTTCTGGACCCTTTTTTTGTCACACAAATCTGGCTGATTTGGGAGTATTTATTCCCATAGAAATGCTTGATTCAATAGTTTAGCACAACAACGAGCATTTCTACAGGCGTTTTGTCGCTGTATCTGCTTAAGAAAAATAGAATTTACATAAGGAAATGACATAAAAACATACACAGGAAGTGCACAGATCACCATATTTGGGTTAACACACATGGAGACCAGCAATATGGAGGGGGAAGTGGATGAGACAGTATGTCTCCTAGATCAGGAGAGCTGCGTTAGAATGGTAAAGGAGCACCCCTGTCTGTATGATAGTAGAGATCCATGCTACAAACTTTCAGCGAGCAAGAGGAGGGCATGGAACCAGATTGCCATCCAAGTTTTTACAAACTGGGCAGACCTAACTGGCCGTGTTAAGGATGAGAAAGGTAAGATAAACCCCTGCAAACATAAACGACAATAGGGACATAATAGGATGATTGTTATTTAGTACATTATAAAGGCCACTTTCACACTGGGGCAATGCGGGTGTCGGCGAGTTTTAAGTGGTGCTTTGCCGTCGTTTTAGCGGCGGTATGCGGCCGCTAGCAGGGCTGTTTTAACCCCTGCTAGCAGCCGAAAAAGAGTTATAACCACCCACAAAGCGCCGCAATGGCGCTTTGGCAGCGTTTTAGCGGCCGCTAGCAGGGCGGTTTTAACCCCCGCTAGCGGCCGTAAAAGGGTTAAAACCGCCCACAAAGCGCCGCTGCAGCGGTGCTTTGCCGGCGGTATAGCCACACTGCCCCAACCAGCACCGCTCCAGCACGCCGGCTTTCACAGTGGAGTGAAAGGAGTTGCTTTTTCAGGTGCTATACAGGCTCCTTTCACACCATTGTGAAAGCCAGAGGACTTTCACACTGGAGCGGCACGCTAGCTAGTGAATACACCGCTCCGCCTGAAAAATGCCTCAGTGTGAAAGGGGCCTATGCATAGGAGTATGAGTATAGTATTAGCAGAATGTCATAAATACATGATGACACACTACGACCCCTAGTGGATATTGTAAGGATACTGCACACAAAGATAAAATATATATTTGTTTTTTTTTGTTTGTTTTTTTTTTTTTACAAACATGGGACTTCTTATCAATACATCAAGCATTTTTATTAATAATTCAGTACAGCATAGTATATGGTCGTATTTACAAAGAACTAAAGATTTTAATTTATTTATTCTATTGCCTCAAGTTGCCATGGGACCTGTCCTGCTGGAGACATGAAGTAGGAGTTAAATTGATCCCTGACATGTGTCCCTTGTCTGCTTCCACGAACACCGGTCCAATGAGCTCTTTCCATGTTCTCATGTACTGGGTCCTCGAAGTCAAATCCATCCCGCTGGCGAACAAAATTATGCAAGGCACATGCAGCTTTATCAACACAGACTGCATTTTGCATGTTCAGAAGAATGGGAATGTGCAGTACCCGCCGTTTGTTTGCCAATATGCCAAATGCACATTCGACAACGCGACATGTTAGTCGATAGTTAAACACACTCCTCTGTACAGTCAGGTTGTGCCCCGAGTAAGGCCGTAGAAGATGCTCACTCAGAGCAAAGGCCTCATCTCCCACAAAAACACTGGGTAGGGGAGGGCCATTTGTGCCGGGGAGTGGACTGTTTTCTGGAAGGTCCAGAGAATTGGTACGCAGCAGGTGTCCAAATGAAGAATTGGAAAAAATAGAGTCAGCGCTGCTGCCATATGATCCAATGTCAATGTAGCGGAAGCAATAATTAGCATCAGCCACTGTCATCAACACAAATATAAAAAAATATTTTTCAATATACTGGCTTCTGCTACCCATGGGCTTTATGATGCAAATATGTTTCCCATTGATGGCTCCAACGCAATTGGGGAAGTTGCAGCATTGCCAGAAAACATCTGAGATCTGGGACCAATCTTCTGCTGTAGGTTTTTTAAAAACAATATCCTTTAAAATATCATAAATAGCAGAGCAAGTGTCATGAACTATATAACTTGCTGTTGATTTTCCAACACGAAAGGCATAGTGTAAACTTGAAATAGATTGTCCGGTTGCTAGGTACCTACAAAGAAATAAACACCCATATATATATATATATATATATATATATATATATATATAATTATTTTTTTTATGTGTTTTTTTTAACATTTAAACTGCTCAAAATAAAGTGGTGATGCCTACACTCGACATCTAAGACTGCAAAGGGAACTTAGGAGTGGATCTGGGGCATGTGCTCCGAGAGAATATCTGCATGCAAAGGAACTGGAGTTCCTTCGGCCATTGCTGACTTTGGGGCGGTAAGCCATCATCTGTACGAATGTCATTATACAAAATGTAAAGAGAAAGTTATAATAATTCAATTCTATTTTCAGTACTGAAAACTGCTACGAGGACAGTACTCCAAATGATGATTTGGACACAGATGCTACTCAGCAAGCAAGCCAAGCATCAAGTGATCAAGCAGGCCGAGATCTGGAGAGCCAATTGTCGACTCCAGCATGGTCTACATCTGAGACACCTGTGGGAGATGAGGAGTCCCACCACCCATTTCTGCTCGTGTACCTGCTAGAGCAACAAGAAGGAGGGCTCCTAAACCTGATTTCAACCGCATGCTGGACAATATGGCCAGTATGTCTGAAAAAATGAACAGCAATAGGTCTCATGTGCAGGTTTCTGCAAGATGTCTGGAAGGTCTGATGTAGAAGGTACCATCAGAACTCCAGGCAGACATGTTGGCAGGTACTATACACTATATTGTGACTTTTATTCCACCAACCGCCACATATAGGTCCTCAGAAACTCCGCCACCTTATGGTCCCTATGCAAATCACCCCCCGCCCCATCTGCCAGCACCACCACCTTCTAATTACCTTCCTCTGCCAACACCACCACCACCTTCTAATTGGCAGCATAATGAGAATCCCTCTACCTCCACCTGGTCACAATATGGGCATGCAATGACTGTGGTGAATACACCTAATGAGGGAGTCAACTCCTACCAAACATTCTATCGCCTCTAATTTGTTTTTTGTTTTTTTGTTTTATGAGCTACGTTAGCTCTATTTCTATTGTTATATTGTTGAGCTGTATATGCGCAAAACGAACAAACGAACAGAAAGTTATATTTCAGTAATATTTTAAATAAAAATAAAGTTTTTGTTTGGCTTTAAAAATGTGTGATTGGTGTTTATTTTATGCATATACAAAATTATTCAAATTAGGTTCTTCATTAATCTCAGTTAAGCCCCGAACCAATTTGCAGCCAAAAGGACCAAGCCCCTTTTTGTGATTCGGCACTGCGTCGATTTAACTGACAATTGCGCGGTCGTGCGACGTGGCTCCCAAACAAAATTTATGTGCTTTTTTTCCCCACAAATAGAGCTTTCTTTTGGTGGTATTTGATCACCTCTGCGGTTTTTATTTTTTTTGCTATAAACAAAAATAGAGCAACAATTTTGAAAAAAAAATCGATATTTTTTACTTTTTGCTATAATAAATATCCCCCAAAAATAAATAAAAATTTTCCTCAGTTTAGGCCGATACGTATTCTTCTACATATTTTTGGTAAGAAAAAAAAAAAAAAAAACACAATTAGAGATTATTGGTTTGTACAAGAGTTAGAGTTTTTACAAAATAGGGGATACTTTTATAGCATTTTTATCTTTTTTCTTTTTTTTACTTGTAATGGCGGCGATCAGCGATTTTTATTTTTTTATTGTGGCTGCGACATTTTGGCAGACACAGCGGACATTTTTAAACACATTTTTGGACACTGGCAGGAAGGTGTTAACCACTGGGGGGCAGTGTAGGTGTTATGTATAACGTTATGTGTTTTTTATTGTAGGGGGCGTGGCCTGGCATGTGACGTCACTGATTGTCTTTCCCTATTAGGGAAGAGACGATCGGTGACAGCCACAGTAGGAAGCACTGGGAGAGGTTTGTTTACACAGATCTCTCCTCGTTCTTCAGCTCTGTGACCCGATCACGGGACACCAGCGGCGATCGGGTCTGCTGGTCCCGGTCACGGAGCTCAGGACCGGGTCCGGAACGCACCGCCGGCGAGGCGCCCCCCGATCCACGGCTGGGCTCTTAGAGCAACATACATGTATGTGCTTGTGACCAGCCATGCCATTCTGCCGATGCACATTGGCGTGAGGCGGTAAGTGGATAAAAAATTTAATAGAAATATGAAAAAATTACCTCAGTGTGATAATTAGTCATCCCACAGGGGGTATAATGTTCCGAAAATATGTGTCCATTCGTTGCAACCGACTACTGAGTAAGCCCAGTAACTCACCAAAGCTGTGAACAAAAATAAGAAATATGGCGCTTATTAGTGGACGTTATAAGACAGGAACAATGTCAAACATCATCAATCCAACTAAGTTTGACTAACCTTTTTATGGACATCCTAGTGTAGTCCAAAAATTTATCATCGTGATCACGTAGGTCACTGTACTTGACCCAAAACTGCCCTCTCTCTTACCGATCGGCAATTAGGGGGTGGATCCAGTATCTGCGTGCCCTCTTCTTCCTCCTCTCTCGTTCATGCAGAAAATATGTGGCAACAGCGGATGCTGCCACAAAACACACCATCTCATCATCACTCCTCTTTGTAGTAGATAGTACAAACAGATGGAGCAGGGAGCACAATGCTAAACCGGAAGTACAATACCCAGGAAGCAGACGAAAAAAATTTAAAAACATAGCAACAAATGATGACAAAGATGATAATTTTTCCTATTGAAAAAAAAAACAGCCAAAGTTAAACGCAGCAAAACACTGTGCGAAAACGCGCCGGTAAAAACGCTCAAAACCGCTACGCTCAGGTGTGAATGCAGCCTAACTCGCTAGCAGCAATCTCCACGTCAACACACAGTAAAGGGTTCCTAAGGAAAGGAACCTTTTATAGGGTGGGGTGGGACTATGAGCATTGATTAGTGATGGGACAAAGTCATCACTTTGTCCAATCAGGGCTCTTACAATGCACTGTGCCCTAATTGGAAAAGCCTTCTACTTGACCAGTGGTCAGGTACAAGGCTAAATTCAATTAGGGCCCTAGAATGCCCTTTGCAGGGCGCAGTGGATTGGGATGCTAGGCAGACAAACATTCCGCCAAGTGCCCTGGAAAATTTGGGTGTTCACCCAACGGCACTTCTGCCTAGCAGCACTGGGGTCATTGGTTCAAACCCCAACCATGGCACTACCTGACTGGAGTTTGCTTGTTCTCCCTGTGCCTGCATGGGTTTCCTCCCACACTCTAAAGACATCCTGGTAGGGTAATTGGCTCCTGTCTAAATTTGAGCCAGTATGTGTGTATAGATTGTAAGCTCATTGGAGGGCAGGCACTGATGTGAATGTATAATATATGTGTGAAGCACTGTGAAAATTGATGGCACTGTATAAGTACCTGAAATAAAACAAATACATTACTGCCACTGCTCCATCAATTACTTCATGACAGCAGCAAAATCTTGTTTGTCTATTAATCTTTTTTAGTCCTTTTTTGCAGAACTAAAAATCTAAGCTGTCTTATCAGAGGTCAGGCTGTTAATCATGGAGGCACTACTAAGTCTGAGGCCCCTTTCACACTGTTGGACCATTCAGGTCCGCCTGTCAATTTTTGGACCTGAACGGGCGCTCCATGTTAGTCTATGGAGCGACGGATGTCAGCGGTGATATGTCCGCTGACATCCAACCCAGTCCGATCTGCTAAAATCAGACGGATGGCCCTACATTCGCATCTGTCCCCGGCCGACAGATCGGATGAGATCTGATGAAAAACGGACATGCTGCTGTTTTCGTCTGATTTCTCCATTGCCAGCAACCACATCATCCCTTTAATCCAGGACACATGAATTACACAGGTTCCGAGGCTGATTTAATGCAGATAAGTGTCATGGTTATGCAGTGATCTTCCTCTGTTTCCTTACCTCCCCTCATGTGTTCTGACTGAGAGGCTAGCCACTTCCACCTGGTTTTTATAACCTCTCCTCCAAGCATGGCTCCACTCCAGGCCCTATCAGGGAACCCTATATTAACCTGTGCACTGCAAGCCAGCGGTGCTAATCAACCATTGTGTGTTTGGCTTCCTGTTCCCTGCTTGCCATGTGTTCTACGTTTGACTCCGTTACCAACCTTAGCGTGTTCTCTACGATTCCTGTCTGCTTGCGACCTTGACCTTTTGCATGTCTCCGACCATCTCTGTCTGCCTGTGACCCTGAACCTTTGGCGTGTACTCTGTTGTTCCTGGCTGCTAGTTGCACTGACCTCTGCCTTATCCCCTTACTATCCTTGTCATTCCAGCCTCCTGCTTCCTTCTCCTGTAGTCTACTGTGAGCGTGAGCTGTGAGACCCTAGGGGTCGCGACCTGGAGCCAGACTGCAGCAAAGTCCATCCTCACCACTGGAGGTTCTGGCGAACACCTGCTGGCTCTTAGACTCCGCGCCCTGGGGAATCTATGCTCCAGCTCCTATTGGGATCTGTGTTAGTGATCCTGTAGACCCGTGTCCTGAATCTCCCTGGGTACAATCCGCAGCAGTCAGTCCTAATGTCCACTACCTAGCGGTGCACTTCCGACTCCTACGGAGTGCATCTGTCACCTGGTCTCAGGTGACCTGACAATAAGGCACAGAGTTTAATTACCACCTTAATCAGCCACAGAACCTGTGTAATTAATGTGTGTCCTGGATTAAAGGGATGATGTGGCAACCCTACTCGCCACTCAGTGAGCAGAGAGGGACCTGTCATCTGCCGGGTCAGCAGAGAATAATGGAGAGATCTCCCACTGAGCTGGCGGACTCTGGTGGACTCCGTGGCAGTGGATCTGCCTGGTGTGAATGAGGCTTAAAAGTCAAGCATTTTTTAGATAACTATGGGGCGTGGTTATCAGATGACATCACCTGAGGCCCAGCCCCCTTGTGACTTCACTGCCCGGGGCATAATTGGTCCGTGATGTCACGAGGGGGAAGAAGACGACATTTTTAATAAAGGACTCGTCAAAAACCTCTATTGTCTTGCGTCACACCACACTACTTTTTTTGGTGAATGGGTAGGGGTACAATGTACCCCATACTCATTCACATAGGGGGGAGGAATTTAACAGGGGCATACAGATTTCGATAAGCCCCCCCGCCCGCAGACCTGGGGGGCAAAGCACCCACCCCCTATGTTGAGGGCATGCAGTCTGTTATGGTTCGGGAGGGGGGGCAATCACTTGTCCCCTCCCTTTCCTAGCCTGCATGCTAAGATAGGGGTCTGGTATGAATTTTGGGGGTATCCCATGTCATTTACTATAAATTTTGGCATGGGGTCCACTCCGAATCCATACTAGACCCGAAGAGCCTGGTATGGACCTGGGGAGGAACCCACGCTGTTTTTTTTTTTTTTTTTTTTTTTTCCACAATTTTTTTTTTTTTTTTAGCCAGCAATTTTTTTTTTTTTTTTTACATTCAACTGTCAGCAGTTAAGCCCGCTGACAGCTGATGACTCTTCAGTTGCTGAGCACGCGGTGGCCGGCTTATCGGCCATCTCCTTAGCAACCAGCTATATACAGTGTAAAAAAATTAATAAACGCAAATTGCGGTAAAAACTACTTGCGTTAAAGATCTGGGTCCATTGAAATCTATTAGATGGAAAACACTGACTTTTGCAGGAAAAAAAGTCCGACACTTTACAAAAGTGCAAAGGCACAAAAATGCATTGATGTGAACATGTTCCATAGGAATACATGTTAACAAATTCCCTGCATTTCTGCAAAATGCAAAACACATCAAAAAACTCATTAGTGTGAATCGAGTCTAAGTGACTGATTCTACCAGGTTCCATTAATAAAGATACTAAATGATTACTTTTGGGTAGGCTATACTTTACACCAGCCTCAAATTGAAAATGCATTACATCACACTGACATCTTGTGACAATTTCTAAGTACTACAAGCAAGAGAAAGTAAGGTGAACTTCTGTTTATGCAAGGTTTTGGTACTTATGATTTCACCAGTAGCGGCCCGTCCATTAGGGGCACCCGGGTGCTGTCCCCTCTCACACCCCTCTCCTATATGCATAATGGATAGATTCATGCATAGCGTGAATCTATCCAAGGCCGCCGCGGCTACCCCTATTCATGCATCTGGCCCCTTTCGGGGCACAGGGTGCATGAACTACAGTGGCAGGGTCGTCTTTTTGAAGCACCTGATTAGAGCCATAGGCTTCAAATTAGGGTGGGCTTGGGTCGCAGAGCATGCGACCTCTAGTCCACCCAAGTGTGTTACAACAGCGAATACATATTCGCTATTGAAACACTGATTACCTTTTTATTCTTAATAAACAAGTGTGATTTTACTGTACTTCTGTCTCGGTCTGGTTCACGGTTTCTGACAGTGTTCCAATCAGTGCTAAGTAGTTATAGGTATTCAAATCAACAAAATGACAAGGGTGCACAAATTTTATGCACCTGTCTAATTTTGTTTTGATGCATGTTGCGCATTTTCTGTTAATCCAATGAACCTAATTTCACTACTGAAATATTACTGTGTCCTTCAGTTATTTGATAAATCAAAATGAAATTGCGGATCCAAACACCCAAATATTTATAAGTGACAATCAGAAATTGTCAGGGGTTCCTAAACTTTTGCATACAACTGTACATATGTTCCCATGCATGTATTGCTTAAGAATCTCTATGATGTGGCTAGAATCCCCAAAATATGAGCAAGTTGGCACACCTTAGACTGCAGAAAAAAAAAAAAAAAATCTATGTACATAGAAAGGCCACTGGTAAAACTATTTGTGCTTGCTATTATGGGTCTTCCAGGGGGATTGGTGGTCGCCTTATAGATTTCTGGCAGGTTATAGAAATGTGGGGTGCTGCAGACAGGTTTAAGCAAAAACGTCTTTCGATAGAATTCAGCGCCCCTTCTTTTCAGGCTCCATCAAACAGAGCTTTTAGTTCAATTAGATATCCTGGCAAAGGGTCCCAAAGAGAGTTTTAAAATATGTTTTAGTATCTGCCAGAAGCAGATGGGCTTCCTTAATGTACTCTAAGCTATTCTGGACGACTAAGCTGCCTCCTTTGCTTGATTTATTATATCTTTGTTGGATGTTAATTGTTTGAGTGCCTGGCGTTACGATGTTGCCAAATTGTGAGTACCTTTTTTTTAGTGGGAGCATCGCAAAGCTGCATGAGCTCCTTGTATACTGCTTAATAAAAAGGTCTCAATATAGAGGGACCTTTGGAGTGTGTAGGGTTAAAAATGAATACGGGCCTAAAAGATGTGTGTATTATTTCTGGATCTAGAACAGGGCCTGATGTTTGACTATATTGCTCTAACCCCACAGATCTTCTAAAATCATTAAGATATCATTAAGTTGGGACTGGGCATTATCCATTAGCTCAGTGTCCACCAGATTTTTACCATAATTTAACTTGGAGATGGAGTCTCCAGCATAATGGAATTTTAAAGTAAGTTGACTAAGAAATGTATTAAGATACTTTAAAAAGGCCAAATTTGTTAGGACCAGTGGAGTGCGAAAAACCAAGACCCTTATTAGGTAAAAAGGAGTTCAGAGGGTGTAACGCGTACACGCCACCGGACTTTGACAGCAAAGGTCTGACGGAATGAATGTGTCCAACAAGTCGATCATGTGTGGGCTCCAACGGGCCTTTGCTGTCCAAAAATCTGATGGACTTTAAAAATAGAACAAATTTTTCCGCCAGAACTCCGCTGGACCCAGTTCCTATGGAGAAATCCGCTTGTCTTAGTGCTAGTCCAGACGAAAACCGATGCTAGGGCAGCTATTGGCTACTGGCTATGAACCTCCTTCCTTATTCTAGTCTGGTCGTAAGTCATCACGTTCAAGTCCTTCAGACTTTCGTATGTGGCCAAGTACATTCATTCGGAAAGTCTGTCGGAACTCTGCCGAAAATCCAATCGGGAAGATCGTCGGACCTAGTCTGCTGTAAAGTCTGGTCGTGTGTACGCGGCCTTAGAGTATGAGAGAAGAGGTTGTAAATCTTGATCGTACTTTCTTCTAAGTTGGTTCCATTCTCTTTTTGTTTAATCTTACATCGTGTTCCTGCTCTTCAACCTCTTCTAGTTTTATTTTCTTCTTGTGTTGTATTCCCTTTGGAGGATGTAATAAAAAAATCAACGTCTTCATTTAAGATGGCTTCATTGATGTTACTTTCCATTATTAATTGATCAGTATTATCCTGGGTCTGGCACCTTCTTTAATGTATTATTATCATACAGGTTTTATATAGCGCCAACAGTTTGTGCAGTGCTTTACAACATGAGGGCAGACATTACAGTTACATTATAATTTGGTACAAGAGGAATCAGAGGGCCCTGCTCGTTAGAGCTTACAATCTAAAAAGTAAGGGTCAATTGCTACAAAAAGTTAATAGCTGTGTGGGAGGGGGGGGGGGGGGGGTGAGCTGATGGAGGAAGTGAAACAGTGTTATGCCGCGTACACACGATCGGAATTCCGGCCAGAAAAAGACAGATGAGAGCTTTTCATCGGAAAATGCGACTGTGTGTATGCTCCATCGGAAATTAGCTGTCCGAATTCCTGCCAGCCAAAAATCGATAGCATGTTCTCAATTTTCCCGATGGAAAAACTTTCTATCGCAAATTCCAATTGTGTGTATGCAATTCCGACACACCAAAAATCACGCATGCTCAGATTCAACTACAAGACGAAAGCTATTGAACTTCCTTTTTCTAGTCCCGTCGTAAGTGTTGTACGTCACTACATTATAAATGATTGGAATTTGATGTGACCATGTGAAGTCAAGACAGCTTGAGTCGAATTCCATCGGAATTTCATCGGGAAAACCATCAGAGCTTTTTCCGATGAGAATTCCAATCGTGTGTACGTGGCATTAGAAGCAGGATAGGCTTCTTTGAAGAGAAGGGTTTTCAGGGATCGCTTAAAGATGGATAGATTAGGGTAGGTATTTCCAACACATCCCATGAGGCATTCACAGAAATGACTAGACATGATGGGAATTGTAGTTCCTGAACAATCGGAGGGCCATAGTTTGGAGACTCCTGGATTAGGGGATAGTCGGACAGACTAATGTAGACCTCTAAATCCCTTGACAGAGTGCTATATCTGTTATGGACATGGGATAAAGCGTAGATTTCTTAAAATATGTATAAATGTCTATACATATGTGAGGTCTATTCCCACAAACCTGGTTTATACATCAGACCAATTACTTGTTTCTCCTTTTCTCCCCGCAGCGATATCTGTCACTTTAGGACATACAAGGCAGGGGGCGTGGCCAGCGCATGAGCTGAATGGAAGCTCTGTGAGAGAGCTCCGTGACACGAACGGTCATATTAGCGACAATTTACAGAGAATATCTGTAAAAAAGATACGAATAGACGACGGAAGAGTTCCTGAATCCGAAGGTGATGTCAAAAAAGCGGAAAGACGAACGGAAAATGAAAAAACTAACGACATTCTCCTCTCAGTCAGTGGGAGGGAGAAAAAAAGATGGCACAGATCCTCTCACAGCTGCTGTACCAGCAACAGCCTCCTCAGGGAGAGCGCAATACACTGACAGGCCTGATGCTGCTCTAGAAGAATCACCTCAGAAAACACATCTGGAATCTCCTCATGAGGAAGATTACCACAGCCCTACATGTCGCAGCCCGGCTAAAACTCGTATCAAACTGGATTTCACAGGCCAGGAGGTAAGCTATAAAATACCTCATATTAGTCAAGATAACACAGTCATAACTCCTATAGCTTCACCTATAGCCGCATTCCCCACTAATAACCAGCCTATTCTGGACACCCAATTAAAAGAAATGCTATTAACTTTACATACTTCGCTTCATACGGATATTTTACAACTCACAAATCAATTCTCCAAAGCAGTGAACTCCTTAGGTGAAAGAGTACACACTATTGAGAACTCTATGGGAGACATGACCAATACTATTAGTGATTTAATAGATGCTCATGAAGAAAATAAAGCTGAAAAAGAGTGGCTTAAATTTAAAATCGCAGATTTAGAAGACCGCTCAAGGAAGAACAATCTCAAAATCAGGGGTATCCCTGAAAATATACAGCAGTCTGATCTTAAAAAATATGCCACTGACTTATTCTCCAACTTGCTGCCAGCTATACCAGCCTTAGAGCTCACAATTGATCGTATCCATCGGATTCCGAAACCGTCACTTCTCCCTCCACAGATACCACGTGATGTACTACTTAGAGTACACTTCTACCATGTTAAAGAACAAATCCTATATAAAGTGCGACATCTAGGACAACTTCCACAACCATATAATACAATCCAGATTTATGCTGACTTGTCTAAACATACTCTAGATATGAGAAGACAACTTTCCACGATTACAAAAGCTCTGCGTAATCATAAAATTGAATACCGTTGGAAACAACCATCTAAACTACTGATACAGAAGAACGACACCTACCATACAATCACTTCTGTGGAACAAGGCATTAAGTTACTTCACGCATGGGGTATTATCCCCGAACCAACTCCACCTATCGGAGCTAAGAAGAATCTGGAGAAACTTACGCCACAATGGCATTAGCTTTCATTGACTAGATCCGGTCAAAATACAATCCTATCTATAGGAAACCGATCTATCAGCTTGCCCGCCGTGCCGTGCGATACTAAATCTTTGGAACAGCTGACCTTTGAACTAATTCCCCATTCTAATGTTGCAGTATACATTGAAATGTTTACCACTGCAAGTTAAGTTTAATGTTTGGTTATATTTTTGTTTGTGCTTTTACTTTTATTTTTTTCTTCACAGTATCCTATACACAACTCATAGCATTCAAAGGGACAGGTATGTTGTGAACCTACAAAATTTGAATCAAAACTTTTCAGTCACTAAATTTTTGGACATTCATAGTCATTTCAGACTACAGATTGTTCACATGGAAGTAGAATTTAAAGCTATTATCAGGGTAGTATGTCCTTTTTCCATCTTATTAATGTCCTTTTATGAGTATAAAGTTAATATCTTTAAATACTAATGGTCTTAACCATCCAGCAAAAAGAGTGTCGATGTGGCAAATGGCTAACACCCAGCGATGTCAAATATTATGTATACAAGAAACCCATTTCAAAACAGGCGCTATTCCCACTTGCACCCATAAGAACTTTCCTCACATATTTACAGCATCAGGCCAACAGAAAAAAAGAGGAGTACTTATTGCCATACATCATTCAGTTAATTTTCAATTGCATGAATCTATTGTAGATACCAATGGACGATACCTCATATTAATATGTACCATTGATAATACACTTACTACATTGGTAAATGTGTATGCGCCTAATAAAAGGCAATCCCATTTTCTGAATGGCCTGATGAGAAAAATAGGTAAATGCCGAAAAGGTGCCTTAATAATTTGTGGAGACTTCAACACAATACATGAACAAGAATTAGACACTTCTAATCCCAAAACCAGAACCAACTGTGCACTTACATTTTTTTTGAATAAAAGCGATCTATGATGTATGGAGATGCCATCATCCTGGAGATCGTGAATACACATATCATTCCCTGGTACATAATACCTATACTCGTATTGATTATATTTTTATGGATAAGTGGTTATTGCAGCGGCTGAGGGAGTCTGACATTGCACCCATCACTTGGACCGACCCATTTTCTATGGAGAACAAATGCATATCTTATCAAAATGCCTACCTATGCTACAGCTATACAAAACCAGATAACTGAATTCTTTAAATATAATGTGGGATTGGTGTCAGACTCCGCCACCCTATGGGGTGCTCATAAAGCATTTAGTAGGGGAATCCTAATGCAACTGAATGCTCAATTCAGGAAAAATAAAACGAAACTCATTGAGAAACTTACTGCTGACATTAAAACATTAGATTCCCAAAACCAATCTCACCCATCACAACAACTGAAAACTAAACTACAAATATTACGACAGGAACTCAGAATGACTTTATTGGATACATTTGAAAAACATACTAGAAAACTTAAAGCTAAATATTACCATACTAGCAACAAAGCAGGAAAAAACATGGCACTTCGGATCAAAGGCAGATATTCCAAATCAAAGATTCCATATCTATACCACCCTATTACTAGAGAAAAATTGCAAGACCCCCAAGACATAGCGAATGCATTTAGCTGTTATTATAGCTCCCTTTACAATCTTAAAGATGATTCTCAAACTCCCACACCTACCCCAAAGATAATAAGTGCTTTCTTAGATACTATTAGTCTCCCATCATTAACTACTGATCAAATCTCTGATCTTAACGTCCCATTTTCAGTGGAAGAAATTGCTAGAACTATAGACTCCCTGCCCAACAATAAATCTCCGGGCCCAGACGGAATGATAGGAGAATACTATAAATTACTTCGAGATATACTGGCTCCCCACTTATGCTCACTTTTTAATGAAGCGGCATCCAAATCAGAATTTCCGGCTGAGATGCTTCAGGCCTTGATCATAACACTGCCGAAACCAGGCAAAGATCCCAATGCTCCCCAAAATTTCAGACCGATTTCATTATTGAACATTGACATCAAAATATGCGCCAAAGCAATAGCGAATCGACTGATGAACTACATACCAGACCTCATTCACAAAGATCAATCTGGCTTTACTAAAGGTCGACAATCTTCAGATGCAACAAGACGTCTGATTGATATTATACACTTCACTGAGAGACATCAAACGCCTTCTCTGTTCCTTTCTTTGGATGCAGAGAAGGCGTTTGATAGGGTCCATTGGGGCTATTTACAGTCAGTGCTTTTAAAATTCGGCTTTCATGGAAATATTTTATCGGCAATTTTTGCACTGTATAAGGGCCCCTCAGCGAGAGTATACACAAATGATATGATGTCTAGGCCCTTTGGCATCTCGAATGGAACACGACAAGGTTGCCCCTTATCTCCTTTAATATTTAATTTAGCCATCGAACCTCTAGCAGAACGTATACGATCTGACACAAAACTATCTGGTATAAAAATTGGGCAAATAGATAATAAAATATTAAGTCTGTTCGCAGATGACATAGTGCTTGTAGTGTCTGATCCTATTTCATCTCTCCCGAATCTCCAAAATATACTAACGACATTTGGAGCAGCATTATATTATAAAATCAATGAAACTAAGTCCAATATTTTAGACCTAGGATTAGATAACACAACCAGGCAGTTATTGTCTAATAAATACCCCTACCACTGGAAAGATGAGGGGATTTCTTACTTAGGAATCACTCTCACTAACAAAACAAAACAGTTATTTAAAACAAACTTTTTACCATTTAAGAAACATTTTGAAACAGATCTGACAACACTTAGTAAATTCGAATTTACATGGGCTGGTCGCCTGGCAGCTTTCAAAATGATGACCTTACCAAAATTATTATATCAACTCAGGTCCCTTCCAATATGTATCCCTAAATACTACTTTAAATCCTTACAAAGCAGTTTGGGAAAATATCTATGGAATGGCAAAAAATCACGTTGCGCATACCATATACTAATTAAACATAGAAATATAGGTGGTGCGACCGTACCTGATCTACAGGATTATTATGACGCAACTCTTTTGACCCAATTGCAAGAATGGTTCTTGCCTACTCCTGAAACTTTATGGGGACAAATTGAGAAAGACATCACACGACAGCCTAATATGCAATTCTGGTTACTTAGTAGGAAAATTAAGTCCACAATTACAGCTCAATACCCACCAACGGTGAAAGCCATGCTACACTCTTGGCAGAGAATCATCACATACAAATGGGATAAAACTCCAATAACGGTGTTAAACCCTCCTCTAACAATTATACCAACATTAATTCCTGGCGTACAAATACACAACTAGAATTGGGGTCGGGATATCAAACTTGGTTCCTTCTTCCAACAGGGCTCATTAAAGTCTTTTTCTCAGTTAAGTAATGAATTACAGCTTCTGAATTCTGAGCGATCTACATATATTCAAATAGAAAAGTGTCTGCTACACAATCCACAACTCAGAGCTTCAATCCCGGTTAAAATATGGTCTTTCCTCAATAACCATGCCACCTCACAGAAAGGAGTAGCTACAATATACCCAATTCTAGGGGAAAAAAACATACCCAGCAAACTACCTTCCTTCCTTAAATGGGAACAAGATTTGGGGCAAGACTTTAAAATTAAACAATGGATGGCTTCCCAACGAAGCATATATAGGGCCACTGCATGTGTTAGGCCGCGTACACACGCGCGGACTGTTCGCCCAACTTTGTCCGCTGAACAGTGTTTGGGCGGACAGTCCGCTCGTGTGTGGGCTTTCAGCGGACAGTTTCAGCGGACAGTTTGACGAACAAGGTTTTACGGAATTTCCGAAAAACTGTCCGCTGTCGTTTCAGCGAACAGTCCGCTCGTGTGTAGGCTTGTTCGTCAAACTAAGTTCCGCGCATGCTCAGAAAGGATTTACACGCCGAAAGTTATAATGCAGTGTATAGGACGTTGTATTTTTCGTCCCGTCGTACGTGCCGTTCACGTCATCGCGCACGGTTTCAGCAAACTGTTCGTTCGTCGTGTGTGGCCATGTCCGTCCATGCTAATTTTGAGCGGACTGTTTGCCGAAACTGTTTGACGGACAAAGTTGGGCGAACAGTCCGCGCGTGTGTACGCGGCCTTACACTATGGGAACTGGCACAAAAAATTTTCAAAGACAATACCTGACTCCACATATCCTAGCAAAATTCAAGGGAAACTCGTCACCTAATTGCTGGAGAAATTGTACCCAATTGGGGACCCTATTTCATATTATGTGGGACTGCCCAAGCTTACATAACTACTGGCAGGCAATCTCCCATTTACTCACTTCCGTAACAGGTATTGTTCTTCAACTTTCACCAGAACCAGCCATTCTGAATATGAATTTACATACGATACCCAAACAATATCGTAAAGTAGTAACACATATACTTTTATCCATAACTAGAAAATGGAAAACTGACTCTCTTCCTACTATGACAGAAGTTATAGAATTAACCCAACTCCACCACTCCTACGAATTGTTATTTCCTAATGACAAATCCCTATATATTAAGGAACAACAACTATGGGAACCTTGGAGTACATGGTACAAAAATTATACTTCCACAATTTAGATAATGCTGATTCTTTAATCATATAGAAGAAAGAACTCCTGTGCGTTTTAATATTTTTTTTTGGATGGCTTTAAAAATAATTTCATAACAAAGTGACAAATATACCACATGTTTGTTTATCTGAATTGAGCTGCGGAGTAAGAATAGATATTTATTTTCCTTCATAAAAGATAACTACTGTGTTTGAATTTCCTTTAGGATGTTGGACTAGGTACTCCAAGACACAGATAGATCCCTGTGAGGGGTGTCTTGGGGTCCAGAAGTGGCCATTATCCATATCGCTATTTATAAATCTTACAATAATTATATTACGGACTTTATTATACAAATTCTAAAACACTTACTCTTGTTCGAGTCCCTTTATGACTATGAATATTAGATACTTGGGAATACTACTTTATTCTTTATTGTGGATTATTTGTTTATATGCTATATTGTGCTGAGAAAACCCTGTCACTACATTATACTGTGTTATGTTACTTTTATTACTATATATTTTTTTTTTTGTTTTGTAACCCTTGTTGTAACTAACTCTGCTAAAAATCTCAATAAAAACATTTGAAAAGAAAAGGACATACAAGGCAAACAAGTTGGTCATTTCAGGGCTCCCTTAGTGATGGACTCCTTTATTGGGCTTTGATGTGCCTTGAGGAACAGTCTTGAGTCTTTGGACCAGAATGGGTGGACCTGTAACCGCAGCATGTGCCTAGCATTTTTTAACCAAACGCAAGTTATCTGCACATTCATTTGAGAAATGTACCAAAAATCTATTTTTTTGATTTATGCTCGTTTATCACAATGTTGCATTATATAACTATTTTTTTTACATCAATTGTAGACATATTTGCGTCCTGTTGTAACTGCATACCCCTGAAGAAAAGAACCGATATCGCAGACTCTAAATGCATTGGGTGTTTCTGTTGTCCTCAATTTTTCAACAGATCAATATTGGTTGTCAACTGTTGTATAAATTACCTAATTCTGTATCAGCATCCAGCATATCCTATGTTTTGTATATGTGACCACTTCTTTTAACTTTAATCTATTAACCACTTCAGCCCTGGACCATTTGGCAGGCCAAAAGCCAGAGCACTTTTTGCAATTCGGCACTGCATCGTTTTAACTGACAATTGTGCAGTTGTGCGACGTGGCTCCCAAACAAAATCAACGTCCTTTTTCCCCCACAAATAAAGCTTTGGTGGTATTTTATCAACTCTGCGTTTTTGCGTTAACATTTTTTTAAAAAAAACGCTATTTTACTTTTTGCTATAATAAATATCCCCCCAAAAATATATATAAAAAAAAAAACTTTTCCCTCAGTTTGGGCCGATACGCATTCTTGTACTTTTTTTTTACCAAAATCGCAATAAGCGTATATTGATTCTTTTGCGCAAACGTTATAGCGTCTACAAAACTACAAAATAGTGCATAGTTTTATGGCATTTTTTTATTTTTTTACTAGTAATGGCAGCGATCAGCGATTTTCATTGGGACTGCGACTTTATGGCGTACATATCGGACAATTTTGACACATTTTTTGACCATTGGCATTAATGCAGCGATCAGTGCGATTAAAAATGCATTGATTACTGTAAAAATGTCCCTGGCAGTGAAGTGTTCTAACTGAAGGGGGATGTGGACTGTGCAGGGAACTATGATTGGACACGGCCGTAATGTGATCAGGAGGGCCAATCACAGAGCCCCTCCTGCCGATCCGAGATGCGCCGTGTGCGGGTGACATGAGCACATCGGGATCGCGCCGCTGCGCGGGCACGCGCGCGATCCCCCTCCTTCTGAAGGACGTTCCTGAACGTCCTCTCAGAAGTAGAGAGCTCCCAGCCGGCCGTATATGTACATTGGCCGGGTGGGAAGTGGTTAACAGGCATTTTCTGCATTACAGAGTATTTTCAGTCTGTACAATTAAAGCCAGATATTTTCAGTGTTCTTGTGTGTGGAGATATGTTTTTAATTGATCTATTGTAGTAGTCATTGATAAAGGATGAGGGTAGTGGTGTGTGTGTTGGGGGAGGGGAGTTGGTGTGTGTGTGGGGGGGGGGGGGGGGGGGTAGCATTGAAGGACCCGGCCTTGGGGCGGCAAAGGTAGTAAATCTGGACCTGGCTAAGATTCAAATATTTCTGCAGGAATGCCAAATCCCACCACTGTGCATTCTCATGTTTGGAATCTTGCAGTTGCAAAAAGGTTTTTCTCATCTGGATCTCAAAGACCTCAGAATGAGGTTTGCTTGCCTAATGCTGTTAAAATGTATGGTATTTGGATTAGAGACGTCATATGACTTGATATTATCAAAGATGGACTGAAGGCGATCTGTCCTATCATTAGCCATATTCAAAAAATGGTAAACAATTGCTATTGCAATAAATAAATAAATATAAAAACGCTATTGCATAGAGAAAAAAAAAAAAAAAAAAAATTAAAAAAAACACACACGACATGTATAACACTACAAAAGAAAAAAAAAGGTATAACACACAATGACAAAATAGAATTGTGTATATATAAATCAAATCCAGTTCAATTAGTTATACTTAGTTCAATTAGTTATTAGATCAAGCTTAAGTCTGTAAAAAAAAAAAAAAGCAATGTATCAATAGACTTGTGATGAGCAGAGTTCATAGATTAAAAACCATAGCGATCACTGTTCATCCAGGTATGGTGTCGCCCATGAAGTAAAAACCCTGACAAGCTGCTGTACAGGAACAATCCAGAAATTGGAACAAATTAAATTAAATTAAAATAAAAAACACCACAGAAAACCTGGAGTGCTGCAAGACTAGGTGCCAAGTAAAGTGTTCTGATGAAGAGTAAATCAGATAAGTGGATCAGACCCAGTGCAGCCAGTACAGCATGGAAAGAGATGCGAGAAAGAATAAAAGAAAAGAAAAAACCAACACAACACAAAATGCAGCGCTGTGAAAGAATGATCAAATAAATTCCAATGTAGTACTGTATGCATAAACAGTGCTATTTATTCCATAAAGTTATATCGGGTCGAGGACAGGACTCTGTGCAGGCCAGTCCTTCACCCCAAACTCATTCATCCATGTCTTTATGGACCTGGGGCAAATTAAAAAAACACTTTATGCTCCTAAAACGCTGGGCACAGTTAGCACTTCATTGATGTGAATTCAGAATAAATTAATATTTTGGCAAGTTAAATTAATGAGCGCCTGAAGGCCTCATAACATTTTTGAAAAATGCAGCTTAAGGCAGAAAAATGCAGTCATTAGAAAGGCTTTCAGAAGAGCCTAGCGTGCATGAAGACGTAAAAGCTGGTTGGTATATATACTCTGATGTTTGGTGGAAAATAAATATTTAGCTGGACTTTTTGGACAGCAGAGGGCACTATTGCCATGTACTCAGCCAGTTCTCCTCTGCAGTTATAGTTGTGTAACTTAGTCATTATTTTTATCTTTCTGAAAAAAGCCCCCCAGTTAGAGATCTGCCTGTTTCTCAAACCTCTGAACATGCTGCAATATTTTCCTTGAATTGGTCAGAAAACCAACATGGAGCATGTCGGGTGGAGCTTAATTGTACAGGGACTTTCCAACCAATCAGGAAGTGTCTGTGTGCTTCCAATACTATTATTTTTATTTTTTTATTTTTTTACAGGTATTTATATAGCGCTGTCAATTTACACAGCACTTCACACATATATTAGTCATTTACAGCAGCCCCTGCCCTCAAGCATCTAAGGTTCCTAACTCACAATTCATAGATACACTAGGGCCAATTAACCTATCAGCATATCTTTGGAGTGTGGGAGGAAATCAGAGCACCCGGAGGAAACCCACACAGGCACAGGGAGAACATACAAATTTCATGCAGGTAGTGCCATGGTTGGGATTTGATCTTATGACCATAGTGCTGCTAGGTGGTAAGTGCTAACCACTGTGCTACTTAAATCTTCAGATCAGATAAAAGTGAACTGCTCCACGCTACCATCCTCAAAGTAAATAGGAGACAGCCAAAAAAAAAAAAAAATACAATAATGCAAATAAAAATAAGTTCATGTGTGGCATTTAGGACATTATTATGAACTATAAAGTGACTAAGTAGAAGTCCCATACATACAGTCTTGTATAAATCTTTGAACAATCTTGATTTGGCAAATAGCCATTGAACTTCAGAAATTCTTCAGTGTATACAAACGTGTGCAGAAACACCCTGGACGAAAGTCAGGGCAGACTGACAACTCAGGGGACCCCCAGGCAATAGGAGATCAGAGACCCCCTGTGTCCCTGCCCACACTCAAGCCACAAGACACCACCTACTTATTTTTATTTTTTTTTCCCCACACAATTAGAGCTTCTTTTGATGGTATTTAATCACTGATGGGGTTTTTCTTTTTGGCTAAACAAAAAAAAGACTGAAAATTTTGAAAATAAAAATAAAAAGTTAGTGTGTTTTGAAATATTTGCAAACGGGTAATTTTTCTCCTTCATTGATGGGTGCTGATGAGGTGGCACTGATGGGCACTGCTTAGCAGTGGGTCTGTAGTGTGCGGGACCGACGTCCCATTTACTCCAGGCAGTAATCCACTTTTTCTTTTCTCCTCACAAAGAGCAGATAGCAGGCTGCTGATGGAGGCATGTAAACTGACCACAGTGTCAGGATCAGCAGCCATGATAAATTGTGGTAAGTTTACAGGAGGAGGGCAGAAACTGGCAGGATCAGCCAGGTTTGTTTAGGTGTTACAGGGGGCCAAATGACACAGGACAAGCACTGTGTCAGGTTTTTCTTTTTGGGTTAACAAACACTTTAAGATAAAAAAATAAAAATAAAAAATTCTGCCTTTACAACTTCTTTAACCACTTGCCGCCCGCCCTATAGGCAATTGACGGCTGCAAAGTGGTTTCATAATCCTGACCGGACGTCATATGACGTGATCAGGATTATGAGCCGCTGCGCGCCCCCGGGGGCTCGCATCGCGGTGATCGTTGTTGCAGGGTGTCAGTCTGACACCCGGCAGCTACGATCTCGGTAAAGAGTCTCCGACGGAGACTCTTTACCACGTGATCAGCCGTGTCCAATCACGGCTGATCACAGTGTAAATGGGAAGAGCCGGTGATCGGCTTTCCCTCACTCGCGTCTGTCAGACGCGAGTAGAGGAGAGCCGATCGGCTGCTCCTCTGACAGGGGGGGTCTGTGCTGATCGATTATCAGCACAGCCCCCCCCCCCCCCCCCGAGGATGCCCACACTGGACCACCAGGGACGCCACCAGACCACCAGGGAAAAGGTAATCCTCCCTAGACCACCAGGGATGCCAGTCAGCACAATGGATGCCAATCAGTGCCCATAATGGATGCCAATCAGTGCCCACAATGGGCATCACTGATTGGCATGCATTATTGTTTGGCACTGATTGGCATCCATTACTATAGTATCACACCAATGCCGCCTATGAGTGCCCACCTGTGCCGCCTATAAGTGCCCACCTGTGCCGCCTATCAGTGCCCACCTGTGCCGTCTATCAGTGCCCACCCGTGCCCATCTGTGCCGCCTATCCATGCCCATCTGTGCCGCCCATCTATGCCAATCCGTGCCAGCTATCAGTGCCAATTTGTGCCACCTACCAGTGTCCATCCGTGTCGCCCATCAGTGCCGCCTATCAGTGTCCATCAATGCCACCTCATCAGTGCCACTTCATTGGTGCCACGTTGGTGCCCATCAGTGCCGCCTTATCAGTGCCCATCAGTGTAGCCCCATCAGTGAAGGAGAAAACGTACTTATTTACAAAGTTTTGAAACTGAAACAAAAAAAAACTTTTTTTTCAAATTTTTTTTATTTGTAGCGCAAAAAATAAAAACCGTAGAGGTGATCAAATACCACCAAAAGAAAGCTCTATTTGTGGGAAAAAAATGATAAAAATTTAATTTGGGTACAGTGTAGCATGACCGCGCAATTGTCAAAGTGCGACAGCGCTGAAAGCTCAAAATTGGTCTGGGCAGGAAGGTGTTTAAGTGTCCTGTATTGAAGTGGTTAATAATAAAAAAAATAATACTTGTATGGTGTCTATTTTTCTAATAATTTCAACAGTATAAATTTCAACAGTATAAATTTCAAGTCCATGACACTAGTGAAAGGGGCAGCTACAGCCAGGCAGGTTGGCAGTGCCTTTAGAGGTGCTACTGGGATCAGTAGCCACAGAAGGAGTAATTAAATCTGCACACTGACGTTTTGTTACACATCTAAGGGGCTTCAGGTTCCTGCATATAACAGGCCTTTCACTTTGGCCTGAGTGCAGATATGCTAACAGTGTGCCAGCGGCGTTCTGCAAGCAAGAGTGTGGAGGAAGCAGTGGTTTGTATATAGAACGTATATTAAAAAAGTTGTTTAAAATCAAGTGGGCATACCATAATACCCATCAAAGTTCTAATCCCTCAATAAAACAAAGTACTGTACTGTTTTCTGAGCCTGGGGATGACTGTGAAAATGTGTTATACCTGTCTGTGCACCCTGTGGGGACCCTTAATGGAGTGTGCCACACACACACACACACACACACACACACACACACACACACGAGGATATGTGCTAGGGGGAATGCTTGAGGAGGGAAGAGGACTTGTGCTAGTAAGGAGAAGGGGGCTGATTTGATTTGCAATCCCCCACCCTACCTACCAGCACTCCCCTCCAAAAGTATTCCCCCAGCACATATCTGCTTACCCCCCTCTACCTTTGTGTGTGCATCCTTGTTACCTTTTCAGTTACTGTGTCCCCTTCCTCCACCCATAAACTATATACAGACATCAGATAATGAGCGTGGGTCTTGCAATGTAATTTCTCTCCTCCTGGTCCTGTCTGTATACATAAGATAAGGGCATTGGTGCCAAGGAGGAGGGTCCTCAGTGAGCTCTGTGTGGTGTCAGTGGGTAGAGATGCTGGTGTTGGCTGCCACAGAGGGGCGATCACTGCAAGTTGGAGCCTGGGCACCCCAAAAGAGATGCAGGGAAGATGTCCCATGCTAGTGCAACTCTGAGGCCAGGTACCAGGGCTCCGAGTTCAGCACAAATTTGCCAGAAAGGGAGGTACCAGGAGCCTCTTATGGGGTCCCCTACTGGCCCTGGGTCATCAGGCAGTTCCAGAGAGCCCCCAGGCTCAGTCCACCCCTGCATGAATGTACAACCCATCACTAAAGGTCTCAGATAAGCTTTAACAAGTCTCTACAAGACTGGTCTTGCTGCACCTAGAATATGCTGTCCAGTTCTGGCCACCAGTCCTCAGGAAGGATGTACTGGAAATGGAGCGAGTACAAAGAAGGGCAACAAAGCTAATAAAGGGTCTGGAGGATATTAGTTATGAGGAAAGGTTGTGAGCACTGAACTTATTCTCTATGGAGAAGAGACGGTTGAGAGGGGGACATGATTTCAATATACAAATACCGTACTGGTGACCCCTACAATAGGGATAAAACTTTTTTGCGGAAGGGAGTTTAACAAGACTCGTGGCCACTCATTAAAATTAGAAGAAAAGGGGTTTAACCTTAAACTATGTAGAGGGTTCTTTACTTTAAGTGGCAAGGTTGTGGAATTCCCTTCCACAGGCGGTGGTCTCAGCTGGGATCATCGATAGTTTCAAAAAACTATTAAATAAACACCTGAACAGCAGCAACATACAGGGATTATACAATGTAATACTGACATATAATCACACACACATAGGTTGGGCTTGATGGACTTGTGTCTTTTTTCAACCTCACATACTATGTCATTATGTGAGTTAATGTCACTAGGAAA
The DNA here is from genome assembly GCF_037356315.1 of Lithobates pipiens. Taxonomy (NCBI): domain Eukaryota; kingdom Metazoa; phylum Chordata; class Amphibia; order Anura; family Ranidae; genus Lithobates; species Lithobates pipiens. Next base: position 94,124,911 of record NW_027507788.1, on the reverse strand, counting down.
GGTTTTCACTAGCTATCAAACAATAACTGATAGTATTGATTTAAAAATGTTCTTGTTTGAGCACTTTGTTATAGGGTGACAACGCTCTGCTGTTGCTTTATCTCACAATTATGCACTTGTAAAATCACCCTGTCACATGCTCTCCCCATAGAAATTACAAACTTCTATGCGGTTACACGCTCCTTAGGCATATTTAACTATTGGCACAATTTGTAAACATGTCCTATGAAAAGACACATGCAGCCTGTAGTGAAAAAAAAAAAAAAAGACAAGCCCATCAAGTTCTAGGTTTCTCAACCAGAGGTTGCTAGGAGTTCCTTCAGCAAGGAGCAATTTATGCCACTCAGATAAGTTCCCTCTGACACCAATGATCTTTTTAGCGATCTGTAAGGCTGGCCATACATGGATAGAAAAAAAAAAAAAAAAAATTATATTATATATATATATATATATATATATATATATATATATATATATATATATATATATACATACATACATACATACACGCATACACACACACACACACACACACACACGCACACACACACGCACACACGTAAAAATAGTTTTTTCCTAAAGATCCGTCGAATGACCACGTGATAACGCCATCATTGTATCGAAACGTTTTCCACAGTTGAAAAAATTTAGATTACTTAAGGCCTGTACACACGGTCGGACTTGTACAAACTTTTCCGTGGACTTTTGTACAAAGGGCGTGGTCCACAAGTTTGTATTGCATACACACGGTCGGACTTTTTGACAACAAACACGAACGTGGTGACGTCACAACGTACGGACGCCACTTCAAAAGAGGACGTTCAGTGACTCCAGCGCCACCTTTGGTCAACTTCTGTATTGTAGTCTGATCGTTTGCATAGGTTCTGAGCATGCGTGTTTGTACCTTGTACAAAAGTCCGATGCTTTTGCGTACACACGGTCGGCCTTTGCTCCATCAGACTTTTGTTACCAGAAAGTTTGTCCGTTCGCACAGCCAACAAAAGTCCGATGAAAACAGAAAAAGTTTGTCCGATGGAGCGTACACACAGTCGGATGTTGCTCCAAAACAGCTAATTTGCATGTTTGTTGTCAAAAAGTCCGACCATGTGTACGGGCCTTAAGATTACTTAGCATATTTTTTATGACAGTTTTAAACATTCAGTTTTGCACAGTGTGTTAAAAATTGTTACCAAGTCAAATTTTTGTAATTTGTACAACATGGCGGTATACATTGCCATATATAGCTCAATGACAATATTTTCAGTCTGATAGCTGTTACAATTACTAGTTTCCATTCCACTACACATAAGGGGGGAGATTTACTAAAACTGGAGCACTCAGAATCTGAAGCAGCTGTGCACGGTAGCCAATCAGCTTTTAACTTCAAACTTGTTTAATTAGGCCTGGTTCATACCAATGTTTTTTGCAAAACGCACTAGAGTTCATTTAACATGGTTTCCTATGGGAACCATTCACATCTATCCTTTCCTCAGCCACTGCGTTTTTTGAAAAGAGCCAGGGACTTTGCTTTAAAAAAAAAAAAAAACAAACAAAAAAGAAACACACACACACACACACACACACACACACACACACACACACACGTTTGTTTGGTTCAATAGACTTCAAAGTCTATACATGCAGAAAGCATGTAGTGTGCTTTTGCCATGATTTGCATGTTCCTAATCTGCCCAACAAATTGGCAAAAAAAAAATTCAAATGAATAAATGCGTACCATAAAAAAAAAAATAATAAAAACAAAAACACAAAAAAAAAAAAAAAAAAAAGCGTGTGTAAAAATGCAAGACACTGCAAAAAGCACTGCAGAAACAGATCAAAAGCAAACTTCATAGGTGTAAACCGAGCCTAAAGTCAGACTTCTGTCTGAAGGTCATGTGCTGTGAACTTGTCTTGCATACAAACGTTACACAAGTGTCGGCCAACAAACACGAATGTAGTGACGTACTACGTGGAATTTCAGCTATTGGGCAACACCCTTTGGGCACCTCCTGCTAATGTCGTGTTTGGTGAGCACTGATGCCAAGCATGCGTGTTTATACTTTGGACTTGTGTGACAGACTTGTGTACACAATACGAAAATCCGACAACAGACCGTTGCCCGCCAAATATTTACTAGCTTGCCAGCCAACATTTGTTGGCGGAAAGTTAGACAACAATAGTCTGATGGAGCATATCAACAGTTGGGTTTTAGGAAAACAATCTGTCATCACTCAATTCCCTGCTGAAAATCCCATTATGTGTACGAGGCTTTAAGCTTTGGCACTAGAAACTGATTGGGATTTATGCAGAGCTGCACCAGATTTTGCACTCTCCAGTTTTAGTAAAATAACCCGCAAGGTGTTCAGCACCAAGTATACAGAGTTTGTCCTTTCCATTACAAGTTGCATCTTTTTTACAGAATCAGGAGATGACGAATGTTTTCATATGCACTGTGTGTTTACAATCAATTTCACCACAAATGTTTATAAAAATCGTTTAATTGCGCAAGAAGATGCTGATAGGACGGATCGTTCATTTGGCATAAAACTTAGGTGTTTGTTTTCGATTCTCGAAATGCTAACATTTCTAAAGTCGAATGATTGGGCGTATCACTTGTTCGGAAAAAAAATAAAAATTTCTATCCATGTATATGGCCAGCTTGAGACATAATGACTTTTTAGCAGGAGCTCCCTGAGACTGGAAACTTTAAGGGCTCTTCTGTGTTGGGAAAGTTGAGAAAGTCTGATCTAGTTTGAATAATAATACCTCCATGTACAAACTTCTCTCCCCCCCAAAAAGGAATTCAGAGGGGAAACCTCCTCCCCCCCCCCCCCACTATAAAGCACCATCCAATTTGCTAAAGTATAGAAAAATAATTCCAGCCTGATCCCACTGAAGACTATCAGATATTCCCTGAATCAACAATCCCTGGGGGTATTACTTATATATGTTAATATGTAAAGAGGTTGTAGGGCAAGTACCACAAAGATGTTAAAAAAAAAACCCAGGCGGCGTACACACGCGGGGACTGTCTGCCGAAACTAAGTTCGTCAAACAGTCCGCTCAAACTTTTGAATGAACGAACACGGCCACACACGGCACTTTTTGAGCGGACAAATACGGCAAACTTTGTTCGTCGTACTAAGTCCGCGCAACTTTTGAAATGAGCGGACTCGCCCACACATGAGGCAACAGTCCGCTCATTTCGAGCGCGTGTGCAGGTAGGCGGGGCCCGCGACGGAGACGTCGCGGGCTCCGCCGCCTGGAATGGACTTAAAGGGGAACCCCAATGCCGAAAAAAAATCGGCGTGGGGGTCCCCCCAAAGTCCACAACAGACCCTTGTCCGAGCACGCTACCCGGCCGGCCAGGAAAGGGGGGAGAGCGAGCGCGCCCCCCCTCCTGAGCCGTACCAGGCCGCGTGCCCTCAACATGGGGGGTGCCTTGGGGAAGGGGGGGCCGCGCGGCCCCTCCACCCCAAAGCACCTTGTCCCCATGTTGAGGAGGACAAGGGCCTCTTCCCGACAACCCTGGCCGTTGGTTGTCGGGGTCTGCGGGCGGGGGGCTTATCGGAATCCGGGAGCCCCCTTTAATAAGGGGGCCCCCGGATACCGGCCCCCCACCCTATGTGAATGAGTATGGGGTACAATGTACCCCTACCCATTCACCTGTAAAATAAAAGTACCCAAAAAAAAACAACACACGAGATAAAATATTTTATTGCACAGCTCCGGGGGTCTTCCGTCTTCGGGGGTCTTCTCGCCGGACTCCTCCGCTATCTTCTTGTAGCTCTTTTGCTAGCGGAGGAGTCCGGCTTTCTTCCTCCCCGCCGCCGGCCTCTTCTCCCGACTTCGGGGGTCTTGTCCCCCTCTTCGGTTCTTCTGCCGGGCCACCGCGCCTTCTTATAGCTCTTTTGCAGGCGGTGGCCCGGTCTTCTGTCGCCGCTGTCGCCGCCGCCTTCCGTTCTTGTTCTTCTTCTTGTTCTTCTCCAGGAGATGTTGACACGTCGCTCTCTCCGGCCGGAATGGCAGAGCCGCGCTGAGCGGCCACTTATATAGTGACAATGGGGCGGTGTCACATGGTATATGTCACATGGGTTGGTCACATGGGTTTATGTCACATGGGGACTATGACATCGTAAGGGGGTGGGGTCACCATGTGACCAACCCATGTGACATATACCATGTGACACCGCCCCATTGTCACTATATAAGTGGCCGCTCAGCGCGGCTCTGCCATTCCGGCCGGAGAGAGCGACGTGTCAACATCTCCTGGAGAAGAACAAGAAGAAGAACAAGAACGGAAGGCGGCGGCGACAGCGGCGACAGAAGACCAGGCCACCGCCTGCAAAAGAGCTATAAGAAGGCGCGGTGGCCCGGCAGAAGAACGGAAGGCGGCGACAGAAGAACGGAAGGCGGCGACAGAAGAACCGAAGAGGGGGACAAGACCCCCGAAGTCGGGAGAAGAGGCCGGCGGCGGGGAGAAAGAAAGCCGGACTCCTCCGCTAGCAAAAGAGCTACAAGAAGATAGCGGAGGAGTCCGGCGAGAAGACCCCCGAAGACGGAAGACCCCCGGAGCTGTGCAATAAAATATTTTATCTCGTGTGTTGTTTTTTTTTTGGGTACTTTTATTTTACAGGTGAATGGGTAGGGGTACATTGTACCCCATACTCATTCACATAGGGTGGGGGGGCGGTATCCGGGGGCCCCCTTATTAAAGGGGGCTCCCGGATTCCGATAAGCCCCCCCGCCCGCAGACCCCGACAACCAACGGCCAGGGTTGTCGGGAAGAGGCCTTTGTCCTCATCAACATGGGGACAAGGTGCTTTGGGGTGGAGGGGCCGCGCGGCCCCCCCTTCCCCAAGGCACCCCCCATGTTGAGGGCACGCGGCCTGGTACGGCTCAGGAGGGGGGGCGCGCTCGCTCGTCCCCCTTTCCTGGCCGGCCGGGTAGCGTGCTCGGACAAGGGTCTGTTGTGGACTTTGGGGGGACCCCCACGCCGTTTTTTTTCGGCGTTGGGGTTCCCCTTTAAGTCCATTCCAGGCGGCGGAGCCCGCGACGTCTCCATCGCGGGCCCCGCCTACCTGCACACGCGCTCGAAATGAGCAGACTTCCCTCCGAGCGGGAACAGTTTGCTCATTTCGAAAGTAGCCTACACACGGGCGGACTGTTCGCTGAAACCAAGTTTCAGCGGACAGTTTTTCGGAATTTCCGAAAAACTTTGTTCGTCAAACTGTCCGCTGAAACTGTCCGCTGAAGCCCCACACACGAGCGGACTGTCCGCTGAAACACTGTTCAGCGGACAAAGTTGAGCCAACAGTCCGCCCGTGTGTACGCGGCCCCAGTCTTTCAATCTTTATGGCATTCAGGAAGACTTTCCACTAATCTCTGCCTATGCCATCTGCCAGCAGCAATCCCTCTACTTTCCCTATCACAGATAAAATACATTGTCAATGTGGTTGCTGTGACCTCACCCTTTTATAATGAGAAGGGGGGCGGGCTTAGCTAAATGCCCCCTTATTGGCCCTTCTAAGTCACCTGACCAAAGGCCCATCACAGTGCATGGTGGTTCCTAGGTATTCCTTTCAGGAAATTTCTATATAAGACCCCATACACACTATACAACTTTTGTTGTCTGATTTCCTTCAGATTTACCAAAATAAAATGTATGTCCTTTTTTCTACACAAATAGAAATTTCTTTTGGTGGTATTAGATCACCTCTGTGGTTTTTATTTTTGTGCTATAAACAAAAAAAAAAAAAAAACACCTACAATTTTGAAAAAAAATATATATATATTTATTTATTTATTTATTTTTTACTTTCTGCTATAAAACATAACCAACAAAAAAACATCTTCATAAATTTAGGTCAATATGTATGTTGCTACATGTTTTTGTTAAAAAAAAAAAAAATCCCAATAACCGTATATTGATTGGTTTGCGCATAAGTTATAGCGTCTACAAACTGTAGGATATTTTTATTTATTTATATATTTTTTTACTAGTAATGACAACAATCATTGCCTTATAGTGGGACTACGATATTTTGGCAGACAGTCGGGACACCAACTGACACTTTTTTGGGGACCAGTGACGCAGTGATCAGTGCTAGAAAATATTCACTGTAACTGCATAAATCTCCCCGAAGTGTGATATCATGCATTGCAGTGCACTGTAATGCACACTCATTGGTAAGGTGCGTCACGGCTCCATTAAGAATGAATGGCACCATTTCACACCAATGATTATAACGTGCGTTCCTGTGCATTGCGGTTTGCATGCAGTAAAGCATGCTTTTTATCATGTGTTACCCCAACACATAGCTACATGCAGTGATAATCCAATACCCTAAATGAGTAGCAGACAATACACCTGCACTGCTGTGTACCATAACGCACATGACGTGTCCAGTGGTTTGCTGATTGAGCAAAAATGGGTCCTGTCCACATGGCTGCGTTGTGGTGCACTGGCAGCAAGTGTGTTAATGCATCAAGTACATTAACGCACATTAATTAAAGCACCCCTATAGTGTGAATTGAGTCTAAAGAGGCGGATTATAAAGCACTAAGGCAGGTCATACATGGGTCGAATTTTCAAAAATCTTATCTAAGAATTTTCATTTGTATTTCGCACCATTAGTGGGCTGCAGCAACAGCCAATTTTCATGCGGCAATTAAATCTGAGTAATCAAACATGTTGGACATTTTTTGAAGAACAAACGATTATCTAATCTAATTTTCTGATTTTCAAAAGAAAATTCTTTCGAAATTCAACCATGTATGGCCAGCCTAAGGCCCCATACACACTATTAGATTTTCTTCAGATTTACCAAAATCTGTAGTGCAAGGGCCTGCCTGATTGCATACAAATTGAAACTCTTAAGCCTCATACACACGATCAGACTTTGTACAAACCTTCCCGTGGACTTTTCTACAAAGGACGTTGGCCGTAAGTTTGTATTGCATACACACGATCAGACTTTTAAGACAACAAATATGAACGTAGTGACGTTTCAACATACTGACGAAACTTCAAAAGACATTCCAGCGCCACCTTTGGTCAACTTCTGTATTGTTGTCTGATCTTTTGCGATGGTTCTGAGCATGCGTGTTTGTACTTTGTACAAAAGTTCGATGGTTTTGTGTACACACGATCGGACTTTGCTCCATCGGACTTATGTTGTCAAAAAGTTTGTCCATTCACACAGCCAACAAAAGTCTGATGAAAACCAAAAAAGTTTGTCCGATGGAGCGTACACATGGTCGGATGTTGCTCCAAAACAGCTAATTTGCATGTTTGTTGTCAAAAAGTCTGATTGTGTGTACGGGCCTTTAAGGTTTGACCTCATATTATATGGTTTTGGTAAATCTGAAGAAGACAAAAATCTTCAGAAAATCTAATAGTGTGTATGAGGTCTAACGCTGACATTCTTCAAATATAAACTGCAGGTGAATCTTCCTGGTGCATGTTTGGTGAAAGGCACAGTCACTGCTTTATAAATATGCCCCTCAGAAGAGAAAGATCCAAAATCCGCTGCACTTCTTCAACCTTTATTGCATGTTCCATAAAATCATCACAGACAGTGTGGGATACAACTGAAAGTTGCCTTGTTTCGTGCTACAGCTAGCGCTTAGTCATAATGTAGTGCAAAACATGTTAACATTCAGCTGTACCCCACACTGTCTGATGATTTTATGGAACATGCAATAAAGGATGAAGTGCAGCGGTGTTCTTGAAATTTTTCTTCTCTGCTCCTTCACTTGTGCACTCCTCTTAAAAGGGATTCACGCTTGGATCACTTTTCAGAGGTGTTTGGCAGGCGTTGAGGAGGGGTTGTGTTGCCTGTTTATTGCCTCCTTTAACCTCTCCCGTCCCATATCCTCCATCCCATGTCCTCTTCTTCCAGTCCCATCTCCTCCATCCCATGTTCTCCTCCTTCAGTCCCATCTCCTCCATCCCATTCGTTTTCCAGTCCCATCTCCTCCATCCCATGTTCTCCTCCATCCCATTCCTTTTCCAGTCCCATCTCCTCCATCCCATGTCCTCCTCCCCCAGTCCCATCTCTTCCATCCCATGGCCTCCTCCTCCAGTCCTATCTCTTCCATCCCATGTCTCACTCCTCCAGTCACATCTCCTTCATTCCATGTCCTCTTCTTCCTCCAGTCCCATCTCCTCCATCCCATTCCTCCTCCAGTCCCATCTCCCCCATGCCATGTCCTCCTCCTCCAGTCCCATCTCCTCCATCCCATTCCTCCTCCAGTCCCATCTCCCCCATGCCATGTCCTCCTCCTCCAGTCTCATCTCTTCCATCCCATGGCCTCCTCCTCCAGTCCCATCTCTTCCATCCCATGTCCCACTCCTCCAGTACCATCTCCTTCATTCCATGTCCTCTTCTTCCTCCAGTCCCATCTCCTCCATCCCATGTCCTCCTCCCCCAGTCCAATGTCCTCCTCCAGTCCCATCCCCTCCATCCCATATCCTTCACCTCCAATCCCATCTTCTCCATCCCATGTCCTTTTCCTCCAGTCATATCTCCTCCATCCCATGTCCTCCTCCTCCTCCAGCCCCATCTCCTCCATGCCATGTCCTCCTCCTCCTCCATTCCCATCTCCTCTATCCAATGTCCTCCTCCAGTTCCATCTCTTCTATCCCATGTCCTCCTCCTTCAGTCCACGCTCCTCCATTCCGTGTCCTATTCCTCCTCCAGTCCCATCTCCTTCATCCCATATCCTCCTCCTCCAATCCCATCTTCTCCATCCCATTTCCTCCTCCAGTTTTATCTCCTCCATCCAATGTCCTCTTCCTCCAGTCCCATCTATTCCACCCCATGTCCTCCTCAAGTCCCATCTCCTCCTTCAGTCCAATCTCCTCCAGTCCCATCTCCTCCATTCCATGTCTTCTTCCTACAGTCCCATCTCCTCCATCCCATTCCTCCTCCAGTCCCATGTCCTTCATTCCATGTCCTCCTCCTCCAGTCCCATCTCCTTCATTCCATGTCCTCTTCCTCCTCCAGTCCCATCGCCTCCATCCAATGTCCTCCTCCTCCAGTCCCATCTCTTCCATCCCTTGTCCTCCTCCTACAGTCCCATCTCCCCCATTCCAAGTCCTCCTCCTCTAGTCCCATCTCCCCCATCCCATGTCTTCTTCCTACAGTCCCATCTCCTCCATCCCATGTCCTCCTCTAGTCCCATCTCCTCCATCCCATTCCTCCTCCAGTCCCATGTCCTTCATTCCATGTCCTCCTCCTCCAGTCCCATCTCCTTCATTCCATGTCCTCTTCCTCCTCCAGTCCCATCGCCTCCATCCAATGTCCTCCTCCTCCAGTCCCATCTCTTCCATCCCATGTCCTCCTCCTACAGTCCCATCTTCTCCATCACATGTCCTCCTCCAGTGTCATCTTCTCCATCCTTTGTCCTCTTCTAGTCTCATCTCCTCCATCTTATGTCCTCCTCCAGTCTCATCTCCTCTATCCCATGTCCTCCTCCTCCTCCAGGCCTAATGCCCTCCTAGCATGCCACAACTGCCTGCATTGCTTGCAGTTGTGAGACACTTTCAGAGTGACCTCATTCACTTGCGACAAGAGGTATAGTTCCTGTTGCAGCCACTGCATGTATACATCCCTCACTGCAGCTATAGCGGGAGCGGCTAGGGGGTGGTAAAACCTATAATTGCAATGTAGCACACTGATGTAGGCTTTAAGAGGTTCACATTTCTTTGATTTCTTGGTCCTGTAAACCTGAAACTCACCATCACTGAAATAGGAAGAGAAATCTCTACACAGAGACCTGGACAGCAGAAAAAAAGCTGGCAGAGGTTCTAGCCCCTTCCCGCTCTGTGCAGAATAAAATCAATTGTCTAGAGCTGGTCATACACAGATAAGCCTTGTACACACGATCCAATTGTTGGCAGAGCGTCAGACTTTTGTCCGAAGGGAGTGTGCCTGTATTTTGCGTTGCATACTAATGGCACACAATTGTCGCCTAACAAACACAAACGTAGTGACGTACTATGTGGAATTTCAGCTCTTGAGCAACACCCTTTGGGCACCTTCTGCTAATGTTGTGTTTGGTGAGCTTTGATTCCGAGCGTGTGTGTGCTTTGGACTTTTGTGTGATGGACTTGTGTACACACACGATACAAAAATCTGACAACAGACCGGTGTCCTCTGAAAATTCTACTACTAGCTTGCCATCCAACATTTGTTGGCGGAAAATTGGACAATTGTCTGATGGAGCATACTAACAGTTGGATTTTAGGCAGTGTGTCATCGTGTATATGAGGCTTTAGATTCTTCCATCCACACAAACCAGATGGATGGATTAATCTCCCCTTCCCCCACCCAGACATTGTATACTTACAGCTGCACCTGCCGCTGTCACAACACACTGATCAGTGATTGCTGCTGATTGTTTGAAGCTGCTAATCTACAGAATTTTTTTTCACATATCCCTGCAAGAGAATTTAAATAATCCATTACTGTTGAGTAGGAAAGGCACTGATCAAAAAGTGCTGGAGAAGTTTAGGCTTTTCATATGTAAAGTTTAAAGGGAAGTTAAGTGTTAAGATTGCCATACACTATACAATCTCTATAAAATCTTCTTTCAATTTACCAAACCTATGTAACAAGAGAACAAAACTTACCAATCCATTCAGCATGTTTCAGATCAGACAGGCCCGTGCTCTACATAACTGATGGTAGATCGAATGGTGACCATAAACAGTTTGATTTTTTTATCCGACTGATATGGGATTCGATCAAACCAATTGCATGTATGAACGATCGAATAGGCATAACTATTTCGTTTGAGACTGAGTTTAAATTGGATTTGATCAAACTGAATTGATTGGCCAGGGCTGAAAAATATTGATTGATCAGCAACATGGAGATACTTTGTTAATGAATACGATTGTATTTTTATTGACCAGATTATGAGATTAGATGGTGGTAAACAGAGATACGATCAATAATTTACTATTGTATGTTACAGTCGCATCTTAAAGCACAGAGCGACCCCATATCTCCTATTCTGGGGTCCCCCACCAGCACTTCAGAATCCCCCTCTTCTTCACTCCATCTTATGGCGGCATTTGTGTGTGCTCACTCCAAAGTCGGGCTGTATGCATCCATTGACACACACAGCACAGCTCAGTCATGCCCACTACTCCCTCCTCACAGGATTTGACTGACAGTAACAGGGGCAAGTTGCTCTCAAAGAAGGTTTTTGTACCATTCTTTATTCATGGCTGTGTTCTTAGGCAAAATTATGAGTGAGCTCACTACACCCCACACATGAATGGTCTCAGGATGCTTTACTGTTGGCATGACACAGGACTGTTGGCATGACACAGGACTGATGGTAGCGCTCACCTTTTCTTCTCTGGACAAGGTTGTTTCCGGATGCCCCAAACCAGTGGCGGCTGGTGCTCAAAATTTGTTGGGGCGCAAAAAATTGTTGAAAAAAAATCAATTGCAGCCACTGTGCCATCAAGCACTGCCACTGTGCCATCAAGCACTGCCACTGTGCCATCAAAATCTGTCATTGTGCCAAACGCTGCCAGTGTGCCAAACACACTGTGGCCAAACACTGCCACTGTGCCCATCAAACGCTACCACTGTGCCCTCAAATGCAGCCACTGTGCCATCAATTGCAGGCAGCCAATGTGCCAAAAACCGCTGCCAGTGTGCCATCAAGTGCTGCCAGCGTGCCCATCAAATGCTGCCAGCGTGCCCATCAAATGCTGCCAGTGTACCCATCATGTGCTGCCACTGTGCCCTCAAACGCTGTCACTGTGCCAAACACTGCCACTGTGCCCTCAAATGTTGCCACTGTGCCGTCAATTGCAGCCACTGTGCCCATCAAACACTGCCATTGTGCCCTCAAACGCTGCCACTGTGCCATCAAACGCAGCCACTCTGCCATCAAACGCAGCCACTGTGCCATCAAATGCTGCCACTGTGCCCAAACGCTGCCGATGTGCCCATCAAATGCTGCAACTGTGCCATCAAACTCTGCCACCGTGCCATCAAACTTTGCCACCGTGCCATCAAACTTTGCCACCGTGCCATCAAACTTTGTCACTGTGCCATCAAATGCTGCCACTGTGCCCATCAAACACTGTCACTGTGCCTTCAAATGCTGACACTGTGCCAAACGCTGCCACTGTACCCATCAAGCGCTGCAACTGTGCCATCAAACACTGACACCGTGCCCATCAAATGCTGACACTGTACCAAACGCTGCCGCTGTGCCCATCAAACGCTGCAACTGTGCCCATCAAACGCTGCCACTATGCCCAAACACTGCCATTGTGCCCATAAAATGCAGCCACTGTGCCCATAAAACGCAGCCACTGTGCCTTCAAATGCTGCCACTGTGCCCAAACACTGCCACTGTGCCCATCAAACGCTGATGCTGTGCCCATCAAACGCTGCCACTGTGCCCTCAAATGTTGCCACTGTGCCAAAAAACGCTGCCAGTGTGCCAAACGCCACCAGCGTGCCCATCAAATGCTGCCAGTGTACCCATCATATGCTGCCACTGTTCCATCAAATGCTGTCACTGTGTGTGCCAAACGCTGCCACTGTGCATTCAAGTGCTGCCACTGTGCCCTCAAATGCTGCCACTGTTCCATCAATTGCAGCCACTGTGCCCATCAAGCATTGACACTGTACCAAACGCTGCCACGGTGCCAAAAAACGCTGCCGGCGTGCCCATCAAACGCTGCCAGTGTGCCCATCAAATACTGCCAGTCACACCCCCCCCCCCCCCGCGGATAGATACCCTGCTCACACACCTCTCTGCGCCCCAAGCTCTCCCTTTTTTGAAGCCTATTAGAGCCTCTGGCTCCAATCAGGTACTTTAAAAAAATACACCCCCCCGCCCCCAACATAGGAGTCCATGCATCCGACGTCCTGAAAGGGGGCAGGCACATGGATAGGGAGCGCAGCAGCAGCCGGGATGCATGGGCCACCACTGCCCCAAACAATTGGAAAAGGGATTCAGAGAAAATAACTTGGTCCCCAGCAGGGGTGTAACTAGAAATCACAGGGCCCCATAGCAAAATAATGCATGCCCCCCCCCCCCCTGCAAACAGCCCCCCTACAAAAAAAAAATGAACTAATGCCATTGAACAACAGATTACCACACCCATGTGACACTGTACCCAGGCAACAGCTTATATTAATTTCGAACAACAAAGTATGAAGTATGCTGCATGCAGCCCCTGAAGGACACACATTGCTGGCCTCCATCAGTACAGACACCCCCTACCTCAGTGCAGACCCCCCAGCAGTACAGACAACCCCCCAGTGCAGACCCCCCCAGCATTACAGACCCCCCCTCTGTGCAGACACCCCCCCAGCAGTACAGACCCCCCCCCCTTAGTACAGATAACACCCCCCCCAGTGCAGACCCTCCATCAGTACAGACACCCCACCCAAGTACAGACTCCTCTCAGTACAGTCACCCCCCCCCCTTAGTACAGACACCCCCCATTACAGACCCCCCCTCTGTGCAGACACCCCCCCAGCAGTACAGACCCCCCCCTTAGTACAGATAACACCCCCCCCAGTGCAGACCCTCCATCAGTACAGACACCCCACCCAAGTACAGACTCCTCTCAGTACAGTCACCCCCCCCCCCTTAGTACAGACACCCCCCATTACAGACCCCCCCTCAGTGCAGGACCCCCTAGCATAAGGTGACCAGATTTTTAAAATGAAATCCGGGGACATACTTTATTTTTTTACTAGTAATGGCAGCAATCAGCGACTCATACTGCGATATTGCGGTGGACAAATCGGACACTAATGCCACGTACACACGGCTGGTTTTGCTTTCGGAATAAACTCCGAAGGTTTTTCAGACGGAGTTCCGCTGAAACTGTCTTGCCTACACACGATCACACCAAAGACCGACTGTCAAGAACGCGTGACGTACAACACGTACGACGGGACTAGAAAAAGGAAGTTCAATAGCCAGTAGCCAATAGCTTCCGTCTCGTACTTGCTTCAGAGCATGCGTCGTTTTTGGTCCATCTGAACAGCATACAGACGAGCGATTTTCCGATAGGAAATGGTTCAGTCGGAAATATTTAGAACATGTTTTATTTCTAGGTCTGTCAGAATTTTCGGGGGAAAAAAAAAGGCAGATAAGGCATACACACGATCAGAATATATGATGAAAAGCTCCCGTCAGACTTTTTCTGTCTGACATTCCGCTCGTGTGTATGCGACATTAGTGACACTTTGTGGGAACCAGTGACACTAATACAGTGATCGGTGCTAAAAATATGTACCGTCACTGTACTAATGACACTGGCTGGGAAGGGGATAACGTCCAGGACAATCAATAGGTTAAATGTGTGCCTAACAAGTGTTTTCTCACTGTGGGGGAGGTGATTTTACTAAGGTAAGACATAGATCCCTGTATCTGCTTTGCAGTAACAAAGGATCCATGTCTTCCATTCTGACAGACTGGGGAACTGCCTTGTTTACATAGGCAGACCACTAGGCGAGTCCGCCGGATCCGCTGATTTCCTCTGATACTTAGAAATGCAGGATCACATATATAAGTTATCCTGCGCAGCGCGACCCCCCTGTAGCAGTAAATCTGCTATCAGACGATCGGCAACTGGTTAAGATCATCAGCATTTTGATAACTCACAGGCAGCGGGCACTCTATCATGGCTCTGGCTGGCTCTGTCACAGTGTGTCACATACCATGGCTGCTGGGTGCTGAATTTGTTAACTTATGACCAATAAGTGCCCCCCGCTGCCTGTGAGTTCAGATACCATCCATTATGCCAAAGAGACAGACACAGTGCAATGTAGTCTATTCACAGACACCCCCAAAGCACACCTGTGTTGAAGCCTTGAAGGCACTGGCAGCCCCACGATTGGATCTGCTTCCCCTCTATTCCTGCTGCTGGACATCATCAGCTCAGCTGCCTCTCTGCCCGTTGCCATCGCCACCTGCCTCACAGCCTTTCAGGTCTCACTCTCCGGGCCCCGGATACTACTGGGTGGGGAGCGGAGGAAAATGACTCTGCCGGGGAAGGAAAGGAGATGAGCAGGCAGGCGGGTGGCCGGGATTTGAGCCAAGGCAGAAGAACATGTGAGCGGAGGTGAATGGGCGTGTGCCGGAAACTGAAGAAATAGTCCATCCGCTCCGACCAGGCACATGATCACTAAGCTAGTAGGAGCGAGGGGGGGGGGGGGTGTAATTCAGATTTTCTTTGAAAATTGGCCCAGATCCTGTTGAAGTCAAATCTGGGGACAAAACCAGGGACAGAATTTGTCCGGGGACTGTCCCCTGAAACCGGGGACATCTGGTCACCCTACCCTAGCAATACAAATACCCCCCAGTGCAGACCACCGCCCTTAGTACAGACACCCCTACCTCAGTGCAGACCCCCCAGCAGTACAGACACCCCCCCTATTGCAGACCCCCCCCAGCATTACAGACCCCCCCCTCTGTGCAGACACACCCCTCAGTGCAGACACCCCCCCAGCAGTACAGACCCCCCCCAGTGCAGACACCCCAGCAGTGCAGACAAGCCCCTTAGTACAGATACACCCCCTCAGTGCAGACCCTTCATCAGTACAGACACCCCCCCAAGTGCAGGACCCCCTAGCAATACAAATACCCCCCTCAATACAGACCCTCCCAGTGCAGACCATCCCCCCAGTGCAGACCCCTTCAGCATTACAGACCCCTCCAGCATTGCAGACACCCCCTTTAGTGCAGACCCCCTCTCAGTAGTGCAGACACTCCCCTCAGTGCAGACCCCCCATTACAGACCCCCCCATTAATGACCCCCCTCAGTGCAGGACCCCCCAGCAGTACAGCCACCCCCTCAGTGCAGACACCCCCAGAATTACAGACACCCCCCAGCATTGCAGACACACCCCCAGTAGTACAGACCCACGCCCTCAGTAGTGCAGACATCCCCCTCAGTGCAGACCTCCCCAGCAGTGCAGACACCCCCCTCAGTGCAGACATTACCCCCAGTGCAGACACCCCCCTCAGTGCAGACAACCCCCCAGCATTACAGACTCCCCCTTCAGTAGAGCAGACTCCCCCCCAGTAGAGCAGACTCCCCCCCAGTAGAGCAGACTCCCCCCTCAGTAGAGCAGACTCCCCCCTCAGTAGAGCAGACTCCCCCCTCAGTAGAGCAGACTCCCCCCTCAGTAGTGCAGACATCCCCCCCCTCAGTAGTGCAGACATCCCCCCCCTCAGTAGTGCAGACATCCCCCCCTCAGTAGTGCAGACATCCCCCCCTCAGTAGTGCAGACATCCCCCCTCAGTTGTGCAGACATCCCCCCCCTCAGTAGTGCAGACACTCCCCCATTACAAACACCCCCTCAGTGCAGGACCTCCCCCCAGTGCAGACACCACCTCCAGTGCAGACATCCACCCAGCATTACAGACCCCCCCCCCTCAGTAGTGCAAACTCCCCCCTCAGTAGAGCAGACTCCCGCCCTCAGTAGTGCAGACTCCCGCCCTCAGTAGTGCAGACTCCCGCCCTCAGTAGTGCAGACTCCCGCCCTCAGTAGTGCAGACACTCCTCCATTACAAACACCCCCTCAGTGCAGGACCCCCCCCTCAGTGCAGACACCCACCTCAGTAGTGCAAACTCCCCCCTCAGTAGAGCAGACTCCCCCCTCAGTAGAGCAGACTCCCCCCTCAGTAGAGCAGACTCCCCCCTCAGTAGAGCAGACTCCCCCCTCAGTAGTGCAGACTCCCCCCTCAGTAGTGCAGACTCCCCCCTCAGTAGTGCAGACTCCCCCCTCAGTAGTGCAGACTCCCGCCCTCAGTAGTGCAGACATCCCCCCTCAGTAGTGCAGACACTCCCCCATTACAAACACCCCCTCAGTGCAGGACCCCCCCCTCAGTGCAGACCCCCCCCCCCCTCAGTAGTGCAAACTCCCCACTCAGTAGAGCAGACTCCCCCTTCAGTAGAGCAGACTCCCCCCTCAGTAGAGCAGACTCCCCCCTCAGTAGTGCAGACTCCCGCCCTCAGTAGTGCAGACTCCCGCCCTCAGTAGTGCAGACTCCCGCCCTCAGTAGTGCAGACTCCCGCCCTCAGTAGTGCAGACATCCCCCCTCAGTAGTGCAGACATCCCCCCTCAGTAGTGCAGACACTCCCCCATTACAAACACCCCCTCAGTGCAGGACCCCCCCTCAGTGCATACACCCCCCTCAGTGCAGACACCCCCCCCCCGTGCAGACAGCCACCCGGCATTACAGACCCACCCCCCCCCCCAGCATTGCAGACTCCCTCCTCAGTGCAGAACCCCCCTCAGTAGTGTAGACTCCCCCCTCAGCATTACAGACCCCTCCAGCATTGCAGACTCCCCCCTCAGTAGTGCAGACACTCCCCTCAGTTCAGACCCACCTTAGTAGTGCAGACCCCCCCCATTACAGACCCCCCTCATTGCAGACACCCCCCAGCAGTACAGCCACACCCAGCATTACAGACACCTTCCAGCATTGCAGACAGCCTCCCCTCAGTGTTGCAGACCCCCACCCTCAGTAGTGCAGACACTCCCTCAGTGCAGGACCCCCCAGCAGTCCAGACACCCCCTTCAGTGCAGACACCACCCCCAGTGCAGACACCCCCAGCAGTCCAGACACCCCCCCAGTGCAGACACCCCCCGACAGTGCAGACACCCCCCCCCCACATTACAGACACCCCCCCCCCCACATTACAGACACCCCCCCAGCATTACAGGCACCCCCCTCAGTGCAGACCCGCCTCAGTAGTGCAGACTCCCCCCTCAGTGATTCAGACTCCCGCCCTCAGTAGTGCAGACATCCCCCTCAGTGCAGACCCCCCCACTCAGTAGTGCAGACATCCTCCCCTCAGTGCAGGACCCCCCAGCAGTGCAGACCCCCCCCAGCATTGCAGACCCCTCCCCCCCACCAGTGCAGACTCCCCCCTCAGTAGTGCAGACTCCCCCCTCAGTAGTGCAGACTCCCCCCTCAGTAGTGCACACCCCCCCCCAGTAGTGCAGACACCCCCCCCAGTAGTGCAGACACCCCCCCCCTCAGTAGTGCAGACTCCCCCCTCAGTAGTACAGACATCCCCCCCTCAGTAGTGCAGACTCCCCCCTCAGTAGTACAGACATCCCCCCTCAGTAGTGCAGACTCCCCCCTCAGTGAAGACCCCCCAGCAGTATAGATGCCCCCCACCCTCAAAATACCTCAGAACAGCGCTGATACACAGTGGTGTGTGTCCCTCGAGTGCAGGCTCCTCCTCCTCTGTGGATGTAAACAGAGAGGAGGGGAGACGGCTCCGGCCCGCGCCGCTGAGGGACACAGTGGCGCGAGGCACAGCGAGCGGTGTTAGAGGTGCGGCTGCCGCTACCCAAGCGTGTCACCCCAATAGGCCGCCCTCTAAAGGTCTTCTCCTCACTGTGTGTGCCGATGAACTCACACCGGCCTGCTGCCATTCCTCCGAAATCTCTGCACTGGTGGTGCCCCGATCCCGCAGCTGAATCAACTGTGGGAGACGGCCTTGGCACTTGCTGGACTTTCTTGGGCGCCCTGAAGCCTTCGTCACAAATGCAGTAGAAATGTTTTTATGGGATTAAGTTCAGATTAAGTTCATTTTCATGGCAAAGAAAATCGCTCTTCATAACATTCTGGAGTGTATGCAAATTCCCATCATAGAAACTGAGGCAGCAGAATATTTGTGTCATTCTCAAACTTTTTGGCAACAGTTGTACAGTATATATAATATATATATTCAGATTTTCATATATATATATAATTTTATTTTTTATTTTTTTATAAATATATATACATTTACTGTATAAATTAAAAACACGGCCAAAGCAGGAGCATTTGCCATTAGCAACTCATTGGATTCCAATCCCCCCTCCCCTACTTTTGTTTGAGAGATTAAACCTGATTGGCTGTCTTTTCTTATTCTCCAGTGTCTCTTTGAACACTGTCACTCCCTTTAATAAAATCCCAAGCATCTGCCATTTAACTTTTAGGGGAGGGTTCTCTGGTCACTAGGCAACTAATACCATGACTGCCTCTATAGCAACCCATTGCTTCCAGTTCTGCATGAGATCACACCGATGGGAAATCTGCAGAACACAAGCGTGTCAGTTCCCACAGGGACTCCGGAAAAATCATTTAGAGGGCATTGACCAACGGAAATTGAAACTACACAAATTGTGTTAGCACGGTCGTTAGATGGACTTTCACTTATTCAAAAAAAGAATTTTGTGTTGTATATCTTGCAAGAATTCCCTCTCTCTCAATTAGTGTTCTGTTTACTTGTTTTAATGTCTTGCGTATTAATTTATGGATTGGATTTATTTTTTTTTCCAATCAGGTTATATTTATTTATGTATTATAGGTATTTATATAGCACTGACAATTTACACTGCAGTTTATATACTATACATTCACATCTGTCATTGTATGTACTATTTTATGTACTCAAACGTTTCCTTTTTTTAAGTCGTTGTAGCCAAAGTACCAGAGCAGACGATTTCATAAATCAGTTCTTCAAAAGTGTGCAAGTTTCTGCACAGTGCATTGTGTAGCTTTGCTGCTTTTTTACATTTTTTTTATTTGCATTTAGTCCTTTTACTACCACCACCGTATGACATAAGCAGTGGCAGCTGCTACAGCTCCCTGCAGTGTGTGTACACTTCACAAGTCAACTGTTGGCTTCTAATGAAAGGGATCATGCGGCTGTACAGCCACCTGATCATTTTCTGTACCCCTCAGATATCTCATCAAAGAAAACCTTCCACAAAGAGTTTATGTCACATAGGGAACTATGTAAAAAAAAAAAAAAAAAGTAAAAAAAATGTTGCATTTAAGCACTTTAGAACCCCCCCCCCCCAAAAAAAAAAAAAAAAAGATAAATAAATAAAAATAAAATTAGAGTCAGCCCCAGCCACATACATGGATATGTGAAACTAAACACATCCATCAGGGGCGCCTACATATGAAAGTGTTGCTTGCACTACACACGTTCTCCACTCATGTTGGAATGAGAGCAATAATTCTAGGGCCAATATTAATTGTTATCTCTAAAGTGATGGCCCGTAGGAGCTTTTAAAGTGTTGCCTATGGAAAATATAGGGTGCATCGTTTTTCGGGAATGCGCAATTTTAAAGCTTGACATGTTTGGTATCTATACATTCTGTACAACCTCATCTTTTATTACAGCAAAAAAACTCGAAATCTCAACTATGTATTATATAATATACAGTAAAACCTTGGATTGCGAGCATAATTTGTTCCGGAAACATGCTTGTAATCCAAAACACTTGTGTATCAAAACAAATTTCCCCATAAAAAATTATGGAAACTCAGATGATTCGTTCCACAACTATTTATTCATAAGTCCTTTAGTTTATAGTCCATATAAAAAGATTGAAGTGATAAATGATGATGCGCTCCAATTAACCTCTCAATCTCAATTTAAAGGAGATTTGTATCACATATAAAAAGATTATAGCAATGTGATAGGTTGTGTAACCATAAAATGTCCATCAACAAGGGGATTGGAAGCAAAATCCAGCAGGAGCTACAGAGTATAGAAGAGAAGAGAGGCGCCTCTAAGTTTAGCAATATGGTTCCATTTAATGAAGGTACAACATTTAGCAACTCACATAGTTGATTAAAAGAGGCACATCTAAGTATGCAGGCATCCAGGTTAAAGCTGTCCACATGGACCATCTTCCACACCACCGGCTCTCACCGCTGTCTGCAATCGTGACTGGGAAGACTACCCTGCAGTAGAGCAATTTTTAAAGCGATGCTTAAAGCACTTGTGGAGCGCAGTGTGGAAGGGATGACACTGATGGTGGTGTGGGGGCTGGTCTATATAGACAGCTTTACCCTAAATGCCTGCAGACTTAGATGTGCCTCCAGGGCGGGCCCTACCATGAGACCCGATGGTACCATCGGTCCCAAGTGGCGCGGCAAATTTCCGCCCGCCAGACAGTCTGTTCCGCTGCTTATCCCACTGTGAGGAGTGCTAAGGTGACAGGAGCGTGCCAGCAGGACAAAGGAACATGCCGTCAGTGGGGGGGTCGGCACTTGGCAGCTGAGTGAATGGGCGGGACAGTCGGCAGGTGAGAGGGCATGCTGGCCAATAAGCAGTCCGGCGGGTGGGGGGTCAGAGAGATGACATCTCTCACCGCCCACCCTGCATCAATGCAGTTCTGCCCTCACTGTGCAGCCACGGGCATCAGAAAGATTATGTCATCTCTCTGTTGCCTGCTTTCACTCTGCAGGTGACGTGGCAAGTGACAATGCGCAACGTGTGGTAGGTGACGTGGCAAGTTATAATCTGCAACGTGTGGCAAGTGACAATCTGCAATGTGTGGCAGGTGACGTGGCAAGTGCCAATCCACATGTGGCTGGTGACGTGGCAAGTGAAAATCTGCAACGTGTGATAGGTGACATGCAAGGAGCAATCCACAATGTGTGGCAGGTGACATTGTTGCAAGAGACAATCCCCAATATGTGTCAGGTGACCTTGTGGCAAGTGACAATCCGCAATGTGTGACGTTGTGGCAAGTGACAAGCCGCAGCAGGTGGCATTGTGGCAAGTGACAATCCGCAACATGTGGCAGGTGACATCATGGCAAGTAACAATCCACAATGTGTGGCAGGTGGCCTTGTGGCAAGTGACAATCCGCAATGTGTGACGTTGTGGCAAGTGACAATACGCAATGTGTGGCAGGTGGTGTCGTGGCAAGTGACAATAAGCAATATGTGACGTTGTGGCAAGTGATAATCCGCAATGTGTGGCAGGTGACGTTAGCAAGTGACACGCTCAGGGCTCCCACTGATTTTGCATTATGGTGAGTTTAACTATTTTATTTCATATAACAATGTAATAATAGAAATAATGCACTGCAATCAAAAATTGCAATACGGCACTGCGTCAATTTAACTGACAATTGCGCGGTCTTGCGGCATTGTAGCCAAACAAAATTTACGTCCGTTTTTCCCTACAAATAGAGATTTATTTTGGTGGTATTTGATCACCTCTGCATGTTTTATTTTTTGCGCTATAAACAAAAAAAGAGCGACAATTTTGAAAAAAAAAACATCAAAAAAAATAAAAAATTTCTTCATCAGTTTAGGCCAATATGTATTCTTCTACATATTATTGTACATATGGAATTTTTATTATTATATTTTTTTTTTTACTAGTAATGGCGGTGATCTGCAATTTTTTGTGAGACTACAACATTGCGGTGGACAGAGAGATACATTTGACACATTTTTGGGACCATTGACTTTTATACAGTGAGCTGTGCTATAAAAATGCACTGATTACTGTGTAAATGTCACTGGCAGGAAAGGGGTTAAATGTGTTCACTGGGAGGTGTTTCTAACTGGGGGGGATGGGACTGAATGGAGGAAAGAGAGATCTCTGTTCCTAATCACTAGGAACAGCAGATCTGTCTCTCCTCCCCTGTCAGAATGGGGATCTGTCTGTTTACATTGACAGATCCCCATTCTGGCAATCTGTGGAGCGATCGCGGGTGGTCTGCTGACATCGTGGCCGCTGGCCACACAAAGGTCTTTTATATTCCTACATACATGTATAGAGCCATGATAGGTCCTCTTTATTCCCCTATATATGTGTATAGAGCCATGACAGGTCCTCGTTATACTTCTACATAAAGGTATAGAGCCATGGAGGGTCCTCTTTATGCTCCTATATACATGTATAGAGCCATGACAGGTCCTCTTTATTCTCCTATATACATGTATAGAGCCATGACAGATCCTCTTTATGCTTCTATACATGTAAACAACCATGACAGGTCCTCTTTATATAGCTACATACATGTATTGAGCCATGACATGTTCTTTTATACTCCTATATACACATGTATAGAGCCCTGACAGGTCCTTTTATACTTTTAAATACATATATAGAGCCATGGCAGGTCCTCTTTATACTCCTCTATACATATACAGTGGTGTGAAAAAGTGTTTGCCCCCTTCCTCATTTCCTGTTCCTTTGCATGTTTGTCACACTTAAGTGTTTCGGAACATCAAACCAATTTAAGCAATAGTCAAGGACAACACAAGTAAACACAAAATGCAATTTGTAAATGAAGGTGTTTATTATTAAAAGGTAAAAAAAAATCCAAACCACCATGGCCCTGTGTGAAAAAGTAATTGCCCCCTAAACCTAATAACTGGTTGGGTCACCCTTAGCAGCAAAAACTGCAACCAAGCGTTTGCGAAAAACGTGCAATGAGGCTTTTACAGCGTCCTGGAAGAATTTTGGCCCACTCATCTTTCCAGAATTGTCCTAATTCAGTTACATTAGAGGGTTTTCGAGCATGAACGGCCTTTTTAAGGTCATACCACAACATCTCAATAGGATTCAGGTCAGGACTTTGGCTAGGCCACTCCAAAGTCTTCATTTTGTTTTTCTTCAGCCATTCGGTGGTGGACTTGCTGCTGTGTTTAGGATCATTGTCCTGCTGCAGAACCCAAGTTCGTTTCAGCTTGAGTACACGAACAGATGGTCGGACATTCTCCTTCAGGATCTCTTGGTAGACAGCAGAATTCATAGTTCCTTTTATCACGGCAAGTCTTCCAGGTCCTGAAGCAGCAAAACAGCCCCAGACCATCACACTACCACCACCATATTTTACTGTTGGTATAATGTTCTTTTTATGAAATGCAGTGCTCCTTCTACGCCAGATATACTTGGACACACACCTTCCAAAGAGTTCCACTTTTGTCTCATCGGTCCACAGAATGTTGTCCCAAAAGTCTTGGGGATCATCAAGATGTGTTGTGGAGAAATTGAGACGAGCTTTGATGTTCTTTTTGCTCAGCAGTGGTTTTCTCCTTGGAACTCTGCCATGCAGGCCATTTTTGCCCAGTCTTTTCCTGATGGTGGAGGCATGAACGCTGACCTTAACTGAGGCAAGTGAGGCCTGCAGTTCCTTGGACGTTGTTGTGGGGTCTTTTGTGACCTCTTGGATGAGTCGTCGCTGCGCTCTTGGGGTAATTTTGGGCGGCCGGCCACTCCTGGGAAGGTTCACCACTGTTCCATGTCTTCGCCATTTGTGGATAATGGCTCTCACTGTGGTTCGCTGGATTCCCAAAGCTTTGGAAATGGCTTTATAACCCTTTCCAGACTGATAGATCTCAATTACTTTCTTTCTCAATTGTTCCTGAATTTCTTTGGGTCTCGGCATGATGTGTAGCTTTTAAGGATCTTCTGGTGGACCTTACTGTGTCAAGCAGCTCCTATTTAAGTGATGCCTTGATTGTGAACAGGTGTGGCAATAATCAGGCCTGGGTGTGGCTAGAGAAACTGAACTCAGGTGTGGACAACCACAGTTATAGTATGTTTTAACAAGGGGGGCAATCACTTTTTCACACAGGGCCATGATGGTTTGGATTTTTTTTCACCTTTAATAATAAATACCTTCATTTACAAATTGCATTTTGTGTTTACTTGTGTTGTCCTTGACTATTGTTTAAATTGGTTTGATGTTCCGAAACACTTAAGTGTGACAAACATGCAAAGGAACAGGAAATGAGGAAGGGGGCAAACACTTTTTCACACCACTGTATAGGGCCATGACAGGTCCTCTTTATTCTCCTATATACATGAATAAAGCCATAACAGGTCCTTTTTATACTCCTATACATGTAAGCAACCATGACAGGTCCTCTTTATACATGTAAAGAGCCATGACAGGTCTACTTTAGTTATCATGATATAAAATAATGAATGTGGGGGCCTTTTGGTGGGCGTGATTTCTTTTTTTTTTTTTTTGGGGGGGGGGTCGTCAGCATTTCATTCTTGGTACCAGGCAGCACGATGTCTTGGGCTGGTCCTGTGTGTCATCAACCATGATGTGACTTGCTAAATGTTGTACCTTCATTAAATGTAACCATATTACTACACTTAGAGGCGCTGTTCTGTTTTATACTCAACTGTGATATGACGCTGCTTGTATATCAAACCAAAATTTATTAAAACACTTTGCCTGTCTTGCAAAACGCTCTCAAACCAAGGTTTTTCTGTATTATATTATATAACATGTAAACATTTTAAAGCTTCGTCTATGGAGATTTTTAAGTATGGTAGTTTGTCGCCATTCCTTGAGCGTGCGCAATTATGACCTGTTACTGTTAGGTATCTATTTACTCTGCGCAACATCTGCTTTCATATTTTACAAAAAAATTGAGGTCTATATTGTGAGGATTTTATTACATTCATTAAAATGTATTTTTACCAAACAAATTGTGTTCGAAAAATCCCTGCACAAATAACATAAAAAATGACAACAATCACCATTTTATTCCCTAGGGTCTCTGTTTGGGGGTTATACAGTAAATTATTTTCTAGCAAAGGAACAAAGGATACTGATTTAAACTTGTGAACAAAAAGTGCCAGAAAACGCTTTAAGTGAATAAGGTTAAGAGGTAAAAACAATCCATATTGTTGTAGTGCATCCCATGTAGGAGCCAAATTTCCACAGGCTCACTGAGACAGGAAACAGTCCATGCAGCTTTGTTTTTGTTTTTTTATTTAGGGGTTGAAAACTTGTATGGGGATAGGGTTATTAGGGATGAGCCCGATGTTCGAGTCGAAAGTAAGCCGAATAGCAAACAATTTGGGGTGTTAGTGGCAAATTCAAAAGCATCCTTTAAAAGTCTATGGGAGAAGTGCTAATTTTAAAGGCTTATATGCATGGTATTGTCATAAAAAGTGTCTGGGGACCTGGGTCCTGCCCCAGGGGACATGTATCAATGCAAAAAAAGTTTTAAAAACTGAAGTTTTTTCTGGCAACAAGATTTTAATAATGCTTAAAGTGAAACAATAAAAGTGTAATATTCCTTTAAATTTGGTATCTGAGGGGTGTCTATAGTATGCCTGTAAAGTGGCGCGTGTTTTCCGTGTTTAGAACAGTCCGAGAAAAAAATGACATTTCTAAAGGAAAAAAA
The DNA here is from genome assembly GCF_037356315.1 of Lithobates pipiens. Taxonomy (NCBI): domain Eukaryota; kingdom Metazoa; phylum Chordata; class Amphibia; order Anura; family Ranidae; genus Lithobates; species Lithobates pipiens. The sequence continues at coordinate 94,098,931 of NW_027507788.1, read as the reverse complement.
GTCATTTAAAACTACTCGCGACTATAATGAATTGTCGGTCCTGGCAATACACATAAAAGTTAATTGATAAAAACGGCATGGGATTCCCCCACAGGGCAACCCCGAACCAAAATGTAAAAAAAGTTAAATAATGCATGGGGGTGCCCCCAAATTCCATACCAGGCCCTTCAGGTTTGGTATGGATTTTAAGGGGAACCCCTCACCAAATTTTTTTTTTAAATGGCGTGGTGGTCCCTCTCAAAATCCATACCAGACCCTTATCCGAGCACGCAACCATGCAGGCCACAGGAAAAGAGGGGGGACGAGAGCGCCCTCTCCTGAACCGTACAAGGCCACATGCCCTCTTGTCTGATCCCAGATGCTAAGCAGGGTTGGGCCTGGTTAGTACCTGGATGGGAGACCACCTGGGAATACCAGGTGCTGTAGGCTTTTTTTAAATATGTTGTTGGCATCGATGACCTGTTTTATTTTTCTGCTTGTTTGCCGAGGTGACCATCTTGGCGTTTGTCAAGAGGGTTGGGAGTGGCCAGCAAGATCGCCTACGGCCGCCCCCCCCCAAAGCACCTTGTCCCCATGTTGATGGGGAGAAGGGCCTCATCCCCACAACCCTTGCCCAGTGGTTGTGGGGGTCTGTGAGCGGGGGGGGCTTATCGGAATCTGGAAGCCCCCTTTAACAAAGGGACCCCCAGATCCCGCCCCCGTGTGAAATGGTAATGGGTACAAATGTACCCCTACCATTTCACAAAAAATGTGTGAAAATGGAGACAGCGGAAAAAAAGACAAAACATGCCGTGGGACAAGTACATTATTAAAAAAATAAAACTGTCCCACGAAGTCTTCTTTTCTCGCTTTGACGGACCGAAAAAAAAAAAGCCGCACGCCTCCTACAATCTGCCTCCATGGGAGGCCCCCGCCATAATGACTGGCCTCTCAGGTGACAGCTCTTTTAGAACTGAGGACGGAGCCTAAAGATGACGTTGCTGGGTGACCCGCCCCCCTCTGACACACAAAGACATTCCTAAGACTTTCCTGTAGCGTCAGAGGGGACGGGGTCTCTCGGTTACGTAACCGGCTTTCATAAACTCAACTTTACCTCGCTAGATACATTCAAGACTTTTCACAGTCCTTTTGTTTACTAAGGATCTCCAATTGTACTATCATAAGGATGACGCCTCTTGAGATCTCCCCCATCCCCCTTTTTTTATCTCAATAAAACCTCTAGGGATTTGAACCAGAAAATATACTTCTTACCCGCACACTGATCAGAGAATAACAAACATCTCATCACTTTTGCTGGAACCGCAAGTTCAAATGCTGCATCTAAGGGAAGCAGCCCCCCCACCCCCCTTTTTCCCCACATAGTTTGGTAATCCTTCATAGAAGATCCATCCAGTTCTTATATTGTTCTCAGACTTTTTATTCTGCTTGATTTTCTCTCTATCTCTTGTCATTGTGCTCACCCTCCCCCCCACAGGGTACCAGGTACAATGATAATATTTTTCATTCATTTATTCCCACTGTTTGCTTGTTAAAATGTCTATTTTGGGTGAAAAGTAGTTCCTCCTGTCGCTCTCACTTCATATCTGTATAATTAATTCTTCAATAAATTCTTTTGAAAAAAAATCTAATAAAATAAAAATCAGGTTTACATATTGTGACAGGGGCTTGGGGAATACAGGTTACCTTGAACACTGGAAGCTCCTTGTCCATCTCCCCCAGCCCCTCCTATGTGTAAGTTACCCTGTGTCTATTAGGGGCACAGGGTCACTGAGAACTCCAGTCTGGCCTCAAGAATATATGAAGATAAATTCCACCGTTCATCAGAGACCAAGGCTAGATGGTTTGAGGTGGGGTGGGGGTTGCTATGTGTTTGTTAGGTGTGGCTGTATCCCATTGTTCTATTGTGTCTGTCTGCCTTGGGAGAAACCTATTATGGGATGTATATGTATATGTGTATTTGCTGTGAGGAGGGAGGGGAGAATTCCACCAACAGCTCTCCCTGCTGATTGGACAGTCTACTGATGAGAATTTTGAATATCTCTGTGTGCCTGTGTTCAAATAAACAGTCCATGTTGAGCAGCCAAAATGAGTACTGCCTAGTTATTGGTTGTCAGCGGTTAGAATATTTGATATCTATATTCCAACTGGGAGGAAGTGGTATATGATGAAAGCACTCAAGCAGAGTGTAGGACATTTTGTTACGCATATGGTTTACCCTTACTGAAGATGTGCCTCCTTAACTCATTGGCGCTGACAGCTGACCGTTGGGTGGGCCTTGGTGCCAAGTGCCCGCATATTTCCGTGCAATATCACAAAAACAGCTGCCGGCACATTTACTGAAGGCTTACAGAAAGCTCCCCATCGCTACTTGCGATCGGGAGCTTTCCGATCATGTGACTGCCATGACAGCCAATCACGGTTGTCACATGTTCATAAACCCCTGAAAGGGCCAGGAAGCAACAGCACCAAGGAGTTAAATACTGACAGCAGAATTCAGGGTTTTTTCATTTTGTGATGTGACAGAAACCATCATTCTAATAAGCATATGTCACGGTTGGATTGTATACGTGTACTGTACCACTCTCTTTTTTTGTACCTGTTTTATGCATTCAACTAAGAAAAAAAAAAAAAAAAGATTATGAATAAAAAGAATCTATTGAAAAAAATCACAGCTGATCTGCAACAGGGATAATGTTTTAAAAGACATGTATAACACAAAAATGCATTTGTAAGAAATGAAATGTTGCATAGTCAGGTTACAATACAAATAAAGAATAGAATAAATAAATGAAATTAAATGCTTAAAAACAATGGCATAACTCGTTATGCCATTGTGGCAAAGTGGGGCAAAGCGTCAACAGGCCCTTACACTATGTATCTCTCACAATGTTCATAATCTTCTCCATTACATTTTCAATGCACTTTATATTGCTCTTAAATTATGCATATATTTGATACTGTATATGCCAGTGATGGCGAACCTATGACACGCGTGTCAGTGCTGACACGCGTAGCCATTTGGGGTGACAGGAGCAGGATTTCATGCGATTCATCCTCGGCTCCTGCACGGCCGCCGAGGATGAAAGAATCTGTGCTGGAGGAACGGGGGGGTGCGGGACGTGTGATCTCCCCCACCCACACTCACTTACTGTATCGCCGCCACCGCCTGACAGTGAAGCACAGCCCCTTTCTGAGTGCAGGGGCTGCTGGTAAGGCGTGCGTGCCGTGCGCACACACACGTCATCAGCACGGCGAGGACGTTAGGGAGGACCCGCAGGAGAGGAGTGCGGGAACAGTGCGCGCCTCTCTCCAGTCAGGCCGCAATGCAGTCGCTGCCAGACTGACCTTCACAGTAAGCAGGGGAAGGAAAGTGGGGAAAGATTATCATTATTAGCAATAATGCTACTTAGGTTTGGGGTCTGCAGCAGACCCCAAACCTATCAGGGCATGCTGGGTGTTGTAGTTTTGGCTCAGCTGAACTGCTGCAGAGCCATAGGCTGTATAAGATCATGCTGGGCATTGTAGTTTTGGCTCAGCTGCACTGCTGCATAGCCATAGGCTGTATGCATGCTGGGAGGTGCAGTTAGTAACTACAATGCCCAGCATGCCCTCGCGTCACTAGGAATATTCATAGCAGGGGCGGGCTGGAGCGGCATGTTGATGAGGACGTGGAGCTGGAAGCAGCCGACTCCACAGCCCTGGTTCACGGCACCCCAAACAAGTTCAATTATATCAAGGGCAACATACGAAATCGACTGATGAACAAAGAAGTTACTAAGCAGGTATGTTAAATAATTTGTTTTTGGTTTATTAAATACAATTAAATATTGCAATTATACATTTTTGTAGTTTAAACTATAAATTGTGCAAAATTATGTTTTTTTGTCGAAGTGACACACCACGCGAGTTATGCTCGATTTTTTGCCGATTTTTGACACACCACGCCAAAAAGGTTGCCCATCACTGGTATATGCTGTGTAATATATGCAACGTGTATCAGTTTGGGTGCTTGCATAGGTTACAGTAGGACCATTTATAGAAAGGTAATTTGACATGGCTTCAAACCTGCAAATGTATGCAACAAAAATAGTGCTATTTTGGGGCTCCAGATCACTAGCCAATAGCTTTTGCGAAAAGACTATCTTTCCAAAAGGCAAACAAAAAACAGCTTACCCTATATGTCAGCATGAAAAAACAGAACAGTCCATTAATCTCAGGAACAAAGCAAAATTTGGGCTCACCGCCAGAATAACTTGTCCGTTAGCATGGTTAAAATCCCTGCCCACTCCAGGGGTCCAGAGAAATGATCACCATAGCTCAGTATTGTCTCAGTAACCACACAGCACACAGCTCCTTCTCACAAGTGTATCTTGCTCCACACAACACCTCATGGACACCTTCTGAATGCTTCCTACCTTTTTCAAACCTTTTATGCAGATAGTTTAACCCATACAGGACCAAAATCAAGGTTTGAGGCTCTTTCCCATCTAAAATCTCTCTGAGCCTCTGATGTCAGGACTCAGCTTTCCCTCTCTGCAGAGTCACCCCACAACCATAGCACTTCACCCTACATAGGTGAGAATTCCTGAGTACTACAACTATGTATACAGTATCTCACAAAAGTGAGTACACCCCTCCAATTTTTGTAAATATTTTATTATATCTTTTTATGTGACAACACTGAAAAAATATCCCTTTGCTACAATGTAAAGTAGTGAGTGTACAGCCTGTATAACAGTATACATTTGCTTTATCCTCCAAAATAACTCAACACACAGTCATTCATAAGAAAAAATAAGGGGGAATAACTGCACTTAAACTGATAAATCTGAGGAACATATTCAAAGAAATAGCAGCAACACTAATGCAAGATATTATCTCACAATCAATAGTCGTGGAGAGCAGAGTCGCGCTAATTAGCATAAACAGGGACAATATGAAAAGTCCACTTATACATTCATTGATGGAAAATACAATCCCCTTGTAAAGGAAAAGTATGGTTGTGCAAAGGGAAGGAAGTATGGAAAAGACCTGCTCTGTGTTCCACATGTAGATCTCAGTTCCGGTGACACACACTCAGGCTGGCTCCAAAAAGTGACTGGACACCACAGACTTCCATCAAAGATAAAAAAAATACCTACTTGCCACCAGTACTGGGCCTTGCCTCTAGTGGTGATGATGGACTGGGCTGTAACTGGCTCCAAGGCGTGACCCCCAGGGTCCCCCAGCTCACACCCACAGTAGTCAACAGGAGGATAGTAAGAGAATAAGCCAAGGTCGGGGCCACAAGCAGACAAGGACAACAGAGTTCACTCCAAAGTTTCAGGTTCACAGGCAAACCGGGATAGTCGGGGACACGGCAAAAGGTCAGAGTCACGAGCAGACAAGAATAGTAGAGAACACACCAAGGTCGGTAACAGAAACAAATGAAGAGCACACGACAGGCAGGAAAGAGGGAGCCAAACACACAAAGGTTGATCAGCAGGGTTGGCCTGCAGTGCACAGGTTAATATAGAGTTCTCTGATACGAGCTACAGTGGAGCCATGCTAGAGGAGGGATTATAAAAGCAGTCAGGTGAGAGTCGGCTGGTCTCTAGAAATGAACACATGGAGACAGGTGAGCTGACAGACAAACTATTGTATAACCATGACAATTGGTTTGCGCAAAAGTTATACCGTCTACAAAATAGAGGATACATTTTTTGCCATTTCTATTATCATTTCATTTTTTACTAGTAATGGCGATGATCTGCGATTTTTATCGGGACTGCGATATTGCGGGGGACATATCGGACACTAAACAGCGCTCAGTGCTATAAAAATGCACTGATTACTGTATAAATGTCACTGGCAGGGAAGGGTTTAACACTTGGGGGCGATTAAGGGGTTAACTGTGTTCTAACTGTAGGGGGATGGGACTTTATAGGAGGAGAGAGAGAGATCGGTGTTCATACTTAGTATGAACACACAATTTGTCTCTACTGACCTGAAAGAACCGGGATCTGTGTGTTTACACACACAGATCCTGGTTCTCGCTCTGTCACCAGCGATCGCAGGAGCCCGGTGGTCATCGCACCCGCTGTGCACTTGCACACCCCTAGTGGCCAAAAGGTGAAGCAATGTAAGATAACGTCATTTTGCCCAGCCGTGCCATTCTGCCGCAGTAAAACTGTGGCGACTGGTTGGCAAGTGGTTAAGACAACAAAGTGGAAAACACGAAAATAAGTTTAATTGACAGTACTTAAAAAGCTGATGCAAATAGTTGCCTCAATTTTTTTGAGTAGACCCAGCACAATATTTTTTAGAGTGTCTGTTATATGCTATATATATATACAAAAACACAAACTGTATATTAATTTAGGTATTCTACTGTGCTTAGTTGAGCTGGGTGTTTTTTTTTTTTGGTTTTGTAACATGTTTTTAAAAGTAGAAACCATAGCATGCAATTTTATTCCCTAAAATTTGGTGACACAACACACATTCTGCGTGTTCAGGGCACACAATTCAGTCAATGTATATACATAAATATATCGAAAAGTAATGCATTCAAAATATAGTGGGATATTGTGTGTTCTGACACATGAAAAAATCATCTGGAGCATTAACAGAAGTGTGTGATCAAAATAATAAAATGTAATGCAGTCATACAGTTTACATACCACAAAACCTGCAGATTGGAGTAAATCTGATCACAAAGGCATTGAATATTCTGGTTATGAAACAGTTTACTACAGCAGATTTGTAAGAGAAAAAATATATATATCAGGGTGCTCTTAAAATGTCCATTACAGAAGGTAAACCAATGTTTGTACATGTAAGTTGCAGATTTAAAGACCCTCCCTTCCTCCAATATTATGTATTTCCCCAGGATATCCTCAATGGAAGACTATATTTGTCTTTTAGTGCTATAATAGGTAAGCAGAGCCCAAGACAATTAGTTGGTATCACTGGTGGGCTGAAAGAATGTTCAATCAACTTAGGTCAGGTTCACTTCTCAGTGTTTGAAAACTGCATTTCTCAAGCCTGTTCTGCAGTTTTCAAAGTACTGTAGGTTCATTAAAAGAGCCATCTTCATTGTACTTAGGATCATAAGGAAAACTGGGCAGTTACCATTTTCCAAAGGTGGCCACATCGGCTTCGAGATTATTTCTCTTATAAATTGTTAAAAATAATGACACACCTCTGTGTGAAATGAAGATTTCTTGCTGAAGCTTATGCCGGCCATTGACGGACCGGCAGCTGATGTGAGCACACAGGGGCATTGTTTCAGCATGGAGAGTGAAAGGGCCAGTAAATGTGTTCTATTTACCAGTCCCTTCCTTTCCTGAGTGAGTAGTCAATATCGAATACCGATACATCACTGAAGAATAGTAAACTGTGCTTCATTTGACGCATGAACAGGAAACCTCAGAGCACTTTCCATTCGTTCACTGTTCAGTGCATCTGAGGCTACAGAGAAAAGGACTGAGGAATCTGTCCCCAATCCCTTTCTCTGTCTCAAATGTGAGACATCAGTAGTCTGTTTAGACCCTTGATATTTCACCAAAAGCCCTTCGGACATTGCAATTATTAAAATTTAAAAAAAAATGTAAAAATGTAAAATTCTAATAAAAATTTAGAAAAACAAATGAAGGACTTGTTTAAATTGTGCTTTGACTGCTTTATGCTTTGATTGCTCTCAAATTGTGCTTTGACTGCTCTCAAAAGAGCAGTCAGAATTTGGATCTCTCTTCAGAGAGCATTTGCCAGGCACTGAGGAGGCATATTGCCTCCTCACCAACTGCTTTAACCCCACACAAGCGGACCTCAATTGTGTGCATTGCATGTGGTCATGGCGCGCTTGCAAAACAGTGTTATTCAACTGAATGGGTTTTGTTCGATGGGGGTATAATTTCTGCCATGGCCGTGAAGCATTGCATTGTGTCCATGGCATTTTAGTGAAAATACCATTCAATATTTTTGGAAAGGGGGGACCCTGTCAGGTAGGCTGTATGGGGACTCATAATTTCTAACAGCAGCCCTTGCAGAAGCAACAAAGTGCAATATACTGGCATAAGCATGAGGGCAGGATTTAAGGTGCCCTAATGGGGACACTGTGGAACTGCACTCACTAATGCCCAAATGTTAGGCAAAAGTTTGCAGTCATGTGAAATCAACATAATGGAATATCTCCAGCCTCAGAAGCGAGCAGCAACTTGCAAAGGTAACTCTTTAGGTGACCGCTTCCCCAGGTGTGCAGCTTTCCGGAACCTGTACTGCAGTACATGTACCAGTCTCCACCAACTCAGCAATCTCTTCACCTCATTCCAAGTGACTGGTACAACTGTTGCTACTGGATACAGGAAACACACTCTTCCAAAATTCTATGCTTATGGAAAAATTACTGCGCTAACACATATTGAACAATATTAATAAACAAAATGAAGAGCAGCAGCTCTGCTGTGAAATACACACAGAGAATAACAAATGAAATTTAAAAAGCCGCGCTAACAAATTTATTATTCAATATTTATTTAGGTTATTTTGTTTTATTTATAATTCTATGCTTGTTCTCTCTCCTGGGGCAACGCTACATCTTTCTTCCTTAACTTCCAGGCTAGGTCACTAGGCACTGGTTTGGGTTCCAGAATGCAGGGAGCCAACCGATAGTGATGGGGCCAAGCAAGACGCCTCTTCACTACCAGATTGACTGTCACCCTTGCCATGTCACCTCTCTCTTGGCTGGTTGGTTGATTTAGCAATTGAAATAAATACAGTAGTCCTTAACAATGGCAATATAGCCTCCTCTGGACAGCATTCTGTTATGTATTGTATCTTCTCTAAACTTAGTCCCTCTAATGTAATCTCTGTTCTTCAATATGCCATGCATGCACCCCTTTAGAGACTGTAGACCAGGTCATTTAGCTGAACAATAAAGACCTTTTACTGAAGTAGTTAAAGGCAACAGAAAGACAGTTCCCAAAGACATCTTCCACACACTTTCCTGTCCATGATTTGGCAATAATTCATAAAAGGTAGTAAATCTATGACTGGCAGCTATAAGTCTATCTAAGTCCTCAGGTTCCAGACCCCCACAGGAGACAGAGTAACGGCTACATCTTGGCAGTCCTAACCCTGTGTAAGAAAACCTGATATTAGGGGTATCGAAGTGGGGCCTATCCATACTAAACTGGCCCTCTTTGCAGATGACCTGCTACAGTTTGTGACCCAACCACAAATATCCCTACCCTCAATAATGCAAGTTTTAGAAGTTGGGGGTTGTGAGCAACCGTAAAGTGAACCACGGCAAATCCGAAATTGTCAATATTTCATTTCCAAAAGTGGTCCTACAACAACTCTCCACTACATTCCCTTTTAAGACCGGTTCCACATTTATCCGGTATATAGGAATTTATATACCAACAGATGCATCCCAGCTCTTTTCAGGGAACTTTATTCCCTTACACCTTAGAACTAGGCAGATTTAACAACATATGCTTCCAGATGGCTTTCTTGGCTAGGCAGGGTGAATGTTCTGAAAATTGCTTTTCTTCCTCGGTTACTATATTTATTTCAAACAATACCTATTCACACACCTACCTCGTATTTCAGATGTTTTCTAAGTTCATTTGGAAATTGGCCCGTCCTAGGATACGCTATGAAATACTTTCTCTACCGAAAGTCCAAGGAGGCTCTGGTGCCCCAGATGCTTCTTTATAGCACAAGGCTGCAATACTCACTCGTATACTGGATTGGTTTCACCATTCCTTATCCAAACTTTGGGTTCAAATAAAAAGCCATTACCTTACCTTACTTGCCAGACAATTCAAATTTGGAGCCGAATGACATCCTCTGGTGTCATATCCAAACAACTGGGACCTATGACCCCCTTTTTCAGAACACCGGCCTTCCCACTGCCTATATATGGATAGGGGTTTGGACCCTGGCGAAAATAGAACCGCAGGTAACTGGCCCAAGTCAGACCCATCTTTAACCTCAGATACCCCTCCTCGGATATCCTCTCGACAACGACAACCAACACAGTGGCTTCAGAGACAGCAAATGCTATCTCATGTCCGCACCTTTCCACCTCTGTCAGATATTCTCTTCAACTTATTGGAATTTGAGGAAATGCTCTTACAAGCCAACACCCCCCCCCCCCCCCCAAACACACGTGGTCTATCAACTATATTCCTTGCTACTCAATGCCTTTTATTCCGATCTTCCTCCGTATACGCAGACCTGGGAATCGGAGTTACGTCACTCAATATCACTTATGGATTGGCAAAAATGCTTCACGCTGACACAAAATATCTTTAGCCACCAAGACTCAAAAAAAAGGATTCAAGATAGTGACTAGATGGTATAGATGCCCTTCAATACATAATATTAAAGAAGCGAAAAAATGGGAAAAAACTGCGCTACGGAATACAAATGGTATTGAACGGAAGCTGCAATTCAAAATGTACACCAAGAATACACCAAACAGAAATAGAAAAAAGAAAGAACTGCGCTAACCACGAATACCCAAATGTGAGTAGGGTATGTATATGTGCCAGACCCACGATATGGGTCTTGGTATCTTAATGTCTCCAAGACCACCTCCAAAGTATAATGCAAACCATATACAAATAAGTGCAATTTAAATGCAAAAACAAACCATAAATACGTGTCAAGAGTGTGAGTTCCCCAAACACAATATGAGTAAATCAAACTCAGTGCATATACCTCTAAAAATAAAAAGTTAAAAAATGGAATAGAATATGGAAAAAAATATTTGCAATTTTTTTACATAAATGAAATATCAAGAAAAAAGATTATATTTAGAGACACCCTATATAATGTCCATATAGTCATATGTCAAAAAATAGTAAAATGTCCATATAGTAAACAAACACCGGTGAAGTAAAGCTTCAAGTGGAGTGCAGCAGTGAAGGACAAACTTCAGACAGCTGAGTTATAAGTACACAAAATAAAATCTTCTCTAAAGATGTACTGTGCTTTTCCCAACACCGAATGAGTGAATTGGCTTCTTACCAGATCCAAGCGACCCCCCGTTACAGAGGGTCACCACAGGCGACAATAGTCAAAGGGTATCCGGATAGCGATTCCTCCTCAAGCGATTCTGAATCTTTCACGCGGTAGGGTTATGGCTGTTACTCCACATATCACTCCCAACTCAACGTGGTATCACATAGGGAAAAACATAGGCTCCAGATAGTGTAAAACCAAAAGACTTTAATTTGCAAAAACGAACGTATACACTTACATAAAAGACTTTAAAAGCAGGTTCAAAACAGAAGCGTGCACCGGCCGGATGCACGCCAACGCAGAGACCGACCCGTCCTTCCTGGTCCAAAAAGCACGAACACGACTGGGGGTGACGTCGACACGTTCGCACCGCCCTACGCGTTTCGGAATAATTTACGTCGTCCAGGGGCACGGGCGGCGTGCGACGTCACCCCTTTTATAACCATCAACTTAACCAAGCCTCGCTTTGGGTCAGCGGCCATCTTAGATATCACTTAAGCATTAGGAATCAATGACCATAGGCCAAGCCTCACTATCAATCACGAACGTCAGATGTGCGTGTCTGCAACGAACGTCCTATGATTGTAGACCATACCTCGTTTCCATACGAACGTCATATGGTCATAAACCAAGTCTCACTTCCAGGTAATGACCCTATTGGACGAGAGACGTGGCAAGTGCCCTCATTTTAAAATACCCTTCCTATGTCCAGAAATAGGGCATAGTGTAGATCAAAAAGGAGGGTAAACTAGAGCAAAAAATCAATAAAATGAGAAATAGTAATAGATAATAATAGAATAAAAACAAAAAATAAAATAAAATAAAATATCGCAAATTGGTATAGAGATACACCAAAAAAAATTATGCGTTTCTTGATGTATTTGTATGTCCATCAAATTCAGTTAAAAACTGGGGCTACTGTAAACATATATTTCAAAAACCTTACTGACTCGCGTTTTCCCCAGAGATTAGCCTAGGGCATCCCAAACAGATGTCAAGGAATGCAATTAGCCGTGAGTCCCCACATCTAGAGGGCCGCCAAACCCAAAGCCAGGCCTGCCATCCAAAAGGGGCCAAAAAAGGGGAGAAAAACAGGAATATGTTCTACAATAATACATACCAAAATAAAACAGCAAGAAAAAAGTACAGTAAAATGGTATTTCACAGAAACTGATACAAGAGCCATGGTAGAGAAGCATTATACCAAACAAGTCACCTCAAGAGTTATTAATAAAGGCATTTACATCGGTGTCCACATTAAGGCCAAACGGAACATATGTTTTTAATTTATGAATCCAGGCCATTTCGAGCTTGGATATTTCCCTAACCAGGGACCCTCCCCTCCAGTGGGGCCTATATTTGTCTAAACCGACAAATAGGGTGCCTGATGGGTCTCTCTTATGTGTCTGGTCATAGTGTCTGGATACAGGGTGTTTATCAAACCCACGTCTGATGTTGCCTATGTGTTCGTTCAACCTGACGCGGAGTGCCCTCTTGGTCCGCCCTATATACTGGAGGCCACAAGGGTACTGTAAAAGGTAAACCACAGCCTCCGAAGAGCAAGTAATGAAAGACTCTATTTCGTATGTTCTAGAGGTGCTTGAAGATACAATGCTAGAAATCTTAGTGCCCCTATGTAAATTCAGGGTACAGACCTGACAGTTCTTACATTTATAGTAACCAATTAGATTTTGAAAGAAGCACCTATTGGCCCTAGGCGGGTCTTGTACACTGGGGGCAATCTTGTTTCCCAGTGAAGAGGCCCCTTTAAAAATTATTTGGGGTTTAACAGGTAGAATTGGGTTCAAAACATGGTCACTAGTGAGTAAGTGCCAATGTTTTTGAATCAAATTTCTTACACCGCGATGTTGGACTGAGAAAGTCGTAACAAACGGTACACCACCCTGTATGTAAGCCCTAGCACTTTGTCTATCTGCCAGTAGTGAAGATCTATCTCTAGTCCAGGCAGTCTTCATGGTTGCATCAAGGGAAACGGGATCATATCCCTTTTCCAGAAATCTACCTGCCAAAATCGCTGCCTGTTCATCATATTTTGCAATGTCCGAACAGTTCCGTCTGAGGCGTAAAAATTGCCCCAGGGGAACAGCTTTTAGCCAAGGTTGAAAGTGGCAACTATCGGTAGGGATATACGAGTTCCTATCGGTGGATTTAAAATATGTGGATGTGATGAACTCATTTCCAACCCTCCTGATATTGAGATCAAGGAAATTGACCTCATCCTGGCTGGCCTCAAAACTAAATTTGATCCCTCTGTTGTTTTCATTTAAACTATCCATGAACGACCGCAAATCTGGCTCTGTTCCTTCCCAAAGGAGGAGGACATCATCGATATACCTCGCCCACAGGACTATCTCAGACCTTCTAGGGGCATCAATGATGTCCTCCTCCCATTTGGCCATGAAAAGGTTGGCCAAGCTGGGGGCATATTTTGCCCCCATGGCCACACCCCTGTCCTGGCGATAAAATTGCTGGTCAAACCAGAAATAGTTGTGTCCGGCCGCATATTCCAGAAGTTCTATTAGGAAATCAATCTGAGGTGAAGGAAGACCCGACCCCCTCTCTAGGAATAGTCTCACTGCCTCCACTCCTAAGGAGTGGGGGATTATGGTGTATAATGAATTAACATCTGCCGTGACCAACCAAAGACCATCTCCAGGGGTGATGCCAGACAAAAGATTGATTATATGTTTAGTGTCTTTGACGTATGACGGGACCTTTTGGACCAAAGGTTGCAAATAGTGATCTATATACTTGCCCACCCGGGACGTGACCGAGTCAATACCACTGACTATGGGTCGTCCTGGGGGGCAAGCTTGATTCTTATGGAGCTTCGGGAGGTAGTAGATAACAGGTGTACGGGGGGCACAAGGTATCAAAAAAAGTTTTTCTTTATCATTTAGAATGCCCCTCCGGTGACCTCCCTCCACGATCCTACCCAGTTCCTTCTTATACTTGTCCACTGGATCCCGATTAAGGATAGTGTATGTTTCCCTATCCTCCAAGATGCGGTACATCTCTTTCAAATAGTCACATCGATCTAGTACCACGATCCCCCCTCCTTTGTCGGCAGGTCTAATGACCAGGGACTTGTTGTTACACAAAGTGTCTAGGCCCATCTCCAGGTCTCTACGCATTTTGACTTTCTTCACCCTGATATCCTCCAGGTCACGTAGTACCACATCCCTAAACACCTTAATACTGGGTGCAAGGGATCCTGGAGGATTAAAAAGGGACGCATTTGAAAGGTTGGAGTGTTGAAACTCCGTTATTCTCGTGGTATTCTCTCTAATGGGGTTACCCAACATATATCGTTTTATATTCAATTTGCGGACAAATTTGTGTACGTCCATATAAGTTTGAAACTTGCTCAGACACCTAGGTGGAGCAAATTTCAAACCTTTGTCGAGTAATTTAGTTTCAGAAGCCGTGAGTTCCTGTTTGCTTAGATTAAAAATTCCAGTTCCTATGGCCTCTTTCTTTTTTGTTGATTGGGCTCGCCTCCCCCCTCTAACCCCTCTCTTTGTTCGACGGACCTTTTCAGGCCTCTGTTGTCCCTGGGAAAAAAATGTTGGTTATTGTTCCCACTGGTGTGGGGCCCTCCCTCATAGGCGGGCTGTTGGTGTCCCTGTCTATATCCAGGACTCCCCTGGATATAGGAATTAGGTTGCCGTCTAGGGTCCGCCCTCCAATTCCCTCCTACTCCGCCCGATCCCCTAGGGGTCTCAGAGTCAGAGAGGGGAAAAAAACGATTTTGAATGGGGACATTGTAATTATAATTCCTATCATCTCTATTCTGATAGGGGAGATTCTCTTGGTAGGGACCCTGAGTCCAATCTGGGGGCCCATAGGTCCCTGGATGGCTGGGTCGTCCTGTTCTCGGAGAAAAAGGTACTCGGTGAGGGTATGGCCCGTTCAACTTGGGGCCTTTTTTGGGGATTCTCTGTTGAGGAGCTCCCACATATTGATTCCTAGTCTGATATGGAGTTTTTTGATTATTCACAGGTCTCCTAAAACCATAGCTGGTGCCGGGATTGGGTTGGGTGTTGTTCGGGGGTGGTTGTGCGGGGTCACCTCCTACTGCGCCCAGTGAATTCAGTTGTTGTGATGTGTCCATCTGGACCTCCACCACCTCTTCCAAAACGAAATCCCTCTGCCAAGAAAATACCATCCCAGTGTTGTAATCCTCCTTATCCCTATTATATTTCCGTTTTTTCTTAATTTTCTGATCTTTTTCTTCTTTTTCAAGCACCTCCGCGTCAGGTTGAACGAACACATAGGCAACATCAGACGTGGGAACAGGGGTGGTAGGTTGCGCTATGGAGCTTATATGTAAGTATAGATAAAATAAAGTAAAAATAGGTAGGAGCTGCCTCTATTAGTATCCACCTGGTGGGGTGGAGAATGTTAGATTGGGGGTTGCTATGAATAGATCTGGCGCTATACCTATATATAGAAGTGTGTCTCCAGGGACTTAATAGATTAAAGGTGTTGTTATAACCTGATATATAAGTGACAATGTGCAATGTGCTATTCCAATGAAAAATATGTAAGAAAAAATTGAAAAATGTGTAAATAAAATTATTTGTCACATTGATAAATATTTGCCAGCGTGCTGGCTGTGAAATGAAATTATGTGCAAAGCCATAAATAAGTGATCATTTCTTATCTAAAACATATAAATACCCAAAACATATAAAGTGCTGCTGCTAAGTTTGCTTAATATATGGTGACAAGTATGAAATATAAACGCAGGTTTACCAAACTATAAAAATTTAAGGTGCACAAATGTGACGGTGGAATATGCATGCAATAATAAAATACACAATAAATATATGATGGATATCAGTACATCAAATGGAACATGCCAAAAAATGGGAGTGGAAAAAGTGAAAAATTAATTAAAAAAGGTAAAAATGGAAATGTTGTATATTAGTCCAAGAGAATAAAAATGTATAAAAAAAAAAAAAAAGTATAAAACGCATAAAAAGAATATATATGAAAAAGAGCAAGAAGTCTCTGGTGCAGTGCGATAAATGTGGTTTCTTCCGTGAATAAAAGGAGGGGGTGTGATAGATTCAAATCTATTCTTCATGCATTGTGGACACTTCTAGGTTGTACTCTCACCAGAATAATAACCCCATCCGGGGAGGATCAGCCTTCACAGTATGAGCTACTGTGTCGCTCTCTGGCTTGCTTCCAGTGGACTGCTGGGGATCCCTCGTTATTTCCCGGTGGAGTGTGCCACAGTATGTATATGTTAAAAGAGAGGACCATCCATAGTGTGATACCGTATAAAACAATTTATTAATCAAATACTTAAAACTACTCACAATTTTCGATATAGGTAATGGCATAAAAGGTTTGCTGTATGAGAAGTAAGGAAGCTGCTGCGAGCGTTCCGTTCGGCTTCCACGCCGTTTGTGTTGAAAGTGTGTGTTCGATAAGCCACGCCCTACGCGTTTCGTCACTAGGACGTCATCTGGAGCGGCCATCTTCACACACCTTACGCTCTATATAGAGCACAATACATCTACAGCGCATGCGCGGGCAAACGCCGCCATTTTAGATATGGGAATGCCCTTATGTCGAATAAAGCGCTGCGGTGATTGTGTTCCTGCTACTATCCTTTGGTGTATTCTGCAGTTTAACCCACCGGAGGTTTTTCAAAGCCTCCTAATCATATGTGTACATATTCATGTATATATGCCTATTCTTTATACTAAAACCAAAGTTATGATTACAGACTAATAAAATATGAATATAAATATGAAAATACAGAAAAAATGCAAATAAAAATGACATTAACAATAAACAGACCATGCTATAAAAAGTAGAGTACAGATGCCAATAATAAAAATAATAGTAAAAAATTTTTTTTAAAAACTTCACTTCATCCTAATCCAATCCTTCAACATACACATGCATCCTAATTTTTGCCCAGATACACTTCATGCTGCTAAGGAATGACCATTCCTATTCACAACATACTTCCTTCCCTTTGTATCACATAATCAAATTTAAGTATTATCCATTTAAAAAATTTTTTAAAAAATTTTTTACTATTATTTTTATTATTGGCATCTGTACTCTACTTTTTATAGCATGGTCTGTTTATTGTTAATGTCATTTTTATTTGCATTTTTTCTGTATTTTCATATTTATATTCATATTTTATTAGTCTGTAATCATAACTTTGGTTTTAGTATAAAGAATAGGCATATATACATGAATATGTACACATATGATTAGGAGGCTTTGAAAAACCTCCGGTGGGTTAAACTGCAGAATACACCAAAGGATAGTAGCAGGAACACAATCACCGCAGCGCTTTATTCGACATAAGGGCATTCCCATATCTAAAATGGCGGCGTTTGCCCGCGCATGCGCTGTAGCTGTATTGTGCTCTATATAGAGCGTAAGGTGTGTGAAGATGGCCGCTCCAGATGACGTCCTAGTGACGAAACGCGTAGGGCGTGGCTTATCGAACACACACTTTCAACACAAACGGCGTGGAAGCCGAACGGAACGCTCGCAGCAGCTTCCTTACTTCTCATACAGCAAACCTTTTATGCCATTACCTATATCGAAAATTGTGAGTAGTTTTAAGTATTTGATTAATAAATTGTTTTATACGGTATCACACTATGGATGGTCCTCTCTTTTAACATATACATACTGTGGCACACTCCACCGGGAAATAACGAGGGATCCCCAGCAGTCCACTGGAAGCAAGCCAGAGAGCGACACAGTAGCTCATACTGTGAAGGCTGATCCTCCCCGGATGGGGTTATTATTCTGGTGAGAGTACAACCTAGAAGTGTCCACAATGCATGAAGAATAGATTTGAATCTATCACACCCCCTCCTTTTATTCACGGAAGAAACCACATTTATCGCACTGCACCAGAGACTTCTTGCTCTTTTTCATATATATTCTTTTTATGCGTTTTATACTTTTTTTTTTTTTTTTTTTTTTTTTTATACATTTTTATTCTCTTGGACTAATATACAACATTTCCATTTTTACCTTTTTTAATTAATTTTTCACTTTTTCCACTCCCATTTTTTGGCATGTTCCATTTGATGTACTGATATCCATCATATATTTATTGTGTATTTTATTATTGCATGCATATTCCACCGTCACATTTGTGCACCTTAAATTTTTATAGTTTGGTAAACCTGCGTTTATATTTCATACTTGTCACCATATATTAAGCAAACTTAGCAGCAGCACTTTATATGTTTTGGGTATTTATATGTTTTAGATAAGAAATTATCACTTATTTATGGCTTTGCACATAATTTCATTTCACAGCCAGCACGCTGGCAAATATTTATCAATGTGACAAATAATTTTATTTACACATTTTTCAATTTTTTCTTACATATTTTTCATTGGAATAGCACATTGCACATTGTCACTTATATATCAGGTTATAACAACACCTTTAATCTATTAAGTCCCTGGAGACACACTTCTATATATAGGTATAGCGCCAGATCTATTCATAGCAACCCCCAATCTAACATCAGACGTGGGTTTGATAAACACCCTGTGTCCAGACACTATGACCAGACACATAAGAGAGACCAATCAGGCACCCTATTTGTCGGTTTAGACAAATATAGGCCCCACTGGAGGGGAGGGTCCCTGGTTAGGGAAATATCCAAGCTCGAAATGGCCTGGATTCATAAATTAAAAACATATGTTCCGTTTGGCCTTAATGTGGACACCGATGTAAATGCCTTTATTAATAACTCTTGAGGTGACTTGTTTGGTATAATGCTTCTCTACCATGGCTCTTGTATCAGTTTCTGTGAAATACCATTTTACTGTACTTTTTTCTTGCTGTTTTATTTTGGTATGTATTATTGTAGAACATATTCCTGTTTTTCTCCCCTTTTTTTGGCCCCTTTTGGATGGCAGGCCTGGCTTTGGGTTTGGCGGCCCTCTAGATGTGGGGACTCACGGCTAATTGCATTCCTTGACATCTGTTTGGGATGCCCTAGGCTAATCTCTGGGGAAAACGCGAGTCAGTAAGGTTTTTGAAATATATGTTTACAGTAGCCCCAGTTTTTAACTGAATTTGATGGACATACAAATACATCAAGAAACGCATAATTTTTTTTTGGTGTATCTCTATACCAATTTGCGATATTTTATTTTATTTTATTTTTTGTTTTTATTCTATTATTATCTATTACTATTTCTCATTTTATTGATTTTTTGCTCTAGTTTACCCTCCTTTTTGATCTACACTATGCCCTATTTCTGGACATAGGAAGGGTATTTTAAAATGAGGGCACTTGCCACGTCTCTCGTCCAATAGGGTCATTACCTGGAAGTGAGACTTGGTTTATGACCATATGACGTTCGTATGGAAACGAGGTATGGTCTACAATCATAGGACGTTCGTTGCAGACACGCACATCTGACGTTCGTGATTGATAGTGAGGCTTGGCCTATGGTCATTGATTCCTAATGCTTAAGTGATATCTAAGATGGCCGCTGACCCAAAGCGAGGCTTGGTTAAGTTGATGGTTATAAAAGGGGTGACGTCGCACGCCGCCCGTGCCCCTGGACGACGTAAATTATTCCGAAACGCGTAGGGCGGTGCGAACGTGTCGACGTCACCCCCAGTCGTGTTCGTGCTTTTTGGACCAGGAAGGACGGGTCGGTCTCTGCGTTGGCGTGCATCCGGCCGGTGCACGCTTCTGTTTTGAACCTGCTTTTAAAGTCTTTTATGTAAGTGTATACGTTCGTTTTTGCAAATTAAAGTCTTTTGGTTTTACACTATCTGGAGCCTATGTTTTTCCCTATGTGATACCACGTTGAGTTGGGAGTGATATGTGGAGTAACAGCCATAACCCTACCGCGTGAAAGATTCAGAATCGCTTGAGGAGAAATCGCTATCCGGATACCCTTTGACTATTGTCGCCTGTGGTGACCCTCTGTAACGGGGGGTCGCTTGGATCTGGTAAGAAGCCAATTCACTCATTCGGTGTTGGGAAAAGCACAGTACATCTTTAGAGAAGATTTTATTTTGTGTACTTATAACTCAGCTGTCTGAAGTTTGTCCTTCACTGCTGCACTCCACTTGAAGCTTTACTTCACCGGTGTTTGTTTACTATATGGACATTTTACTATTTTTTGACATATGACTATATGGACATTATATAGGGTGTCTCTAAATATAATCTTTTTTCTTGATATTTCATTTATGTAAAAAAATTGCAAATATTTTTTTCCATATTCTATTCCATTTTTTAACTTTTTATTTTTAGAGGTATATGCACTGAGTTTGATTTACTCATATTGTGTTTGGGGAACTCACACTCTTGACACGTATTTATGGTTTGTTTTTGCATTTAAATTGCACTTATTTGTATATGGTTTGCATTATACTTTGGAGGTGGTCTTGGAGACATTAAGATACCAAGACCCATATCGTGGGTCTGGCACATATACATACCCTACTCACATTTGGGTATTCGTGGTTAGCGCAGTTCTTTCTTTTTTCTAATACATAATATTGATCCATAATTTTCGGACACATGTTGGAGATGTCTGAATTCCAGAGGTACCATGCTTCACATTTGGTGGTATTGAGGAAATTTTGGCAAACAATCTTTGACCTGTATTGCAGACTGATGGTGACATCTATCATACCCTTGCCTGAGATATCTTTCTTATCTATGCTCCCAGGACCCCTTAAATCGGTCAAAAAGGATGTACTGCAACACTTCCAGACACTGGAAATTGACAACCATGCCTTCCCTGGGGGATTGGGTTGCTGAAGTAGACAATACTAGAGATCTGTTTTTCAGGAAAATAGAAAAGATGAGCAATTCTCTGTCACTTTGACTTTGTGGTTCATGTTCCTTTACTCTGCGTAGTTTCTTTTGAGGGCGGAAGGAGACCTGGCCACCACTACCTCAAAGCAGTGCCAGCTGGTGAAGTATTAGGATGGGGGGGCGCCAGACCCCGTCCTTCCTTTTTGACCATCTTTTACTTGGTGAAAATGGGTGTGGTTTCAGCAAAATAGTGGGCGTGGCTCTAAGGTGGTGTGGTTAGCATCTGGGATGAGCGAGGGATGGAGGGTACCATGGTTGTTATGGTATCAGGATGATTGAAGCACATTATTTCTAGTATTACATTACATTATTACAACACTAATTTATAAAATTAATAAAACCTGTCATTGTCACCAAAGGGCATCTGTAGTAATCCTAGCCTCAATACCTAAATTGTTATAATAGTGCAGATTTACCTTTGAGATATTAATAGACCTTTCATTGCTTGAAAGTTGCTACAAATGTGTCTTCTACAAGCAAATGCTGCTGGACACAAGGCTGAATTCTACACCATAAAGCTGCAAACTGCACTCAACAAAAGTGCTCTAGTGCAATAACTTCACAATTCATAAAAATTATCAAAGTGCTACAGTGCAAATTGTCTCACTATTAAAACAAAAAAAAAAAAAAGTACTCGTGTATTTCAAATAAATAAAAATATTCCAACTGGCTTCATAAAACATACATTTAACCGATACTGTGATAAATCCACACTAAAGTGTAATAAACAGATTCCAAAAAAGTGCTCCTGTGCAATTAAATATAAATAAACTGAGTTCCAGAAAGTTAATAACTTATTAGACAAACTAGTGCAATAAGAATCAATTCCAGCTTCACTGCTGTGCAGCCACCACTGCCAGAAGTAGCCTCTAACCAAATTAACCCCCAGATTATAAGGGGTTAAAATGGCAGATAACCTTCCCCATAGGATCACTGCAAAGATCTAGCTCCCACTGTGCGTCTCTCTCCAGGACTCCAGGCATCCAGCACATCCTCTCTCAGGTCCAGCTCAAGCGTTCAAAGAGAAGGAAAACCACAAAACCTATGGCACAATATCTCAACTCCAGCAGGTGTTACAGCTACTCCCCCGGAGCACAGCGGTACTTGCCTTACTGACTGTGTTGTCCTCTCCTCTCCTGCAGTGTCTCCTACCAGCGGCGATGGAGGAGTCTGCTCCTCATACTTCCAGTTTTCTCTCTCTCTGGCGCAATGGGCGAGAGAAAACTGGAAGTGACATCTAACTCAGATGGCAATCAAACCGCCTGGCCATAGTAATAGATACTACGAGCGCCAGGCAGAAGCTACTCGGCGCTTTGGAAAGCGCCGCAAGGCGGAACAAAAGTCAGCATGTCATGATTGCATTGACGTTGCGCTTCCCATAGTACACAGTATCAAGTGCACTTCGTTAAAGGACTTTTTAAAAAAAAATGTTTAGGGGTGCTGCGGCGTCCCGGGTGCCCCCTATGGACAGGCCACCACTGCCTCATAGCCTAGGTGGAGTGTCCCCTCCCTCCCTTCTCCTTCCTTCCTCTTCGTGCATTTCGGCATCTATTTGCGTACCTTGAGCAATAGCTCTGTAAGATTTTCCATATTAATATGACAGCATGTGATCCATACAGCAAACCTTTCATGGGCAAAAAATTATTTATAAACACAGTGTTTGATACCTTACTGATCTTCCTTTTGCTCATAGACCACCCTTGTTGAAGACGGTGGTGCTGTATATTCATATATCAGTCCTAAGTTATCTTATTGTTCAGTTAAATTGTTACTTTTAAAATTCAAAATCCTGAGAATATCACAACTTTTCTGTATCCATTCTCCACTTGTGTAACATGTATATGTGCATGATAACAAATGTCTAATGCCCTGTACACACGGTCGGACTTTCCCAATAAAAATGTGCGATCGGATCTTGTTGTCGGAAAATCCGATCGTGTGTGGGCTCCATCTGACTTTTTCCGTCTGAATTTTCGACACACAAAGTTTGAGAGCAGGATCTAAAATTTTCAGACAACAAAATATGATCGTTTAAATTCCGATCGTGTTTAGACAATTCCAACGGACAAAGTGTCACGCATGCTCAGAATAAATTACGAGACAAAAGCTATTGGTTACTGGCCCGTTTATAGTCCCGTCGTACGTGTTCTACGTCACCACGTTCTGAACGATCGGATTTTCCAACAACTTTGTGCAACCGTGTGTATGCAAGACAAGTTTGGGCCAAAATCCGTGGGAAAAAATCAGACGGATTTTGTAGTTGGAATGTCCGACCGTGTGTATGGGGCATATTATGCAATTGTGTAATATTGTTATACTTTTCAATAAAATAAGATTGAACTAAAGATGCATTTCAGATTATCACACACGATGTATTGCATTTTTTTAAATTTGACTTGACATGCACTGAAAGGTTTTTTTTTTTTTTTTAATCCAGGTCTAAAACATTTGAAAAACAGCTATTTTCTAGGGCTGTGGAAATTCCTCAAAGTTTTTTGATCAGTACTCACCTCACCGGACATCACAGACATCAACTTCACTAGACTCCTCCCCCATCCCCAAGAGTGCCTCCGTCTGCTAACGAAGGGAAGGGGGGAGGAGTCCGGTGATGTTGAAGTTAAAAGTAACACGTACCGGGGAGGAGCTATGCATGACATCACCTGCTGCTGCCCTATGGAACTAACACGTTTGTCGGCTTTACATGCTGTGTTTTTATTATCTTTATGTGAGTAGTTTGTGTTTGAACACAAAAATGAAATCTTATACTTAAGCGGTGAGCACTTAGATCTCAGCAAGGACACCAGGTCATGGGTAGAAAGAAAAGATCTAAGGAGACGTGAGAGAAGTTTATGGTCCGTGTTAACCCTTTTGATACCCTCTTGCATGACCACCTGTTTGCACAGGGGTCCATGCCATAAGGTGAGAGTGAATAGTTAGACCGGAGGTGGAGGGATTGTCGCGCTACTGTGGAAAAAAAATGACTCACGTCAGTGCTACAGTTTGAATTTAAAATGTATTTGTGTGGACTGTGAAGTTAAGTCATGGATTGTGGAAACTAGTGTCGGGTGATTGTATATAGGGTATTTCACATTTACCACTGACTAATGCAGAGTTGGAATGCAAGGAGATCAGCTAAAAGTAGTTGGATCTGTATGTGCGTTATAATCAAAATTAGTCGATTAATCGATTAAAAAAAACAAAACGATTAATCCAACACAAAAATTGTAATCAGTAACAGCCCTACTATTTTCCTATACTGTACAACAATGTGGGGCTGACAGGCTCTATAGTCTTTATACAGTACACTGCGTTATTCTGATGATAATGATGGAAATCCAATTTAACGGATGCCATATTTTGGGCTTCAGATGAGCGTATAATGAGGAATGCAAAGTTCCATGACCCCTTTTCTAGTAATTGTGAAAAACTTCTGAGGGATTGAAGCTGCACAAAGATGTACTGTGAAGGCCCCACAGACATGCATGCCAAGTGCCTGAGACTTGTGTATAGGCAGATAACTCTAGTGTACCAGGATGACAACCCCTTCTGGTATTAGAGAATTAAAGGAAAACTACAAACCAAATGTAACATTACTGAAATTCTTTTGCCTTCTGCAGATTCTTTATTCAGACAGAAGGTTGATATCCCAGTAGGTGATTTGATTCTGGGTCATCTACGTGTAGAACACACACATAGAAAGCTTTTGCTTGCTTTCTAATCATCATCCTGAGATCTGTGGACAGGCCTTGGGCGCTGTTAAATATTAATTCCTATTAATCAGATTGTTTTATCATCTTCACAGCAGGCTGTTATGTTTTTATCATCTTAATTTCACTCCTGTGGTAAGCAAGCATGCTTCACAGTTATAGGTACGGTATCAGTGCTTCTTAAAGAGAACCAGATTTATGTAAGAATCTGAATATTCATTTTTAACTTATTACTGTGCAGGATTGCTTATGAAAGGTTCACATTTTCTCCTTTAATTACTTTGTCTCAGCATGGCACTTCAGTATAAAGTAGGGTTGTCACCTGTCCGGGATTCAGCCGGACAGTTTGGGTTTGGAATCTGGACACATTATTCACATTGGACTATGACTTCCCAGCAGGGCTGCTGGCTGCAGTTGTTTGAGCGGGAAGTGTCTGTTACACTCTCTCTCACACTGCCCTGCACTAATACCCACCTAAAGATGGGAGAGAAGAGAGGGATCAATCTGCACCTCTTCCTCTCGCCTCTACCCACCTGTGTGTGCCCACACTCCAATCCCTGGTGCTGTGCCTCAGAAAAGGAAAGTGGGGTCTGAACTTTGAAGCCCAACAACCACAGATACATCTAGATGAGAGGTGCTGACTGCCAAAGGGTGAGTAAGCTCACCATCCATCCCTGCCTGTGACTGAAGTCCCCCCCACCTGTTCTCTCTCCTGCCTCTGAGTGAGTACACTGGGGTATATCAGGTTTCTCAGAGCACCCCTTACATCAGCGTTCCTCTTTACACCAGAGGCAGCAATGTTCCCCCTTACATCAGAGTCCTCTCCATACATCAGAGTCCTCAGTGTTCCCCCTTAAATCAGGGTTTCCAGAGCATCCCTTATGTCAGAGTAATGAATAAGCGCACCTGTTAGTGTGTGAAACACGTCTACCATTTTTTCTGTCTGCAACACTTGGAATGTTCTTTATTAAATAAGAATTTTTATGGATCTTGGAGTGCAGCCATTTCATCAGTGTTGACCTTATGTCAGAGTCCCCAGAGTTCTCCCTTACATCAGAATCTACAGTGCAAGGGAAATTTGCAAGTTCAGATGTAAAGGGGGACTTTGTGGATTCAGATGTAAATGGGCACTTCGTGGACTCTAATGTAAAGGGGCAACTCTGTGGGCTCTGATGTAAAAGGGGAACTCTTGTGATTAACTTCATATGATTAGAAATGTAATTTAATCGCAAAGTATAGTTATAGTTTATACTATAAAAAAAATTGTTGTGCTTCACTAAAGTTTGGGTTTGACTTGAAGAAAAGTTGGCAACCCTAGTGTAAAGATAGTAATGGCCACAGCAGAAGTACAGATCCAGATACTGCAGCACAGAACAGGCACTAACAAAGTGCCAGAGAGATATTAAAAAAAGGGAAGATGCTTTAAAAATCAACTCCAGGCTAATTTTTTTTTCTAATCGCCCCCTAGGTATGTTTTTATTAAAAAAAACAGGCAATAGTTGCTTTCATTATAAACTGTACCCTGCAGTACTCTTTATTCACCTCAAGGTGTCCTCAGTCTTCCAGATGAATGACACTCAGTGTCCCTCAAACAGAACTCTACTGTGATTACAGGGTGTCATAGCCCCTCACCCTGAGAGGGCATCACAATAATAATCCCCGCTATTGGACTCAGCAAGTGCAATAATATCCCACAACATTGGGGACTGTGACTGCAATACTAACCCCCAAAATTAGTGTTAGTGGCTGCAATAATAGCCCCTAGTACAGGTGTCAGTACTATTAGCCCATCACCCCCTTCCCCTTTATTTGGCGGTCACTGGCAGTGAAGTTAAAGTGGTTCTAAAGACTGAAGATTTTTAACTTAATGCATTCTCTGCATTAAAGCGATGTTTACCTTTTGTGTTTTGTTTTTTTAATAACAAACATGTTATACGTACCTGCTCTGTGCAGTGGTTTTGCACAGAGCAGCACGGATCCTCCTCTTCTCAGGTCCTATGGCGCTCCTGGCTCCTTCCTCCTGCCAGGTGCCCCCACAGCAAGCAGCTTGCCATGGGGGCATCCAAGCAGGCGTGCTCCTGAGCTGCGATTCTAGGTGTCCATTCAAACATGGAGCCATGGCTCGGCCCCCGCCCCCTCCATCTCCTGATTGGCTCACTGGATCTGACTGACAGTAGCTGAAACCAATGGCTGCGTAAAGCCAATTAGGAGTGCGAGTCTCCGGAGAAGCAAGGTTCTCGTGGACATCGCTAGATTGTGATGGGGCTTTGGGAAGTATTAGGGGGGCTGCTGCACACAGAAGGTTTTTTACCTAGATTCATAGAATGCATGAAGGCAAATAAACCTTGTGCCGTTACAACCACTTTAAGGTAAATAGGCACCAGCAGAGTACCAGTGAGATATAAAAAAAAATAAGATGTTTTAAAAATCAACCTCTGGCAATTTTTTTTTTAATGCTCCCCTAGGTGCTTTTTTAATTAAAAAGAAAAGTTGCCCAGACAGGAATATTTGCCTTCATTCTAAGCCCTACCCTGCAGTACCCCTCCTTCACCTGAAGATGTCCTCAGTCTTCCAGATGAATGGCACCCAATACCTCAATCTGAACTCTACTGCGATTGCAGGGTATTACAGCCCCACCTCCTTAATGGGTGTCACCACAACGCCCCTTATTCAGACTGCACTGGCACAGAGAGCAACACTAACATCATCACAACAATGCCACCTCCTGCATCATTATGCACAGAGAAGAGGAAAAAATAAAAAAGAGGCTGCAGTACCATGTGACTAGCCTCAAGAATTGGGTAAAAGTATTAAAACAAAAAAAGCAATAAAAAAATTGTCAGCAGGGATCACAATGAGAGGCTCTTTTTGGGAGGGAGAGAATAAAGCCTGAAACTGGGCTTTAAATCGCCAGCAACTGTGAAAAACCTGAAAAATCACTTTTGGTTGGATTTGTCCTCTACCAAATTGATGCCTTAGAGACTAGCTAATCTGTACACTGTATGGGGTAAAAAAAAAAAATTAAATTGGCAAGGGTACCATAAGGTGTAAAAAATAAAAATTATTTATCAGTAGAAAAGTTCATTACTATTATCTCCCAAGTCAGGACCTACAATTGTGTTGTCAGTCCTAAATACCAGATATTACCACCAGGTGGCACTGCAGGGTGAACCTAAGTTGGGACTACAGCTCCACTTCCTTGCAAATTAGTACACTCACAGGCAATTCCTGATACAAATTGCAACTTCACTGCTTGTAGAAATATTGGGACATTTCCATAACTCACAGTGTCCTAGAAAACCAAAGTGACACCCCCATCCTACTGCCATTTAAAGGGATCCTGTTAGAACAGAACTTTGGAAGATACTATTAACCGATTCAGCCCGGAAGATTTTATCCTCTTCCTGACCAGAGTACTTTTTGCGATTCGGCACTGTGTCGCTTTAACCGGGAGCCACGTAGCATGACCACGAAATTGTCAAACAAAATTGACGTCCCCAAAAATAGAGCTTTGTTTTGGCGGCATTTGATCACCTCTGCAGTTTTTATTTTTTTCGCTATAAACAAAAAAAGAGCGACAATTTTGAAAAAAAAAACACAATATTTTTTACATTTTGCTATAATAAATATGCCCCAAAAATATATAAAATAAACTTTTTTCTTCAGTTTAGGCTGATATGTATTCTTCTACAAATTTTTGGTAAAAAAAATCGCAATAAGCGTATATTGATTGGTTTGCGCAAAAGTTATAGTGTCTACAAAATAGGGCATAGTTTTATGGCATTTTTATTATTATTACTTTTTTTTTTATTATTAGTAATGTCGGCGATCTTTATTTTTTTTATGGGGACTGCAACATTATGGTGGACACATCGGACAATTTTGACACATTTTTGGGACCACTGGCATTTTTACAGCGATCAGCGAATAATGAGCGAGTATGCATAGAATACTCGCTCATTATGAATTGCTTACTTGAGATTGAAGCTCCTCAGAGCCATGATGGCATCACTCCTGCACGTGTGCACTGGAGCCGCCAGTAACCTCACAAATTGCTTAAGTGCTCATGTGCTGATGATGTTGGCACATGCAAGTACAGGGAGATCTCCTAAACTATGCAGGTTTATGAGATATCCAGTGTAGCTACAGGTAAGCCTTATTATAGGCTTGCCTGTAGTGTAAAGTAGTTGTAAAGGGTTTACAACCACATTAATGGTATGTTTATGTAGTGCACTAGAACTGAAATCCATATTCTTCCTTCAGAACTTAATGACTCACTGACTAAGGACAAGCATGTGCATATTCATTGCCTGAAAATGCTCGGGCCAGGCCAGGGACAAACCAAGTAGAGAAGAAAGAACTATGGACTAACGTCTAACTTTTCTCTTCGGAGAAGCCTACACTTCTCCACCAAACAACTCTTTTCCTTTTATTTTCTTCACCGGCTCATCCCCCACAGTTATTACCCTTTTGTATCACTTGACCCTTCCTCCTGGATTGTAAGCTCTAACGAGCAGGGCCCTCTGATTCCTCCTTTATTGAATTGTATTGTAAGTGTACTCTCTGTCCTCATGTTGTAAAGCGCCACGCAAACTGTCGACACTATATAAATCATCCATAATAATAATATCTAGATGTGCATACTGGTAATATAGTACAATGTTGTATATACAGTAAGTCTGGATGATCCCTCTCCATTGCCATATACCCTAGAAAAGTCTTTTCTTGCCTGCACGTTTCATATGGCCTTCATTTAATTTAATTTAATGGAAGATTGATGAAGCGGGTGCTGTTTTGTATGGCAGGTACTGGTGACGTTGAGGCATTTCCCCAGGAATTCTTGGAATGTCAGCTAATTTTCTAGAGTGCTGCTGAATCTTCCCATATGTGAGAGCAGGATGAATGATGGAACTTCTCAAGGAGAGAGAAAGGAGAGGCAGGCTCTCGCTCTTTATGATAATGCTGCTAATGTTTCCAGGGTTTGGGAGGTCTCAAGTGGAAAACTCCGAAACATCTAAACCGTTTTTATCCAA
Source organism: Lithobates pipiens (assembly GCF_037356315.1). Classification (NCBI taxonomy): domain Eukaryota; kingdom Metazoa; phylum Chordata; class Amphibia; order Anura; family Ranidae; genus Lithobates; species Lithobates pipiens. The sequence continues at coordinate 94,069,303 of NW_027507788.1, read as the reverse complement.
CATGACGTTTCCAATCTTGTATACACCGAGATGTTTACTTTTCTTGTAATTCCTGGTGTAACTGACCATGGAAGTCTTTTCTTCTTTCTACAAAGTTTTGGCATGAAAGCAGGCTGCACATCATATAGTGATGGCATGTGCCCCAGCTCCACCAAGCTCCACCAAGCATTGAGGTTTCCTTAAAATAGACGTTATCTCTAACTAAAAGAAAAATTGCTTAAGCGCTGTATAAATCATTGGCAATTAATGATTTTCTAAGGAATGTCTTTATTCAAGAACAAAAGTCGGTACAGAATACACCTGAACAGAGACAAAATAGAACAATGGCTCATTTAAAGAATTATATTTGACCTGGAGGAGGACCCGGACCTGGAAGGTACAAGGAAACAGAAACGGGAATCCCCCAAATGTTGTGGGGGCAACAAACTCAATTTATTACCGGGTCAAAACAGTCTATTGCAGCAGAAGAAAAAAAAAGTTGAATATGTACAAAGAGTGCATAATTAGCCATCTTTACATAACTGATATCAGTCTGGTACAAACAGAACTCAAAAATAAAAAGGACTATGATATTGACCACTTTCCTATGGAATAGGAATCCAAGTTAAATAGACATATTTATAATTAGTGATGGACGAACGTTTCGCCCGGCGGTCGTTTCGCGGCGAATTTCCGACTTTCGCCGTCCGCGGGTTCGAACGCCTTTTTCCGTCGTTCGCCCCGGCGGACTTACGTGTTTAATGTATACAAGAACTTTAACCTTTCGTGACACGTTTATCATGTGTTACAGGACAACCAATTGAGACATGACAGCTCATGGACACTTGGACATTCCCCCTAACCTATAAATACACCCGATCCGGTGGCCATTTTACATTCTTTCTTCTGTCACTGTAGGGAAAGGATCCTGTGTGGAGTAGGGACAGAGAAAACGCTAGCTATTTGGTACACAAAAGTTCTTTTCAGGACTGGTATAGGTGTTAGGTCAGCAGCCTGAGTTTCTTTTGTCAGTTTAGATAAAGGGACAGAGCGCTGTATGCTGCTATTTTAGGGACAGCTCAGCCAGATTAGTCTTTCTTCATCATCATCATCATCATCATCATTAGCTGTTACTATCAGGTCCACAAAAGAGCTATTCCAGCTAATCGTTCCAGCCTACTCTTTTTTGCCAATTTGTATAGGGACAGGCAGGAAGCAGTGTGTCAGGCAGTGAGGATAATTTTAAAGACTTGCTGTTACTATTAGTTCCACAAAGGTTCTTTTCAGGACTGGTATCAGTGGTACGGTAATAGGCTTGTACACGTATAATATTCTTTCTTCCAAATATAGAAAGAATATTATACTTGACTGCTGCCCTTCTGCTGCAGTCTGCTAATCATTCACAACTCACTTGTTCCACAAAGCTCTTTATCAGGACTGGTAACTTGGTCTGTCTAGGGTGCTACGGTACATAGGCTTGGGTGCGGTACAGTCTGCTGTTCTGTAAGGACCGCTATCGGTCCACAATACATAGGGTTGCCGTGCACTACTGCTGACCGCTGCCCTATACTGCAGCAGTCCTTCAGCGGTATAGGGACTGACGCACAGTCTGCTAAACACTAATACACAACCTGCTTGGTCCACAAAAGTTCTTATAAGGACTGGTAACTTGGTATAGGGTGCTACGGTACATAGGCCTGAGTGCGTTACAGTCTGCTGTTCTGTAAGGACCGCTATCGGTCCACAATACATAGGGTTGACGTGCACTACTGCTGACCGCTGCCCTATACTGCAGCAGTCCTTCAGCGGTATAGGGACTGACGCACAGTCTGCTAAACACTAACACACAACCTGCTTGGTCCACAAAAGTTTTTATAAGGACTGGTAACTTGGTATAGGGTGCTACGGTACATAGGCCTGAGTGCAGTACAGTCTGCTGTTCTGTAAGGACTGCTATCGGTCCACAATACATAGGGTTGCCGTGCACTACTGCTGACCGCTGCCCTATACTGCAGCAGTCCTTCAGCGGTATAGGGACTGACGCACAGTCTGCTAAACACTAATACACAACCTGCTTGGTCCACAAAAGTTCTTATAAGGACTGGTAACTTGGTATAGGGTGCTACGGTACATAGGCCTGAGTGCAGTACAGTCTGCTGTTTTGTAAGGACCGCTATCGGTCCACAATACATAGGGTTGCCGTGCACTACTGCTGACCGCTGCCCTATACTGCAGCAGTCCTTCATTGGTATAGGGACTGACGTACAGTCTGCTAATCACTAACACACAACCTGCTTGGTCCACAAAAGTTCTTATAAGGACTGGTAACTTGGTATAGGGTGCTACGGTACATAGGCCTGAGTGCGTTACAGTCTGCTGTTCTGTAAGGACCGCTATCGGTCCACAATACATAGGGTTGCCGTGCACTACTGCTGACCGCTGCCCTATACTGCAGCAGTCCTTCAGCGGTATAGGGACTGACGCACAGTCTGCTAAACACTAACACACAACCTGCTTGGTCCACAAAAGTTTTTATAAGGACTGGTAACTTGGTATAGGGTGCTACGGTACATAGGCCTGAGTGCAGTACAGTCTGCTGTTCTGTAAGGACCGCTATCGGTCCACAATACATAGGGTTGACGTGCACTACTGCTGACCGCTGCCCTATACTGCAGCAGTCCTTCAGCGGTATAGGGACTAAGAGTTTTGTCACAGGGTGATTTAAAAAATGACAGGCAGAGGAAGAGGCAGGCCCTTCCGCAGGGGTGGTAGGGGTAGGGCAGGAGCAACAGCCTTGAGCCAAAGTGGGAAGTTGCAGAAGGTGCGTTCAATTACTTTAAAGGACGCACCAGACTTGGTTGAGTGGCTCACTCAGCCTTATTCTTCTGCACCCTCCTCATCCTCTCGATCTGCACCCTCTTCTTCACTCTCTGCTATGTGCACCCCCAAAGACACTACCACCAACAACACCACCACCACCACATACCTTCCGCTTGAGTGCAAATGGGGGCCTTCATGCTCCAGTGTTTTAATAGGGACCCCCGTATAAAAAGCATGAGGGTCAAGGACCAGTACTGGGTGGCAACGTACTTAGATCCCCGGTACAAACACAAAATGGCGGAAATGTTACCGCCGTCGCAGAGGGCTGTCAGAATGCAGCACTTCCAGGCCTTGCTTCGAGAAATGCTGCATTCTGCTTTTGCGTGCGCTGGCAGAGGAGCAATTCCCACTCCCAGAGAAGGATTTGCGGGTACCAATCCAACAGCGCCTGCAAGAAGAGGCCGGTTTGAAGATGTGTTGGTGACTTCGGATATGAGGTCATTCTTTCAGCCGACCCATCGACAGGTGTCATCCGGATCCAGCATCAGGGAACGCCTAGACCGTCAGGTGTCCGACTACATTGGGTTAACGGCCGATGTGGACGCTCTGAGGAGTGATGAACCCCTAGACTACTGGGTGGGCAGGCTTGACCTCTGGCCAGAGCTTGCCCAATTTGCAATCGAACTGTTGGCTTGCCCCTCATCCAGTGTCCTGTCCGAAAGGACGTTCAGCGCAGCAGGGGGGATTGTGACCGATAAGCGTACTCGCCTAGCTCACGACAGTGTTAACTACCTCACATTTCTAAAAATGAATGAGGCATGGATCTCGGAGGAATTCAACACATGTGATCAGTAGACCATGTATATGTCTATAAACAATTTTTGGAATCAAGCACACAGACCTTCTTAATTCATTTGGCTCACTTCCCTGACCCAAAAAAGCACACCGTACTATATGCCCCTACCCTCCTCTTTGAAGAGGTTGAGCGGTGTCATATTTCTACTGGGGCTGCTTATTATGAGGGGTTCCCACCATCCCTGTGCTGTGCTGACTTCCTCCTGGGTGTTCTTATTATGAGGGGCTCCCACCATCCCTGTGCTGTGCTGACTTCCTCCTGGGGGTTCTTATTATGAGGGGATCACACCATCCCTGTGCTGTGCTGACTTCCTCCTGGGGCTGCTTACGGTGCTGCTGTCAGCGCTGTATGTCACGGAGCTGCTGTCAGCGCTGTATGTCACGGAGCTGCTGTCAGCGCTGTATGTCACGGAGCTGCTGTCAGCGCTGTATGTCACGGAGCTGCTGTCAGCGCTGTATGTCACGGAGCTGCTGTCAGCGCTGTATGTCACGGAGCTGCTGTCAGCGCTGTATGTCACGGAGCTGCTGTCAGCGCTGTATGTCACGGAGCTGCTGTCAGCGCTGTATGTCACGGAGCTGCTGTCAGCGCTGTATGTCACGGTGCTGCTGTCAGCGCTGTATGTCACGGAGCTGCTGTCAGCGCTGTATGTCACGGAGCTGCTGTCAGCGCTGTATGTCACGGAGCTGCTGTCAGCGCTGTATGTCACGGAGCTGCTGTCAGCGCTGTATGTCACGGAGCTGCTGTCAGCGCTGTATGTCACGGAGCTGCTGTCAGCGCTGTATGTCACGGTGCTGCTGTCAGCGCTGTATGTCACGGAGCTGCTGTCAGCGCTGTATGTCACGGAGCTGCTGTCAGTGCTGTATGTCACGGAGCTGCTGTCAGCGCTGTATGTCACGGAGCTGCTGTCAGCGCTGTATGTCACGGAGCTGCTGTCAGCGCTGTATGTCACGGTGCTGCTGTCAGCGCTGTATGTCACGGAGCTGCTGTCAGCGCTGTATGTCACGGAGCTGCTGTCAGCGCTGTATGTCACGGAGCTGCTGTCAGCGCTGTATGTCACGGTGCTGATGTCAGTGCTCTGTATTACGGTGCTGCTGTCAGTGCTCTGTATCTCCTGCACCCTCTTGTTTGCCTACCCTGGTCCCTGACCTTCCCTCTCCTCCATTGCCTTCATTAGCTCCATAGTCCTGAATTGTCAGAACAATTTCCCAAATAAAAAAAAAATGCTTGTAGTTATCGATCCCAAATTCACCTCATACATGTATTATGCTATTGTCCAGGTGGTGGGACTACGTGCTACCCCCTAATAATTACCCCGTGGCCGCAAATTCGACCTAAAGGTTTGCGAAATTCGCCTCCCATTGAAGTCAATGGAGCCCGCGGCGAACGGTCGTTTTCGCGAACGTTTGTGTCCGTTCGCGTTTCGCGTTCGCGAAACGTCCCGTCGGAAGTTCGTCCATCACTATTTATAATTGTTGGGCCATAAAGACAAAATATTATACTGTGCTTTATGAAAGGAAAATAAATAAAGAAAAGCCAAAAATTTAAGGGAAATAAAAGGGTGGAAAAATATATCTTAGTATCAAGGGCATCGTGCTATTTAGAAAACTACAAACCTACATAGCCGTAAGCGGACCAAGATTCCCATTTTCTGTTAAAGACAGGCATAGTGTCCAAAGTCAAAGTTTTAAAGGTTTTGGCACCCTCCAATCATTGGTGTCCATGAATGAAATAATGACCCCCAACATTGGTGTCAGTGGACGCAATTATAACACCCAACATTGCTGTCAGTAGATGCAATTATAACACCCAATATTGCTGTCAGCTGGTGAAATAATTCCCAGCATTGGTGACAGTGGATGCAATAATAAACCCTAGCATTGGTATCAGTGAGTGTAATCATTAAACCTAACACTGGTGATAGTGAGGGCAATAATAACTTCCAACATTGGCATCAGTAGACACAAATATAACCCCCAACATTGCTGTCAGTGGATACAATAATAATCCCCAACATTGCTGTCAGTAGATGCAATTATAACACCCGACATTGCTGTCAGCAGGTGAAATAATCCCCAGCATTTGTGTCAGTGGACGCAATAATAATCCCCAACATTGCTGTCAGTGGACACCATAATAACTTTTTATGTATGAATTTTTTATGTAAGAATTTTTATATATATGTATGAATTTTTTTATATATGTGAATTTTATATATGTATTCCTATACATATATTTATTTACTGTATTCTTATTGTCATTTTTGTTTTCTTACTCAATATTCCCCAGATAGAAATAATTATAAACGTCCGGTTAAATAGGAAAAGATTAAGGAATGTCATCTAATATTGAGTATGGTTTATGGGTAGGCTGCAGTGCTCCAAGGCTAATTATATCTGTCTTCCCTAAGGGCGCTAGGGGGAGTAATTGTATTCATCCCCAGCAGAGTAAGGGCATCCCACACCCAAAATGGCGCTGTTAATTTAGCGCAGGCGTAGTGGAGCACTGCACCCTATTTAAGCAATAAGGTGCACCAATATGGCCGCTCCAGAGGACGTCGTAGTGACGAAACGCGTAGGGCGTGGCCACGTTGTGTGCACTCGTTTGAGACGAACGGCGGAGTTTTCTATACGCATATGCTTTTAATGTAAAATGTGAGTAGATTTTAATATTAATAAACGAACGATTTGGTTAAGAACGTATTACACTATGGATATGTCTTTCCTTATATAATTAACGTTGGATACCATACGGACGGAATAACGAAGCTTCACCCAGTGCACCAGCAGCAGCCAGAGAGCGACACAGTGGCTTACATTGTGAAGGTCCATCCAGCCCCACAGGGGCATTAACTCTGGTGAGAGCATTTACACACTATAACACTGAGTGGCGCACCGGGGATGAAGTTTTCTAATTGAAAGCCCGCACTATTTGCACGAGTGAATCAAATACTCCCTATTGACTTTTTGTAACAATTACAACAATAATCGGAAGAGGCAGTATTATCAAGCCTAATATTAATTTTGGACTCATATTGGACACAGATGCGTCTTCATGCGATTATTGGTTGAAAATATTTCAGACCCCTGGTTGTTTTGATCCTTAGTTATTGTCTATTTGCACATTTTGCGTCTTCATGCGATTTTTTGGCTGAATCATTTCTGATCCTTGGTTGTTCTGACCTTTAGTTGCTTTTTTGCACATTTTTTGCACATGTTTGCACAATCCGTTTTAAACTAATATATTGTCAAATACTAACATTATTTCCACTATTTTGCACATTTAAATGAATGTTTACATGTTTTTAGTAGGTTGATACGTATAGGATAATTTAACACCCATTTTTGATTTTAATTATAATGGAACATGAATGTTAACTCCACATTAACCACACACAATTTTCTTTGGATAAAATTGCTTTAGGATTTCTCTGCACGGTATCACCAACAGTTTTTTCTTCTTTTTTCTTTTTCTTTTTATATATAAAAAATAAACACTAGGTTTTGATAAATTAACTCATCTCATCACTGATAGGGTTTAGCGCCATAACCTTTTTATTTCACACCATAATAACTCCCAACATTACTATCAGCAGGTGAAATAATCCCCAACATTGGTGTCAGTGGATGCAATAATAACCCACAACATTGGTGTTGGTGGATACATCAATAACCGCAGCATTGGTGTCAGTGAGTGTAATAATTTACAGTGGCTAAGTGGTCAGCACTTTCACCTACCAGCATTAGGGTCATCAGTTCGAATCCCAACTATGACACTACCTGCTTGGAGTTTGCATGCTCTCTCTGTGCCTGTGTCAGTTTCCTCTGGGTACTCTGGTTTCCTCCCACCCTTCTGTCTAAATTGGCACTAGTATGTGTGAATGTGAATCAGGGACCTTAGATCATAAGTTCCTTGAGGGCAAGAACTGACGTGAATAATATATATGTAAAGCACTAAAGCAAATTTATGGCGCTATATAAGTACCTGTAATAAATAAATAATTACGCCCAACACCAGTGTCAGTGAACGCAATAATAACTCCAAACATTGGGGTCAGCGAACTAAATAATCCCCAACATTGGTATCAGTGGATGCAATAATAACCCTCAACATCGGTGCCAGTGAGTGCAATAAATGACCACCATAATTAGTGTCAGTGGGTGCAATAAATAAAACCCTAACATTGGTGTCAGGGGATGCAATAATAACCCTCAACATCGGTGCCAGTGAGTGCAATAAATGACCACCATAATTAGTGTCAGTGGGTGCAATAAATAAAACCCTAACATTGGTGTCAGTGGATGCAATAATAACCCCCAACATTGGTGTCAGTGGATGCAATAATAACCCCCAACATTGGTGTCAGTGGATGCAATAATAACCCCCAACATTGGTGTCAGTGGATGCAATAATAACCCCCAACATTGGTGTCAGTGGATGCAATAATAACCCCCAACATTGGTGTCAGTGGATGCAATAATAACCCCCAACATTGGTGTCAGTGGATGCAATAATAACCCCCAACATTGGTGTCAGTGGATGCAATAATAACCCCCAACATTGGTGTCAGTGGATGCAATAATAACCCCCAACACTGGTGTCAGTGGATGCAATAATAACCCCCAACATTGGTGTCAGTGGTCATGTTTGTGAAAGTTAACCCCCTTGTTGGGCACCAGTGTCACTATCTGTTGTTCTAACCCTCTGGCTTCTATACTTGACCTGAAACAGGTAATGTAGCTCTGTAAAGTTAAATGTAGTGAAAAACATAACTGTGTGAATGACTCATAGAGTATTGAAGCCATAGGGTCAGCATAATAGCAAGGCAATCACTTTCAGCAGCAGAGGTCAGCAGGTCCTCATATTTCTCTTACAAATGAAAGGACAGTGTTAGAGTAATTAAATAACATTTTGGCCATAGATACACTTTAAAATAAAGAAGTAAAAAAAAAAAACAGCATTTGCCTTAAAACATTGATGCATATCCCTATTAAGAATTCATATTTTTGTAGCGTAAGCAGCTTCGTTCTTTAGAAATATCTTACTGAATATCCAGTACATACTACAGAAACACACAATAGACACCGCAAAAAAATGCATAAAAGAAACACAGAAAGTCATCATGGCACAAATACACCTGCAAAATAATAGTTACTGTATATGAGGAAATCTGCACACAATACTTGGCTCTTCTAGGAAACTAACCATCCCCCAATAAAACAACATTACTTGCCTGAAAAGCATCCACAGGGGGTCTTTGTAGTCATCGGGGGTCCCATTGTGTGTAGAAAGAAAGACATGGCAGTAAAGTTTGGTGGATAAGCGGCTAACGTGAACACAATGGTGGACGCCGAGGGCACAGAGGGCGCCTGGGGGGAGTGTTAGGGACCTCTGACTGTCATCTGCTCTTACATTATTCTTCTAATAAACAGAGAAAATGTATTACAGGTGATCATTTGGAATTCCAGCAAGAGTTGCTCTAAAAGTTAAGGCTGAATTCCAGGCAGATAAATACATGGCTGAAATGCATATACGGAATCCATCCAGTACTAGGAATGACACAGTCCTGCCACATTACAAAGCCAGCCTAGTGACTAGGGATGAGCCGAACACCCCCCGGTTCGGTTCGCACCAGAACTTGCGAACGACCCCCGCGTTCGGTACGAACGTTAGAACCCCATTGAAGTCTATGGGACTCGAACGTTCGAAATGGAAAGTGCTAATTTTAACGGCTAATATGCAAGATAGTGTCCTAAAAAGGGTTTGGGGACCTGCCTCCTGCCTCAGGGGACATGGGTCACTGCAAAAAAAAGTTTTAAAAACTGCCGTTTTGGCGGGAGCACTGATTTTAATGACGATTAAAGTGAAAAAAAAAAAGTGAAATATTCCTTTAAATATGGTGCCTGGGGGGTGTCTGTAGTATGCCTGTGAAGTGCCACGTGTTTCCCGTGTTTAGAACAGTCCCTGCACAAAATGACATTAAACGGAAATAACACCATTTAAAACTGCTTGCGGTTTTAATGTTATATCTGGTTCCTGCAATATGGGTGAAAATCATTCAGAAAAATGGCATGGGTAGCCCTCCCTGCCCATTACCAGCCTATTTGGGTCTTGTACGCATATTAAGGGGAACCCCGTACCCATATTAAAAAAAGGAAATGCGTGTGGCCCCCAGGCCCTATATACTCAGAACAGCAGTATACAGGCGGTGCAAACAAGACAGGGACTGTGTAGGTTTGTTGTGTTAAGTTGAATCTGTTTGTCATTTTCAACCGGTACATTTTTAAAGTGTAGCTCCAGTCAAAAAAACTATTTTTAAGCTTTTTGGAAAACATAGGGAAGGGTTATCACCCCTGTATAATTTGTTTTGTTGTCCATCTTTTTTCATCTCACTTGCTGCTGTCTCCTTGCCTTTGCAAGTAGGAGATGTTTGTAAGTTGGATGTTTGAAAGTAGGGGCCTGCCCTATATTATAGCGGTAAGTACTGGGTACAGAGCACGCAGACAGCACGCACTATCTCCTAACACTACTGACTGCAAGCTCTATTATTAACCACTTGTTAGCCCAATGTTTGCATAAAGTGAAAGATGAAGTTATGCTGAGTAAATAGATATCAAACATGTCACTCTTCAAAATTGCACATGCCCGTGGAATGGCGCCAAACGTCGCTACTTAAAAAATCCCCATAGGCGACGCTTTAAATTTTTTTTTACTGGTTACATGTTTTGAGTTGCAGAGGAGGTCTTGGACTAGAATTATTGCTCTCGCTCTAACATTCTCGGCGATACCTCACATGTGTGGCACATGCGAGCACATGGGGACATGGGCGCTTTAATTTTTATTTTATTTTTTTATTGTTCATTTTACTTTATTTATTTTAGTTTGACATTTTTTTCCCCAAAAATATATTTTTGATCACTTTTATTCCTATTACAAGAAATGTAAACATCCCTTGTAATAGGAATATGGGGTGACAGGTCCTCTTTACAGTGAAATCTGGGGGGTCAATATGACCCCACATCTCACCTCTAGGCTGGGAAGCCTGAAATAAAAAATAAAAAAAAAGATTCTGGCTTTGATCGTACTGGCGAGTTGGTAGAAGCACCGGAGGGCGGTGAGGGGTGTCTATGGCTGGGTATTTCAGGGTATCACCGAGTATGGCTGGGTATCTCTGAGTATGGCTGGGTATGGCAATTTATGGCAGGGTATTACAGAGTATTGGCGGGGTATTGGCGGGGTACTACAGAGTAATAGCAGGGTACTGCAGAGTATTGGGGGTACTGCAGAGTAATGGCGGGTACTGCAGAGTAATGGCGGGTACTGCAGAGTAATGGCGGGTTACTGCAGAGTAATGGGGGTTACTGCAGAGTAATGGCAGGGTACTGCAGAGTAATGGCAGGGTACTGCAGAGTAATGGCAGGGTACTGCACTGCAGAGTAATGGCGGGGTACTGCAGAGTAATGGCGGGGTACTGCAGAGTAATGGCAGGGTACTGCAGAGTATGCACTGGTATTGCAGAGTATTGGCAGGGAATTGAGGGGTTAAATTCGGTGAGCAGCGATGTGGGCACTGCAGATGCAGCCCACATCGCTGCTGACACCGATCTCTTTCCCCTCCGCTGTACCGATCTGTACAGAAAGGGGAGGGAGGAACAGGCGTCATAACATGACGCCGGTTTGTTTCCAAGTGATCACTCCGTCATTTGACGGAGCAATCACGTGGTAAACAGCCGCTATGAGCGGCCGTTTACCGTGATCCGTGATGCGCCGGGTCCTGTGGACCCGGCGGTCACGGATGCTCTCGAGTGCGCACACCTCGGGGCACACGAGAGCAGAATTCTGGGAGGCCGTTAATTAACGGCCTCTCTGAGTTAAACAACCGCCCTGAAGCCGTTAATCGGCAATGGGCAGTTGTTAAGTGGTTAAAGCTAGATCACTAGCTATATAGGTGAGGTGAATATAGTGGTGTATACTGCAGTCAGGGCACAGACAACAACCACTACACAGCAGCAAGATAGGAAATCAGCCAAAAACGATTGGTGTGTACTGTGTTGAAGGTACACAGAACACCCACTGCTTCAGATGCTAAGTAACACACTACAGGAGGCCGCCTCAAAGGCGGCCTTATATAGTGTGGGGCATGCACTACACAGCCTGAGCTATGATTGGCCACAGGCAGGATGCCTGTGGCCAATCATGGCTCTCCTCGCTGCCGGCGCTGCGATTGGCCAAGCATGCGGGGTCACAGTGCATGCTTGGCCAATCATCGGGCAGCAATGCACTGCGCCAACGCAGTGCATTGTGGTCCGCGCGCGCGTCACTCGAATTTTGACGCGAACGGCCAAAACGTTCGGAATTCGCCGAACGCACGAACAGCCAATGTTCGAGTCGAACGTACGTTCGACTCGAACACGAAGCTCATCCCTACTAGTGACCCGACTATTCTCTACTGTAGTTAAGCAGCACAGATATGTCCCCTATCTGCCCCCAGCTTGTGAGGTACTCTTCCTGCTCTCTCCTCTTGTCAGCATATTTCCTGACAGCATATGTGAATCCAGAACACGTAATTGGTTCTAAGTACTACCCTACCTTTCCCAGTCTGAATAATGCTATATTGCTGTACAGGTGATACAAAAGGCTGATATCATGTCATGTCAAATTAAGGTATTTATACTAGTTGCATACAGCTAACTACCTCAAGACAAGACACTTTCACCCCTTTCCTGCCCAGGCCATTTTGCACATTCGAGCTGTGACTGGCCACAGTTTTCACATGGTACAGGGCTGCTGTGATTGGCCCTGTACCATGTGATCACTGTGATCAATCATAGAGATCACAGTAGTAAGCAATTACATCATGAATGACAGCCATTGTTTACTACTGGACATTTGATCGCTGTGAATGGTCACATTGATCCCATGGTACCAGGGCAGATCACAGCTGTGGACACAGCAGTCAGATTTCACGCCCCCAGAGACATGTGCACAAGGCACACTTTTGGGAGGACATATGGGTAAGTAAAAAAAAAAGGAACAGCGCTTGTCCTGTTTAGCCATATATGTACAGTGAGCAGACATGAAGCGGTTAAAGAACTTAAATCCCCCCCCTCCCCATTTATTTCCTCCGTCTAACTGTTTTCATTGGGTTATGCACATGTAGCGGCCATAACCTTTGGCAGGGAGGCCTTGACCTTTGGGCTTACCGGTTACCTCCGCTTGGCTTGTTCTTCCATGTCTAGGGGTTCCCAGAGATAGTACCCAACAACTTTGGACGCCGACACCATAAAAGTCCTTTAGAGAGGTTTTTTTTGCAGGGGTAACATCCAACAAACACAGTCTCGTATGGGAACAGAGGGCAAGGGTGAAGAAACTCAGGCACCTTGAACTGCTAGTTATCAGAAAGTCTCTAATACAACCCAGAGAGTAGCCACTCGCAGCTGGGTGCTTCAAAGCTGAACAAATCTCTAGCCAGAGATTATGGCAATCATCACTTTGATCCAGAACTTGTAGAATCTTTAACCTTGGAAGTTCTCTGTCTCCTTGGCAGTACTGGAAAAATGTGGACTCGTGATGTCCTTGACAAGCCAGCAACCAGGCACTTCTCGGGATGCCAGCTTGTTGGCCCTCCTCCGAAGAGTCCTACCCCAGTCGCTTACACGAGCTGCGGTGCCCTTCCAAGCCGAGAGTACACCCGGACGCCTTGAATCCTCCCTCAGCTACTGCGCCTTGGACCAGCTGCTTCCGAGACTCAGGAACAGACGGATCCTTACCCCAGACCAGACGGGTCTATTGGGGTTAGCCAACCGAAGCATGTTGCGTATCGACACACGCTCCCGTGACCAGGACCCCTCATGGGGCTACCCCGGTCCAGAACCAGGAACAGGCAGCTATGGCCTCACGAACGAACTCTGAACACGTGACTTCAACATCTTAAGTACCCTTTCCCAGACTCTTCAGCGGGGCCAGGCACACCCACTGATTAGGTATCAGCTTCCCCGGAGCCAAAGCGCCCAACCAGGCCTGGTTCTGAGCCTGTCATGTGCACCTGACTGTATACATGACCTGGCAGAACTCTAGCACAGCCCAGCCAAACTGATGTCAAAGTTAAACCTACATAATTAACGCTCAGAGCCCCTTTACTGTTCTGAGGCAAAAACTAAATTTGAACATGACAGACACCTTGTCCAAAGCGTAATCAATACACACAAAAACATACTCACGCACACAGCAATGCAGTGTTGTTCTGTATTCACCACTGCATAGATGGTCCTGCACCACCATCTTCTTTGACATCATCAGGGGCTGGCTAGGTCTTCCAGGTACTTGTAGCATGTGAAGGGTGCCAGCTGCGAGAACCAGCAATAGAAAGCTGGTCCCCAATGACCCACCTCATCGCAGTTGTCATAGTATAACCGAGTGCCTTCTGGAATGCATGATGTGGGTATCACAAGAGGCTATGGATATCAAATGTGTCATTCTCACCTAGGATAGAATCCATGAAGTGCAAAGAGGGTTCCCCTAAAAAGGTATTAAAAAATAAAATGTATCTGCTGTTAGATAGAAGAAGAGTAATAATGGAATGACCAAGTGAGGTTGCTCAGGGTTTCTTGAGCTGTGGTTGATTGACCTCCTATTTAATGGTGCCTACATAGTTCTGGGGCCAACACCACTTGGCAGAGACAGTAACATGACAACCAATGAGCTTTTTAACCGTTTTTAAGCATGGCATTCTTCTCTATGACCATCAACGTAAGGGTGAATTGGAACAGAAAATCATTTTAAGGGTATCTCTAAACCAGGGGTCTCCCAACTTTCTAAACAAACGGCCAGTTTACCAACCTTCAGGCTTTAGGGGTGCTGGACTGTGGATATTGGGAGTAGAAACTGTTCTAGGGTTAGTGGGAGTAAACTATGCATTGGTATTAGAGGGAGGGAAATAGTGCCCAATCGTTGGTGTCAGTGGGAGGAATACTGCCCCATTGTTGATGACAGTGTGAGAAATAGTGCCCCATCATTAGTGTCAGTTTGAAGAATAATGTCCCATCATTGGCATCAATGGGAGAAATAGCACCCCGTTGTTAATGTCAGTAGCAGGAATTATGCCCCATTGTTGGTGTCTGTGGGAGAAATAGTGTCTTGTATTAGTGAGAGGAAAGGTGCCCCCAAGGACCCGATAAAGGCAAGCAAAGGGCCGCAACTGGCCTCTGGGCAGCAGTTTGGAGACCACTGCTCTAAACTAAAAATGTTGAGAAAGCTGTTCCACTCCAATCTATCCAAAATGTAATTGAAAAGGGCAAATTTGGGCTTTAGGGTGTGTAAGAGAATATTACCTTTTCCAGTCTAATGGGAACCTTCAAGGCCAAAGATAGCTGACATCCTTCATTAGTCCTTCAAAGTCATTGGGCACCAGACACTTCTTGGCTGTAAAAGAGGTTTTGTTTCTTTGACAGTACTTTTTATATTTTGTAGGGGAAAGGGGGTTAGGGCCAGGACACCCTTAAGTAGTTGCAATTGCAAATGGCAGACTCCGAGACTTCAATAAGAGAACAGCTGTACAGGGAAAGGCCCCAGCAAGGCACCACTTCTGCACGTGCAGGATTGCCGTCTCCTTGTACAACTTCTCCTTGTAGCTCTTCAGCCCCTTGAGCTCCTGGTCTCTCACTGGACCCTCTGATTCACTCACTCTGAATTCTGCGAGCTCCTCAAGCCTTTTGTGGGGGTATCTCCCTCAAGCGTCACCCACGCTTACCTGCTGGGTCCCTAGCTTGGCATATCGGATACCTTCAAGCTTCACCCCTGCTGACTGCCTCGATCCCTAGCTTGATACACAAGGCTGCTCTGCAAGCATCACCTCCGCTGGTTGGGTCCCTGACTTGTTCCCCGCCTGAAGTTTCCCGATTTTCCACCATGTCTGTTCGGTGAGAATACTGCTCCCGTACTTGCTTAAGTTACTACCACTACTGTGGCCCATGGTTATAGGCGATTGGTCCCTTCTACCTCTGACCACTGACAAATTCTCCAGCCGGCAGAACAGTCACTTTTGGTTGGACTGCAAGCCGCAGTCCCAACCCTGCGCTGCCCTCTTACTTCTGGATAGTCCTTCACACAGCCTGGCAGCCTGATGCCCCTGGGATAGGAACAATCTCCAGCCTAGCAGCCCGGGCCGACTAAACACATCCACCCAGACGGTGGCCCACAAGAATCCGGGTCATCTGACCTCACCTGAATATATAGGCTTTCCCAGCAGGCTAAGGAATTCAATAAAATCCCTGCTAATTGCCTGAGATACCCCATATAACCATAACCTGACCTTGAGTTGTCCTCAATCGAATACCACCAAGTGCCCAGCCACCTGGTGGAAGAAGAGGAAAGTACAACCAGGCCAAACTTAAGGAGAAGTCAATAGATCCCTAGTAATTAACTATAGGAAGGACAAGGAATTTGGTGAGGAGCTGCCTGACTTAACCCCAGGGCACTACAGGTCACACTTCTGTGTTTTGTGTGGTACATAAGGAACATAAAGAAGACAGTTTATGTACACCTGTGGGACATCACTTCTCACAACCGGACCACACTATAGAAGACCTCAATGTTTTAGTTCTTAAAGGGAATTTCAGAACTATCCAGGAAAGGAAAACCTTTGAACTAAGAATGATAATTCTTTTTGACACAAAAAATAATGGCCTGAATTTAGATATAGGTTTCCTTACTCATTATACTAAAGTTTTACAACCCCCTCTGTGACTAGCAACCCCCCGCCATTCCATAGCTCTCCCTGTCTTATCTCACTAACTCTTCTGTTATCTTTATTGCCATTGATTTGTATGTGTTTTTTTTGTTGTTTTTTTTCTCTTCTTTCCCTCAGAGGTGTTTTTTTTTTTTGTTTTGGTTTTACATTCTGCTTAAAAATTTGTAAATCAGTACTGCTTGGACCTTGAAGAAGGGGACATACCCAAAAGCTTGTCCTGAAAAATTGTATGTTAGTGCAAATAAAAAAAGTATCACGGACAGTACTCAATTTTCTCTGTCACAATTGCACTAATACGGCTACAATCACATTAAGTGTGGTACATTAAAAATAATTCTATCTGCTCCATCTTTGGTGCAGTTTCAAGCAACCTTTGTGCACTTTAAAAAGTTTTCAGGGTCACTGAACACATATGCAGCAAGTGAAGTGAGAGTTCCTAAACTGCATACTTTATCTGGGTTTCCAGGCTAGATTGTTACCTCTGGTCATCATAGGTTTTTCCATCCTTCATGACTTGAACTATGCGGGACAAGGTCAGGAACACCCAATAAGGGTACATTGATAAGGTTCAAGAGATGGGGTTCTCAGATTACCAATTTACCAGCAATGAGGATACAGAGTTGAATGGTCTACTACACTAGATAAAAAGACAGGTGTCCTTGTATACATCATAAGGTCTGATTGGAGTATCCCTTTTAACAGTAAAAAAAGGCAACGGTATCTCAGGATGGGCAGACAGTGCACAGTCATGAACACAGGGATATACTCAGGCAGAGGAGACGCAGTACAGCCAGTGCTGGAAATGAGAGTCTATGTGTGCAGAGAAAAAGCTTGGTGCATCAGGAGGCAGAGCTCAGGCAGAGATGTGAGGAGCATGTAAAGTGGATGCAGAATGCAGGCTGAACACAGACAAGACTATGACATAATCAGCTGCAACAAGGGCAATGTGGACAATAGGATACAAGAACAGTGCATGCTCCAATAACATTCTACACAGCAGTCAATAGGTACCCCAAGGCCTTGGACAGAGGTCAAATGCACAATCTGTCTACCCTAGAATGCCATAGTCACACATTGATTTTATACATACAAATGCATAGGTCCACCAAGTGTTCATGTTTATTCCTATCAAAGTTGTATGCAGACTACCCCAGGGTTGGTTTATCTCAGAGTAAATAGTTCACTAAGAAATATCAAAAAGCAATTATTGACCTTTATATCAACCAAGCACATACACATGATGGCACCTTTATAATTTGTTCAATCAGCTATTTAATGCCTACTTTCCACAAAATGTGCCAAATAAACAACTTTTAATATACACATTTTGACTTTATTGTCCCAAGTCAACAGCTAAGACCTTGTCTCCATCTCGAACCTTTCCATTCTAGGCACTGATGTATTCATGGTGCAAGGACACATGATAAGAGTATTTCAGAGGGAATCTACTACTACTGCTGCTAGACCATACCCACCCCTTACCGCCTGTATTTACCCAGAAAATGGGGTTCCATGACTATAACAACCCTATCTTACAAAATCCAATCCAATGCATAACAAGAATAACAGTCCTTGAAGGCACCAGAAAGAAGCAACCAGAGCATTGTATCCGCAGCCCAAATTTTGTACATCCACAGACCTCCAGCCGCACTACACTGCTCTGGAGATGATTAAAGAAACCTTCAGCAGAATACCCATTCGTACATCAATCCTGTCTCTCAACAGCTGGACCAAACTGAAATCAGGCACCATACCTTAGACCACGTGTTAAACACAAGGCCTGCAGGCCAAATGCAGCCTGCTAGGCCATTTCATCTGGCCTACGTGCCACTCCAGCTGTCCTTATCTCCACCCTGTCTCAGCAGTCGGCAGCAGGGAAAAGGACAGAACTCCACCAGATCTTGCACTTCTACATGCAGCCGCAGCACCCCATCATCTCCATCTCCCCTGGTCTCTGCATTTAGCAGACTCCAGCAGCTGACTCCAGGCCTCCTCTGGTCTTATTCCAGATGACATTTTCCGCTTTCCAGCTCTGCTCCCAGCTTCTTTACTGCAGCGGCACAAGATGGAGGGGGTGCACTGTGATGTAAGGGATGGTGGGGGGACTATTGACTTCTGATGGCGGGAGGGGGGGGGGGGCTTTTGACATCTGATGTAATCGGGAGTCGGGTGTTTAATGCCCTGTACACACGGTTGGACATTCCGACCACAAAATCCATCAGATTTTTTCCAACAGATTTTGTCCGAAACTGGTGTTGCATACACACGGTCGGACAAAGTTGTCCGAAAATCCGATCTTTCGGAACGTGATTACATTAGTTCGTTACTATAGGACTTCGTAGAGGCTAGTAGCCAGTAACTTCGGTCTCGTAATTTGATCTGAGCATGCGTGGCACCTTGTCCGACCGGAATTCTCTACAAGCGATCGGAAAAAGTCAGATCGGATTTTTTTTGTCGGAAAATTTGAGATCCTGCTTTCAAATTTTTTCCATCAGAATTTCCAATGGAAAAAGTCCGATAGAGCCCACACACGATCAAATTTTCCGACAATAGAATCCGATTGGACCTTTTCTGTCGGAATGTCCGACCGCGTGTACAGGGCATTAGTCTTACAGATACAACCTGCCCTTAGAGAACAACCTTAAAGCTGTGGCGGCCCGCAGTGAATGGAGTTTGACACCCCTGCCTTAGATGGTTCCCCACAAACCTTGCACAAATGAACACCTTCAAAGACCCTCAAACCACATGCTAAAGCAAAAAACAGAGAACAATAATAAACAAATTGTAGGGAGGAACAGTAGTAAGCTCTTTGGTTGCATGTCAGCCTGCAAATGCCACTGTGCTGCTCCTCCCTAGTGATCAGCTCCGAAGAGTCCTCTTTTCTGAGACCCCAATCAGGTAAGAGGATTTTCTCTTATTTTTTAAATCTGTAACGCTACAGCAGCCTGGCATCCCATCAACCCTGTCATATGGTCCCTACGTTTATGTCCTTCTTGAATGTCACAGGAAGTACAGATGTACTTTCGATGTGCAGACTGTCATTGTGACTTGCCGATCTGTGGAATACTGTATACTGCGATAGGGCGGCTTCTACAGGCACAGCGATGTCCCCATACATTGCTGTCTGATTCTGGGTTTTGGGCGCACGTGATTTGGCACAGAGGGAGCTTGTCAGCAGATCCCAGCCAATGATTCATGGCTGGGACCTGCTGATCGGCTTTGACCAATCACAGCCCAGAGCCCTGTGTTTCATCAAACACCACAAGACTGTACAGAGGGAATAATCACTGTTTCTTTTCCCAAAGCAGGGAAAAGAAACAAATCGATCTGTAGTAAAAAGCAGCACATATTACACACAATACACATTGTTAGGTACACAATTAGCCCCTTGATTGCTGCTAGAGGTTAACCCCTTCCCAGACATAGGCATGATTTTTCCCAGGCATAGTTTTAGAACTTATCACTGTATTATGCCGCGTACACACGAAGCCGACTATCCGATGAACTTAGTCTGGCGGACTTTCCGAACGGGCTACTTCCCCGCACACGGCACTTTTTCAGCGGACTAATACGGCGTACTAAGTCCGCCATACTATCCGCCCTACTTTTAAAATGAACGGACTCGTCCACACACACGGAGGAAAGTCCGCTCATTTCGAGCGCATCTCCAGGTAGGCAGGGCCAGCGAAGGAGACGTCACTGGCCCCGCCACCTGGTATGGACTTAAAGGGGAACCCCAATGCCGAAAGAAATCGCCATGGGGGTCCCCCCCAGGTCCACATCAGACCCTTGTCCGAGCACGCTACCCGGCCGGCCAGGAAAGGGGGGGGACGAGCGAGCGCCCCCCCTCCTGAGCCGTACCAGGCCGCGTGCCCTCAACATGGGGGGTGCCTTGGGGAAGGGGGGGCCGCGCGCCCCCCCCACCCCAAAGCACCTTGTCCTCATGTTGATGAGGACAAGAGCCTCTTCCCGACAACCCTGGCCGTTGGTTGTCAGGGTCTGCGGGCGAGGGGCTTATCGGAATCCGGGAGCCCCCTTTAATAAGGGGGCCCCCGGATACCGGCCCCCCACCCTATGTGAATGAGTATGGGGTACAATGTACCCCTACCCATTCACCTGTGAAAAAACTAAAAAAAAAAAAAAACACAACACAGGGTAAAAATAGTTTATTGCACAGCTCCGAGGGTCTTTCGTCTTCGGGGGGTCTTCTTGCCGGCCTCCTCCGCCATCTTCTTCTAGCTCTTTTGCTAGCGGAGGAGCCCGGCTTTCTTCCTCGCCGCCGGCCTCTTCTTCCGACTTCGGGGGTCTTGTCCCCCTCTTCAGTTCTTCTGCCGGGCCACCGCGCCTTCTTCTAGCTCTTTTACAGGCGGTGGCCCGGTCTTCTGTCGCCGGTGTCGCCGCCGCCGCCTTCTGTTCTTTTGTTCTTCTCCTCGTCTTCTTCAGATGTTGACTCGAGTCCTCCGCTCACAATGGCTCCGACACGACGCGCAGCGACTTATATAGGAACATCACCGGATGATGTCCCCGCCCATTATGGTGTCACAGTCCCAGAGGATGCAAAAGACGAGTCAACATCTGGAAGAGAAGAAGAGAAGAAAAGAAGGCGGCGACAGCGGCGACAGAAGACCGGGCCACCGCCTGTAAAAGAGCTAGAAGAAGGCGCGGTGGCCCGGCAGAAGAACCGAAAAGGGGGGCAAGACCCCCGAAGTCGGAAGAAGAGGCCGGCGGCGAGGAAGAAAGCCGGGCTCCTCCGCTAGCAAAAGAGCTAGCAGAAGATAGTGGAGGAGTCCGGCCAGAAGACCCCCGAAGACGGAAGACCCCCGGAGCTGTGCAATAAACTATTTTTACCCTGTGTTGTGGTTTTTTTGTACTTTTTTTCACAGGTGAATGGGGAGACGTACATTGTACCCCATACTCATTCACATAGGGTGGGGGGGGTGATATTGGGATTGGGAACCAACGGCCAGGGTTGTCGGGAAGAGGCCCTTGTCCTCATCAACATGGGGACAAGGTGCTTTGGGGTGGGGGGGGGCCGTGCGGCCCCCCCTTCCCCAAGGCACCCCCCATGTTGAGGGCACGCGGCCTGGTATGGCTCAGGAGGGGGGCGCTCGCTCGTCCTCCCCCTTTCCTGGCTGGCCGGGTAGCGTGCTCGGACAAGGGTCTGATGTGGACCTGGGGGGACCCCCACGCCGATTTTTTTCGGCGTTGGGGTTCCCCTTTAAGTCCATACCAGGTGGCGGGGCCAGCGACGTCTCCTTCGCAGGCCCCGCCTACCTGGAGACCCGCTCAAAATCAGCGGACTTTTCTCCGGACGGGAAAAGTCCGTTCATTTCAAAAGTACGGTGGACTGGCATACGCACGGCCGGATTGTCCGCCGAAATGCGAGTCCGGCGGGAAGATTGGAGTGCAAAACTACTTTCTAAGTGCGCCGTACTTTCGGGTCAAAAAAGTCTGCCGGAGGCTACACACGGGGGGATTGTCCGGCGGACTTGAGTTTGCCGGACTTTTCCACCCGATTGTTTGATCGTGTGTACGCGGCATTAGTGTCACTGGTCCCCAAAAAGTGTCACTTATTGTCCTATTTGTCTGGCGCAATATCGCAGTCCCGCTATAAGTCGCCGATTGCCGTCATTACTAGTAAAAAATAAAGAATAAAATAAAAATACATTAAATCTATCCCTTATTTTGTAGATGCTATAACTTGCACAAACCAATCAATATGCGCTTATTGGGATTTTTTTTACCAAAAATATGTAGTAGAATACATATTGGCCTAAACTGAGTACAAAATATTGTTTGTCTTTTTTTGTTTTTTGTAACCTATGTCTCAATAAATATATATTGTTATGGTTACTGGTGCCTACAAAGTCCCTTCCATAGTATTTTTCTTCCATATTCCAATATTTGAGATTGGCACCCACATCTGTGAGCATTGTCAGGCACAAGCTCTATATATACCTTTTTTTATTTATAGTGCAAAAAATAAAAAAATGCAGAGGTGATCAAAAATACCACCATAAGAAAGCTCTATTTGTGGGGCGATCAAAGGGTTAACTGTGTGCCTAGCCAGTGTTTGTGCACTGTGTGGGAGGTGCTTTTACTAGAGGAAGGCATGAATCTATTTCCACATATAACACAGTCAGACTTTCCGACCGGAAATGTTTGATGTGAGCTTGTCCGACCGTGTATACGCTCCATACAACATTTGCTGTCGGAATTTCCGGCCACAAATGTTTGAGAGCAGGTTCTCAAATTATCTGCCAACTTCACTTTTTGTCGGAAATTCCGATCGTGTGTACACGAGTCTGTTGCACAAAAGCTCACGCATGCTCGGAATCAAGCAGAAGGAGCCGTGCTGGCTATTGAACTTTTTCTCGGCTCGTCGTACGTCTTATATGTCACCACATTCCCAGTTTCAGAATTTCCGACAA
This sequence comes from Lithobates pipiens, assembly GCF_037356315.1. Classification (NCBI taxonomy): domain Eukaryota; kingdom Metazoa; phylum Chordata; class Amphibia; order Anura; family Ranidae; genus Lithobates; species Lithobates pipiens. The sequence continues at coordinate 94,046,473 of NW_027507788.1, read as the reverse complement.
CATTTGTGTGACCGCGTGTATGCAAGACAAGTTTGGACCAACATTCTTTGAGAAAAAAATCCACGGTTTTGTTGTTGGAAATTCCAATTGTGTGTACGCGGCATGCATGTCTGATTTGCAGGAACACAAGATCAATGCTTTCCCTACTGACAGAACGGCAATCTGCCTAGTTTACATAGGCAGATCGCCATTCTGGCTCTCCGCCTAATGATCGGTGGGTGCAGGCGGACATCGAGTCCAGACAACAGCTCTTGCTGTGTATAATCACAGCGGGAGTGCCTTGCCACTGTATATGCAAGTTATACAGTCATGGCCGAAATTGTTGGCATCCCAGTATTTTTTCCAGAAAATCAAGTATTTCTCACAGAAAATGACACAGAAGTGAGAGGAAATCCCTGAAAATTAAGGGAAATCCTTGGGGCCCTCCTAGGTCACCAGAACTAGCCTCCCCATTGGAAGATCACGCCTCTATTACTTTTCTGGGGACAACCCAAAATTTGCGATTTTCTTTTACTTTCATGGATAATGGTAACTAGGAAAATATTGAGGGTGAATCACCTTAAAGGGGGCACAGACAGCAAAAAAAAAAAACGACAAACGTTCTAATCCCCCTGCACTCTATTGAAAACTTTAAAAAAAATAAAATAAATCGCCTTTAGTTATACTTTAAATTACTGAGAGTGAAATGTTAAAATTATACTTACAAAAATTATAAACAAGAATTTTTGGCACACGGGGCAATCATAATGATGGAGCTGCTGAAGGTCTAAGGGAGCTTGGATGGTATCGGCACATCCTGTCCCTGTCTCATGACAATTGGAGACCCTACACCCATTATGAGTCTTTCTGTTGGTCGCCATCTTTTCTTTAGGTTATCACACTTTTGAATTCTTCGGGGAAGTTCTTAGCTTTTTTTTTTTTACTATTTTCACAGCAAATGCCATTATCTTATCTTCTTTTGCCCTAGCTAACTACATATCTTGAAAAAACAACTAAAGTGATCTGAAGATTGTTATAGAAAGTCCAAACATAAAACAAACTTAAAGCGGAGGTCCACCCTAAAATGGACCTCTGCTCATCGGAATCCCCCCCCCCCTCCGGCGCCACAATTGGCACCTTTCAGGGGGGAGGGGGGTGCAGTTACCTGGATAATCCAGGTAACTGCACCCACTTCCGGGATAGCTGTCTGCGGAAAGGGGCGTAGATTACGCCCCTTTCCGCAACTGCCCATCCCTTTGCGCAAGTGCCCCGCTGCCTGCTGGGAAACACACAGTTCCCAGAGGCAGCGGGGACCGTCCGGATTGCGCCGCGCGGCTCGCGCATGCGCAGTAGGGAACCGGGAAATGAAGCCGAAAGGCTCCATTTCCTGATTCCCATACCCAAGATGGCGGCGGCAGGACCCGACAGACGACCTAGCGATCGGCTTCGGGTGCCGACATCGCGGGCGCGCTGGACAGGTAAGTGTCACTATTTTAAAAGTCAGCAGCTGCAGTATTTGTAGCTGCTGGCTTTAAAAAAAAAAAAAAAAAAACGCGGAGTCCTGGTGGACTCCCGCTTTAACCCGCAATAGGGGATTTCCAGTTACAAGCATGGCCATGATTTAAAGGAACTGAAACCTAAATTAAAATGTCCCCAATTCCTTTAAAGCAAATAGAGACTATCAAAGCCACCAGGCACCCAGCCATAAACAATAACTGGGAGAACCGGATTGTCCAGGTTGACGATGACGAAACACGGAGCCAGCAGGATGACAGGAAGAGAGAATGTATTGAGGATAGGAAGTGAGAGCTTATTGTGTAGCTTCACCTTTATATGGAAGGTTGGATTGGTTTTATTAGAACATTGTCATTGTTTGGAGGTTATCCCATAAACCTGGTATGCAGCAAAGCTTACAGCACAGCTAATGTATTGTTTACTTTATTTGTTTATTGCAGCATGTGTTTTTTTGCACATGTTTAACCACTTGTCTGGCACTTTTTTCTTACATGTGAACATCTGTTTTTTTTGCTAGAAAATTAGTTAGAACCCCCAAACATTAAACATTTTTTTTTAAAAGCAGAGGCCCTAGAGAATAAATGAGTGGGTATTGCAATTTTTTATGTCACACGATATTTGTACAATTTTTGGGAAACAAGCAGCTTTTTAAAATTTGAATGCAAGAAAAAAACAATACATTACCCATTTTTTATGTAAAATATAAAAGATATCACACAGAGTAAATAGATACCAAACATGTCACCCTTTAAAATTGCGCACGTCTGCACAACGGCGACAAACAACTTAAATTTTACTATCCATAGGCAATGCTTTTAAAGCCTTTACAGATTAACAATTTAGATGTACAGAGGAGCTCTGGCGCTAGAATTATTGCCCACGATCCAATGTTCGTGGCGATACCTCACAGGTGTGGGACATCCGTGGTTTGTGTGAGTGCAGAAACTGATGCATGCATTCGCCTTTGCTCACTAGCATGGGGGGGGGGGGGGGGAGAAGGGGCACCTTTTTTTTACCAATTCAGCCCCGGAAGAATTTACCCCCTTCCTGACCAGAGCACTTTTTTCGATTCCGCACTGTCGATTTAACTGACAATTGCGCGACCGTGTGACGTGGCTCCCAAACAAAATTGACGTCCTTGTTTCCCCATAAATAGAGCTTTCTCTTGGTGGTATTTGATCACCCCTGCGGTTTTTATTTTTTGCGCTATACAAAAAAAAAGCAAAAATTTTGAAAAAAAATTCATTATTTTTTACATTTTGCTATAATAAATATCCCCCAAAAATATCTAAAAGACACTTTTTTTTACCTCGGTTTAGGCCGATACATATTCTTCTACATATTTTTGGTAAAAAAAATAAAAATCGCAATAATTGTTTATTGATTGGTTTGCGCAAGTTATAGCGTTTACAAGATAGGGGATTAGTTTTATGGCATTTTTATTCATTTTCAGTTTTTTACTAGTAATGGCGGCGATCAGTGATTTTTATCATGACTGCAACATTATGGTGGACACATCGGACATTTTTGACACATTTTTGGGACCATTTTCATTTATACAGAAATCAGAGCTATACAAATGCACTGATTCCTGTGTAAATATCACTGGCAGTGAAGGGGTTAACCACTAGGGGGCAGTGTATGGGTTAAGTGTGCCCTGGGGAGTGGCTACATGTGACACATCACTGATCTCTGCTCCCGATCACAGGGAGCAGAGATCAGTGACACTGTCACTAGGCAGAACGGGAGATGCTTGTTTACATCAGCATCTACCCATGAGGCGATCGAGTCCAGGGGATCCACGACCCGACTCACAGAGCTTGCCGACGGCTGCACGTGATGGCCGCCTCTTAAAGGGCCACGTACAGGTACATTAGTTTGCCTGTACGTGCCCTTCTGCTGACGTATATCGGCAAGCAGTTAAATTATACTTTTTTTTTAACACTGTTGCTTTTAAAAAAAAAAAAATGTGGATCATTGTTATTGCTGTCACAAGGAATGTAAACATACTTGTGACAGTAATAGTCAGTGACAGGTACTTTTTATGGAGGAATCGGGGGATTTTCAAAAAATGCTGGTAAAACTGGAAGTGATGTCATGTCATTGTTTCCAGGTTACCATAGTGGAGACCCGATCACAGGCGATCCTGGCTTACATTGGGTCTCCAACTAGCCGGTGGACGTGCCGGTGCCGGCTAGTAGTTTGGGTCTCCTGGTGGGATAGAGCAGAGAAAGAGCGAGCTGCTGAATGTGGCGGGAGGTAGGAGGCCGGGGGGCTGCTTGTACTAACAACCAAGTGTCTGGTTAACCGCTTTGGTTGGTATTACAGAAGAGCCGACTGTTGGCTCTAAAAAAGGGTACCTGGATGATGGCTGCAGATATTATCCCGGTACAACCACTTGAAGTCAAATTACCTACCAGGTACATGATTGGGCAGCAAGTGGTTAAAAAATAATTTTAGGCCTGATGATTGCATAAACCCCCAAAACATTACATATTATCTGAAAGCACACACCCTAGAGAATAAAACAGTGGTAGTTCCAATTTTGTATAGCACACGATATCACCGCAAAATGTCAGTAAACCATACACGAAAGCTTAGTTTATTGCACACACATACCATAAATTACCCAACTTGGTAAAATATAAAAGATGAGGTTGCACCGAGTAAATAGATACCTAACATGTCAAATCTTAAAATTTGCGTGCATCCTTGAAATGGTAACTAACTTCCGCACCCTATATTTTCCATAGGCATGTTTTAGGTCATCAGTTTAGCGTTACGGAGAAGGTCTGGTGTGTGCGGCGACGTGTAACGTGTATTGCATCAAAACTATATTAATAGTATAAATGTGGGACTTTTGAGACTCAGCAGCTTGGCAAAATAACATTTATTTTAAAAAATTCTTAAAATTAGACAATATTTGTCTATATAACAACCGACTAAAATAAAATACAATTGTAAAACGATCAATCCCAAATATCGCAGTAATTGCACATGATAGTCTGTACAGCTCAACGCGTTTCATGGACATGGTCCTCTTTATCAGGAGTTATCAATACAGACTTTTTATTAGTGCCATTTAGATGAAATTACACACTTTTAGTGATTGTATCAAAATATTACAAAATTTCAAACATCATGTAGTGGCTTTCGCCAAGGACTGCAAAACACAGGCCTGGACAATTCCACTTATTAACCCAACTATATGCTGCAAAGGGTCCCCTTCCCCTCCTCTTGCAATTGAGGGTTTAGTGCATAGGCACCCCCGACACACGCCTTTACATTCATACTACATATATGTGGGGGTGGGGGGTTTTTTAAATCTTTTTTTGGTGGGATTTTATGTGTTTGGGTAAAACTTAAATTTTTTGGAAAAACAAAAAATTGTGCGCTGTTCCTTTTTTAGGGCCCAGAAGATTGCGCGGGCACTCAGGATGTGCAGAGTGACTTGTGCATGCATGGTGTGCACCCGCCTGTGAAGCCGCAAGCTGTCACAGCTGGGTGCCCACAGTAGTGATCCCGGAGCTGAGGAGAGGGAGAGGATTGATGGTTCGGGCAGCCACATCGCTGGACCGTGGGACAGGTGAGTGTGTTTTTATTAAAAGTCAGCAGCTAAACTTTTTGTAGCTGCTCACTTTTAATTAGCACAAAAACGGGTGAAACTCCACTTTAGCTTTCACATCTCATTGACACGTTAGCTAATTAACCACTCCAACCCTGGAACATTTAACCCCTAATGACCAGGCCATTTTTTGGCTTTAACTGACAATTGCGCGGTCATGCGGCGCTGTACTCAACCAAAATTGATTTCCTTTTTTTCCCACAAATAGAGATTTCTATTTGATCCCCTCTGCGTTTTTAATTTTTTGCGCTATAAACAAAAAAAGACCGACAATTTTGAAAAACAATATTTTTTGCTATAATAAATATCCCAAAAAATTATTCTAAAAAATAAATTCCTTCATCATATCCAACATATTAACCGTTTGCTGACCAGTGCACAGCAATATGGCACGGTTGCGCAAATGGGCGTACAGGTACGTCCCCTTTAAGGTGCGGCATTGTGGGCGTGCATGCCCGCCGCATGCTCCGTGACCGTGTCCGCCGGTGTCCCGCGATCGTGTCATGGAGTGGCAGAATGGAGAAGTGCCTATGTAAGGTATTTCCGCATTCTGCCTAGTGACAGGACAGAGATCTACTGCTCCCTGTCATCAGGAGCAGTGATCGCTGTCATTTCCTAGGTAGCCCATCCCCCCACAGTTAGAATCACTCCCTATGACACACTTAACCCCTTGATCGCCCCTAGTGTTTAACCCCTTTCCTACCAGTGTTATTTACACAGTAAATTTTTATAGCACTGATCGCTGTATAAATGACAATGGTCCCCAAATAGTGTCAAAAGTGTCCGATATGTCGCAGTCATGATAAAAATCGCAAATCACCATTATTACAAAAAAAAATAAAAAATTAATAATAAAATGCCATAAAACTATCCCCTATTTTGTAGACGCTGTAACTTTTGCGCAAACCAATCAATATACGCTGTTTGTGATTTTTTTCTTAGCAAAAATATGTAGAAGAATACATATCGGCCCAAACTGAGGAAAACATTTTTTTATATATTTTTGGGGGGTATTTATAAGAGCAAAAAGTAAAATATTGTTTTTTTCTCAAAATTGTCGCTCTTTTTTTGTTTAACGTGCAAAAAATAAAAACTGCAGAGGTGATCAAATAGCACCAAAAGAAAGATCTATTTGTGGGGAAAAAAGGACACCAATTTTGTTTGGGTACAACGTTGCACGACTGCGCAATTGTCAGTTAAAGTGACGCAGTGCTGAATCGCAAAAAAAATGCTCTGGTCGGGAAGGGGGTAAAATCTTCCGGGGCTGAAGTGGTTAATGTCATTTTATTTGTAATTTTTAATATTTTTTTTTTAAAATCTGCAGCTATCAATAAAAATAAGGGCAGATGATGAAAGTCCTTTATGTTCCAGGTGACCATGCCTTGTCCTTGGCTCCCATTTGTGTCTATGTTGTCACCCGGTCACATGGGTTTCCAATGCAAGGAGCTGTTTGAACCCGCATTTTGTAGGCACAGTACATTGCTGTCAGACAATTTTTGTATGTAGTATCTTTTGCTGTATTTTGAGGCTGATGTCAGATGGGCAACTCGGCTGCTAGTGATCTCGCCTGTGGCAATTAATTGCAATATCAGCAGTGAAAGGATCGCCAAGAGGCTGCCCGGCCCTCCCTATGGATTGGCTCCCTAGCTAGGCAGCGAGATGTTACTCTCATCACTAGCAATGAAGATTCAGCAACATTCGAGGGAGCGATTCCATAGGGACAGGCAGGCGGCCTCTATGCGATTATGTTGTTGGAAATTCTCTCTTCAGTGGCAGAGTCACCCATCTGATATCAGCCACTCTTCTGAAAAGCAATCCTTGGTAGATACATTTTTAGCGAACATCTGACAGGCAGTAAGGAGACAACTCACTATATGTTTTAACCCTCAAAATGCATTGCACGCAGTTGCGGGGCGGTTGCTATGTGCCGCTGACCGCCGTTAACTTGGTTGTGTTCAGCCATGGTACTGCGGGGCAATAGCAATATACCATTTCATTTTTGCAGGGGCTGCTCCATGTGTCCTGCCATGAGCTGCTGGGTGCCCGTGTTAAGAGCGGCAGTCTAGGGTTGGCAAATCTGTGGCTCAACTGCCTAATTTTACCATCTCTTAGCCACTGTATGAATGAGCCTATCGTGTTAAAGGATGTGCCTACTGAAACAAATTGAAGTGCTAGTAAACCCAAGCATTAAAAAAAATCAGCTGACAGGCAGGGTCTTTAAAACAGAAAAGACCCCATAGGTGACTCCCCCATCCCCCCGCCTATCAGCAGTAATGTGATCTGAGTCGTGCATGTGGAAATCAGACCATATTTTGCAGCCTGCTCTCTGTGCAGCAGCAAAGTGTCACCTATGCACATGCGCGGGAGTGAGGTCACTCATGCACATGATGCAGAAATTTGCGCTTTTTTTCACTTTTTTTTTTATTGGCAATATTTTATAGCAGAAAGTAGAAAACATCGTTTTTTTTCAAAATGGTCTGTTTTTTTGTTTAAAGAAAAAAAAACTGCACAGGTGATCAAATACCACCAAAATTAAGCTCTTTTTGTGGGAAAAAAGGACGCCAATTTTATTTGGGTACAACATCGCACGACTGCGCAATTGTCAGCTAAAATAACAGTGCTGAAGTACAAAAAAATGGCCTGGTCATGAAGTGGGTAAAACCTTCCCAGGCTGAAGAGGTTGAATAAGTAAAAATATAAAAAAAAAAAAAAAAGTTTAAATGTTAATAGTTAATAAAGTAACAAACAAAAAAGAAACAAACAAAAAAATCAGCAGGGAAATAATGGTTGAAGAGAGAAGGAGAATACGGATTTAAACAGAGGAACAAAACTTTTTTTGTACTTAACTGACATCATCTGCAGCTCTAGATTTATTCCTTTCATCTGCAGATGAATGAACAGAAAGATGCAAATGTAACAAAATGTTACATTGTATCTTTTTATAATCTAGTATGGAGGAGTGTTGGTTATAAGCACTGATTCAGACTTCTTTTTTGACAACTAGAGCTGCAGACTTCTTCTCTGAATATACTGTTATGCCAGCATTAATTACGGCTGAGAAATTACAGTAAACAGGGAGAGGGGTTCCAGGGCTGTGTTTACCCACATGGGATGCACATAGGGTTGCCACCTCATCCCTTTAAACCTGAACACATATGAAGTACACAGGTTCTGAGACTAATTTAGTGCAGATAAGGCACAAAGTTTAATTATCACCGTAATCTGCCACAGAACCTGTGTAATTAACCACTTAAGCCCTGGACTATTTTGCTGGCCAAAGACCAGACCACTTTTTGCGATTCTGCACTGCGTCGCTTTAACTGACAATTGCGTGGTCGTTCGACATGGCTCCCAAACAAAATTGATGTCCTTTTTTCCCCACAAATAGAGATTTCTTTTGGTGGTATTTGATCACCCCTGGGTTTTTGTTTTTTCCGCTATAAACAAAAAAAGAGCGACAATTTTGATTAAAAAAAAACACATTATTTTTTACATTACGCTATAATAAATATCCCCCAAACATATATAAAAAAAAACATTTTTTTTCCTCAGTTTAGGCCAATACGTATTCTGCTACACATTTTTGGTAAAAAAAAAAAAAAAAAAATCGCAATAAGCGTGTATTGATTGGTTTGCGCAAAAGTTATAGCGTCTAAAAAAAGGGGATAGTTTTATAGCATTTTTATTAATAATTTTTTTTTTACTAGTAATCAGCGATTTTTACCGTGACTGTGATATTATGGCGGACACATCGGACATTTTTAGGACCATTGTCATTTATGCAGCATACAAATGCACTGATTACTGTGTAAATGACACTGGCAGTGAATGGGTTAACCACTAGGTGTCAGTGTAGGGGTTAAGCGTGTCCTGGGGCGTGTTTCTAACTGTGGGGGGGCCGTGGCTACATGTGACACGTCACTGATCTCTGCTCCCGATGACAGGGTGCAGATATTGTAAAAAAAAAAAAAAAGACAACCTGCAAGACAAAAGCATAATGAGCTAGTATGCATAGCATACTAGCTCATTATGTATTACTTACCTCAGATTTAAGCCCCTGAAGCCGTCCTCGTCTCCCCCTCTGGCCGCCGACATGTCATCCTGGAGTTATTACCAGGTATCTCGTCTTTAGTGCTGTGATTGGCCGGAGCTGCAATTATGTAATTCCCAGTATGAGACACCGATAACGGCATGCATATAGGTGCCATTGCGTCAGTTTGCTCTAGTGTGCATGTGCCAATGTCATCGGCACATGCAGGGGACAGGGGATATCTCCTAAACCATGCAGGTTTAGGCGATATCCTGGTTAGCTACAGGCAGGGGTGGACTGACAACTCATGGGGCCCCCGGGCAATAGGAGATTATGGGGCCTCCAAGCAATGGGGCCACACAGTATACACACACAGGCATACAATATACACAAGCAGTATACACACAGAATACACACTGAAAAAGGTACTGGAGAAGCGGGGCAGCTATAATCTTGGGATTTTTAAAAAAAAACACAGATTTTTACATACTGTCCCTGGTTTTATTGAGGCTGGCAATCCTGATGGGGCCCCTTGGTGGCATGGGGCCCTCGGGCAGTGCCCGAGTGCCGGAATGGTCAGTCCGCTCCTGGCTACAGGTAAGCCTTAAAATAGGCTTACCTGTAGCATAAAGGTTAAAAATAGGGTTTACATCCACTTTAATGCATACCAGTGTGTGTCAAAAGTTGGCATTTCTTTACAGTTTTTAGCCAGAGCTGATTTGTATGCACAGTTTGTAGGCGGCCATAGCACAGAGTGTTGCTGCATCCAGAGGTTGTGTTAGCTGCAGCAGATATCCACAGATATGCACCCGTGTGAATGTAACCTATTATCCTCCATCCCTTCCATTAGTTGTATTTTTCCAAGACTACTTTTAAAATTCACAATTTATTAATAGAAAATCAGGATTTTTTTTTTAATGAACAACATCATTACATGCTGTTTTATTCCTTTAGGTCTCTTTCAGATAGGTGGTTAGGGGGCTTGGGGGTCTGTGCCACAGTTTTATGCCACGCCAAATTGGTAAAATACAGCTGGACAGGACTGTACATCCTGTGGTTGTGATGTTTGCTTTGCAGATGCAACACTTTTAAGCCTCGTACACAATATCAGATTTTCAGCAGGGAATTGTGTGACGACAGACTGTTTGCCTACAATCTGACCATTAGTACGCTCCATCAGACAATTGTTGTCCAACTTTTGGCCAACAAATGTTGGATGGTAGGCTAGTAAAATTTTCAGCGGACAATGGTCTTTTTTTCTGATTTTTGTATCGCGTGTACACAAGTCCGTCACACAAAAGTCCAAAGTACAAACACGCATGCTCGGAATTGATGTTCACCAAACACAACATTAGCAGAAGGTGCCCAAAGGGTGGTGCTCAAGAGCTGAAATTCCACGTAGTACGTAACTACTTTCGTGTTTGATGGCTGACAATTGTGTGCTGTTTGTATGCAAGACAAGATCCTGGCACGCTCCCTTCGGACAAAAGTCTGACGCTCTGTTGGCCAACAATCGGATCATGTGTACGAGGCTTTAGAGCAGCATGAACAGCAAGCTTTGACAAAACATTTGCATTTCCAGTCTTTAAATGTTGAACACAGATCCTACCAGAAGTGTTGATTGCTACATTAAGCAAGCTGCTAGCAGGCTTCAGCAGGGTTTGAATGAGCTTCAAGAAGAGCTAAAGCCTGCTAGCAGCTTGTTTAAAGTGGCAATCAGCACTCTCATTAGAATCCGTGCACAACAATTACAATCTGGAGCTGAATACTATTTTAAAAGCTTCACCAAAGCTTGCTGAAACTCTGCAAATGCTTTATTAACCACTTGCAGACCGGACCATTTTGCTGGTCAAAGACCAGACCACTTTTTGTGATTCGGCAGCGTGTCGCTTTAACTGACAATTGCGCGGTCGTGCGACGTGGCTCCCAAACAAAATTGACGTCCTTTTTTTCCCACAAATAGAGCTTTCTTTTGGTGGCATTTGATCACCCCTGCGGTTTTTATTTTTTGCGCTATAAACAAAAATAGAGCGACAATTTTGAAAAAAAACGCATTATTTTTTACTTTTTGTTATAATAAATATCCCCCAAAAATATATAAAAAAAAAAAATTTTCCCTCAGTTTAGGCCGATGCGTATTCTTCTACAAATTTTTGGTAAAAAAATCACAATAAGCGATTATTGATTGGTTTGCACAAAAGTTATAGCGTTTACAAAATAGGGATAGTTTTATTAATCATTTTTTATAATTTTTTTTTTTACTAGTAATGGCGGTGATCAGCGATTTTTATTGTGACTGCGACATTGTGGGGGGACCAATCGGACATTTTTGACACATTTTTGGGAAGATTGTCATTTATACAGTAATCACTGCTATATAAATGCAGTGATTCCTGTGTAAATGACACTGGCAGTGAAGGGGTTAACCAGTGGGTGGCAGTGTAGGTGTTAAGTGTCCCTAGGGGTGTGTTACTAGCTGTGGGGGGTTTGAGCTTTCATTTAGTGAACACTGATCTCTGCTCCAATCACATGGAGCAGAGATCAGCGTCAGTAGTTGCTAGGCAGAATGGAGAAATGCTGTTTACACGGCATTTCCTCCATTCGGCCGCTCCGTGAGACGATCGCGGGGATGCCCGCGGCGATCGAGTCCGCGGCTCCCGCGACCAGACTCAGGGGGGTCCCGACTAGCGCGGGAGCGCGCCGCCGGTGGCGCGCTCCTGATGGCAGGGCGGCATTGAATATTGGACGTATCTGTACGCCAATATGCCTGCTCGTGCCATTCTGTCGACGTACATCGTCGTGCACTGGTCGGGAAGTGGTTAATCTCTTAGTGCTGAAAGTATGCAAATATGTGGCCTCTCGACGGGTGTGCATTGATGGCAAGAGGCCACATATATACCAAAATTTAAAAAAATGGTGCCAACGGTGCCCTGCACACTCCCAGTGCCTAATGGAAAGCCATTAACAGCGGTCACATGACCATAAACCCTGCCCTGCCACCTGACTTCAGAAACCTGTTAAAGGGCCGGGAGGCACCAGCACTAAGGGGTTAAAGCTTTCTGTTCACACTGTCTTATACAAGCTGAAGCCTGTGTGAAACAGATCTAAGGCCTGATTCACATTTGTGCAGGGTGCAGTTTGCATATTGCAGGTGCATTTTGCGTTTTTCAATATACATCTTTAAACCATTGAAGTCTATGAAACTAAAAAACAAACAAAAAAACCCTGGCCCTTTCCATAAAATGCACAGATGTGAACTGCATACATAGGAAACCATGTTAAATGGACTGTGGTGTGTTTCTGCAAAAATGTACTAAAAAATGCATAGGTGTGAACCAGGCCTAAAGTGGGTGCAGAATTTGGCAGGTGATACCCCCCTGTCAATTTGGCAGATGATACCACCCTGTCAAGCTCACAATTGAGTTCAATAGGTCTGCGCTGCAACTGCAAGCAATGTACACGACTGTGTCATGGGATCGCTCTTCAGAGGGCACCACAGCCCACCATAAGTGTATAAAAGCTAGCAATGCACGTATAATTTTTTTCTCATTTGTACATACCTGTATTTTAACCACTTGCCACCCGCCCACCGTCAAATGATGGCGGTGCAGCTCTCGTTCTGGGTGGAGGTCATGTGATTGCCTCCCAGAACGTCCGCTCTTGCGAGCCCCCGGGGGCACGCAGCACAGTGATCGTGGCCGCACCGTGTTGCTAGGACGCGGCCCGATCACGATCTGTTTAAAGAACCGTGGCTCTTTAACTATGTGATCAGCTGTGTCCAATCACAGCCAGTCACATGTAAACACAGATGCCAGTAATTGGTGCTCCTCGTCTCACTCTGACAGAGTGCGAAGAGAGGAGAGCCGATCGGTGGCATCTCCTCATAGGGGACAGCTAGGTGTGTAATCAGGGCACTGATTACAATTAAGTGCCCACTAGTGCCAGCAATGAGTGCCCACCACTGCCAGCGATCAGTGTCAACCAGTGCCCACAATTGCCAGCAATCAGTCCCCACAAGTGCCAGCAATCAGTGCCCACAAGTGCCAGCCACCATTAGTGATGCCAGTCAGTGCTGGCTATCACTGCTGCCCAATCAATGCTCATCACTGCTGCCCATCAATGCCCATCAGTGCTGCCTATCTGTGCCCAGTGCTGCCTATCTGTGCCTAGTGCCCACTAGTGCCCCCCATTAGTGCCCATCAGTGAAGGAGAAAAATTACTTATTTACAAAATTTACAGACAGAAACTAAGAAAAACTTTTTTTTTCAAAATTGTGGGTCTTTTGTTTTGTAGGAATGTTTTAGGCATATAACTGCCTCCTCATCAGTGCCACCTAATCAGTGTCCATAAGTGCCGCCTCATCAGTGCCCATAAGTGCCACCTCATCAGTGCTCATCAGTGAAGGAGAAAAATTACTTATTTACAAAATTTACAGACAGAAACCAAGAAAAAACTATTTTTTTTCAAAATTTTGGGTCTTTTATTTTTTTTTTTTTTTGTAAAAAAAAATAAAAACCCAGGAGTGATTAAATACCACCAAAGGAAAGCTCTATTTGTGTGAAGAAAATGATAACAATTTCACATGGGTACAGTGTAGCATGACCTGGGCAGGAAGGGGGTATAAGTGCCGGTATTGAGGTGGTTAATACAGAGATTTGACTTATGCAATAATACAATTTGAATGGTTTTATTAAATTCTGCTTGTCTGCATTTGTTTTCTTGGGTCCCTTTTAGAATCACAGACCAGATATAAAAGAAAACACTTTCAATGATATAGGGAACAGACAAAAAGGGAGAATTTCATTGTTCAGGCTTATATACATAACTCAGTTCTTATTTAATCAGCGTACATGAAATTAATTTATGAAATAAAATGCACAGATTTATTAGATCTGATAAAAGGAAATTTGCATAATAAATGACAGCGGGGCTTGGGATGACATGGAGATAACTGCAGTGATCATTTTCAGCCATCCAAATAATTATCGTGTATATATCAGGATAGCCAATGCGTCCTTGTAAAATCATCCTTGGGGAACAGGCCATTACCAGCCCATTATGTGCTGTAACAATGTCCCTTTAAAGTCGCTTGTAATCTGGCTCCCTGCAATGAATAGTAAACAGCCTGGGCTGTGTGCCTTTGATTACTACATCCTGTTTTCATTTAGAAAGACAACAGACAATAAGCTTATTCTGATTTAGGTGTGTCTGAGGCTGGTTGGGTATCGCTGCTCCTTGGTATCGCCAGCCTTGCATACAAACTGAGCTGTTTGCATATGAGATTGGATGTAATCAGATGCATGAGATGGGAAATAATTAAATGGTGAAATTATATGGGGAGAAATCAATAGAAAGCAACAATATATATGTGTGATGGCAGCAAATTATCGGCAGCCTTGGTAGGGTCATTTAAATAAAAAAACCATAACAGACTCCCGGAAGCAGCAATGGTGATGAATTTCTTCCACGTAGAAACTGATGATATAGTTCATTGGTTTTTATTCTTTGTTTGTAGTGCCAGAAATTTTCAGCTGGCATGCCTGCAGTACTGTGCGTGCGCTGGCTACCGGCCATGGAATATTGTACGTGTGATGGTTCCCCGCCATAGAATATAATGGAGCAGGTCTCACTGTAGGCTTCTAGGGGGACAGGTACTCCATTTTATTCTATGGTGCATAGGTGTGCACAGCCTATTGCATTAGGATGTCTACCCCAAAACTCAAACACACATGCGTTTATGTGCGTATTTATGAGTATACTGTATATACACATATACTGTGTATATATACATCACAAATGTATAAATTAATGTAAAGAAGCATTTTACAATGTGTTAAAACATGGACAGTGTCAGTAGGGTAGAGGTTGGTGTCATTAGCACACTGGATGGTGTTAGTAGAGCAGTGGACATGTCAGTAGGGTAGAGGTTGGTGTCAGTCAGTAGAGCAGTGGACAGTGTCAGTAGGGTAGATGTTGGTGTCAGTAAGACACTGGATGGTGTCAGTCAGTAGAGCAGTGGACATGTCAGTAGGGTAGAGGTTGGTGTCAGTAGAGCAGTGGACAGTGTCAGTAGGGTAGAGGTTGGTGTCACTAAGACACTGGTTGGTGCCAGTCGGTAGAGCAGTGGGCAGTGTCAGTAGGGCAGAGGATGCCATCAGGAAAGCAGTGGATGGTGTCAGTAGGGCAGTGGACAGAGTCAGTCATTATTTTTATTATTCAATTTTTTTATTTTTTTTTACAACTTTTATTCTTTATTATTTTTTTAAATTTTATTTTTTTACAATTTGTTTTAGGAGCCCCATTGAGAGGCTTTGGTGAATCATCAGGGTTTTAAACAGACCACTGATGTCTTACTTTTGAGAAAGGGACTGGCAATGAATATATATTCCCCAGTTCTTTTTTCTGCAGCCTCAGCTGCACATAACAGTGGAATAAATGTGAAGTGCTCAGTGCTGAGCGGCTTCCTGTTCATTCTCAAGCTGAAGCATTGTCAACATAGTTATTAATACACACAGTGAGTGATGGATACCATGTTCATTTAAAAAAGGAAGGGGCCGGTAAATGACATATTTACAAGCCCCGTATTGCACTCTCCATCCTGAAACCTCCCCCCTTGTGCCCAGCAGCAGACAAAGGGAGAGGAGGGAACCTGGGTGGGGGGCACAGGAAGGGACACCTGGGCGGCAAGGGGAACCTGCACACCCAGTGAGCATGCTCATGCTATGCTATGGTGGTAAGTTGTGTAGTATTGCAGAGTTTCACCCCAGTTTCGAGAAGAAGTGGTAGGTAGGTATGTGGGTGATTAGGAAGATAGGAGCATTTGGAAAGGAGGCAATTTTTGGGGGACTCAAATCTATAACTCATTTTCATGGGAAACAAATTGTGGTACTTACAAGTGCACTTGATGGAACCAATTAAACTACAATATCTCCTAAAAAAAACTGTATTTATTATGGATATAGTTAAAAATAGCGATACATAAATTCACAAAAAAACATATCAACCCAAATTACATTTAAAATATAAATTGCAATCACATATTTCCAGCGTGCAATATCAACGCGTTTCACAATGGCCACTTCTTCAGGCTGAGCACTGCATTATAGGTACAATTAGCCTCCAAATAAAAACACATACAGTACAGCATCTCAAAAAGCTGAATAAAATGTAATATCTGAAGTGCCTGTAAGATGTCCAGTGTTAAGTCTGGTAGCCAGAGGCAGAACAATGAAACAACTAGCAACGCACATAAGAGATGATAAGAGGTGAAATGTTACTCCACCATCAGACGTCACACCAGAATGGTGTTCAAACATTTGCAAAGGGGGAAAGTTTTGGGATCTGAGATTTATATCACTCATTTGCACAAAATGGGACTTTTATGACCAATTACACATTGATCCTTTGAAGTGACCTCATCACCATAAGGTCACATTTACCCAGAAGGCCACCGGTAAAATAGGCATGTACAGTATAAACTTACTTCATACAGTGCATTGAAAAAGTATTCATACGTCTTGAAATTTTCCAAATTTTGTCATGTTACAACCAAAAACGTAAATGTATTTTTTGGGATTTTATGTGATAGAGCAACACTAAGTGGCACATAATTGTGAAGTGGAAGGAAAATGATAATTGGTTTTCAATTTTTTTTACAAATAAATATGTTAAAAGCATGAGGTGCATTTGTATTCAGCCCCCCGAGTCAATGCTTTGTAGAACCTCCTTTCACTGCAATTACAGCTGCAAGTCTTTTCGGGGAAGTCTCTACCAGCTTTGCACATCTAGAGAGTGACATTTTTGCCCATTCTTCTTTGCAAAATAGCTCAAGCTAGATTGGATGAAGAGCGTCTATGAACAGCAATTTGCAAGCCTTGCCACAAGCCTTCGCAATTGGATTTAGGTTGAATATACTTTGATTTAAACCATTCCATTGTAGCTCTGGCTGTATGTTTAGGGTCGTTGTCTTGATGGAAGGTGAACCTCAGCCCCAGTCTTAAGACTTTTGCAGACTCTAACAGGTTTTCTTCTAATAATAATTATAGTGGAACTGCGCTAAAGGTTGATATTGTGAAAAACAAGCCTATCACATAAAATTATAAGTATATATATATATATATATATATATATATATATATATATATATATATATATATATATATATATCCAAATTGATTGCAACACACCAAAGTGTAAAACTGATATATAAATAAAAAATAGTCCATAAATTGAAAAACATCAATGAACTCTTGTGTTATCTTCAAACCACCACCATGAATACGTGCACCACCAACACATAAAGTGCGTGCTAACTGGAAGGCAGGCTGTTTTAAGCCTGTGGCTAATATCCAGCCAGGGCCTTTATCCAGGGAGTATATACCACCAGCTCGGAACAACTTAATCAATAGGATGGATTGGTACAGCAAAAACAACCAGGGAACCCGATCACTCAGTGATCAAGGTTAATGACCAGGTATTACCCAAAATAAAAAGGAGCTCACCATAGTGTAAATTGTTTCATACAAAAATGTATTAAATCTTTAATAGTTGCACTTACAAAAGTATAAAGTAAAATGCCACGGTTTGTTAAAAGCTGGTTGGCTTGCGAACACCTGTCCTCTCAGCTAAACAGCGCAATGACGTGAGCACGCCACTTCTCCCAACACACGTTTCGTCACACACCGACATCGTCCTGCCCCTTGGTCTATCGCATAAAATCTCAATAAAATACATTTACATTTTTGGGTGTAACATGACAAAATGCCAAAAACAAAAAGGGGTGTGAATACACAAGGCACTGTAAGGCCCCTTGCACACTGTAGCAGTGCGGGCGCCGGCGGTAAAACAACGCCGGCGGTATTTGGCCTCTAGCGGGGCAGTTTTACCCCTAGCTGCCGAGAAAGGGTTAAATGGGTTAAAACCACCATATAGCCATGCTGCCCCATTCAGTGGGGCAGGAGTGGTGAAGGAGCGGTATACACAAAAGTTACAGGATACTACAAAATGATCAATAGCAATGATGAGAGGACAAACTTCTTACTAGTCTTTGAACAGCCTTTATTGGAGGTAACTGAGAATGGCCAGTATATCTAGGACTCTAAGATAGCAGTCCCAGTCCATATAGCAGCTTATGGCAATTCGTTTCCCTCTGGCATTTGCACAACTAACAGTCCACGGGAAGGTTACAATGTCCCAGAAGCTGTCTGCACATAGCATTCACAGGTAGATCCTTAGTGAGGGGTGAAGGGGTGAAACAAGATCCTTCTCCAGACCAGATCTTCATTGTAGTGCCCTCCAGCAAACATCCACTGGCAAACGTCTCCATGCCCTCAGCTGCTGAGGCCCAGACTGCAATTTCTTTTTCAGTAAAGCTACCAATACTCTCAGCAGCTCCAAGAAAAGTGGAACCATCATTGTAGAGGAAGGAAGAATCTGCTCAGGCCACCTGCACATTTAACACTTCACCACCTTCTGAACACCTCCTTTCAGGGATTGGAGCATGATAAATATGCAGCTGATCATTTGCATCTCCCAGCTCTATGCTCTGGAAACTTTGTTCGGTGGCTGGTGGGAGTACTAAAGCTCTCAGCTCAAGAAGCCCTGAACAGATTTACAAAATCATGAACTACTCCAATAAAATAAAATGGCGAAAAATGTAATTTACCACACAAACCTAACCAGAAGAGGACACTACATGGGTAAAAACAGGTATGCATATACTTGGCAGTATGGCATAAGGTCCACCTCTCTGCTGTCACTATATATATATATATATATATATATATATATATATATATATATATATATATATACACATACATACATACAACTCGAAGAAAGAAGTTAAACTGGATTTACAATGGAAAGTCATCTAGTTTCTGTTTTGATATAAATATGCATGCACTCTCAGTGTAAGAAAGGTAAGATGGTTGTATTTGTATATGTGCTTGTAATTCCATTATACAGTACATTTTCATGACAGATGATAATGATGTTGGGCACCTGAGTGAAACTCATCTAATACATAAATCTTAATGGACAGAACATGCCAGAAAAGAGTTAATTAGGCTCACTGAAGCATTGCTAATATCACTAATAAACCTGTCACTGACTACAAAATCATTACTGTCTATTTATTCAGAGGGAGGAGTTCCTCTGAAATGCATAAAAATGTATTAAGACAATTAGATGCAGATGAAAAGATAGTGTCTACTTTTGTATTTGGAGAGAGAGTAACTGCGCTGATCCAAACATTTACTTGTGTAATGTTAACACTAATACAGTGTGTAAGCCCTATATAAAAACCTCACTGTGTATATATCCTGTAAACCAACCTTACTGAAAAGTGCAACGTGACAATAAAGTGGCAAATATTGAAAAACTGTGCAGACTATTACTCCTTAGACCCCTTTCACACCAGGGTGTTTTGCAGGCGCTATAGCGTTAGAAATAGTCCCTGCAATCCACCCTAAAGAAGCTGCACCATTGTGTGCAGTGTGAAAGCCCAGAGGGCTTTCACACTACAGCGGTGCGCTGGCAGGACGTCAGAAAAAAGTCCTGCCAGCAGCTTCTTTGGAGCGGTGAAGGAGCGGTGTGTTTACCGCTCCTCCACCGCTGCTCCCCATTGAAATCAATGGGGCAGCGCTGCAATGCCGCCGGCAAAACGCCGCTATTGCGGCGTATTGCCGGTGGCTTTAACCCTTTCGCGGCCACTAGCGGGGGGTAAAAGCGCCCCGCTAGCGGCCGAAATGCGCCGCAAATCCGGCGGTAAAACACCGCTAAAAATAGCGGCGTTTTACCGCCGGCGCTATCAGCGGTGTGGTGTGAAAGGGGTCTTAGGGCATCAATAATATTCCCCAAGATCACTGTAAAGTCCAACGTAACAATAAAGTGCCAAATATCAAAAAATGCTAAATTATATAATATTTCCAGAGTCCACTTCCATTTGTCATATGTAGCACTAACCCCCAAAGGAGCTGCTGGTTATTTTTGGGCTTACCGTTACCTTCTGTTCTCCTTGTTTCACGTCTAGGGGATGTCCCGTGGTAGGTGACCCAATAACTTGAGACTGACAATAGATCCTCTTGAATGTATTTTATTTGCAAAAACTCAAACCATTGAACAGTCTTTCAACTTGGGATCAGAGGGTTGGGAAGGAAGTTCAGGTACTCTCAATGTCAAAGTCCATAAACGTTAAAGAACTTGCTTACTTTGACTGCATCTAGAAAATAGCCATTCGCAGCTGGATGAACACTCAGGTTGGACAGTCCCTCTCTCACAAGGCCTAGCAGCCAACAAGGTGCTTACTCAGGAACAAAGTCTTTGTCACAGACGTTGTTGCAGAACATGTAGGGAAACTAAGCTGTAGAACACTAGTAGGATACCTGGATCTTTCAGCCCACTTGGAGATATCCACAAGACCGGATTCTCTCGGTTACTTCAGCCCTTCCAGGCCCTTGTTAAGAAAACCAACCCGTACATGATGTTATTCTAAAGAGTCCTCCCCTGGAATGCTTGAAGTACACTGGGTCTCTCCCGAACTGGAGATGGCACCCAACCACCTCGGAATCCTCCTTTAGCTTCCTTGCCTTGGGCTAGCCAGCTCCAAGACATTAAAGTCGGGTGGATCCACACCCCAGGCCATAGCCTTCCTGGGGACTGGTCAGGAGGACCAGGACCATGTAATCAGCACATCATACTGGACCAGAACCCCGAAACACGTGATGTCCATATCTTAAATACCCTCTCCCAGAGGGCACAGCGAGAGGGTGACTCCCACCGACCTGGCTCCAAAAGAGAGTAATCTAAGCACCTGACCAGACCATAGTTCCACGCCTGCCACCAGAGACAGTGCCCCCTGTGGCCAGGCTGAACGTCTCACAGCCCAGTCAAACTGATACAGAAGTCTAATTTAGGCAACTAGACCCAAACCAAACTGTAGTTTGGGTAAAGTTTAACTTTGAAAAAAAACGGTCTTCAGGAGCCCGCCGCTACACATATATATTCTCAAATTTTCATGCATGCTTTATACTGGATCTTTTCATAAATTCATATGCCATCACCACCTTCTAAAATGGGCAATCACCAGAGTCTAGAGAGAATTACTACGAATTAACCACTCCGCTGTCCTGGCTTTGCTCCAGCTAGTTTACCGCTAGGTACTCCTCCATATCAGTAATGGTATCCCATAAAAACTAAAACATCTGTCATTGCGCAACATGTATGCATAAAATATTTATTTATCTTGGCTAAAAAGTAAATGTTCACAATATGTAATATGCAAACTCACATTTATTAGTGCCTGGCGACCGGCACCGAGTCTGTCCAGCTGTTCGTTTTAGGAATATGTCACGCCACTCTGTTTCTGTATCCCGGCGTGCGTTCCAAGCCTCGATTTGGTAGGGGTCCGTGAACAGGAAGTGACGTCCGTAATTACCCAGAAGCCTCTACACATTTCGCATACACACATGTGTCATCAGGAGGCGTGAAACAGAGCGGCGTGACAGATAAAACAAACAGCTGGATAGACTCAGTGCCGGTCTCCAGGCACTATTAAATGTGGGTTTGCATTTTATATATTGTGAACACTTACTTTTAAGCCAAGATAAATAAATATTTTATGAATTCATGTTGTGCAATGACTGATGTTTAATTTTTATGGGATACCATTACTGATATGGAGGAGCACCTAGCATTAAACCAGCTAGAGCAAAGCCAAGACAGCGGAGTGGTTATCCCAGATGAACCAAAGGCAAAATTCTCTCTAAGCTCTGGTGAGGGCCCATTTTAGAAGGTGGTGGTGGCACATGAATTGGTGAAAAGATCCAATATAATGCATGAAAATGTAAAAATATATATGACAAATGGAAATGGACTCTGAAAATATTATATACATTTTTTGATAATTGGCACTTTATTGTCACATTGCACTTTACAGTGGTCTTCAGGAATATTATTGATACCCCAAGGAGTAATAGTCTGCACGCTTTTTCAATATTTGGCACTTTATTGTCACGTTGCATTTTTCAGTAAGGTTGATTTACAGGGTATATACACTGTGAGGCTGTTGTATAGGGTTTACACACCGTATTAGTAGTAACGTTACACCAGTAAATGTTTGGGTCCGCGCAGTTACTCTCTCTTCAAATACAACCTTTCCTAAGCCTATGGTAAAGGATAATTTAACTGCAGCAGATCAAATTATAATTAATATATATTATTTACTTTATATATTTATTTTGTGTTGGTGACAAAAACTTTCACAGTGTCTACTTTTAGATCACTGCAATCTATGTGACTGTACGAGGTCTTAGCCTTTTACTAAAGATATTGGTTTTTTCGGTCTTATTTCCTTGTGTGCCTATTAAGATACAGTTAAAGCAGAGCGCCACAATTAAACTATTTCATACATTTTTATTAGGGTGGTAAATAGTTGGAATCCCTGTTAGATTATTATTGTAGTACCTATAGGAGTGTTCTTGATCTGGTTACATATAGTGTGTTCTTGTGAGGGTGGATCACCTATTTGTCCTCTCTAGTGTTCATCCTCTCTATTTTCGTTTGGATAATTTACTACAGCAGCCATTCTCAACCATGGTTCCATTGAACCTTAGGGTTCCTCCAGAAGTTGCTATGGGTTCCTTGAACAATGAGCATTTTGTAAGTTCCCACTGACACCAATGAGCTTTTTAGCTATCTAATAGGGGAATCCTTCCCAATGACCTCAAATAGGGATGAGCCGAACACCCCCCGGTTCGGTTCGCACCAGAACTTGCGAACGACCCCCGCGTTCGGCACGAACGTTAGAACCCCATTGAAGTCTATGGGACTCGAACGTTCGAATTGGAAAGTGCTAATTTTAACGGCTAATATGCAAGATAGTATGCTAAAAAGGGTTTGGCGATCTGCCTCCTGCCTCAGGGGACATGGGTCACTGCAAAAAAAAGTTTTAAAAACTACAGTTTTGGCGGGAGCACTGATTTTAATGACGATTAAAGTGAAAAAAAAAAGTGAAATATTCCTTTAAATATGGTGCCTGGGGGGTGTCTATATAGTATGCCTGTGAAGTGCCACGTGTTTCCCGTGTTTAGAACAGTCCCTGCACAAAATGACATTAAACGGAAATAACACCATTTAAAACTGCTTGCGGTTTTAATGTTATATCTGGTTCCTGCAATATGGTTGAAAATCATTCAGAAAAATGGCATGGGTAGCCCTCCCTGCCCATTACCAGCCTATTTGGGTCTTGTACGCACATTAAGGGGAACCCTGTACCCATATTAAAAAAAAGGAAATGCGTGTGGCCCCCAGGCCCTATATACTCAGAACAGCAGTATACAGGCGGTGCAAACAAGACAGGGACTGTGTAGGTTTGTTGTGTTAAGTTGAATCTGTTTGTCATTTTCAACCGGTACATTTTTAAAGTGTAGCTCCAGTCAAAAAAAATATCTTTAAGCTTTTTGGAAAACATAGGGAAGGGTTATCACCCCTGTATAATTTGTTTTGTCGTCCATCTTTTTTCATCTCACTTGCTGTTGTCTCCTTCCGTTTGCAAGTAGGAGATGTTTGTAAATTGGATGTTTGAAAGTAGGGGCCTGCCCTATATGCTCTGCAGAAATGGCGGAACAAGGTGTTGGTTTTGCAACAACATTGTAAGCCCTCAAAATGACTCTTGGTGGCCGCTGGAGCGCCCTGCTGTGAACGATTATATCAAGAATTGTAATTACATGCCATTGTTGAACAGTGGTAGAAAAATTGACCTTTGGTGGTTGTGGTGCTGGTGCCACAACACTATAAGTCCTCACAGTTACTCTGGGTGGGCACAGGAAGGGGCCCTCCTGTGAAATATTATATCAAGAATTGTAATTACATGTCCCTGTTAAACAGGGGCAGAAAAATTGGGCCTTAGGCACTGGTGCCATCACACTGCAACCTCTGCCATACACTCTAGTTTTTTTGCAGGAATTAGCCCTGCTGCAAAGCATTGCATCAAAAATTTTACTTAAACGCCCCTGTTAAACAGGGGCAGAAAAATTGGGCCTTAGGCACTGGTGCCATCACACTGCAACCTCTGCCATACACTCTAGTTTTATTGCAGGAATTAGCCCTGCTGCAAAGCATTGCATCAAAAATTTTACTTAAACGCCCCTGTTAAACAGGGGCAGAAAAATTGGGCCTTAGGCACTGGTGCCATCACACTGCAACCTCTGCCATATACTCTAGTTTTTTTTGCAGGAATTAGCCCTGCTGCAAAGCATTGCATCAAAAATTGTACTTAAACGCCCCTGTTAAACAGGGGCAGAAAAATTGGGCTGCTGGCATCACCCAGAACCAAAAATGTTCTTCCAACATATCAGCGGAGGAGGAAGAGGATAGACAATCAACATAACAGGACAGTCACTCAGCATCAGCATAGGCAGTCTTGAAGGGATGTGGTATTTCAAAAAAAATTATTCGGTTACATCAGCTTCAGGTGCTTGGTAGCTGTGGGTGATCCAAGACTGATTCATCTTGATGAAGGTCAGTCGATCAACTGATTCGGTGGACAGGCGCACCCTGTGATCGGTAACGAAGCCACCAGCAGCACTGAAGGTGCGTTCCGAAAGAACGCTGGATGCAGGACAGGCCAGTAGCTCAATTGCATACTGTGCAAGCTCTGGCCAGTGATCCATCCTCAAGACCCAGTAAGCCAGAGGATTTTCAGTGGGAAAGGTGTCCAAGTCTGACCTTGCCCCTAGGTATTCCTGCACCATGTAAATTAGACGCTGGCGATGGGTGCTGGAACCAATCATACCTTGGGGCTGCGGACTAAAAAATTGTCTGAAAGCATCAGTCAGACGGCCACCTTCTCCACCGCTCCTTCTGACTGATGCCTCAGCAACACGTTGTCCAGGACCAGGAGTTTGTGACCTCCCAGTCTCTGGGAACACGTTGCACAGAGCTTTCTGCAAGGCCTCCCGGAGATGTCTCATCCTCTGCTCCCTCTGCGATGGCAAGATAAGGTCGGCAACCTTACCCTTGTACCGTGGATCAAGGAGAGTGGCCAGCCAGTAATGGTCCCTCTCCTTGATCCGAAGAATACGAGGATCCTTCCGCAGGCTTTGCAGGATCAGGGAGGCCATGCAGCGTAGGTTAGCTGAGGCATTCGGTCCGGAGTCCTCTGGGTCACTAAGGACAACATGATCCGCAGCTACCTCCTCCCAGCCACGTACAAGTCCACGTGTTTCTTGGGACTGTAAATCATCCCTATAAGACTGCTGCTGCTGATGCTGAGTGCCAGCCTCCACCTCCATGCTGACACAATCATCCTCCTCCTCCTCTTCCTTCTCCTCACCCTCTTCCTGTGTGATGGGTGGCACAGCAGGAACACTGTCTGGATAAAGGGGGCCTTGAGAGGCAAGGAAGTCCTCCTCTTCCTGCCTCTGTTCTGCCTCAAGTGCCCTGTCCATTATTCCACACAGCGTATGCTCCAAGAGGTGGACAAGAGGTATAGTGTCACTGATGCATGCACTGTCACTGCTCACCATCCTTGTGGCCTCCTCAAACGGTGACAGGACAGTGCATGCATCCCTGATCATGCCCCACTGGCGTGGTGAGAAAAAACCAAGCTCTCCTGACCCTGTCCTGGTGCCGTAGTCGCACAGGTACTCATTGATGGCCCTCTGCTGCGTGTGCAGCCGCTGCAGCATGGCCAATGTTGAGTTCCATCTGGTGGGCATGTCACATATAAGGCGGTTCTTGGGCAGGTTCAACTCCTTTTGGAGCTCAGCCAGCCGAGCACAGGCATTAAATGATCGGCGGAAATGCACACAGACTCTCCTGGCCTGTTTCAGGACATCCTGTAAGCCGGGGTACCTGCCCAAGAACCGCTGCACCACCAGGTTAAGGACGTGAGCTACACAGGGCACATGGGTCAGTTGTCCCTGTCGGAGGGCGGAGAGGAGGTTGGTGCCATTGTCGCAAACCACCATTCCTGGCTTAAGCTGGCGTGGCGTCAACCACCTCTCGGCCTGCCCCTGCAGAGCTGACAAAACATCCGCCCCAGTGTGGCTCCTGTCCCCCAAACAAACCAGCGCAAGCACGGCATGGCATCGTTTTGCCTGCGTACTTGCGTAGCCCCTGCAACGCCTACGGAGCACCGCTGGTTCTGAGGACAGAGCACTGGAAGAGGCCATGGAGGAAGAAGAAGAGGAGGGGGTGGAGGAGAGAGGTGTGTCACAACCAATAGTAGCATTTTGGAGGCGTGGTGGCGGAACAACCTCCAATACTACTGCACCTTGTCCTGCATCCTTCCCAGCAGCCAGAAGAGTGACCCAATGGGCCGTGAAAGACAGGTAACGTCCCTGTCCATGCCTGCTGGACCATGAGTCAGCGGTAATATGCACCTTACCGCTGACCGCCCTGTCCAGCGAGGCAAGGACATTGCCTTCCACATGCCGGTAGAGAGCCGGAATTGCCTTCCGTGAGAAAAAGTGGCGTTTGGGGACCTGCCACTGAGGAACCGCACATTGTACAAACTCACGGAAGGGGGCCGAGTCTACCAACTGAAAAGGCAGCAGTTGAAGTGCTAGCAATTTAGCCAAGCTAGCATTCAACCGCTGGGCATGTGGATGGCTGGGAGTAAATTTCTTCCGCCGGTCCAGCAGCTGGGGCAGGGACATTTGTCTGCTATAATCGGACGTGGATGTACCACTAGCAGAGTTCCCGGAAGCACTTGGCTGTGACACACCTAATTCTACACCTTCATTCCTCTCAGAGCAGGTTTCAGAGAGGACTGAAGGTCTAGTGGGGTTGGAGATGCCAGCTGATGAGGAGCAAGGAGAGGTCCGCTTTGTTCTTTGGTGTGGGTCTTTGAGGTATGCTTGCCAACGAGCTGCATGGCAGGTCAACATATGTCTGGTCAAGCATGTGGTGCCCAAGCGGCTGATGTTTTGGCCACGTGAGATACGCTTGAGACATATGTTGCAAATAGCAGCGGTGCGATCTGATGCACTCGTCTCAAAAAAGGCCCACACCAAAGAACTTTTAGAATAACGCGCAGAGGAAGCGCTCTGCGCAGGCGGAGCTCTGCGGTGTGATTCAGTCGGTGTGCTGCCCCTAAGCTGGCCCCCGGAGGGCATCCTGCCTCGTTGGACATGTGCCTCCTCCTCCTCCTCCTCCTCCTCCCTCCTTCCAGGCACCCACGTGGAGTCAGTGCCCTCATCATCCCCTCCCTCTTCATCGCTGTAGCAAACCTGGCAGTATGCTGCAGCTTGTGGAACATGACTGCCAGATTGCTGTCCTTCTTGAGCATCCCCTCTCTCTGTGCTCACGCTACTGCCTTCCTCTAGCTGAGTGTCATCATCAGAGCCCACCAAACACTGGGCATCCTCCTGGAGCATGTACCCAACACTGTGCTCAAGGAGTTCAGGAGACTCCTCAGGAGGACGTGGTGGGTCTAGGGAAGGAGTCACTGATGATGACATTGAGAGGAGGGACGACGATGTGTTAGCAGCTGCTTTTCTACTACCCTGAGACTGGGTGAGAGAGGATGAGGAGGATGAAGAGGGCTTGGTCATCCACTCTACCAAGTCGTTGGCATGTTGCGGTTCAACATGTCCAGCTGCAGAAAAGAAGGACAAGCATGTCCCATGGCCACGTGCTGATGACAATGCACCGCGTCCCCGACCAGCACTGTTGTCTCTAGACACAGAGCCTGCTTGCCCTCTTTTATCGGCTCGCGCCTGTCTGCCTCTCCTTGCTGGCCTTCCAGACATGGTAATGGCCTGAAGGGAGTTGGGTAAAACAGTAGTTGGGTAGTTTATATTGTGCTGGAGGCACACAACACCCACTAACTCCTGCAGATGCCTTTTTTATAGAACAGCAGAGTTAAAGGGGTATATACAGATGTATACTGTGCTGTGCTGGAAGCACACACAACTTCCAATAACTCCAGCAGATGTCAATCGGGCCCAAATAGAGAACAGCTATGTAGGTGGATAATAGCGGTATGTACTGGGTACAGAGCAGGCACACAGCACGCACTATCTCCTGAGTGACACTGCTGACTGCAAGCTCTATTGTTAAAGATGGACCACTAGCTATATAGGTGAGGTGAATATC
This sequence comes from Lithobates pipiens, assembly GCF_037356315.1. Taxonomy (NCBI): domain Eukaryota; kingdom Metazoa; phylum Chordata; class Amphibia; order Anura; family Ranidae; genus Lithobates; species Lithobates pipiens. The sequence continues at coordinate 94,018,223 of NW_027507788.1, read as the reverse complement.
ACGGTGTATACTGCGGTCAGGGCACGCAGACAATAACCAGAAAACAGCAGAGTTAAAGGGGTATATACAGATGTATACTGTGCTGTGCTGGAAGCACACACAACTTCCAATAACTCCAGCAGATGCCAATCGGGCCCAAATAGAGAACAGCTATGTAGGTGGATAATAGCGGTATGTACTGGGTACAGAGCAGGCACACAGCACGCACTATCTCCTGAGTGACACTGCTGACTGCAAGCTCTATTGTTAAAGATGGACCACTAGCTATATAGGTGAGGTGAATATCACGGTGTATACTGCGGTCAGGGCACGCAGACAATAACAAGAAAACAGCAGAGTTAAAGGGGTATATACAGATGTATACTGTGCTGTGCTGGAGGCACACACAACTTCCAATAACTCCAGCAAATGACAATCGGGCTCAAATAGAGAACAGCTATGTAGGTGTATATAGTGGTATGTACTGGGTACAGAGCACGCAGACAGCACGCACTAACACTACTGACTGCAAGCTCTATTATTAAAGCTAGATCACTAGCTATATAGGTGAGGTGAATATAGTGGTGTATACTGCGGTCAGGGCACAGACAGTAACCACTACACAAGAGCAAAATAGTAAATCAGCCAAAAACGATTGGTGTGTAACTGTGTTGAAGGTACACAGAACACCCACTGCTTCAGATGCTAACAAACACTACACGAGGCCGCCTGAAAGGCAGCTTTATATAGTGTGGGGCGTGCACTACACAGTCTGAGCTATGATTGGCCACAGGCAGGATGCCTGTGGCCAACCATTGCTCTTCCCGCTACTGGCGCTGCGATTGGCCAAGCATGCGGGGTCACAGTGCATGCTTGGCCAATCGTGAGACAGCAATGCATTGCGCCATCGCAATGCATTGTGGGCCACACGAATTTTGCCGCGAACGGCCCAAACGTTCGGAATTCGGCGAACGCACGAACGACCGATGTTCGAGTCGAACATGCGTTCGACTCGAACACGAAGCTCATCCCTAACCTCAAATGTAAGGAGCATTCTGCCCAGTAACCATCACACTATTGTAATATGAGCTGTAGATATCTTAATTATTGGCAGGGGTTTCTTGAGACTGGAAAGTTATCTTGAGGGTTCTTCCATGTTTAAAAGGTTGAGAAAGGCTGTACTAGAAGCTGACAAAACCATTACTAGCTCCCATGGCCAGTTTAAGAGCAACTGATGCCCTAAGCACAGTTTGACAATGGTGCCCCTCCTAGGCCCATATATTGCTTAGCTGAAAAGACATTAAGACTTAATGCATGCTGAAAGTGACCCAGGCTAGACCTCACAACTATATTAAAGAAAAACTTTGGCATTTTATATATTTAACATATTCGACGTGGATCAAAACCAAGCAAAACTGAGGCTTTTTATGTAGAAATGATGAGGAAGCTAGAAGACAAAGATAGATGTGCCCCATAGAGGTCTATGGGAGCTGTAATGCACCTGTGTGGCCAGGAGAGAGAGGACTTAAGGCGCAGGATTTCAATAAACCAAGGCTGTGTCAGATGGATCTTGGTAAGTATACATCTGTGGAGTGGGAAGGTAGGATCAGTTAGTTCAGGGCAATAGGGCAAAATGGATAGGTGCACTTTTTTAAAGCCATTGTTGTATCCATTGGGAATTGTTATTGATCCAATGAGACAGTGTGTTCCTGTAAGGGTGCACATCCTATTTCTCCTCTCTAGAGTACATTCTCTCTATTTTCCTCGGGATAATTAAATAGATGACATAATTTCTGGCTCTCAGGACCAGATTAAGGGCAACTAATGCCCTTAGGATAGCCCAACATTGGTGCCCCCATACATTGACAAGACATTAGGATGTTTGGACATTTATAAACCTTCTTTCGTTTTTTCCAGGTTAGCCCCAGGCTAGATGCCACAACTATATAGAAATATTTAAAATGTACTGAATGGATTAGACATGGATCAACATCAAACAACTGACTGAAACCTTTTTTTCCGAAATTAGAAAGCTGGGAGATGAAGTTAGAGGCCTATAGAGACTGTAATGCACCTGCGTGGCCAGGAAAGAGGAGACTTGGTGCACAGGATTTAAATAAACAAAAAAGTGTGGTGGCTGAATCTTGGTAAGTATACATCTGTGGAAGGGGTGGGTGGGATCAGGACAAAAAAGATAAGTGCGCTTTTTTTAAGGTACACTCTTTAGGTACATGATAACTATGGGAAATAAATCTGTGATGCCCCTTCCCTTGGTGCACTAAGAGAATACTTATTTTGCCTAATTAATAATCCAGCCCTGCTGGCTCCTTAATGAGTTACATAGTTAATCAGGTTGAAAAAAGACAAGTCCATCCAGTTCAACAAAAAAATAATAATAATACAATCCCATATACACAATCCTTCACCCCCAGTTGACCCAAAGGAAGGCAAAAAAAAACCCCAGCAAAGCATGATCCAATTTGCTACAGCAGGGGAAAAAAATTCCTTCCTAACCCCCCCGAGAGGCAATCAGATTTTCCCTGGATCAACTTTACATATAAATGTAAGTACCCAGTTATATTATGTACAGTATATTTAGGAAAGAATCCAGGCCTTTTTTTAAAGCAATCTACTGAGCTGGCCAGACCCACCTCTGGAGGGAGTCAAGGCCACATTTTCACAGCTCTTACTGTGAAGAAACCTTTCCGTATTTGGAGATGAAATCTTTTTTCCTCTAGACGGGTGCCTCATAGGAATATATGGGGAATGGGAGCGTAGATGGGAAACAGGAAATTTGGTTCAAAGTAATGCCTTGGCAAACATGGAACAGGCAGAAAGGGGCAATCTCTCCAAGCAAGGAAAAGACAGAGAAGACCCAATAGAAGGATGTCACACAGGGGCTCCTAAAGGAGATAGAGAAGAGACAAATTGCATTTTAGGTAAGCTTTCTCCCCCACCCCTTCAATTGACATTGACACCGATTGATAGGTAGGCACATTGGCTCTACTGGCATGGCCCCAACTACCTACAAGTGCATTCTTCCCTTGTCCTCACCTAGACGGGAAGGGTAATCTCAGAAATAGAGATCTAATCCTTCCTCACTCTATCTAAAAATAGAGAAAAAAATATTCTGCCCTTTAGGAACATGGAGAAAAGGAATGATTGTAATGGGCAGATGGTCTACACTGAATTCCAAAGGCACTTTCAAGAGCAGAAAGTTCTATGGACAAATCTTGAATCCAAGGAGCTGATGCATCAGAAACAGCTGGCACACAGGTAATACTGAAAGCGACACCTGTGACAAACATACACAGTATCAGTCTATGACAATTTTCTTGTAGGGCTTTTCCTAGACATTGAGCAATAAGTGTGAGTAACAGGACCGTCAAAATGCGCTTGTGTAGGAGTGACAGGAAGTTTGAGAAGGGAAGGTCTTATCTCAGCACTGAAATATCTTACTATGATGAGTCAGGTTTCACAGTCCCGGCAGGAGGTCATATATTAAAGAGCTTAGAACACAGATATATAATGCTAATCATTTTACAGCCAACGATCAGACGCAGAGAAGGATTTCATGGAATGTAGGCGGTGCCCTGGCCGTCTTTTTCTTGCAGTGATTAGGTTTTTAGTGCATTTTTCTAGGGTAAGCTCCTTTTTGCAAGTGAATCTCTCATTAGAAGAATACTGTATGGGAACTGCAATTGCTCCTAAAAATGCTAGTAGACTGGCTGGTATGCTGCGCCTCCTGCTTCAAAATTTTAGAGCCACTAAGCCAGAAAAGCAAAATGATTTCTGATTTTACTCTGAGGCCGCGTACACACGCGGGGACTGTTCGCTGAAACTGTCCGCTGAAACCAAGTTTCAGCGGACAGTCCGCTCGTGTGTGGGCTTTCAGCGGACAGTTTCAGCGAACAGTCCGCTGAACAAGGTTTTTCGGAAATTCCGAAAAACTGTCCGCTGAAACCTTGTTTCAGCGGACAGTCCCCGCGTGTGTAGGCTTGTTCGTCAAACAAAGTTCCGCGCATGCTCAGAAAGGATTTTCACGCCGAAAGTTATAATACAGTGTATAGGACGTCGTATTTTTCGTCCCGTCGTACGTGCCGTTCACGTCATCGCGCACGGTTTCAGCAAACTGTTCGTACGTCGTGTGTGGCCATGTCCGTCCATGCTAATTTTGAGCGGACTGTTTGCCGAAACTGTTTGACGGACAAAGTTGGGCGAACAGTCCCCGCGTGTGTACGCGGCCTGACTTTCAATACCACAATGGTTGTTTTAACTGACTTAAGCAGATAAAAATGCAAGCCCCCTCCCCCCCAATCTTTCCCATGGCTTTCACCAGTGGTACCTAGGTGAGGGTGACATCTTGCTTCTTCTGGTGAGAGCCCAAGAAGTTCTCAGTAGCCCAAATCTCTCATCATGTGCTATAGCATCATGATGTGGGATTTGGGCTACTCTGCATTCTTAAACCACTTAAGCCCCGGACCATTTTGCTGGCCAAAGACCAGAGCACTTTTTGCAATTCTACACTGCGTTGCTTTAACTGACATTTGCGTGGACGTGCCACGTGGCTCCCAAACAAAATTTACATGCTTTTTTTCCCACAAATAGATCTTTCTTTTGGTGGTATTTGATCACCTTTGTGGTTTTTATTTTTTGCGCTATATATTTGCTATAATAAATATCCCCCAAAAAATATAAAAAAAAATGTTTTCCTCAGTTTAGGTCAATATGTATTCTTCTACATATTTTTGGTAAAAAAATTAAAATAAATCGCAATAAACGTTTGATTTGCGCAAAAGTTATAGCGTCTACAGAATAGGAGATTTATGGCATTTTTATAATTTTTTACTAGTAATGACGTGACTGCGACATTATGGCGGACACATCGGACAATTTTGACACATTTTTGGGACCATTGGCATTAATACAGCGATCAATACTATAAAATTGCATTGATTACTGTAAAAATGTCACTGGCAGTGAAGGTGTTAACCACTAGGGGGCAGGGGAGGGGTTAAGAGTGTCCTGGGGAGTGATTCTAACTTTTTGGGGGATGGGTTAGCATTGACACGACACTGATCACTGCTCCCGATGACAGGGAACAGACAATCAGTGTCCTGTCACTAGGCAGAATGGAGAGATGCTGTGTTTACATCAGTATGTCCCCATTCTTCAGCTCCGTGACACGATCGCGGCTATCCCTGCGAACATCGAGTCTGCAGGTCCCACGGGCACTGTCACAGAGCTTGGGGCAGGCATGCGTGCACGGCGGGAAAATCAAAGTAATGTACAGGTACATTACTTTGCCCAGCCATGCCATGCCATTCTGCCGACATATATGTGCAGGACTTGGTCGGCAAGCGGCTAGGAAAAGTTAGTTTTTCTATTTTTTTTCCCTACAAGGAAAAAGGCAATTTAAAATGGAGGAAGGGCGTGATTTTTTTATTGTTCCTCATATTCTACTGCAAGGCCTAATTTAAAGTATTAAAGCCACAGCGTTAACATGACAACCAGGCACCTAGCTATTTATTGACTACATGTATTTATATGACACCAACAATTTACGCAGCGCTTTATACACTAGATTACCAAAAGTATTGGGACACCTGCCTTTACATGCGCATGAAATTTAATGACATCCCAGTCTTTGTCCATGGGGTTCAATCTTGGGTTGGCCCACCCTTTGCAGCGATAACAGCTTCAACTCTTCTGAGCAGGCTGCCCACAATGTTTAGGACTGTGTCTATGGGAATGTTTGACCATTCTTCATGAAGTGCATTTGTGAGGTTCATCCATGTCTTTATGGACCTTGCTTTGTGCACTGCTGCGCAGTCATGTTGGAAAAAGAAGGGGCCATCCCCAAACTGTTCTCAAAAAGTTGGGAGCATGAAATTGTCCAAAAGGTTAGGCACAAATGTTGGACAAGAAGGCCTGGCTCACAATCTGTGCTTTAATTCATCCCAAAGGTGTTCTATTGGGTTGAGGTCAGCACTCTGTGCAGGCCAGTCAAGTTTCTCCACCCCAAACTTGCTCATCCATGTCTTTATGGGCCTTGCTTTGTGCACTGGTCCAAATCATTGGTGGAGGGGGGATTATGGTGTGAGGTTGTTTTTCAGGGGTTGGGCTTGGCCCCTTAGGTCTAGTGAAGAGAACTCTGAAGGCATCAGAATACCAAGATATTTTGGCCAATTTCATGCTCCCAACTTTGTGGGAATAGTTTGGGGCCCCTTCCTGTTCCAACACCAGTGCACAAAGCAAGGTCCATAAAGACATGGATGAACCAGCAAGTCTGTTTTATGTGAAACCAAATTTTTTGTTATTTTAAAATTTTGGATAGAATACAAAATGATCAAAACACTTGTCAATTATTGCTGTCTGTGTCCCCACTATGTAGACTCACCCTCTTTGTCCTGGTGCCCATTGTCCGAAAGACAAAAAGTGATAAAAAAATAAAATTTTTTACACTTGTCACCAGATTAAACTTGAACTTCAGCCTTACCTTCAGGATGGGAACTGAACAGAAAAAGTCCCAATGGCAAAAAAAAGAACCGACAGAGGTTCCAATAGAGAAACAGAGTAGTAAGTGTTGAGGATGGTGAGTATTATGGCGGCCTTTTAGGAGAGACTGTCACTTTTTCCTGAAAGGGTAAAGTGACAATGTCTCTTTAACAAGAAGAGGTTATCAATGACTTTCCTGTTGGTTTCCTTTAAATCAAACCTGCGCCATAAGCAACTTCAACTCTGTGTTCTAGAGTAGAAAGAAAATAGATTTTTTTATTTTTTTTAATTGTAATATTTAATCATTCTGCTACAGGATGGAAAGCTCACCGCAATGTGATTTTTTTCTGCAATCGATTGATACTTTTGTGAAAATGCCCCCCTATGAGATTTGTCATTCAATAGCAGATACACACAATAACTACCCATGATTCTCAAATGTGCATAACTAGTGTCTATCTGCTCCCATGTGGATGGTTGACTATGAGGCCATTGTCAGAGGAAGAGTGATCGATCAATTGAGAAGAGATTTTCAATCACACTGTGGCATGATCAGAAATAACATATACACTATATTACCAAAATTATTGGGACGCCTGCTTTTGCACCCAAATTAACTTTAATGGTATCCCAGTCTTGGTCCGTAGTGTTCAATATTGGCTTGGCCCACCGTTTGCAGGTATAACAGCTTCAACTCTTCTGAGAAGGCCGTCCACAAGGTTTAGGAGTCTGTTTATGGAAATGTTTGACCATTCTTCCAGAAGTGCATTTGTGAGGTCAGGCACTGATGTTGGACAAGAAGCCCTGGCTCGCAGTCTCTGCTCTAATTCATCCCAAAGTAATTATATCGGGTCGAGGTCAAGACTGTGTCCAGTCAAGTTCCTCCACCCCATACTCGCTCATCCAGTTTTTTATAAAGCTTGCTTTGTGTACTGGTCCAAATCATTTGGTGGAGGGGAGATTATGGTGCCGGGTTGTTTTTCTGGGGTTGTGATTGGCCCCTGTGTTCCAGTAAAGGGAATTCTTAAGGCCTCAGCTTACCAAGACATTTTCTACAATTTCATGCTCCCAAGTTTGTGGGAACTGTTTGGGATGGCCCCTTCTTGTTCCAACATGACTGCGCATCAGTGCACAAAGCAAGGTCTAAAGACATGGATGAGCGAGTTTGGGGTGGAGTCCTGACCTCAACCCGATAAAACACCTTTGGGGTGAACTAGAGTGGAGAATGCAAGACAGGCCTTCTCATCCACATCAGTGCCTGACCTCACAAATGCGCTTCTGGTAGAATGGTCAAACATTACCATAGACACACTCCTAAACATTATGGACAGCCTTCGCAAGAGAGTTGAAGCTGTTATAGCTGCAAAGGGTGGGCCAACTCAATATTGAACCCTATGGACTAAGACTGGGATACCGTTAAACTTCATGTGCATGTAAAATCAGGCTCCCAATACTTTTGGTAATATAGTGTATAAGCATGCGCTGACAATTTTCCAGTCATGCTGCCATTTATAAAAATCAGTGGTGAAAGATATGAGGTTTTAGTGCCTTTTATTTTATGCTGAACTTTGTCCTGCTGTCATCTCCCGCACCCTTTACCCTTGTCAAGGTATTTGCTGAGTTAGATAAAAACCCCTAATCCTAAAGATATTACAGAGGAAATGTAATGTTCTTTATGTTCTAATTTTTTTTATAACAACTCACATTAAAGTACACTCGTCAAATCCAAATTTGCATAGAGTCTCCGTCCTGCCATTGATATTAAACCATAGCCGCTTGCGCTGCTCAAGAGGCTGGAGAAGATGTAGGAAGTTCCCGGGACCCCTAAAAACCAGCTTGAAGCGCACATGTGGGTAAAGGGCAGAAGTGATGTCAGCTTGGGGGCGGACCTCCTATACATCTCCTCCAGCCCTGTGAGCACCACAAGTGGCTGTAGTTTTCCATCATCTAGATGGAGGCACTTCAGATTTGGAATGGTCTAATGATCTCTAGTGATCAAGGCTTTCAACACTATAGATAAACCAACATATAGCAAATAACTACAGAGTTCAGAACTCTCAAAACATATAAAGAATTGATTCTTTTAGAGCAGGGGTCTCCAAACTTTCCAAATAAAGGGCCAGTTTATTTTGCTTCAGACTTGAGCGGGGCCAGACTGTGGTCAATGGAAGTAGAAATTGTCCTAGTATTAGTGGAACTACACAATTCCCCAGACATGGTAGTCAGTGTGAGGAGTAAGAAAGACCCATCTTTGGTGCCATTAGGGAGGAATAGCACCCTGTTGTCGGTATCAGTGGGAGGAATAGTGACCCATCCTTGGGGTCAGTGGGAGGAATAGTTCCCCATCTTTGGTGTCACTGAGAATAGTGCCCCATTGTTGGTGTCACTGAGCGGAATAGTGTAGCCTTATTGCTGTCACTGGGAGGAATAGGAACCCATCATTGCTGTCAGTGCAAGAAATAGTTCCTAATGTCTGTGGAGGAATAGTTCCCCATCATTTGTGTCAGTGGGAGGAAATGTTCCCTAAGGGTCAGATAAATGCAAGCAAAAGGTCATATCCAGCCCTCAGGCCAGAGTTTGGAAATCTGTTATAGAGCAGGGGTTCTCAACAACCCACTGCCAGGATGGGGCCTCACTCCTACCAAACCTCAAGCCAGCTGAAGGTTCCCTAATCTGTCACAGTGCCTTCCAACTTCCATAGTGCCACCCAGCCTCCTATAGTGGGCCACAGTGCCTGTCAACCTCCAACAGTGCCTAAAGGCACCTGAGCCCCCACAGTGTTGCCATACCTCCCACAGTGCCAGCCATTCCCCTGCAGCCCCCAGTTTGCTGCAGATCCTTCAATAAATGATTGAATGAATGAAAAACTTGTATAGCGCTACATATGCAAACTAAATTGCCTCAGGGCGCTTTTGCTGCCAGTGTCCGTCTGGGTTTTCAGAAGAGATGGGCCTTGAGCTTCTTCCTGAAGGCCAGATAGTTTTCCTCCAAGGGGATGTCCACGGGTAGAACATTCCATAGCTTTGGTCCTTGTACTGCGAACCTTCGTTCTCCTTTTAATTTGTAACGGGTCTTGGGGATGTGGAGGAGGTTCTGGTTAGTTGACCGGAGAGTGCGACCTGGGGTGTAGTGCTCATTTGTGAGTGAGGCAGAGGGTCTTGAATGTAACTCGATCCTTCACGGATAGCAAATGGCGGACCCTCAGGGATGGGTGATTGATTCCCAGGGTTTTTTTCCAGTTACCAGTCTGGCTGCTGTGTTCTGGACGGTTTGTAGACGTGAAATTTGGTATTTTGGAAGTCCTAGGTAGAGGGAATTTGCGTAGTCGAGTCGGTAATTGATGATTGTTCCAACTACTGCTGCTGTATCTCCTTCCAGGATGAAGGGGATGAGTCTACGCAGTAGGTGAAGAAGGTAGTAGGATCTGCTGACCTCCATTGTACCTTCAATAGTGTTCTAGGGTGCACCCAGCCCCCATAGTGCACCTGCAAAGTCCCCAGCCTTCTAGAAAGACCTCCCCAGCCCCCTCCAGAGGCACATTCCCCACTGTTGCCCCCCCCCCAGCCCCCTCTAGAAACCTCATCCCTTACAGGGCCACCAAGACTGCTGCAGATTCCCCTAACCACCTCCAGAACCCCCAACCCCCTCAATGACATGCAGTCCCATCAAGAGCCTTCCAGAATTCAAATATATATTTTGTATTCCCATCATTTAATTGTGTGAATACAAACTTTTTTTTTTACTGTTGAGGCATGAAAGATTTCAAAATAATTTACAGGGCCATGGTCTCGGTAAGGTTGAAAACCACTATTATATATGTGCTTGCTCCCACTCAAAAAACACTGCACATATCTGCTGCACACCTAAAGCATCTGAGCTCCACAAAGTGAAATTAAATAATTGTTGATATTCAGCGCAAACTTATCCACCCATCCATGTCTCCATGCTTTATTTTGTTGAGTAATTACTTTGATAAGCAAGCCCCTGGCATTTCTAGCCATGGCCATCTTGAGTAAGGGCAGATGATTCGTGACTGTTGCCTCTCTCTGCCAATCCCTCCACTGGCTTCCACTAGCCCAACATATAAAATTCTAAATATTAGCCACAACATACAAGGTTATCTACAATACTGCCCCCAGCTACATCATCAGCCTCATCTCAAGATGAAGCCTAAATAATCCACTCCACCCCTCCATGGACATTTGGCTCTTTAGTTCCCTTGTTACCTCCTCCCATGCTCATCTTCAGGACTTCTCCAGAACCTCTCCCATCCTCTGGAACTCTCTACTCTAGTATGTCTGGTCAGCCCCCAGCCTGTACGCCTTTAGTCGATCCTTGAAAACTCATTTATTCCGAGAAGTCTGCAGCTATTACCCTTTAAACCCCTTCCTGCTCCCAATGCCCTTCCTTCTGAATTGTAGTTGTACGGTCCCCCTCCATATTGTAAAGTGCTGCGCAAACTGTTGCCACTTTATAAATTCTGTGTAATAGTAATAATAGAAGTATTAATTCATGTAGCATTTTCTTCCTGGAATTCATCATTCTCGTACATCCAGACAGGGGGGTGTGCCCATGAACCATTCTGGGATGTCTGACATTTTGGCCTAGGCCAGAAACCAGGAAGTACTGCAGAAATGTAAAGCAAGTAGATATAATATACCTTCCTGTCAATTTACTAAGGTTGGCAGCATTGTAAACGACCATCTTGTAAAACAGCCCATTCAGTTTAAAGCGTTTGTTACCCCAACACTTCATGTTCCTGATATGTGTCTGCTGTACCATATACTTTTATGGGAAAGTCTCCTGTTCTCTTTGTATTGCCTCCTTTATGTAAAATCCCTGGTGTTCCTGCTAGTCCCTATTAAAACTGACCACACTAAGCTGAAGAGCACAGCCTGATCAGTTCTCTAGCTACTCTCCTCCAATGATCATACTTGTCCTGACATGCCCTTGCTGCACAGCCACTCACTTGGAAGCTCAGTGTGCTGCTTCCCCCCCCCCCCCCCCCCCCCAGCACTTATGCAACTGAGAATATGATCCCTTATAAATAAAAGGGAAGAAAGGTATAATTTTTTTTATATCTAAACACAAACGTTTTGTCTTTCATTTTTATTTTAGGCTGGGCTCACACTGGTGCCATGCCAGACATTGCATGTGATTCGTACAGAGGATTCCGTGGTGGAAAATATAACACTTCTCCTATAAGCAAATAATTCCATACGCTAATAGGCACAATCATCTGATCCTTTCCCCTCAGTAGCATGGACCCGAGAGAGGGAAAGATGGCTCCCACTAGGCTCCATAACATTGGATGACGGAAGAGACGTCAGACGTAACTTCCACCCCATGGTATTAAATGGGACATTTAAAAAAAATAAAAAAATACTTTTATTGTCATTATTTTTAATTGTATTTAAGAGTAAATATGAGATCTGAGGTCTTTTTGACCCCAGATCACACATTAAAAATGTCCTGTTATGCTTTTTTTCTATTACAAGGGATGTTTACATTCCTTGTACTAGGAATAAAACTGACCCCAATTAAAAAAAAAAAAAAAAGAATAGTTTAAAAATAAAAAGTAAAATAAATAAGAAAAAAAAGAGAAAAAATGTAAAGCGCCCCGTCCTGCCGAGCTCACGTGCAGAAGCGAATGCATACGTAAGTCACGCCTGCATATGAAAACGGTGTTCAAACCACTCATGAGGTATCGCCGCGATCCTTAGCATGAGTGCAACAATTCTAGCAAAAGACCTCCTCTGTAGCTCAAAACTAGTAACTTGTAGACATTTTTAAATGTCACCTATGTAAATTTTTATAGGTCAAACTGTCGCCATTCCTAGAGCGCAATTTTGAAGCATGATATTTTGGGTATCAATTTACTCGGTGTAACATTATTTTTCACAATATAAAAAAAAATTATTTTTTTAATTTAAAAAAGTGTAGTTTTTCCCAAAAAATTGCGCTTGTAAGGCCGCTGCGCAAATAACGTGTAACAAAGTATTGCAGTAACCCAGTGGCGGCTGGTGCTCAAAATTTTTTAAACAAACTGAAAAATTCTGAAAAAAAAAACATCAATTGCAGCCTCACTGTACCATCAATCGCAGCCACTGTGTACATCGATTGCTGCCACTGTGCCCATCAAACGCAGCCACTTTGTACATCGATTGCTGCCACTGTGCCCATCAAACGCAGCCACTGTGCCATCAAACGCAGCCATAAATTGCACCCAGTGTGCCCATAAATTGCCGCCACTGTTCCCATCAATTGCTCCCACTGTGCCCCATCAACCGCAGCCACTGTGCCATATCAAATGCTGCCAGTGTGCCGCCCGCCCACCGTCTGTACTTACACTGTCTCGGTGGCAGTGGGACAGCTCCTCGATGTCTTCTCCCGTCCTCTCTTTCCATCCTCTGTTATGATTGGACGCCTAGCGTCCAATCACAGCGCCTGCTGTTTCAGCCAATCAGATGACAGGTAACAGATCCGAGCACCTGATTGGCGGAGAGGCGGTTTAGTGTTAGGAAAGCGACTATTCATTCGCTTTTCTAACACAGCTGAGTGACCTGCGATCACCCTTGGTCACCTTTTTTGATGCGTGTTAGAGCCTATGGCCGCTGTAATTCAGATGCTCTGCGCCTGAAAAAGGGCTGGGTGCCAGAATGGGGGATGGCAGCGGCGGCCATAGATAGATTCATGCAACGCATGAATCTATCTATTGGTGATAGAGGGGGGTGGCAGGAGAGAGGGGGACCGTGTGCCCGTATGGACACACCACCACTGCAGCAACCGCCATTTTATTCTCAAGGTTGTCTGGAAAATTTTTATATATATATATATATATATATATATATATATATATATATATATATATATATATATATATATATATATATATATTGTTTGGGGGAAGTAAGTTTCTAGCAAAAAAAAAAAAAAAAAGTTATCTTGTAAACAACAAAGTAGAAAAATAGGCTTGGTTCTTTAGTGGTTAATGATTATTGCAAAAGTTTAGTTCTGCTTTAATGCCCTCTAAACTTCCAAAGTTTCATGAGTAATGAAATCTAGAGCAAACGGGCAGTAAACAGAAGAAAATCTAGGGAGGTGAATGTGTCGTCTTCTTTCTATAAATATGCTCAATAATGTTAGTTTTTTTTTATTACATAGTATTTTTCTTTCTACTGAATAAAGCCTTATAGCTTAGTGTGCTTCCACACCGTGCCATGTTACGCCCCACTGGGTTCCTGTACATTGCCTGTGATCCCTCCCTGCCACCTACTAAGATTATATATATATATATAAGACTCCAGTATCCCTCTACCATCCTGACCTTTAAAAATATCAAAGTCATCATATGCCACATCACTGAGATCCCTGGAGATTAGATGACACGCTTTCACTTTCTGTCTGGGATCCAGGTTCACCCACTGCTCAGCTAAAGTTGGCATGGTTGTGTCATACATGCAGAAAGCACCTCGGTCTCGATTCAGGGTGTTGCTGAGCAGAACTTACTAAAACTCTCGTAAAATATTTTCGTTTTAAAAATATGCCTAAGGGCTTGTAAAAAAAAAAAAAAAACAAGCATCTAAGTAATGCTCTGCCAGTCACAAAATGAGCTTGCAATTCAATATTACATTACTTGGCACAGGGAGAATAGAACGGCGACTGCTGTGCTGGTATCACTGTTAACCTAAAGCTGAAAAAAAAACACTATACATTTTATATTAACCACTTCAGCTCTGGAAGGTGTACCCCCTTTCATGACCAGGCTATTTTTTTGCGATACGGCACGGCGTTACTTTAACTGACAATTGCGCCGTCATGCGACGCTGCACCCAAATAAAGTGTATGTCCTTTTTTCCCCACAAATAGAGCTTTCTTTTGCTGGTGTTTGATCACCTCTGTAGTTTTTATTTTTTGCGCTATATAAATAAAAAAAGACCGACATTTTTCAAAAAAAATAAAAAACATTTTTATACTTTCTGTTATAAAACAAAAATAAACCATAAAAAATATTTTAAAAAAATATAATTTCTTCATTGATTCCAGTCAATATGTATTCTGCTAAATATTTTGGTAAAAAAAAAAAAAAAATCCCAAGCGGCGTATATGGATTGGTTTGCGCAACAGTTATAGGGATATTTAAAAAATATATATTAATTTTTGTTTACTAGTAATGGCGGCAATCAGCGACATAGTGGGAGTGTAATATTGCGGCATACAAATCGGACACCTAAGGATCCTTTCACATGGGCAGTCTGCTCGGCGGACTCCGCTTTGCTCAGTGGGGGATTGACTTTCCCTATGCTCTCCCCTATGGTGAAATTGTGTGAAAATGGACCGCTTATCCGTTTTCACCTGATCTTATCAGATTCGATCATCCAGATAGATGGAAAATCGGGTCACCATCAGTGTGGATTTGGCGGACAGAATCAGATCACGGCGGGGGTCAGTGGACATGTCACCGCTAACATCCGCCCCTCCATAGGGGTGAATGGAGCGTCCGATCAGGCCCGTCTGAAAAACTGAGAGGCAGGCCTGATTGGACCGCCCGTGTAAAAGGGGCCTTACTGACACTTTTTGGGGACCAGTGACACTAATACAGTGATCAGTGCTAAAAATATGCACTGTCACTATACTAATAACACTACCTCGGAAGGGGTTAACATCAGGGCGATCAAAGCGTTAATTGTGTGCCTAGCCTGTGATTTAGTGTAGTGAGGAAGATGCTTTTACTAGTGGAAGGCATGGATCGGTGTTCCTGCTTTAGAGAAACACAGGATCCATGACTTCTGTACTCACAGAACGGCAACCTGCCTTGTTTACATAAGCAGACTGTCGTTCTGTGTATGTACCGAGTCCGCCATACCCACCGATCAGCTCCCACTGTGTAGAATTACAGAAGGGAGCAGGCCACTAATGGTGGCACCACCATGCGCGCCCCAGACCTGGAAGTGTCAGAACACGTACTATGTATGTGATTGGGCACAGAGTGGCTGCCCTGCCACATTAAATGTACGGTTGGTGGTCCGCAAGTGGTTAGCATAGCAAATTTAAATGTTTTTTTGTTTTGGATGGAGCAAAGAAGGCCTAAAGTGGTAATGGGCCCCAAACCAAAAATCGAATATATTGCAGCTTATCCAATCATTAGATGTGGTGGCTGCATTTGTTTTTTTTATCTTTGGGCCTTTTGAGCCTCTGTTTTCACCTGGTGATCTGGCCAGTAACACATTCTTAGAGTGCCCCTGCTAACCCCTGTCCTCTTTTGATCTTTCTTTCTTCAGTGTCATTTTAGAAGATGGCCTCTCATCTTCCTTCCGATCATTTTTCCAAAGGATGATGTCTCGTGTTCTTATGTTTTTTGTGTGGCATATAATGCAAAGTTTATAATAGTCACACACTAGAAAGAAGAAGTTGTGGTTGTGCCTTCCAGACATAGACCCAAGAGACAAGCAAAAACCATACCAATCACATTACTCATCCATGCCCATGTTAAGATGGCTATTAAAGTGGTTTGGTACCTAAAAATGAAAGTTCATGTTATTAAAATCAACAGATAGCATACTTACCTAAACGAACCCTGAAAAAAAAAATTATTATTTACTTACCTTTTATTTCTGATCTTTCAGCTGACTTCCGGGTTGTCCTCCCGTGGGAGTAGGCGTGGCTATCGTCCTCGCAATGGTCCCTGGGAAATTTCCCAAGAATCCATGGGGGACAATGAAAGTTTTTCTTTCCTTGTCACTGCTCTCACTGAGCATGTGCAAGATGGAGCGGAGCATGCTGGGAGCCAGACGTCATCATATACCAGGAAGTAAATGCCTGTGGGCTTCAGACGCCCACAGTTAAAATGGAAAACACCAGAGCAGGTTTTTATAAGTCATCCTGAGGAAAAGATTTGTCGCGCCGGGGGTCAAATAAACGCCGGACGTGGATGCCAATTGAAGGTAGCACTCGCCCACCAGTGAGACAGGTAAGAAAAAAATTAAAAAAGAGCGGAATCCCGCTTTAAGAATCCATTGTACCCAAGTGATGAGTGGCAGGGGTCATTTACATTAGGGGTATAGGTTAGAAGAAGTCATAAACTGTGTGTAAACTCTGGCACCATCAACATGGAGCCTACACTGGGTTCACACTTGTGGCTGAGTGGTGGGAGAGGATCGGGAAGGTGAGTACCTATCACCTGCTGAGTTGAGAGCCTGTCATCTTGCCATGAATTAAGAACATTACACCCCAGATTAATCCTCAGGTCCCAACAACTACATTTCAACACCCTGTATTACATTTGGTTAATTAAGACTCCATTGTACCAAACTGACCTACTATATAGGTGTCATGGGTCAATTGGGATGTAAAGCAGTGGTGAGCATACTAATAGATTTTTACAATGTATCTGTGGGCCTTGTAAAGCAACTGCAGGTACAATGATGCAGAACTGTATATATTTAAGTACCAAATAGAACCTCATACACTATATTGTCTTTACACACACATGAACTTTAATGGCATCCCAGTCTTAGTCCGTAGGGCTCAATATTGAGTTGGCCCACCCTTTGCAGCTACAACAGCTTCAACTCTTCTGAGAAGGCTGTCCACAAGGTTTAGGAGTGTGCCTACAGAAATGTTTGACCATTCCTCCAGAAGTGCATTTGTGAGGTCAGGCACTGATGTGAACGAGAAGGCCTGGCTCGCAGTCTCCGCTCTAATTCATCCCAAAGGTGTTCTATCGGGTTGAGGTCAGGACTGTGTGCAGGCCAGTCAAGTTCCTCCACCCCAAACTTGCTTATCCAAGTCTTTATGGACCTTTCTTTGTGCACTGGTCCAAATTATTTGGTGGAGGGGGAATTATGGTGTGGGGTTGTTTTTCAGGGAATGGGTTTGGCCCCTTAGTTCCAGTGAAGGGAACCCTTAAGGCGTCAGCATACCATTTTGGACAATTTCATTCTCCCAACTTTGTGGGAACAGTTTGGGGTTGGCCCTTCCTGTTCCAACATGACTGCGCACCAGTGCACAAAGAAAGCTCCATAAAGACTTTGATGAGTGAGTTTGAGGTGGAGGAACTTGACTGGACTGCACCTCAACCCAATAGAACACCTTTGGGATTAAATAGAGTGCAGACTATGAACCAGGCCTTCTCATCCAACATCAGTGCCGGACCTCACAAATGCGCTTCTGGAAGAATGGTCAAACATTCCCATAGACACACTCCTAAACCTTGTGGACAGCCTTCCCAGAAGAGTTGAAGCTGTTATAGCTGCAAAGGGTGGGCCAACTGAATAATGAACCCTACGGACTAATGCCGCGTACACACGGTCGGAGAATCCGTCGGAATGCGTCTTATTGGACCGTGTCGTCAGATAATCCGACTGTGTGTGGTATGCATCGGACTGATTCCTTCCGAATCTCCGTCCGACCCAATTTTCCAACATGTTGGAAATATTTCCCGACCAACTGGACATACTCCGATCATGTGTAGCGAATTTTGATCGGACCAAGTGCCACGCATGCTCAGATCAAATTCCTACATCAAAGCTATTGGCTACTAGCCTGAATGTAGTCCCATCGTAACGAAATTACGTCACCGCGTTCTTGGCAACCACTAAATCAGACAACTTGGCCCGACCGTGTGTATGCAACAGTTTCGGAAACAATCCGTCGGACTAAATCCGACGGATTTGGTTGGCAAAATCTCTGACCGTGTGTACAGGGGCTAAGACTGGATTGCCATTAAAGTTCATGTGCGTGTAGCAAAGTTCTGGGCCCCTGAAGCCCAATGGTGACCTCCAGAGTTAGGGACAGCTGACATCCTTCTGTGTAGAGTGAGTTACAAGGCATGGTGGGTGTAATGCAAGGTAGATTGATGGGCGTCAGACACTTCCTGAATGCAAAGAGATTTATTGTCTCTGAAACAGAACGGAGGGAGAGTGGGTTAGGACAGGACACCCTTTAGTAAATGCAATGTTAATTGGCAGACTCCGAGACTTATATAGGCAGGCAGCCATGCAGGTTAAGGCATTCAGCTGGACACCACTCCTGCTGTCTCCTATGGAAACAATCTTGTAACAGATTCTAACAATAGTTGTAATGAACTCCTCCACTTCCTCTACAATCTCCTATTATAGAACTTCACTCAGCTGAGCTCCCAGTCTTTCACTAGACTAACAGATCCACTCGCCAATAGATCTCCTGAGCTCCTCCAATCTTCTCACTCAATATCTTCCTGAAGCGTCAGCCCCGCATCCCTGCTGGGTCCCTACCTTGGCACTCACAGATACTCCTCGAGCGTCACCCCGCTGGCCTGCTTGGCACACAATAATGCTCCACAAGCATCACCTCCGCTGGCTGGGTCCCTGGCTTGGCACCTGCTGAAGTTTCCCAATTCTTCACCATCCCCTGCTGGAGAGAATACTGCTCAGGTACTTGCTTCAGTTACTCACAGCGGTCTCTTGTAGCAAGGTGGAAGGGCCCTTAGTGGCAACAGCTTCCCTTCTACCACCCACCACAGCTGGTTCTCCGGCCGGCAGAACCGTTGCTTTTGGTTGGGCTGCAAGCTGCAGACCCAACCCTACGCTGCTCTCTTGCTTCTGGATAGGCCCTCAGACAGCCTAGCATCCAGATGTCCCTGGAATAGGCCCAAGGCTTACGGCCTAGCAACCTGGGGCATTACAACACATGTCCACCCAGACAGCCATCCAGGTGGCACAGATCCCCCGATCACCTGACTCCACCCAAATAAACAGGCTCTCCCAGCAGGTCAAGGGACCAAGAAAATCCCTGCCCATTGGCTGAGACACCCCATTCATTCCTAATCTGTCCTTGCAATGCCCTTGTTTTATCTAATGCCACCAGATACCCGGCCATCTAGTGACAGAAGAGAGAAGTGCAGCAATTCCAGAATTAGGGTGAAATCAATTGACCTTCTATCAATTGGCCAAGGCAACTATCACTTGGCATATAAATGTAATAGCCACTCTGCCTAAACATCAGGATACTACATGCGTGTAAAGACATGCGCCCCAATATTTTTGGTAATAAGTATGTGAACAGAGCCTTATCCCAAAGAAAAAGAAAAACAGCTATTGCTATAACTTCTTGTGTAACTGCAGCTGAAGTTTGGCTTCAGTTTGTTAGTATATCTAAATCTGCTAGTACATCTACCACTCCTCTCCCTCCCGACTGATAATGCTGCTTGGAATTTCACTTGATCTTTAAGCCTGGTTTCACAATTGTCAATTGGGGGACACCACATGTGAGTCACACAGGAATCGCACCGCATTCCTGTGCACATCACATGCGATGTCTGTGCAGTGCGATTTGAGCCGTACATTTTGTATGGCTCAAATCACATCGCACCTGCACCAGAATGGTGCAAGACCCTTTTTTTTCCTGCACCTGAATCGCATCTCATGGGTTTTCACATCCATCAATCTGATTCTGAACATTGCACTGCCATTTTGGGGTGTCGTATTGACACCCACAGCAAATGGTATGGCCGCCTTGTGACTGCAATGTGGTGCAGAAAACGCACAGGATTTGCTGTGTTCCGGCTTCCCATCAGTGCGAACCAGGGCTCAATATTCCAGTTCTTCTGGCTCTCTATGAATTTCCTAGTAAAAAACATAATTGAACCGGTATGCTACAACTGTAAAAAAAAAAGCTGCCGTATTAAAAATGTGTAAATGTAGTAATTTAATAAACCAGTGCCTAAGGCAGTGTAGATTTTTTTAGTGCTGAAACTGTTATGCCCTGTACACACAGTCGGAAATTACAATGGAAAAAGTCTGATCCGATTATGTTGTCAGAAAATCCGATGTGTGGGCTCTATCGGTCTTTTTCCATCGGAATTTCCAACGCAAAAGTTTGAGATCTGGATCTAAAATTTTCAGACAACAAAATCCAATCACATAAATTCCGATTGTGTGTAGACAATTCCGACGGACAAAGTGCTACGCATGCTCAGAATAAACTAAGAGACGAAAGCTACTGGCTACTGGCCTCTTTATAGTCCCAACGTACGTGTTTGATGTCACCTCATTCAGAATGATCGGATTTTCTGACAACTTTGTGCGACCGTGTGTATGCAACACAAGTTTCGGACAAAATCCGTCGGAAAAAATCAGACAGATTTTGTGGTCGGAATGTCCGACCGTGTGTACAGGGCATTAGACACATTTGAGTTTACTTAGATCAGATCTAGAAGATATTTGTGATGGGTTGCTAAGGATTACTGTACTTTGACTTTTAGACCTAAATGCAATGCAAAAAAATAAATGCAAAAGACGGCAAAGCAACTCCCCGCCACAAATCAGTTTTTACGGCAACGAAGGTGGATTCTAATTGGTTGCCCTGGGATTCTCCATTCTGTACCCTTTTCCTTATGAAACCAAGATCTGCCACTAAAAAAATGTGAAAGTGGATCCATATAACTTAACATTCTTCAGCTTACTGTAACCACCAAGTAAATAAAAATCTTGCTGGGGTTCCTCTGGGATGCATTTATTTTTAAGTATGGATTTCAGATCCCTAGATAGACAGAGCCATAGACAAATAGATTATAAGCAGATGGATCAGGAAAGGTCATTTGCACTAAGCTTATAAAATTAAAGCTGATTTATTGAACACTGGTGTCAACTTTGCAACTGATCAATAAATCATGGCGGACCCACTTCTGGTCCCACTTCCTCCAATGAGTTCTAATGTATCATGAAATAATGAAAGAATATATACCCCCCCCCCCATAACCACCCAACTCCCTCCACCCAGCTACTGCTTCCTCTATGAGAGATGCTGCCACTGTATCCCTCCACCCCTTCTTTTTGTTTCCAGGATGCTAACAGTTATTATTATATTGCATGTAATTCCAGCAAGCAGGCTTCATTAGATCTGGCTGTCCTCTCCTCGCATGTCAGATCAAGCGCTGCCCTAGATTTCTTCTTTTTTTTTTGCTGGTAGCCGAGTGCAGGGAGTGGGGGAGGGGAGGAAAGGGTTAATCCCTGGGAAGAACAGGTGAATCGGGCGGGGCTTGGTATGATAATAGTAAAACATGACGTCAGCTGCTGGGAGAAGAGTGAAACCAGAGCTGGGAGAGAGAAAAGGGTGATACCGGAGGAGGCAGAGGGAGCTGACACTTCTAACAGGAGGACTCAGCCTGGTACAAGGGGAAGGACAGCAATACTGGAGGAGGGGGAGAGGAGCAACAGACTGCCAGAGACTGGGACAAGAGACTGCCACAGCTTGATCCAAGGGACAGCTGGAGCTTGATCGAAGAGACATCTAGAGCTTGATCGAAGAGACATCTAGAGCTTGATCGAAGAGACATCTAGAGCTTGATCGAAGAGACATCTAGAGCTTGAGCCAAGATAAATCTATAGTTTGATCTAAGGGACATCTAGAGCTTGAGCCAAACGACCACCAGAGCTTGAACCAAGAGACATCTGGATCCATCTCTTGCAGGATGCAGTGTCCTCTCTTTCTACTGCTCCTAGGGCCTCTCTATACAGGTGAGTGACAGCTCTTGTGCTCTAATGTTTTCTTTTGACGGCAGCGCAGATCTAGGCACTTCCAGGTGATGTCCTTATGTTACACCCAAGACCTAGAGATCCATAAACTTCTCTGTACAGAACCCCGACAATATGGCCTCTGCTTTTAGACCTGTGTCCTTCCTTATACAGACTACCTGTATGCCTTCTGTACAATGCATAGTCATTGTGTGTGCTTCTTCTACCCTCTGATGTCCTTCTGTGCTGTCTTTAGGTATCTGCCAGCTTTGTGCTACAATGTTGCATATATAATGTATTAAACGTGTTTTTTGGCCTTTTTGTGTGAGATGTATATATCTCTCTCACACAGTATGTGTGCCCTTGGGTCTACCTAAGCTTACTGTACTTGCTTGATGATTTCCCCCAGTTCCCAATAAGCTTACTTCCTACTTGCTAAATATTTACCACTCCTTGCCTTTTTACTAGATCTACCTGTTCACCCTGTATTTTCTTGCTTGCATAACCTTCTAATGGTATACAGCACGCCAACCTTCCTAATATTTTTAATATGCCATTTAAATATAGTACCACCATTTATAGATGTGATATTTTTCTATACTATACAATTATTTTTAACTATGTCTTCCTTGTTGCTTTGAATGTCCTGTTTATATGGAGTTGCTATTTATACTCTCGTTTTATTGTATAAGGCAAGATCTATATAGATCAGTGCATTGGATACAATGGTGTGTCCTTTTATTTTTCTATTCTCTATCCTTGTTTTCACTTGCATCTTAGCCCTATCCCTGTTTAGGGTTGACTTGTGTATGATAAATTGCTTGTTTAACAATATTTTTTATTTTATTTTTCTATTTTATATCACTGTTTTTCTACGTCATCTTTTTGTTTAGTGTTTTTCGAGTTGCCTTGTTTTAGTTTTTATACTAAATATTGTTTACCAGGCAAAGGTTTGTCTATGATCCAACTCGTGTAGTGGCCTCTATGGGCAATCTCTGCAGTAGTGCACCAGATCAGGGATTTATAATTGGGGAATGTTGGAGGTATCAAGTCTAAGTATTACTAAATTATAAGAAATTATTTGTAAATATGTGAAGATCAGTTTGATCGACAGGAGGAAAACCAACTGAGTTGGGAATTTTGGGTTTAATGTGGCTATTTTGGCTGTTTATGATCACTTTTAGGGTGGCCATACACTCTACAATTCTTTTAACTTTCCCAAGCTATGCAATATGCGGGAAAAGCCTAAGCAATCCATTCCATTGGTATCCAATCGATTGGCACATTACAGAGCTGGTTTATCTAAAGCAGATTGTACAATTAGATTGTATAGTGCAGGGTTTCTCAACTAGGGTTCCTCCAGAGCTTGCTAAGGGGTGCTTGAGTACTGCTGGGACCTTTGAAGATGGGGGTACACCATGAAAGTATCAGACAGTAATCAAGTTGTTTGCGTTCCTTGAGCAATTTCTACATCTCAGATAACTTCCCACTGACATCATTTGATCTTTTTAGCTAATCTGTAAGTGGGTAATTCTTCCCAATGACCTCAAGTGTAAGGAGCATTCTTCCCACTGACCATCACACTAATGTACCATGAGTTGTAGATATATTCATTATTAGCTGGGGTTCTGAGAACAGACATTTTATTTCAAGGGTTCCTCTGTGTTGAAAATGTTGAGACAGGCTGGTACAGTATGTGTGGCCAGTCTAAACCAGGGCTGGTGGTAAGGAATCCTGGATTAAAAAAAAATATCCTTACAATGAGATCATCACATTTTTCTATGGGGACGCTGGGAAGTACATTTTAAATAATAAATGTACACTTCTTCAGTTACACTCTGGACTTTGTACGCACAGTTGTCCAACTTGAAGGCCTGGAATCCAGTGACAGGATAGGCAGGTAGAGGGAGGGGCTCTGCTCTGTTATGGACAAAAGTTTTCTTTTGAATAGAACAAAGAACTCTGGTAAACTTGGTAACAACGCAAAGGGTAACCAATCCAAATTCCACTTTCAATAGCTTACTTTAAGCTGATTGGTTGGTATGCGTTTGCCCACAGTGCTGCTCTTTGAATTTTAGTTTTATGATCCACCAGGATAAACTTATTTATTTTTTCCTCCAGAAAACTACCAGCGATTAAATTACACTGAGCAGCAAAGAACGTGCTCTGCATACCCAGATCTCCTACTTAGGAAATTAATAATCCTGTTCGAAGACGCAATTCACTCTGTAATAATGATCTCTAATTGTCTATAGAATCATTTCAGAATCTTGAGACTTTCACTGTAACGAGCGGATTTTTTTTTTTCCTCTAGTCAGGTGCAAATTTGCATTTTCCTAAAGGAGTGTTTTTTGGATAAATTAAAAATGCAAACTTTGAAAATGCATTTATTCAGCTGATATGATGAGAAATCCTTTAGGGCTCATTCACACCAGCATTAGAGTGCAGGCGCTGGTTTGCAGTGAGATAACTGCAGTGGTAGTGCACATCTATTGCATTGTTCACTTTTTTTTTTTTTAACACAGTGACATTTCATTATTTAATTTTTTTTCATTTATTACAGATACTCGTATATTACCAACAATTTACGCAGTGTTCTATATAGTACTTCCTTATCAGTCCCTGCCCTCAAGGAGCTTACAATCTAAGGGTCCCATCTATGGTGTGGGCGCAGTACGGCTTCCCATGTGTCTCCTCCTCGGCTCACCATCACAGCGGCTCCTGCCGTGTGCCTCCTCCTAGGCCAATTGGAATGCTTCTCCTTTCGGCCAATCAGAAAACAGGTCTCAGACCCACTTCCTGATTGGCCGGGAGGAGAATCCGTGTGACAATGGCAAATATTTATTTATATTTGCTGTCACACGACTTTTTATTTATTTTTTAAAGCCTATAATCGCGTGCTTCAAAAAAAATAATAAACCTGTATGGAATCCATGCATTAGGGGGCCAGACAGATTGGGGGGGCAGTGCTTGTGCGCCCCGAGTGAACAGGCCTCCACTGTAAGGGTCCCTAAATCTGATGCATATGGCCAATTGCCTATCGGCATGTCTTTGGAGCGTGGGAGGAAACCCATGTAGACACAGGGAGAACATGCAAGTAGTGTCGTGGTTGGAATATAAACCAACAACCTTAGTGCTATTAGGTGGAAGTGCTAACCACTTGGCCACTGTGCTGCAAATCTCTATGGGTTGCAGCGTGGTGTGAGGTGGAACATTGCCCTGCGCTTAAAAATAGTACTGCATACAAATGTATTTTTTCAGCTGGTGGTGTAAACTGGCCATATAGGAGACAAGGTTTTTTTTTTTTTTTTTCCTTGTGTTGCAGTGAGTCTGCACGGGAATGGGCCCCCAATGCAGTTCCACTATACTTGGTGTGAATGGGCTCTTCGCCAGTCACCATAAGGCTACATGGAAAGTAATTGCTTTCCATCTGCCATGTCCACACTTCAATGTTGCCTTCAGATGGGATACAGACATGCTGCGTTTTTTTTTTTTTTTTTTTTTATGTTTTTTTTTTTTCTGCACACTGGATCTCACCTGGACTCACTGTTTTAATGCCGCAGCTCTGTGCTGCGGTGCATAAGAATGAATCAAATGTCACTTAATTTTTTTTTTTTTTTTCCTTTTATTAAATCATCAAACATTGCCTTGCACTTGAACACTAAAACAGAGGCTAGTGTGACTGGGCCCTTACCACCTATTTAGATCTACGTGGCAATGGTGTATATTTATTTATTTTGCATGATCATGTGTGCATTGACATGCATCTTGATGCACAAATTTGGAGTGCATAAGGTTAATAAGCCTTGGTCAATGGCTGTTACCTTGTATGTTTTGATGCACCGCCATTGACTTCTATAGGCCTCCCAGTGCTCTAAAAGGCAGAAAAACCTAACTTCATATTTAAAAAAAAAAATGCACTGCAGCACTGAGATGGGCGCATATAGTATCTTTATTGTGCAGAACCCCGTGTGTGTGTTTGTGTTTTTTTTTTTTTTTTTTTTTTTTTTTTTTTTATACAATGGAGCAAGTGTGTTAAAACGCAACAATGCAAATGGGCCTTTATGCTGGGTTCATGCCTATGCCTTTTGCATTGCGACTTCAGTTTTGCAGAAACGCACTACAGTCCATTTAACGTGATTTCCTTTGGGTCATGTTCACATCTGTTCGGTTTCCACTGGGGCATTATTTATTTTATTTATTTATTTTGGAAAGGGTCAGACTTTTAATGCTTGCGGGAGGTTGCGTTTTTGGTTCTGTAGACTTCAATAGAAACGCAGTGCTTGCATTTTTGATGCACTTCTGCTGTATTTTTGGTGGCTTCTCCTGCATGACACTTGTCAAAAATGCATCAACCACAACCTGCATAGGTGTGAATCTAGATTTAGGGTCCTGAAAGCTTGTATTTTAACGAGCCATTCACGTGGCTGTTCATGGTACATCATCATATCCACATATCTGTGGCTGGTGTGGCCACAGTTTGTGGTTCCAATGCGGACGGGTAAACTACAAATCATTGATGGGCCGGCACTGTCAAAGAGAGAATACATGCAGCCAAGGCCAGATGTGCAGCTCTGTATGCAGGCTTTGTGCGTCCATGGCCACGCATCTGTCCCTAAGCACAAATAATTTATCTACACTTGTGTGCGGTCAGCTGCGCAGTGATTGCCATTGATTTGTACAGGCTGAGCGTAAATACACTGATCTGGATGGTGTTTGGCTATAAACAGCCATGTGAATGGGCCCTAAATCTGGTATATAAGCCACTAACCCCCTCGGTTCACATCTGTGCGTGTGGCTGCGGGGATCGCAGTAATTCCTGCAGTGAAAAATGCACAGCTCCTGCAGAATTGCGTGGGCTGCCATTCATTCTGAATGGCACCTCAATGCATATAGACTCATGTGCAGGAACCGTAGGGAAATTGCACGTTCAAAAATACGTAATATGTGTTCCCACGGAGAAAAAGGTTCCTACACTACTTCGGGGTGACTTCAGCGACGGCTCTTAAATAAGTCGTATGCAAGCCACGATGATGTAGCGCTGTGCGGTGCAGCTTCAAAGTCACGCCCATGTGAATTGGCCTGAACTGGTTACTCTTCAAGTTTTTATCATGTTACTGTACATAACTTTCCAGCTAATTCATGGTAAAATTTCTGATTCTGGTGTTGGGCAATCAATTTTTGCAAACTTTTTATGG
The DNA here is from genome assembly GCF_037356315.1 of Lithobates pipiens. Lineage (NCBI taxonomy): Eukaryota > Metazoa > Chordata > Amphibia > Anura > Ranidae > Lithobates > Lithobates pipiens. The sequence continues at coordinate 93,991,054 of NW_027507788.1, read as the reverse complement.
CTAGTTAAGACAACAGTATTGCTTTGGGAATTTTTTTTAAAAGAAAATACAAAATCAATCAATCAGCCCAAGCTGCACTAACCAATGGCAACCAAGCAAAATGTTTAGTGATCTGAATAAATAGAGTTACATTTTGGTTGCGTCAGGTCCAGAACTTTTTTTACGTAAATTTTTATTTTTATTTTATTTTTTTAATTGGCCCAAATGTGTCCCTGGCCAGTCTCTGCCCTCGTTCTGCAAACTGGCCTGTTTAGTTGTGTTCTGGAATTCTGGGAATGTCTGAGTAATAATAATTAGATAGGGGGAGGGGGTAGTCTGGCCAGTATCACCAGGGGGAGGATATTGTATAGGAGAGCGGAGGTCACCAGTCCCTTCTATACACTCCTTGTCACACCCAGCTCTCACGCTGATTGTTCTGGTCCCATCCCCCATAGGCCTGTCTCTCTCACCGATACTGGCTATTGTTGTAAAGAAATGTTTGTGGGGATCAGGCTGAGATCCAATCTCCATAGACAGCTTCTCTACTGTTAACGCTTTAAAAAAAAAAAAAAAGTTTAACAGAAAATGTGAAATTGTATCTGCCGGCCATTGAATAGGGACCTGATGGGAATGCAACAGGTAGAACTTTTTTCAGTGTCGAGTTAAATTATGGGCTTTGACAGCGGTTGGCAAACTTCCGACTGCTAAAAGATCTTCTTCTCCCTGGAGGAGCACTTGGTTATGCGGATTGTTGGGACTGCATTGGGTTATTGAATAAAGTTTTTTTTTGTAAAAAAAAAAAAAAAAAAAAGCGTATCTAAACAAAAAATTTGATATGTTGCAGCTTACCTGCCCTTAGATTTGGTTGCCAAATTGGTCTTATTTTGTATTTTAATTACAGGTGCTAAAATGGCACCATTAATTACATACAATTACAAATAACATATTATAAATATATATAATATTGTACACAGTGGTGGCTGGTGCTCCCCCACCCACCCCCCCTTTATTTTTTTTTGGGGGGGGGGGGGGCATAAATAACCCTTACCCCATTCAGGTTGCAGGAGGCTTTTCCTGGAGAAGCAGGAAGACTATAGCGACTGTTGATTCGTTAATGTCACAAGTGGGTGGGCTTGGGGCACAGTACCCGAGCCCATGATTTTTGAAGCCAATTGGAGCTTCAGGCTCTAATTATGTGCTTCAAAAAAAATAAAAGAAAACCTTTGTAAAAATCCAATGCGTCCGGTGCCCCGCATGGAGATTAGGGGGACCATGCCCCTGTGCCCCTTATGGACCAGCTGCCGCTGATTGTACATTCACATCAGTCCCTGCCCTCAACAAGCTTACAATCTAAGGTCCCTAACTCGCAAACACACACACATACTAGGGCCAAGTAAACTTACCAGCGTGTCTTGGTAGTCTGGGAGGAAACTCGCACAGGCACATTCAGGGCTGCTGTTAGAAATCACAGGAGTCCCATACAGCCTACCTGACAAGGCCCCTTTCCCCTGACCGAAAGTGACTGAGGACATAGATTTATCAGTCTGTTTCTCTGTAGCCTCAGCTGCACAGATGAATGAATAAGAAGCGCTCTGAGGCTTCCTGCTCATTCACAAATGGGAGCATAGCAAACAGTTTACTATGCTTCAGTGAGGAATAGACACAGGGTAGGTCGCTTCCGATCGCTTACTGTGTTCATTCAAGAATGGAAGAGGCCAGGAAATGACATTTACTGGCCCTTTCTCCTGCTCTCTTTTCTGAAACATCCCCCTGTGTGCCGGCAGCAGCTGCTGGCAGGAGAAGAGGAAGAAAGGGGCACACAGGTGGGGCCCGGACAGCAGATGGAAGGTGGTGCATGTGCTAGATCCAATCCCCCCCTAGGGAGAAAAAAAAAGGGGAGGCTAGCGGTGCTTCAAGGGGAGGCAGAAGAGGATCGATGTCTGCAATAACACCGTACAGCCAGACCTCCTGCTTGACGGGTGCCTGGTCCCCCCCTTTTAAACTGATAGGGCCGTACAGCCAGTCCTCATGTACTGGGCTCAGGCCCTATCAGCAGCCCTGGGCACAGGGAGAACATGCAAACTCTGTACAGGTAGTGTAGTGGAAACCCCTCCTGTCCTAGGGTACCTACACTTGCTCCTCCACTGAATCTAATGGTGGTTAAACATGCATCCCTAGGTGATCGATTTATTTTCCAATGAGAATAATTGATCTATAATCATTAACCTGTGTAATCAATATAACAAATACGGGGAGGCATATTTTAATCAATAATTGAAAGATAAGATCGCAAGTAAATGATGGTATTTGCATTTTTATATGCGATCTGTTAAGCAGGCCATAGATTAGGCAATTTTCTATCCTTCAACCACGTGTGGAATTCTCTTGCTTTTCCCCCATTAGCACAGTCAGCGTTGATGTGGTTGGGGGGGGGGGAACTGAGCGGCAAGGGATTAGAACACCTGTCAGGTTTGTATTGCTGTCTGCCCCTGGGAGAGTCACCCTCTCAATTTGTCCTTTTTTATCGTAAAACAAGGTAAAAGAAAATCCTAACCTTTGGGTTGTCCCCAGAAAAGTAATAGTAATACAGGGGATATCTTCCAATGGGGACACTAGTTGTGGTTACCTGGGGGTCCAAAAGGGATTCCCATAACTTAAAGTGGTTCTGCACCTTTAAAAAAAAATATTAAAGGCAAGCAGCTACAAATATTGCAGCTGCTGACTTTTAATAAATTCACACTTGCCTGTCTCAGGGTCCAGCGATGTCGGCGAGCAATCGCTCGTCTCTCTGCTGCCCCCGCCGCCATCCTCTGTCAGGGAATCGGGAAGTGAAGCATTGCGGCTTCACTGCCCGGTTCCCTACTGTGCATGCGTGAGTCACGCTGCGCGTCTCTGCTGGTCCCCGCTGTGTCCTGGTAACTGTGTGTTTCCCAGAACACAACGGGGGGTGGGGCATCTGCGGCAGTCTTGTCCCGGAAGTGGGTGCAGATACCTGGATTATCCAGGTAACTGCACCCCCCTCCCCCCTGAAAGGTGCCGACTGTGGCACCGGAGGGGGGGAGGGATCAGATGAGCTGAACTTCCACTTCAGGGTGGAGGCCTGCTTTAACAGGGATTTTCATTTGCTTCCTGTTTGGCTATGAGACAGGAAGTGAAGGAAAATCTCCCCAATGGGACAGAGATGGCAAAAAATAGTGACGGGAGGTTATAACCCACCCTTACTCTTTTCAAAATGAAAAATTCTACTACAAATTTATCTTGGTGTAAAGCAAGTAATATTTTCTGCCTTGGCAGATCAACCCTGAATCTGATCTCTATGTAGTTTGCTCGGTCACTGGGGAAGCTGACTATAAATTTGCTTATCGATTTGATTGTTTTGATCAAATTGCACACTGTCAATCCTATTAACGTTGAGATAACACTGCAAAGAGGCCAATGGCTGGCTGCTGTCAAGATCAACAAGTGTTTGTTTTGTTTTTTGTTTTTTTCTGAGGCTCATAGTCAATAAATGGGCCGTGTGTTTATGAAGCTTGAGCCCCCATGTACTGTGTGCAGGCTGTCCATGCACAGCTGTATGGGGATGCAGTGGTTGCACGGACACAGCTGTTTGTCCCAATTTGGCAGGTTTGTGGGTAGATGGGCCCCAAAGGCATACTGTTCACGGCCACGCACCTGGACACCTATCAATTTGGGATGAGCGGCTGTGTCTCCATACACCTACATGTGCTGCCTGCACACAATACCTGCTACTAGATACTGTAGAGTAGATGAGCATTGTCGCCCTAGGGCAGTGTTACTAGTAGCAGAATCGCCAATTCATATCCTAAGGTGACAGCAAACAACTCACCAAGGCTTCGTTTAGATGTGCGGTTTGGGGGGGGGGCAGTAAAGATGCACAGTTGAGACACTTTTTCCCTCCTGCCACACCTTAGGCTGCGGACGGGGGATGCCACAAGTGTGATGCGATGCTTCGATCCTGCGGCAAAGTTTACCGGTCGTAGCAGTCAGGCAGCAAGCTCGCTGAACAGTTCAAGTAACGGGGAAGCACTGCAAACAACCCACAACCAAGTGCAATGCACTCTGAAAAAATGGGGAGGCATTACTTCCTCCCCTCCTTTCAGTACACGGATTGGTCTTGAGCGGAATATAGATTTAGATGCCTAAAGTAGAAGTATAGGCAAAAACTTTTTTTTCATTTTGGATGGAGGATTATTTAGAGGAAAAAAAAATAAGTTTTGGTATTTTGTGTCCATTGTGGAGATTTCCCTTCACTTCCTGTCCCATAGCTAAACAGGAAGAGCGAGGAAATCTCTGCAAATTTAAGGGAATTTCTTGGGGACCACCAAGTCGCCAGAACTAGTGTACCCATTGTTAGATTTGCCTTCTATTACACTTCTGGGCACAACCCAAAACTTTCAATTTTCTTTTATTTTAGCTGTCAATGATGATGGTAAACAGGGCAAATTGAGAGGGTGAATCTCCCTAATGGGGATGCAGACAGCAAAAAAAAAAAAAACAAAAAAAACCTTACGCACATTCTAATCCCTCCTCACTCTGTTGAAAACGAAAGAGAAAAAAAAGTTTGCCTTTTAGTTATACTTTCAACTGTTGCCGTATCTATGGGGTGTTTTTTATTTTTATTTTTTTTCTTTATACCTTGGGGGATGTGTACTTCAGACAGGACTGACATTTTAGTACAACTGAGGAAAAGTGTGTAGGAGAATGTTAACAGCTTCCTGGATCTCTGGCAGGATCAACAAGTAGTGATTGTTTTTTTTATTGCTAGGCTTTGAGCTTTTTCCATCAGCTTTTATTCAATTATTATTATTATTATTATTATTATTATTATTATTATTATTCACTTATTTTATTTATTTTTGTTTGGCCTCATTCCCACAAGGTGGATCCTCTTCCACTGAGTCCGCCTCTGTCCGCCAGCTCAGTGGGAGATCTCTCCATTCATCTCCGCTGAGCAGGCAAATTTGGTCAATGGAGATGGATTGGCTATATGGACTTGGGTAGAACCTGTGCACTCATCCCTGTATATTTGTCAGAATCGCCTGTGTGCGGGTGAGCCAATATAGGTCACATCCTCAGGGGGTCAGTCACAGGGGCATGCAGCCTGAGGAGCCGTTTGTTTACATTTTGTTCAAGCACTGAGCGGTGTGCAGGCAGGCCATATTGGTGAATGGAGAAGCACTGACAACTTATATGGACTTGCATTCACAGATGAATCTGACAGATACACACGGGCCAGTGAATGCACAGGTTCTGCATTGAGGCCTGTGCATCTGTCCCAGAGTACTTGTCAAACACGCCTGTATGAATAAGTTCTTGCAGCCAGTGTCTCTTTCCACACCTATGGGCCCCGCCTGCACGCAGCTCAGCGTTGGTACACAAAGCAAGCGTCTCCTCACACCATATACAGGGCTGAGCGCCCGTGTGAATGAGCCCTTTGGGTTGACATACACTTATGTTTTCTGAGGAAATCTTTTTTTTAATGTAGATTTATGTATCCAGACGTGTGAGGGAAGAGGAATCTTCATTCCGAAGACCTTGCCAAGCATTGGCACGGTGCACAAGAACACCAAGTACTTGTTTGCTGTTTTCAGTTTTTATTTTTTTCGCCCCCCCAAGCTGTGCACATAATACAAGTGTCAGTCACAGGGGTAATTGGCTTGTTTGTTTCTAGCGAATATGATCCCTTTATACCATGTTGACATTTGACAGGGAAAAGTGTGATGGCAGAACGGAGGATGCAGCTGTTTTTGTTTGGTTGCAGGCCTCAGCTGTAGCAATACATTAATTGCAAATAGACAATTTGCTCCGTTACACATCTTGGCTGAGGTAACAGATTAGAGGACCACTATCACAACTGTATGTGGTTAATGTATGCAGTGATATTATAATAATAATAATAATACTGCATTTATATAGCGCAAACAGTCTGCGCAGCATTTTCAAGTATAAAGGGAGACTATCCAGTTACAAAACATTTCAATACAAGAGGGTTAAATTGTCTTTGCTCATGAGGGCCTACAATCTAAATGCCTTTGTATTACCTATTTACATAGTTACATAGTAGGTGAGGTTGAAAAAAGACACAAGTCCATCAAGTCCAACCTATGCGTGTGATTATATGTCAGTATTACATTGTATATCCCTGTATGTTGTGGTCGTTCAGGTGTTTAATTGTTTTTTTTTAAACTATCGATGCCCCCCCCCCCCCCCCCCCCCCCCGCTGAGACCACCGCCTGTGGAAGGGAATTCCACACCCTTGCCGCTCTTACAGTTAAGAACCCTCTATGTAGTTTAAGGTTAAACCTCTTTTCTTCTATTTTTTTTTTTTTTTTTTTTTTTTTATGAGTGGCCACGAGTCTTGTTAAACTCCCTTCCGCAATTTTTTATTTTATTTTTTTTATCCCTATTGTGGGGTCACCAGTATGGTATTTGTAAATTTAAATCCTATCCCCTCTCAAGCATCTGTTCTCCAGAGAGAATAAGTTCAGTGCCCGCAACCTTTCCTCATAACTAATATCTATATTTACTTTTTTTGCTCTTAACTATATTGAAGTGTCACAAAATTGAACTTCATCCAGCTATGCATTATAGCGCATTGTGCCACATGATGTGTGTTGTGGGATGCCTGCCTTTACACGTACTTCAACTTACGTGGCGTCTTACCAGTAGGGTTCAATATTGAGCTGGCCCACCCTTTGCAGCTTTAACAGCTTCAACTCTTCTGGGAAGGCTGTTCACAAGGTTTAGGATTGTCTCTATGGGAATGTTTGACCATTCTTCCAGAACCGCATTGGTGAGGTCAGGCACTGATGTGGACGAAGACCTGGCTCGCTGTTTCCACTCAGTTTTTCTATTGGGTTGAGGTTAGGACTTTGTGCAGGCCAGTCAAGTTCCTCTACCCCAAATTCGCTCATCCATGTCTTTATGGATCTTGCTTTGTGTACTGGCCAAATCATTTTGTGGGGTGGGGGAGGAATAATGGTGTGGGGTTGGGCTTGGTCCCTTAGTTCCAGTGAAGGGAAATTTTAAGGCATCAGCATACCAAGACATTCTGGACAATGTCATGCTCCCAACTTTGTGGGAACAGTTTGAGATGACCCCTTCCTGTTCCAACATGACTGCGCACCAGTGCACAAAGCAAGCGAGTTTGAGGCGAAGGAACTTGACTGGCCTGCACAAAGTCCGGACCTCAACCCAATAGAACAGCTTTGGGATGAATTAGAGTGGAGACAGAGCCAGGCCTTCATTTTCGTGACAGGTGCACTTTAATACTATTCCTAATTCAGCATTTCCATTCTGTTGCTTCGTTCACTTTTTTTTTTTTTTTTCTCCTGCATTCTATTTTTGCTCTCAGTTCACGCTCTGATGATCCTTATTATAGCGAGCAATGGAGGGAAAAAAGTAGATGTGAAGCAAAAAACTATTTAACGCCGAAAGAATAAACCCCATAAAGAGCGAGCCAGCGAGATGCTTGTTTAATTCTATGTTTTTCCGCATAACCCAAGTGATTATTAAAGTATAATACATCTTTGTTTGTGTAAAGCCATCTGGGCATGCCGTACAACACATCACGCACGTTACATTGAGAGGTTAGCAGATGCAAGGGTGCTGGGTCCTAAGAGCTCACCATCTATGTTGGAACATAAGAAACTAGTGACCCCCCAGTTGCTGACTTTTTTTTTTTTTTTTTTTTTTTTTTTTTCCTACACCTGGAAGAGAAAAGGCATAATGAGTTGGTATGCACTGCATACCAGCTCGTTATGAAGTACTTTCCTTAGAACGATGCGCCAGTGTCTCACCCGAACCACACTGAGGGAGCTGACCTTTTCCCTCGGCGTGTCTTTGGGGTATCGCGGTTCCATCACTGTGAGTGGCCGGAGCCACGATGTCGTCACTCCTGTGCATGCGCACAGGACACTTCTTTCCGGCATGGTCCAGCGTCTACCGGGCTTTAAGCCGAGAATCCCCGGAGCGCATGTGCTGCTGAAGTAAGGAGATATTCTTTTTACCTACAGGTAAGCTTTTATTATAGGCTTACCTGTAGGTTAAAGTAAAAGAAATTGACTATAATACCACTTTACTATGTATGTGTTCTTCTGTTCATGCCCTCTCTACACTGTATTAAGAGTTTAAAGAATCTTCTGCATCTGACACTTCCAGGAGCGTCAGATGGTTTCTCTGTTAACTTCATCCAAACTGTGGCTCCGGGGCCATATGCAAAGCTTTGCTGCGTTTTATTTGGCTCTTGGGGCACCCTTTCATCCATAGATGCCAACAATGGGGCATAATTCCCCCTTCCACTGACACCAATGAAGGGGCACAATTTTTCTCCCAATGACCCCAGCAATAGTGCACAATTGCTCCCAAAAACAAAAATGATGGGGTACAATTACTCCTACTGAAACAAGCAATGGGTTGATGTTGGGACCTTTTTTTTCAAATAGCCACAGTCTGGCCCCTGAAGGACAGTAAACTGGCCCTTTTGATTAGAAAGTTTGGAGACCCCGGATCTGGTCCAAAAGAGCAGAACTCAGTTAGGGCTGACAATACCATTCTGCAGACTAAACAATGTCGGCTTATTATAAAACAGTTATGAGCTCGCTGGATTTAATGCAGGATTAGGAGGTATCTTTCTATATTTTTGAAGGTGTGTGTGTGTGTGTGTGTGTGTGTTTTTATTTTATTTTTTTTCTATTAACAGGTGAAGAGATTGTCCTATAGTTTTAGAATAAATAGGTGGATTTTCTTACAAGTCATGTGAAATGCACATGAAAAGTGACCTTCGTTATTTTTTCTTTTAAACTTTAACTTGTTTATTGATTACTTTGGAGGCCGTGGCTGAAAGGTAATCCATTATATAGTGATAAATGTGTGTCAGTATAAATGGCAGCACTTGGTACTCGCTTTTATCCATTCTTTAACTTGCAGAACTGGGACAATGAATTTATAGAAGCAAGGTTTCCACAATGCACTCCTGTTATTGGCAGGTTTGTTGTACCTTACAAAATCCAGGATGACTTTATGGCGCTTGTAGTTCGACACAGCGGCAGAGCTATAGGTAGCAGTGTTGCCAAGTGTCAGTATTTTTACTGCCAGCCAGTAAAAAACGGGCAATTTTCTCCTGCCAGTGAAAGAAAATAGTTGCCAGTAAAAAAAATATGGCTGTGATCGGCTCGGTCCAGAGCCAGCCGAGACGAGCAGAGTCCCTGCTACAGTTTGTTCGGGCAGCTCTGGTGGAGGTGGTGCCCGAGCGTGTCGAGTGATGTCATGGTGCAAGGGAGGAAAGCAGAGTGGGTCTGCAGGGCAGGTCAGGAGCGGGACTGTCAGTGCTGTTTAGACTGTAGTGGACTAAAGGGACCAAGAGTAAATGGTGTGTGTGTCTTCCTATTCTAATTTCTTGCCCTCCTGTCCCTGAGCTACTTACTTTTGCCCTAATATCTCCCTTTAAATCACATTGTTAATTGCATAATTTATTGTTTGTAGCCTAAATACTAAAATTTGCACTTAAAACTGCAATCTTGTAACTTTTGGAAATGCCAGTAAAAACTTGGCTGTGCCAGGAAATTTTTGTGTGTTATGTCAGTAAATTTCAATCTGATAGGTTGGCAACACTAATGGGTAGGGCTGATTTTTAAAGCCAAGTTACAGTTCACTTGGCTCTGCATCTCATCCATTCCAAAAACGTCTTGCATTCTTTTCAATGAATTGAAGGTGTTGCGTGATTGGAGAAGAGATTGCAATGTCCCCCTGCATCTCCTCCAATCACAGAATGGTTTTCATTTATTGAAAAGAATGCAAGATCTTTTCAGAATGAACTGCAGAGCCAGCAACCAGCTGAAACTGTAGGTTCATAATGCAGCAGCAACCGCGCATTGCACTGCCTTTTTTATTAGTGTTCATTTTATTTTTATGGTGCAAATGGCCCAAAATTGAGTTCAGCTTAAACCTCATTGAGATAAATATGGGCGCTTGCATTGCTGCCTTATTCCTGAAAATTCAGTACTTTTTTGAGTCGCTGATCTGGGCAAGCATGCAGATTAGTGAGTACTTAAACCCACAACATTAAAATCAGTCTGTATGTTCAGTAAAGCATGCTTGTTATACTCATTGTGGAACCTAAGTGGTTAGTTCTCTGTATTGTATATAAAAGCTGTGTGATCCTGTGTCTCTCTCTGATCCTCCTTGTTTAACTGACTCCAGCCCATCTACTGATCGGAGAGAGCATTGGGAGTCAGGTTGCATATGCTCAGTTTGGTGTATATTGCTAGTTTTTTTTTTTTTTTTTTTTTTTTTTTATATATGGAAGAGTGCATGTGATTGGCACGGGGCCAATCGGCACTGTCCAAACAGAGGATCAGGGGAGAATGAAAACCTCTCCTACAAGCTTTAAACAGACTGATGCAAGTCACAAGATTGATAAATTCCCTGTCTCATCAGCAGTATATTATCAGTTTATATTTATTAAAACTATAGAATTTCAATATTCTGGGTACTGCGGGTCCGGGGTTTAGTAGCACTTTAAGGGCGTTTCAAAGGACTGAAGGTTTAGGACAGGGGTCTTCAAACTACGGCCCTCCAGTTGTTCAGGAACTACAATTCCCATCATGCCTGTGAATGTCAGAGTTTTACAAGGCCTCATGGGATGTGTAGTTTCACAACAGCTGGAGGGCCGTAGTTTGAGGATCCCTGGTTTAGGATCACAGTCGGGCATTTTCCAAAGGTCAGCAATGTTGCCTTCTGTGTCAGGATAATGGCTGTCGAACATGGCTTGAATTTGGACCAATTTATGTTGAATCATCTGAAACTTGACCTGTGGGTATTCCGATGAGCACTATTTGGCTGAACGCATGTCAACGATTCAACCGACTTTTTTGTAGATGGAGTCAGGTGGCAAATTGCTGGCTAAACAGGGACTACATCAAATCAAATGCAGCCACTGTTCAGGTATTCTGACAGCCACCGTAGTGGAGAAACCATCCATCCACGCTGTTTAGTGTTGATTGAGGAATCTGTAAAATCTTTAATTAGCCTGCAAGTTGAACAAAAAATCTATGCGTGGAATCTTTGTTTTGCATGCCTGTAAATTCCTACATTTGTTTGCATTCCTGTGATTACATATACAGTTATCCTATGGCACTTTTTTTTTTTTTTTGCTCTGGTTTTGGATCTGTATTCTCCGCTGCCTAAATAAGGAGGATTTACATAGGTAGTGTGGATGTGCCTGAAATCCTTTTGCGCGTGTTGAAGCATTCAGTTGGAATGCAAGCAAAGCCTGCTATTTTGAGGGTTACTGTATACAGTAGATCATTACAGAAACATGAGGCTGCAGAGGTAGATAGGCAAAAGCTACAAATGGTTGCTTATGAAGTTGGGGAAAGGTCCTTTTCAGAACAACTTCATAAACTGTTTATTCATTTTATTTACAACCATTGGACACTGGCCAAGATGGCGACAGTGGAATTGATTTTGTAGGAACTGCTGGTTGTTCTTTAAAGAGGAAATTTACCCAAAACTAGCTGAGAAATAATGGGCTCTATTCACAAAGTGGTATCTTGCCGCATTTGAGTATTTGGAAAGATACTAGGGCTGTTACTGATTAAAAACTTTTTGAAATATATAATATATATATATTAATTTATATTAAATTTCTTTTTTTTTTTTTTTTCTTTCTACTAAATTTATAATGCACATACAGATCCGACTACTTTATGGTTGATCTCCTTGCATTGCAACTCTGCATTAGTCAGTGGTAAATGTGGTATACACTATATGCAATCTCCCGTCACTAGTTCATTTCCACAATCCATGACTTAACTTCACAGTTCACACAAATAACGTTTTAAATTCAACCTATAGCACTGATGTAAGTTAATTTTATTTTTAGCTCGACAATCCATCCACCTACGGTCTAACTAATCACTCTCGCCAAATGGCATGGACCCCTGTGCAAACAGGTGGAAATGCAAACGGGTATCAAAAGGGTTAACACGGACCATAAACTTCTCTCGCGTCTCCTTAGATCTCAGCAAGGATGCCAGGTCATGGGTAGAAAGAAAAGATATAAGTGCTCACTGCTTAAAGCGGAAGTAAACCCTTCTATCGTTTTCAGTCAAGGAAGCTGCCATCTTGGCCTCTGATTCTTCAACTGCCATGATGCTGCACATGTGATCAGTTATGAAACCAGCCATTGGATGGTTTGAAAGTTTGGTTGAGAGCACAACCAATGTGAAAGTTAGCATTTCCAGCATGCTGGGAATGTAAGTGATTTTTGAAACTGGGTTTACTCCCGCTTTAAGTATAAGATTTAATTTTTGTGTTCAAACACAAACTAATCACATAAAGATGATAAAAACGCAGCATGTAAAGCCAACAATCGTGTTAATTCCGTAGGGCAGCAGCGTGTGACGTCAAGAGTAGCTCCTCCACCGTACGTGTTACGTTCAATCGGAACTTCAACATCACTGGACTCCTCCCCCCCCCCCCTTCCCTTCGTTAGCAGACGGAGGCACTTGGGGAAGGGGGAGTAGTCCAGTGACGTCGATGTCCGAGACATTATCGGGTCTCAGACGGAACTCCCTGAAGACCCGGAAGCCAGCGGAGTGGTGAGTACCGATCAAAAGAATTTTGATTAAAAAAATGTATTGCTTAATAGAAGAATTAATCTTTAATTTCCACAGCCCTATAAGATACCGCACAGTGTTTTTAAAAAATGTTTTGGCCATTCACTAAAAAATAGCTACTAAAATACCACATGTACAATTTTGTGAAGTCATGTGGTGTATTACTAGTAAAAGTCTATGAAAATTTACCACCTGTAAAGAGCGGGTGTCCACCAGCATCCTTAAAGAGCATCTTCACTCCCCCCCCCCCCCCACTTACCTTAAGATTATATCTGCAGATTTCAGATACTCACGCATCCAACGATATCATGCTGAGATCCTCTCATGCCCGGCCACAGCTCTGTCGCACGCTGCCATGTTTTCTCGTTATCGAGAGGCCTGCTGGCTCTTCATGGTTAAGCGGGCAGGCCTCCTGATGATGCCCGCCCCTTACACTTTTTTTTTTTAAATGAAAGACTATGCTTTCTGGGATATGTAACGCATACCCAGGGAGGCACAGCAGGCACGTCATTTGCCTAAGGCGACTGACGTGGAGGCGGGGCCCAACAGTGCATTATGTAAAAAGGATGGAAGGAGGGGTGGAGTAGAGGGAAGTAGCGGGTGAAGGTCTGCTTTAACAACCAGTAAGCAACATGATTGTTAAGGATGCGGCAGCCACCAGCTCCTTATCAACTGAGTCATTAGGCATCATTGGTTTTCCCTTCAGGTCTGATGTTTTTTTTGAGAGGAACCCTCATGGCAAAATCTTTTTAAAAATAGCATAGGGGCCCCTCTAAAATCTATACCAGACCCTTATTCAAGCATGCAGGTCAGGAAAGGGGGGGGGGGGGGGCTGCTTGCCTCCTGAACCATACCAGGCCACATGGGCGCCCCTATGCATGAAGATTAAAAAAAAAAAAACCTGAGCCTTTAGAACCACTTTAATTTTCTGACTAAAGTTCCATTTTAATAAACCGAGAGAAATTGTCACTTGTTCCCTTCTAAGTAAGCGCCTACGCTGTGTGTGCGCGTTTTGTGTATGTGTCAGTCTCTGAGATCTTTCCATTTTGGGCTGTATCTGTCAATGGTTGTTCTATACTGTAATCCCACAGGTCACCAATAATGAGAAATTTTTATATCCTTTTTTTTTTTTTTTTTTTTGCCATGACTACCATAAAGTTAAATTACTTTATCACACTCCCTTGAAAGATCTTCCAGAATGTCGTATCTATAAATAATTGGTGTCCAGCTGTGATAGAGTGACACCTTCCTTTATAGCTTTGTGAGTAGCTACAAACTGGTATAGTTTTGCCATATAATGGCGCTTTTTACATATACATTTAGAAGTGAAAAGGGTTGATCTGGTGATAACATGGCAGGTCCATCAAGCTTAAATTTTTAGGTGTCTTTTGTAAAACCAGAGGACGTTAGTGCCTGTTTTGCCTGCAAAAGTTTGTCCAGTATTTATCTGCAAATGTGAGCTGGAATCTAATTGAGTGCAACGTGATCTGCTTTTCATACATGTAGCCCATTGTACACCCCACCTTCTGCAATAAGCCCACAATGTTGTGTGTTTGTTTTTTTTTTTTTTTTTTTTTTGTTTTTGTTTTTTTTTTTTGGGGGGGGGGGGGGGGGGGTAAAAAAAGTGAACTTGTCTTCATAGCCTGTTTTTACATATCCCAATGTATGCAGTGTGTTTATCTGTTGTCATCCATATGAGATTCTGTCATCTGTGGATAATGTAGGAGGGCATACAGAGGTCTGTGGCATTGAGACCGAATGGGAAATGGGTTCACAACCCAAGTAGACACATTAGCTGACCTGTCATCAGAGTTCAAAGCCACTTGTGGTGATGAAGTCAACAGATATCAAGGACTTCCTTCCTTGTGCAAATGTCTATCCCTTAAACTTCCTTGGTTGGAAAAAAGTTGTGAGAAATTTTGCCATAACGGAACCACAGCTGCCGTTGTCGAGAGTGTGTATGTATGTATTAAAAAAAAAAATTAATAAAAAAAAGCATTTTTCTACCTTCTATTCAACACACATGATAAAAGCTTCCCATCCTATGAAATGCCGAGTGTGCTCTTATCGAAGAGTAAAGATCTGAGATGCACTCGCCCACTTATTATCCGTACCTGAGAGTCTGTAGCAGACACTGCATGTCAGTTGAAGTCTTTGCAGGGGGTCAGACAAAGATGCCCAGATAAGGGCACTTTTTATCTCACAGGTCTGCCTTTAACTGAAAAAGAACCAAGTCTGGCTAAATCCTCGGAGTCCGTCTATGGGCCCAAAATAATTACATCTACATTAGTTCTGTCATTTTTGGTCTTTATTTTATTTTTTAAGGCCCCTTTCAGCTGGACATTCCGAACAGGTCTGCCTGAAAAACTGAACTTATCAGAAGGTCCATTCATTCCTATGGACAGGCTACCTCTGGGTTTGATCAGGCCCACTATAAAAATAGACTCCATCCTCTTCCATTTAGGTGGAGTGGAGGTAGCTTGGTATAAATGGGCAGAGGCCATTTACTTCTGGCCACCCACAGAGCAGAGTGGGTGCTGCCTGTGATTGCTCTGGAGACACAAAGTGGATCCGGATGTGGGCATATACCTGTACCTGTTCTGATCAGCTCACAGATCCCCTGCTGATTGAAGCAGAACAGAATCTGTCCCGTGTGAAAGGGGTCTAAATGTTGTTATAAGCACATCTTCCCTTCCTGATAAATGTCGCCCTTTGGCCCCAGGAATAGAGTCATTGGGGGTTATTTACTAAAGGCAAATCCCCTTTGCACTGCAAGTGCACTTGAAAGTGCGTTAAGTGCTCTGTAGATCCGAGGGGGAAATGCAAGGGGAAAAAAAAAAAAAAAAAACGCAATTTAGCTTGCACATGATTGTATGGTAAAATCAGCACAGCTTCCCCTCATTTCAGATCTACCCCTTAGGTTTAGAGCGCCTGCACTTCCAAGTGCACTTGCAGTGCAAAGTGGATTTGGCTTTCGCAAATAACCCCCATTGACGGCTTCCTTTTTAAACCTTTTCTGAACCTTTTTAACATGGAGGAACCCTTAAAATAACTATCCGGTCTCTGAGAACTAAGGCTGATAACAGTACATCAATGTGATGGTCACTTGAAAAATGTTTTACATTTGTGGCTATTAAGAAAATTGCCCACATACAGATGGCGAAAAGATCATTGGTGTCAGTGGTTACTTTATCTGACAGTCAGAAATTGCCTATTGCTCAAGGAACCCCTAGCAAGTTGAGAAGGAACCTTAGGGATCCACAGAACCCCGGTTAAGTAACACTGTCCTAGACACTCTCTTTTCTTGAACAGAAGCATAAGCAGAAGTTTGCGACTGAACCATGAGTGGCCATAGGCTAAAGATAGGCAAATTAACATGGCATTCTGAAACTAGTTATCCCACTCTAGGAGATGAAAGAGCCATTTTAAAGGAAAGTAAACTGAAAAAGATACTTGGGATGCCAATGCTGACCACTCCTTTATAGAATGGAAGTTGCAAGGCTGCCATGGTGATTTATTTGCCTTTGGTACATTCACTGACCCAGAACAAGTATACAGATCAATAGTTCTGACTTGGTGTTACCTTTTGGCTCAGTTATACAAGTATTTAAGCCAGAGAAAGCCAGCTTTGGGCCTGTTAGTCAGGTTTGGTTATTTGTTGATAAGTATCTTGGATGGTGCCAAAAAATGAGTGGCACAAAACAATGTTCTTAGGATGTTGGCATGCTTTCTATTTCTTTTTAAAAAAAATTCCAAACAATGGGCAACGGGGACACTTTGGGGTGTGCCAGTCGCTATATAGGTTGCCTGTTGAACAGCCTTATGTCAATAGTGTGGCTAAACAGTTTTTTTTTTTTTTTTTTTTTCATACCAAACTGGTCTTACAGGCACTAAGGCTGGGTTCATAGCAGAGTGTAGTGGCAAATTGTGTTCGCACTCCATGTTTTTTTTTACTTTTGTGCAATTTTTAAGCATTTACTTGAATAGGCTGGTGACAAACGCCCAAAAGAATCTCCAAAATGTCCGTGGTGCGCTTCCCCCCTTTTTTTTTTGTGGTTTTGGTGTTGGACTTTTTTTTTTTTTTTTTGGTTGACAATGATTGACATTGAGTGCATGGATGTTTGTAATATTTTATGGCATTGAACATGCTTTATCAATGCCATTGACTACTTTTTTTTTTCCCTCGTTTAATCCCTGAGCCTTTGAAGATCAAGCGAGGAATGCTAATGGCTCAGGAAGGAATCCTGAACACTTCTGTAAATTTTAATAATTTTGCAACTAGCATTTCAGTATAATTGTGCACATATAATACAAAAATGTGTCAACCGTACAGTGCTTATTAAAATCATAATTTAAAGGACACACTTTAGGCTTTGTAGAAGTCATTTTCATGATCTATTAAAGCATAGGTGTGAAAGGACTCCCATGCACAGGGTGGATTCGCTTTTGGATCTAGTTTTAGTTTGGCCTTCTTTTTTAATGTTAAAAGCTAAGATCAGTGAAGAACAATTACTGATTTGTTTTGGATTACTGTAACTTGCACATTGCTATGAGCCTATAGAATTATCGTGTTACCATAACTTGAAATTTTTGCACATTAAGCCTTCGTGGTGTATATTTTTAGGGGTAAGGCTTCATTTACACAACACTGGGATACTAGATGGCATGTTCTATGGAACCTTAGAGCTCATCCAGAGATTGCTAGGGGATCCCCCAATTTGATGGTGCCTGGGACCAGTGCAACTTTGCAGAGTCATGGCGTGACACAAGTGATATTTTTAGATATATGTAAGGGTGACACTGACCACAAATTTAAGGAGGGCTTTCTTAATATCAACGTAATGTAAGGGGCATTTGCCACTGACCCCTTATGAATTGGTTTTAGCAGGGGTTCATTGATGGGTTAATAAATGTTGGGAAAGGCTGCTCTAGATCCTTTACAGCAGATAAACAGGACTTAAAGCAGATGTGACAGTCTCCATTCATCTCTTTGGATGAACTGAGCTGTCATTCAAACACAAGTTTTTAATGCAGGCATAGACTTTGGCCCACATAGACGTGCTTGCCTGTGCATTCTCTGACTGCTGATAGATATATAGATATATATATTAGGGTTTGCATCAACCCCCCAATATACCCAAATACCAGTTCTGTTCATCCATAGGGATATCCTACACTTCAAAAGATGGTTATATTTGGGATTGCAAGCCAACCCTCTGAAGATTATCTTTTGGTCCAGCTTTGAATGCCCCGGTTAAGTGAGCAATTTTTTTTTTTTTTAAACATAAGGACAGGGAGAGGAACATTCATACGTGCTCAGTTAAGGCTTTCTAACCAGCTTGCTGCCCCCCCCCCCCCCCCCCCCCCTCGATCTCTTGACCAGCAGTGTCTGCGGATAGACTAGAGATCATTGCTTAAAATGTGAAGACAACCTTTATTTTAGAACTGTAGGTCCCTGTACGCACAGCTGTGTTAAAACTTGCAATTCTGCAATGCCTGGTCACTCTGGAGTTGCTCTTTGTAAGAAACTTCATCTCAGGAGATGTAATTTGTGAAGCCCTTGAAAGATCAAAGACTGCATGTGAGGCCTTTGAAAAATATAGCATTACGCACCACTCTTCTAAATCACGGGCCAGCTCACTAGAGAGAGAGAGAGAGAAAGAGAAGGCTGGGTGTATTATAGTGCTGATATACGAGCGGCTTACTGACTGTAGGGACAGAGCTGAGATGCTGAGACTGCTACTATAAATGCTTGACATTTACTGCTTATAAATTGCAAGCTGTAGTCTGTTTTGTATATAGAGTCTTAGATGGTGGTCCTTCCTTTGAATAAAACAGGTGCTTCTTGAATATTGTATGTCTTTGGATGAAGGAATATTGTGTTGTAGAAGAGGAAGACAGTGTAGAAATTGCTTCCAAATCTCTGCAATCATTGGTGAAACGCTTTCATTTAAAATGCTTGAAAAGCCAAGATTTTTATTTATTTATTTTTTTTTTTCTTGGTTTTTAGATGGCATAAGTCAGGATTGAACCCCTCCCTGTGAGTTGTTGGGCTTTGATTTATTTTTTATTTTTTTTTTTTTTTTTTTTTTTTTTGTTTGTTTGTTTTATGAGAAGGAAAGGAATGAGTTGGATAGGCAAGTTTAAAACCTATTTCAGGTTTTCTTTGCTGTCTATGTTTTTGGAGGTTATAACCCTTCTCTTTCCTATCTAGATTTAGAATAAAAGTTTCAGATAGTAAATGTATGGGGACAGTAAACTCTTTGGTCAGAGATGCAAGTGACACCCTTTTGTAGTTTATTGAAGTATGGTCTCTTTGGCATTCTTTCTGCACTCAGTTTTAATGTGGCACAGTAGCCTACCCTAGGTTTTTAAAGAGAGGCAGGAAAAACTATGCTTTAGCCATCACATAAGGATTAAAATGTTATGTTGTACAAGTTTTTTAATTTGGTTAATCTCCCAAATAATTAGAAATTTTAAGTGTTGTTTTGTCATTTTAAATTCACACGTCACGTGAAGTGTGAATTTAATTTAAAATCTCAGCAATACCAAATCACATTACTAGTGCGAGTAAAAAAAAAAAGTACCTCTGTTAACTTAACCCTTTCCCGCCGAGCGTACGCACATCTGCGTACTCGGCTTCCGGGGGTTATACCGGGATGATGCCCGCACCTGCAGGCATCATCCCGGTACCGATTTTTACAGCAGGCGATTGGCTATCCAGGCATAACAACCGATGCGGCTAAAAGCCGCTCGGCTGTTATGCCGGAGGAGCGGGAGGGGACGCCCCCCCCTCCCGCCGCCTCTCGCCGCTGTTACCGGTGCTCCCGCTCGATCGGGAGCACCGATTAAAGATCCGACGCCTCCGGCTGCTGGGGAGGAACTGGAACGAAGCCGTAATCGGCTTCGTTCCAGTCTCCTCATCGTAAACACGGAAGCGACGTCATGACGTAACTTCCCGTTTACTCGGCTGCCAATGGCGCCGGTTTTAAAAAAATATCCGGTATTCAGAATCGCCGTTTTCGGCGATCTGAATACACTGAAGTGTAAAGGAGGGGTGGGGGGTCTTTTAGACCCCCGATCCCTCCATAAAGAGTACCTGTCACCACCTATTACTGTCACAAGGGATGTTTACATTCCTTGTGACAGCAATAAAAGTGATCAAATTTTTTATTTTTTTTTTTAAACAATTTAGTCATTTAAAAATAAATAAAATAAATAAAAAAATAAAAAAAATTTTTTCAAAGCGCCCGCCGTCCCCGCGAGCTCGCGAAGCAAAGAAAACGCATGCGGAAGTCGCGCCCGCGTACGTAAACGGTGTTCAAGTCACACATGTGAGGCATCGCCGCGATCGTCAGAGCGAGAGCAATAATTCTAGCAGTAGACCTCCTCTGTAACGCTAACCTGGTAACCGTAAAAAATGTTTAAAGCGTCGCCTATTGAGATTTTTAGGTACCGTACTTTGTCGTCAATCTACAAGTGCGCGCAATTATAAAGTGTGACATGTTTGGTATCTATTTACTCGGCGTAACATTATCTTTCACATTTCGCAAAAAAATTGGGCTAATTTTACTGTTTTGTTTTTTTTTTATTCATGAAAGTGTCCCTTTTCCCAAAAAGTTGCGTTTAAAACACCACTGCGCAAATACCGTGTGACATAAAATATTGCAACAATCGCCGTTTTATTCTCTAGAGCCTCTGCTAAAAAAATATATATAATGTTTGGGGGTTCCAAGTAATTTTCTAGCAAAAAATATGGATTTTAACTTGTAAACACCAAATTCCAAAAATAGGCTTAGTCATGAAAGGGTTAAATGAAATGTTATTACTGAGCTCCCAGCCTAGGCAGTTCGGGTGGTATGTTATCTTCCTACCAATCATTTCTTCAGATAGTCTATTTTATTTTTTTTAAAAAGTAAGGAGATCAGCAGTTCAAAAAGAGCTGCTCCTATGTACTTGGACCTTTTTAGAAAGGCAATTCCAAACTGTATGTGGAGACACGTTTTCTTAGGCCATGAATGTAGCACTACCCACAGAGGAGCCACTGGCTGATTTGAGCTCCCTGTTTTTTTTTCCTTAACTCTGTGGGCCACCTTGCCCCTCTGACACACCAGGTTAAGAAGATAGATCTTGCTATACTATGGAGAACCCAGAGATGACTATCATACACTAAAGTATAACTCTGTACCAGGAAGTAAACACCAGACCCATTAGTGAAAACAAAACTTAATATATTAAGGACTGAGGCAATTGGCAGCCATGTCATAAATGAGAAGTAAATGGAGAATTCGGTTAATAACAATTTTGCTAGATCATATGATCACTAACTTGTTGCAGGTTTGTGTGGGTTTCTAGGTAGCAGAAGTAATCGATACCTGGTAACCTACAAGTCGGAAGAAGCAATGGCATGAATGGCCATAACTACGATGGTGACTGATGGTTTCCTGCAATCAGTATACTAGAGTCCACTGTAGAAATATCTATGCTGAGACCCAGGTCTTGCTGTAGACAAATCCCCTTATTTGTGGCAGCAAATTAAGTCCTAAAAGAGCAGCCATCTTGTTGAACATTTTTTATTTTTTTTTATTAAGGTTTGTCAAAGAACATAATAATCAACCTTATCAGCTATCCAACAGAAGCTAATAGTGTCGCATGTACATGATGAATCAATAAAAAAAACTTAAGTAACCATTGTAAGCCTTTCCGGGTACAAAAACCAAGGTGTGGAGTATTGTCTAGCACCCCCAGACACCCCATCTGGGGACAAACTGTGCCACGAGGGGAAGAAAACCTGTCCAACCATTAAGTATTTATTTGGACAATATTTAATGAATGGAACGTGGTTCTGGGGTAGGAGTGCAAGTGATAACGTTAGACTCTTTGGTATAAAGTGCTATACAACAAATGGAGTACAGAGGGTCAAATGAGGCCTACTGGCCAGGCAGTAGATTAACTTCCGTGTGTCCTCTGCACACAGGACCCCGATCTCTGGCTTGGGTAACAGACTTGTGTCAGGTGGGTGCACGCAGAGAAAGTTAAGTGTCCTCACTCTGGTCTTCGCTCGGCAAAAGAGAAATCCAGTAGGTCTGCAGCCCGGAAAATATACCCTTTCTTCCTCTGTCCCCTTGTGGGTACTGTAGTTCAATGGCCTATAGGATTCCACAGCTCGGCTCCTGTCCAGCTCCCAAAGTCCAATGCAGCAGTATCCAAATCTATGGAGCTTATTTGGCTTGTCTGTTCCGCCTGCTGGAAAGAGGCAGAAAATGTTGCTAGATCCAGCATGCCAGTTCTGTGAGGGCATAGACAGGAGCTGTAGTGTTCTAACTCGCTCGTCTAGCCAAGCACCAGGCTATATGAATAAACATCAGTAGGATTTACATTATTGATTTATTTTTATATACAGATGGTTCGATGTTAATGTGAATAGGCAATAGTAATACAATTTTTTTTTTTTTGTTTGTTTTAAGTAATTTTAATATCTGGGAGTGTCCACAATCTGGAGGTATCCTTTTTAAAAGGAGAATTCCAGGCACAACCTCTTTTGTTTTAGCGAGCATATGAAAACCTCTGTTAGGGTGGTGGTATGCTTTCTTCTTCTTTTTTTTTTTTTTTTTTTTTTTTTTTTTTTTTTTTTTTTTTTTTTTTTAATATAATCAGACCCCCCTCAAAATCTTGGAAATTCCCATTTCTCTTATTTCAATGCGCTTGGCTCGGAAAAGGACTTCCTTCTGTTTGGCAAGTACACTTTAAACAAAGTCTCTTTGGAGTCTTTGCTTGTCTTATACTGAACTGCAGATTTGTTAAGGCCTCATGCACACGAGACGCAGTTAAACGCGCGTTCAGATGCAGTTGGACAGTTTTTTCAACTGCACCTGAACTCATTCAATGTTATCCTATGTGTCCATGCACACAGTCTCGTTTTTTTGCGTTTATATGCAGTTGCGTTTAATCTCGTTTTTCCAGAAGCAAAAAAATGCGTTCAGAGACAAAAATTTCTGCGTTTCAGACGCAAAACGGGGCTAAACGCGGCTGAACGCGGCAACCGCGTTTAGCCGCGTTTGCGTTTATATGCGTTTTTAAAGGAACCCAATTTTTGGTACCTGAAAATTCTGAAATATGATTTAAACTCATAGAAAACAATAAAAAATGTTAGGAAAAAGTTGTAATTACTTTATATAATTCATAGAGTGTATTTACTTTGTGACACAATCCCATAATATCTCTAGTGTTTCCATTAGCTTGTACAATGAGGAATTCCTTCACTTCTTTGCCCCAAATACTCATCCAATTTCTAATCTAATCAGTGGCTCCACCTAGTCTGGCCAAGCCATAGCATTGTCATAGAAAAACTTAATGTCTAGTCAGCCCCCCTCCCCCACCATGTTTCCATGTAGAACACACATCCTTCATGAAACTGAAACTTTTTTCCACAAGCCACCCCCCTTCCCCCAAGCTAGGCTTGTCCACACCTTGGATTGCCATCTTTGAAGACACATCTCCTACACCTTGGATTGCCAGCTTTGAAGAAACATCTCCTAAAAAATGACTTCTGATGTGAGCCAAAACAACTTGATTGAAGTAATTCAAAATTATGTACAATTATGGGACAAATCCCATGAATTGTACCCTGACCGGATTGCCAAACAGAGGACATGGGAAAATTTGGCCAAAGACTTGACCCCAAACTGGGAAGACCTCTCCAGATCCCAGCAAGAAACTCGAGGTAAGTTCAATCTATATTTGGTCAAAATTTTGGGGTATGTTAATTTGTATTTTCAGTTTTTAAGTTGATTTTTAATCATTGCACAGTGGCATCATTTCAAAAAAGATGGAGATCTTTGGCCGACAGAGTAAAGAGAGATCTAAAAAAAGAAAAAGAATCAAACCGCAGTGGAGCCCAATCCACCTACAAAACCCACCCCTTGACTGTCCAATTGTCTTTTTTGAGGGACAGTTTAATTTCAAGAGCGTAAGTAAACTTAAATTTATTTATCAATTTATATTATTTTGTAACATTAATTTTTTTTTTAAAAGTAAAATTTTTAAAATTTTAACTTGAGATCTAAATTCTTAATTTTTTTATTTTAATATATGTTATTTATATTTTTAATTTTTCTATTATAATTTTTTCGGTATATTTTTTGTACAATTTTCTCTATTTTTTGTGTTTAAAATAGATTCTAATACATTTTTAATTTTTTTATTTTTTGAAGATAAATTTTAGACTGGATAATATAATATCCGTTAATATATTAAATTTAATTGTCAGATAATTGTGTTTAGTATGCATGTATGTATGTATTTATGTATGCATCTCAACCCACTGTCCCTCTCCATCACCCCCTCCTCTTCTCATATTCTATCTCACTCAGCCTCTCTCACTCCCTCCTCCATCTTTATTTCATTCAGTGCCTCTCCACCCCCCTCTCTCCCTCTGCTATTCTACTCCCTCTCCCCCCCTCTCACTCCCTCCTCCCTTAGTTCAGTCACTGCCTTTCCACCTCTCTCTCTCTCTCCCTCTGATCTTCTCACTCACTCACTCTAGTCCCCTCACCCTCCCCCTTCTTTCTTCATACACCTCTCCTCCTGGTCCTCCTTTCTCTCCATCTCCCATCCATTAACCTTTAAGTTATGTTAGGGGTCAGTGCTTAAGGGTGACAGTAAGGAAAGGGCATTGGTTATAGCTAAGGTCAAGGTTAAAGGGTTAGGGATTATGATTCGGTCCGGTGGTTATGGAGTATGGGTAGTGCTGAGGGTTATCAAATAGGGATTAGTGTTAGCAGGTAGGATTTTAGTTACCAAATAGGGGTTACTGTTACCAAATCGGGGTTAGGGTTAGCAATTGTGGTTTAGGGTTAGGGTTATCAATTTCGGTTTAGGGTTAGCAATTAGGGTTAGGGATAGTGTCAGCAATTAGGGTTTATGGTTACCAAATCGGGGTTAGGGTTATCAATTGGGGTTTAGGGTTAGGGTTAGCAATTGTGGTTTAGGGTTAGCAATTAGGGTTAGGGATAGTGTCAGCAATTAGGGTTTATGGTTACCAAATCGGGGTTAGGGTTAGCAATTGGGGTTTAGGGTTAGGGTTAGCAATTGTGGTTTAGGGTTAGGGTTATCAATTTCGGTTTAGGGTTAGCAATTAGGGTTAGGGATAGTGTCAGCAATTAGGGTTTATGGTTACCAAATCGGGGTTAGGGTTAGCAATTGGGGTTTAGGGTTGGGGTTATCAATTTCGGTTTAGGGTTAGCAATTAGGGTTAGGGTTAGTGTCAGCAATTAGGGTTTATGGTTACCAAATCGGGGTTAGGGTTAGCAATTGGGGTTTAGGGTTAGGGTTATCAATTTCGGTTTAGGGTTAGCAATTAGGGTTAGGGTTAGTGTCAGCAATTAGGGTTTATGGTTACCAAATCGGGGTTAGGGTTAGCAATTGGGGTTTAGGGTTAGGGTTATCAATTTCGGTTTAGGGTTAGCAATTAGGGTTAGGGTTAGTGTCAGCAATTAGGGTTTATGGTTACCAAATCGGGGTTAGGGTTAGCAATTGGGGTTTAGGGTTGGGGTTATCAATTTCGGTTTAGGGTTAGCAATTAGGGTTAGGGTTAGTGTCAGCAATTAGGGTTTATGGTTACCAAATCGGGGTTAGGTTTAGCAATTGGGGTTTAGGGTTAGGGTTATCAATTTCGGTTTAGGGTTAGCAATTAGGGTTAGGGTTAGTGTCAGCAATTAGGGTTTATGGTTACAAACTTGGGGTTAGGGTTAGCAATTAGGGATAGTTTTTGGTTTAATTTCGGGCTTAGGGTTTAGGGTTTGTATTGAGTAGTTGGGTTAGTGTTATGTCTACGTTTTTTTTTTTAGGTTGGTGGGTGGGGGTTTGGTGTTAGGGGATAGGCTTAGGGTTGTGAAAAATAAAATAATAAAATTTTAAAATGTGCACATGTCTAACTGTACTTAAACCTTATTATTTAAAGGACAACATCCAACATTTCAGAGGATGAAGGCAGTGTCCATCAGGATATAGTAAATGAGATGGAGGATGTGCCAAGTGCATCACAAGCGAGTTTATCTTTGGCTACAGTTCCAATTTCACGCGACCGTGAAACACCGGTTGCTTCTATACAGGTATAACACAACCTATGGTCTCTGATTTTTTATAGAAAAAGAATGTATCATCATTACTTTTGGTCATATAAGTGCAAGATGTATATGTCAATAACTGTATGTATTTTATTTTATTCAAGGGTGATCGCAGTCGATCTCCTGCAAGAAGCAGGCCAAGGGGGCGTCGGTCGCGTGACGTAGACCAGGAACCGACCAGGGTGGAAACCAACATTATTAATTTAGTAGAAGAGCTACGCCAGGAACGACATCGGAGCGATGTCTTCCTGGACCTAAATAATGGGCGCAGTATTTTTTGCCGTAGCCTATATGTAATTCTTGAACAATTGTCTGAAGACCGCGAGCGTCAATGCCGTGAAAACATTTATTGTTATATCGTGGCATGTCTAAATGCAGAAAGACAGTCGCGGCCCCCACCGCCACTGAACATTGTCCAAGGGGGGATGCAGAATACTCCTTTCATGGATATTCCAATCCAACGAGGTTCATCATATAGCCAGGGAGTTACAGGTAACGTCCTACACACACAGAGACCGCCAGCACAATATGCAATGTCGTCAACAATTGGCACACCATTTATGCCACAGACAATGTCCCAGCTCCCACCCCTTCAGCCACGGATGGGTAATCCTTCCCCCGTTGACGAAAGTTCACAGGATAACTACGGGACATATCATAACTTATAATTTAATTATTACAATTTGTTTTTTTTCCTTTATTGATCATATTATTAGTTAGCACTTTTCACACCCTTTTGCACTAAATTTTTTTGATATTTGCACTGTTTGAAAAAATGTTTGATTTTGAATAAATATTATACTGTTTGCACTTTTTGATTATAATGTATTTTATATTTTGTTTCAATTTTAGATTTTAAATTTTCTTTTAATAAAGAAATAATATTTGAAAATTATGAATTGGTGTCCATAAATATTAGATGTGTGGATAAGTTGAAATGTAATGAAATCTTTTATTTATATACATTTATATATATTTTTGGTGGCTCTATATTTAGAGAAGTGTTACATTATCACATCCTTTGTTTAATCTAAGACATTATAATCCCATAAGGTTTTACGAGATTACAGTATTCATGCCCATTCTCCATAATTTAAAGTGTTTATCGATGGTTATAATACAGTAACCTAGAAATTATATTAAAAAATAATTAGCAAGTGAAACAAAGTAACATGCTTAAATTAAAAAATGTAAATATAATTAAAAATTGGGACAAAGAAAAAATCCTTTATTGAAACTGAATGAACCACAGTAGCATTTTTCAAAAATGTCAATAACTTTGAGCTAGCAATCAGACTAAATATGGGTATCCTGCCAGGGCACGCTACCAACAGGTGAAACAAAGTATTCTGCAAAATTGTTTCGAATGGTCATTGCTCTGGCTGTTGGGCGTAGGTCCATGTATTGAATGTTCTGATTGGTGTTGGGAGGGGCAGGATCTGTGGATATTCTATCATTTTCAATTACAAAGTTATGGAGAACACAGCATGCAAGTACTACTTGGATAGCGTTTTCAACATCTAACTGCATTGTACTTAGTAGTACCCGCCATTTTCCTGCACTTATCCCAAATGCACATTCCACAACGCGTCTTGCACGACTTAGTCTGTAATTGAAGATTTTTTCTTGATAACTATGTCCTTGTCCACTGTATGGTCTCATTATATTTTCTGAAAGCCCGAATGCCTCATCAGCCACAATGACAGCAGGTAGTATGGGCTCTGTAGTGTTGGGAAGAGGCCTCCAACCCGGAATTCCAAAGCAACCTTCATGTATTCGACGGCCCATGGACGATTCTCTAAAAATACGAGAATCCCCTTGACTGCCGTATGCTCCAACATCAACACATATAAATTTAGATTTGGCGTCAGCTAGTGCAAGCAACACAATTGAAAAATATTTCTTATAATTAAAGTACATAGAGCCCGACTTTGGTGGCTTTTTGACGCGTACATGTTTGCCGTCCAGTGCTCCAATACAATTTGGGAAGTTAGTTTTTTCCCAAAATTCATTAATTATGTTCTGCCACATACACTGTGTTGGAACTGGCATTACCTCTCTGTGTAGCACCTCCCAAAGTATAGTGCTGGTTTCTCGTACGACTTTGGAAATAGTAGAAACGCCCATTAAAAAATAATGATGTAGAGATGCATATGATTGACCGGTTGCCAGAAACCTAAATTTTAAAAAATAATAATTTATTAGATATAATGTCTTCATTAATAACAAGGATAAATATATATTTTTTCAATATAATAAAATGAATACTGTATATACGTGAATCAATGTTTTAAAGCACATTGTTTTGGAGCTGAATATGGCACCATAGGATTATGCTGCAGTCATGCACTTTTCTGCATCAGAGAATCAATTTTTGAGACCCGACTTTGGGGGCCCATATCTTGGGGCCACTTATTGCCAGGAACCCCAAATTCGGTATGCTGACACTGTGGACCTAGGACAACAACATATCCAAATTTGAGGATCCTCTCACTAAGTGGCCCCGAGATAGGGGGCCCTAAAGTAGGGTCTCAAAAATGTCATGCACTTTTCTGCATCAGAGAATGACATTTTGCGACCCGACTTTGGGGGCCCATATCTTGGGGCCACTTATTGCCAGGAACCCCAAATTCGGTATGCTGACACTGTGGACCTAGGACAACAACATATCCAAATTTGAGGATCCTCTCACTAAGTGACCCCCAGATAGGGGGCCCTAAAGTAGGGTCTCAAAAATGTCATGCACTTTTCTGCATCAGAGAATGACATTTTGCGACCCGACTTTGGGGGCCCATATCTTGGGGCCACTTATTGCCAGGAACCCCAAATTCGGTATGCTGACACTGTGGACCTAGGACAACAACATATCCAAATTTGAGGATCCTCTCACTAAGTGACCCCGAGATAGGGGGCCCTAAAGTAGGGTCGCAAAAATGTCATGCACTTTTCTGCATCAGAGAATGACATTTTGCGACCCGACTTTGGGGGCCCATATCTTGGGGCCACTTATTGCCAGGAACCCCAAATTCGGTATGCTGACACTGTGGACCTAGGACAACAACATATCCAAAGTCGGGTCGCAAAATGTCCTGCACTTTTCTGCATCAAAGATACATGGCCTCAAAGTCAACTGTGACCATCAGCGGCAATATAATTTGGTCATTAGGGTTAGGGTTAGGGTTATTGTTTATGATTTTTTGGTTGGGTTGTTTAGGGTTAGGGTTTGTGTAAGGGATATGGTTAGCTGTTAGGGGTGGGGTTAGTGTTAGGGGTTAGGGTTAGTCTTAGGGGTTAGGTTAGGGTTAGTGTTAGTGTTATTGTTTAGGGTTAGGATGAATGGTTATTGTTAGGATTATGGATATTTTAATAAGGCATTAAAAAATATAATAATACCATATACTGCAGCAATAAATTTAAATATATTAATCAGTACATATTTGACGATGAAAATATATTAAAAAATTGGTCAAATAAATAGAAAAAAATTATAAAAAATCTAATTAACATACATTTGATTTTTAAAAAATCAATTTGAAAATAGAAAAAAATAATAAAAACATATTAAGATTAAAAAATAAATAATTAACTATTTTAAAATTGTTTTATATTAATATATTGTATGAAAACATGTTAAAAATTGGGAGAATTAAATTTTATAGATTTGAAATAATTGGAAAATTTACTATAAATAGACATAATTTTTTTTTAAAAGGACAGAGAAAGTTTTTAAAGTGTGCATCTATAGATAAATATATTTTTAAAATATATACACATACCTGATCGTTACCAACAGTCGTTCCTCTGGTGACACACTGTTTCTCATATTGGTGTCCACGAATGTCAGACCAGGTCGTACTTTTTCTAAAAGCAGATCAAATGTGACAATGGTCATCCGGCTAAAATTAAAAAACTTGTCGGGGTAGGTACGCAGCTGAACATACATGTTTGTGAAATATCCAAGGGACATTCGCTGTCCCATCAACGGATGGGTCCAATATCGACGAGCTCTGACTCTGGACCTCTCACGAAATTTGCGACGACGTTGCTGTCTCATCAAGAGCAACATCAGGAGCATTTCCTGACATATATTCAATATGGGATCCATTTCAAAATATATACTACAGAAAGAGAGGCAAATGCAAGTGTACAACTGCTCTCTATGCTGCTGCTGCTCACTCTGATCAAAATAGCAGAAATAGTTAAAAAAACATGCTTTGAGAGCTTGGGGAGGGTCTACATGATGTTATCTTTATAAACGCGTTTAAACGCAAACGCGTCTAAACGCGGCATGCAAACGCGGCTAAACGCGCGTTTCTAAACGCGCGTTTCTGCAGAGGTTTCATCTGCGTCTCGTGTGCATGAGGCCTAAGAGTGCCGAACAGCTAGATTGTAAATGATGATGAAATTCGCATACCATTCCTTCTAGTTTATATAACAAGAGAGAAGTCATAGGAAAATAATCATTTTAGAGTGTGCGTGTGTTGTGGGTAACTGTTATAATAAGTGACTAGCAGGATTTATGACTGAGTAGGGCACATTAAGTATCTTTATATAATTTAGGCAATGCCGTAGGTTTATGAAGCAAAAATAATGTAGCATTAGCGAGGGTGTGGTGTAATGAATGTCGTGACTGACACCATCTGATTAATCTCTATATTTAGAAGTATATCTGTCATCCCAGTACCGTCCAACGTTTTTTTTTTTTTTTTTTTTTTTTTTAATATGGAGTTGGATGCATATACCGTGTACATGACAGAATCTGCTTCTTCCTCCACCCAGCAACAGATTGACTTCTCATAGTTATGATGATTACTGAAAGAGATGGAAGATGCTCTTACTTGACTATCCCCTTTTCGAGTGTGATTTTGGCTGTCTCCATTTCCTATCAGCTGAGGTAGCCAGTTTCAGTGTAGTTACTCAATTTAAGCAAAGAAATCTGTTTCAAAAGACCCTTTTAAAGATCAACCCACCCTGCAGTGATATTTAATGTGTGGTTTCAGTTTGAGGGGCTAAGTAATTGTTTTGAGATCTGGTCTTAGTCAGTGGTCTAATGGTGGGCTCTAGTTCCTTGCTGTGTTCCGGCTCACCTTGGAGTTCATGCATCCTTTTTTTCCTAGATCTTTGCTTGGTCAGTGTGCCAAAAAGACTTTATCATAATGGGAAGCATTTTTGGAGGCAGGCACCGTCTATACTGACCTCTGTGGGTGGTGCTTGACCGAAGCTGCAATGCAGAAGAGGAAGTTGTAGGGAACGTGGTTCCTTTACGACTTCGTGAGGTCACAGGGAGATAGCGGTCCACTTGGACGCTGGTGCCCCATGTGGCTTCAGAGGCTATCTTGGGTCAGTCAGTCTATTTAAGACTCCGGCTGCCAGGTTTGGCTCGCTTTATGAGAGTGGCTAGCGTAGGGACAGGACCCCTGCCTGACAGACAATGCTTGGTGTAGGTTAAGGTTCCAGAGGAGTAGGGACAGTACAGGGACACGTCTACCTCTTCAGGAAGCCTTACCCTTGTATGTGGACTGACCAGGCCACACCCCATTGCAGATGCTGTTGGCATCTTCAAGTCTTCAGACTGCTGCCACTGTTCATAAGTGGCTCTGGATGGGTGTGCCCACCTGCTGGGCCTGAATGAGTTGTGTTTTGAATCCTACAATATAACTTTGTTGCCTGACTTGGACTCTGTGTATTTACTGACCACCACACTGCGCTGCACCTTGCTCTCATATTTGGTTTGACTTCTTGGACTATGACTGCATTTATTTGCCCACTGCCCTGCATTAGTTAGCTGACTTGGCAAAGCATCTTGGGATGTATGGTGATGGATCACCAAATTGATCTAGGGGTTTGGCGCAGATACCATACACCTACTTTAAAATGGTGCTACAAGTATGAGCCACACGTGGCATTTGTATGATAATGTTGTCAAAGTGGATTGTTCGCTTGATTGTCTCCAGGGGCTTTATAATGATTGTTCTCTGCATTTGGATGCACATTCTCTGTGCTCCGTGAATCCCTTCCTGTTCATCGTCTCACTAAGTTTGATTATAAAAAGCCGCAGGTATGAGATATAAAGCCTCCATTGTTTTTGCTTTTAAATGGAACATTCAGCCTTGGATTTTTGTGTGGCTGGCACATAGACATGTAGGCCATGATGAGCTCTGCTATAAATAGCTTTCTGTACTGTAGTGCTGTGTGTTTCCATGGCTGTTCTGTCATCTAGAGGTCGATCGCGCGGCAAGCGCAGGGAGGGAAAAAAAGCTTTTGTGCATTAATATTCTACAGGTGTCTGCCTCACAAAGGCTTAGGGGAGCCTGGATTGCAGAGGTGAAGTAATGTGCGTGTAATTGCGGCTGTGTTTTGTGCACGGGCCTCTTCCTCTACACATTATTAGCCGCGTGTGTGTGTGTGAGATACTTTGTTTAGCCAACAGGTCGGCAGTTTGTGTGCCAGGAGTGCGGCTCGTTTTGGGCAATTGTGGGTGTAATGTTATGAGACAAAAGCAGCCTTGAAATGGTTATGAAGCCACTTCCCACCTTGGCAAGAGCACTTATTATGTTTTTTTATCTTCTCTAGAGTAAACCCAGTCTTGTTTGATTAGGTTTTTCATTTGTTTTCAGGGAGTTGATGGTGTTTTTTTGCAGTTATTTATTAAACTGAATTCCACTCGCATATAAAAAGCAGAAATGTTTTGCAGATCTGTAATTAACACCTCATTAAAGTGGAAGAAAAGCCTAAGTCTAATTCTTCAAAATGTTAATTAATATGTTACTGTCCAGGTCACGTAATCCTTCAATCCTGCAGCACTGGCCCAGGCAGCATTCAGTGGCTGGGAATTCCAGAGGCTGTGATGTCATAGCCCAGCCATTGGCACTTCCTCCTTTTTCCCTGCAGCAGCTGCTCACTGACTCGGGAGCTGTAGCTGCGGACCAGAGCGGATTAAAATTAGGTAAGTACATACTTTATTTAAAAGCAAAAAAAAATGCAAAGTTTAGGTAGTAGGAGGGAGAGAGCATTTTTAAAATGTTGTATACTTGGGTTTTTCTGCCTCCAAAAAAAAATAAAAAATGGTGGGGGTGACCTGTAAAGCAAGAATGCCGCCCAGCCCCTAATCTACATGCTGGACGTATGGATTCCAAGGGTTTTTTTTTTCCCCCTGAAGCATGTGATTGGAGCCGGAGGCTCTAATTGGCTTCAAAAAGGGTGGGCTCTGTGCCCCAGAGCCCACCCACTTGTGTGACAAAAGCCAATTAATATTCCCTATTTTCCTGATTCTCCCCCCGGTCAGTCAGGAAGCTGTTTGCCTCCTCCCAAAATAAAGCACCAGCAGCCATTGACTGCAGCAAAGAAAGATCAGGACACCTTTGTAAAGCCGTGTCTGGCATGAATAGAGCTGTGTAAATCTCAGGACTAAATGGACAAAATACATATCTCTTGATCGGTAAAACAGCTCTCCATATTTTGCATTTCCGTGCATTTAGCCATTTGCCTCGAGATCCTATTTAAGAAAATCTTCTATAGGCCAGAACATTCATTTATTTATTTATTTTTTGCACTAGAATACTGCCCTAGTCATGCAAAAATCTCGTACCATTCCTGTGAAAGCACTGGCTTTCTGATTTTACTACTTGGACAGGGCTAAGCATGTTCACTCCCACATGACGGTACTGAGCCCTGTGGATAGTTGTAGGAATGACCCATTCCCAGTATGATTGGGTTCTTCTGCAGAATCTATATCAAGGAAGTATTGGGAAGGTAAATGCAGGTCCCTTATGGCATAGGCTTGGTACAGGTTTGTCTTCAAGTTTCCTAAAGCCCTAGATTGGCCTTTATATTGCCTTATAGAGCCAACAGTTTCACACCCACTTCTCTGCACAGATGGATAGATGTAGCGTGATGCGGTGGGCAGAAAACAGAGTCTAAGTGTTGTAGCAGGAATATATTGTAACAGATGTCCAGCAATACACACCAGACCCTGCAGGAACGCAATCAACCGGGAACATTCTCACAAGTTATATCAGCCATGCAGTAGAATGAAGAATCAGAGGTGCCTAAAGTGTCTGTCTCACCAATGCAGCCTGGCTGATCCATCCCTGCACTCTCTACTACCCTGGAACCTTCCCTGATGCCAAGCTCTGTCCTCGACAGACCAGTATCGTGTCCCTTCACTGCCACTCGCAAAAAATGCATTCCAAACCCAGGAGCCAGGGTAAGAAGTAGACTCTGCCTGTCCATTGCATCAAGATGGCCACCAAAGTCACATGGGGCACCAGCATCCAATCAGATAGCTGGCACCCAGTAACCGAGCCAACCATAAAAGGAACTAAGTTCCCCTCGACTTTCTACCCCACCTGCATTGCCGCTGCACACAAGCGCTACCTTCAGCGAAGAAAATGGGCTGCACCTGCCCAAACACAGACTTTGGCAAGTGTCATTGAGTGTTGGATACCAACCAACTTCTGAGGAGGGACACCTTTTTAATCAAACTATATACCCTGTCCATTGCACCCCCCCCCCCCCCCCCCCAAGTCGAAAATGAATGCACAAAAATTGCTTCACATCATAATTTTTTTTCACTACTTTGTTAGAAAGGTTTTATACATAGATCCCAAAAAAGGGCAACTGAGAGGGAAAAAGAAGAACCACAATTTGGTTCCAAAAGAGAGGGTCCCTCCAAGCAAGGAACAGTTGGGAGCTATGGAGATCAGTGAAGGCCACCACGGGGCACAAGGTTTTGCAACATACTTGTCAACTTTACACCCACCACCACCACACAAGCCATGTATTCTGTATGAAACTTTTGTGGCTACAAGTTGATTGCAGCTCTGATGTTGTGTAAAAGTGAGCACAGGGGCAGACACAGGACCGTTATTAATGGTCTTTTGGGTTTATGCCAATGGCATTAGCTCAAGACACTTTTAATTTCACTCAGAAATCAGCGACTGGTGCATTTGACTTGCAGCTGACCTCCTTGTCTGCATTTGACCTACTTGGGTGGGTGAGTTTTGCATTCCCAAAGACTTGTATGGAAATACGAAATCCATTATGAAGCAAGCAAAAGCCTGTTAACACAACTTCAACTTCATGGGCGGGAAGTCATTCAAACTTCATGGGCGGGAAGTCATTCAAACTTCATGGGCGGGAAGTCATTCAAACTTCATGGGCGGGAAGTCATTCAAACTTCATGGGCGGGAAGTCATTCAAACTTCATGGACGGGAAGTCATTCAAACTTCATGGGCGGGAATTTTTTATTTTTTTTTTCTTTGGCTTTTAAAGACCCACTCCAATCAAATTTGAAAATCAAGCATTAAACACACATGTGGCGCACAAGTCACCCACCTACCCACCCAGGTCATTACTTTAGTACACCCCAATCCCTTCTGATGGTAGTCTGGTACAGGAGATAATTTCTTATATACACCCACCCCAGGCTCCTTGCTGCCCTTCACAGTCTATCTGGAATTCCATTTTTGTGGTGGTCTGTGAGTAAGGAACTGGATTATATAGTCTGCACCATAACGGACTGTGGTCCTACACAAATTTCTACCTCTATATTGTGTGGTGTGTTTTTTTTTTTTTTTTTTTTTCCTGAACTGTTCTAAAGTTCACCTTCGCAGTAATGTGTGGCATGTTTATGTTGCAATCTTATCTCCTGCCACATAAGGATTGACATAAAGCAGATGTCTAGAAGCAGGCTAAACCAACTTAACTGAGGTTAACGGTTTCAACAAATTTGACCAAATTCCATCATTTCTTGCAGTAGCTATAAAATCTTTCACTCCAGTGACGGGCTCGATTATTTTCTAACTCTGCGTTCCCTTGAAAAGATATCTTTATGAGTTACTTTCTGGTTGCCAAACATTTCTAAAAACAGAGAGTTGATGGATCAACATGGACTACGTGCAACAAGAACTTTTGTGTTTTTTTTATCTTTTTTTCCCCTTGAAGATTTTCTTTTTAAATTTCAAAGCAGAAGGCAAGGCAATATTTATCAACACTTTCTCAAAAAAGGTGTTGTCAAAGCAACCATTGCACATGGATAGAATATAGATGATAGAATCTGATTGGTTGCCATGGACATGGCAAGTTTTTCTGTTCTGCCTTTAGCTAGGCATCTAAATCGGTAAGAGAGGACAACTTTCTTAAAGTGTTATTAAACCCAAAACCACAAATATAATATATTGCAGATTATCAATCATTTAAATGTAGAGGCTGTATTAGTTTATCTTATTTTTCACTTTTTTTTTTTTTTTTTTTTCTTCCTCCTGTTTCCTCTGGTGATTCTACAGACAGCAATCTCAATGCACGTGGGGGCAGATTTTTAAAGCACAGCATTTTCAGGGGAGGAGTGTGAAAAGTATGTGTACTAGCAGATTTAAATACACTAACAAATTAAACGAACTCCAGCTAATACTTTTATAATCAGTTACAGCAAATGGCTTTTTCCTTTTTGGGATCAAAGTTTTACATAAAATGATCATTACCTTTTTTTGGTTTTGGGTTTAATAGCACTTTAAGAAAGTCCTCCTCTTTTACCGATTTTAGATGCCTATTTAAAGGCAGAACAGACCAACTTTCCATGTCCATGGCAACCAATCAGATTCTATCATCTATATTCTATCCATGTGCACTGGTTGCTTTGACAACACCTTTTTTGAGAAAGTGTTCATAAAT
The DNA here is from genome assembly GCF_037356315.1 of Lithobates pipiens. NCBI lineage: Eukaryota > Metazoa > Chordata > Amphibia > Anura > Ranidae > Lithobates > Lithobates pipiens. The sequence continues at coordinate 93,954,635 of NW_027507788.1, read as the reverse complement.
ATTGCCTTGCCTTCTGCTTTGAAATTTTAAAAGAAAATCTTCAAGGTGGAAAAAAAAAGTTCTTGTTGCACGTAGTCCATTTTGACCCATCAAGTACCATTGCCAAATGGTCTGTCTCATCCCTGTAATGGCAAAAACAGACTTTAAAGTGTTACCAAACCCAGGACCCTGCATTCACTATATCTGGTTTCTCACATTACAAGGAAATGCTATTATTTTAGTAAATATAAACTGCCAAATACATTGTCTCATCAGCAGTATATATCAGTCTTATGACTTCTATCAGTGTCTGGTTAAACCTTGTAGGAGGAGTTTTCATTCTGCTCTGACTTTGCTATGAGGCTGCAGTACCCTGACCCTCTGTCTGTACAGTGCTGATTGGCCCTGTGCTGATCACATGCACTCTTCCAAGAGGGGGGGGGGGGAAACCTCTTTAGCAATACACACCAAACTGAGCATGTCCAGAGTGCCCCCACCCCCCAAGGTTCTGTTCTATCAGGAAATGTATCAGGGACAATAACAGAGGAGGAGGAACAGAGAAGACAGGATCAAACAGCCTTTTTTACACAATGTGGAGGATTAACCCCTTAGGTTTCACAGTGAGTATAACAAGCATGCTTTACTGCATATACAGAATGATTTTACTGTTGTGGGGTTATTAACACTTTAAGTACTTGGTGATAACGTTCCAGGCTGAAGTGTATAGCCCCATTGGCACTCAGGATAGTAGCAATGTCAGCTTAAGGAAAACTCATCCAGTGAGCAATGAACATTGTAGCTTGAAACCCTCGCTCTCCATAGCAGATACTAGTATGGATGTAGACATGTGAATGTCTCAGGCTTTCACTTGTATACATCTATACTAGGATTGGCTATGGCAAGCAGCAGTTTCAAGCTAAAATGCAAAAACAGACTTACTGTCTGGATCACCAGATGAAAATCATTGAAAGTGAATCTTTAAAAAAAGGAAACTAGTACAGCCATCACATCTAAGAATTTGGTAAGCTGTTTAATAGTTGTCATGGTCTAGCTTTCAGTTTTCTGTTTGAAATTCTTACCTCCTTGCTGCAGTGGTTCTGATAGAACTGTGATTCCATTCACATGTGCTGCTGGCTTCTCTGTCTATGGGCGTTGCCTGCTACTGTGATCTATATCCCTTTCTTGTCTATCACTTCCTGACCCGCCTCCCGATAATTTCAATTTTTAAAATAAATATATATTAGAGCTGCACGATTCTGGTCAAAATGAGAATCACAATTTTTTTGCTTAGAATAAAAATCTTTAAAATTATGCAATAAAAAATGGGCTAACTTTACCAGTTAGTTTTTATTTATTTATTTTTTTATTATTCAAGTAATTTATTTCCAAAAAATTGCATTTTGAAAGACCACAGTGCGACATTAAAATATTGCAACAACCACCATTTTATTCTCTAAGGTCTATACTAATATATATATATATATATATATAATAATGTCTGGGGGTTCTACGTAATTTTCTAGCAAAAAAAATATATATATTTTTACTTGAAACCAACAAATATCAGAAATCTTTAGTGTTTTATGTGGTTAAACTTCCCTTATTTACACACAAGTCTGTGTGTGTGGGTGCTCAACCTGTGGTCATCCAGATGTTGTTGTGTAACTACAAGTCTCATCATGCCTCGGCCTTAGATAGCTTTGCTTCTGTCAGTGGCTTGCAATTCCTCATGCAATGGACAGCTCCACAACAGCTGGCGGGCCATAGAGTGGGCACCCATGGTCTACCATTTGTGCTTGCCTGCCCTGACCTTGGTTTGTTTCGTGGATCTTCTTCTGTCTCCTGCCTTTTGTACTCTGCACACGAGTTCTCTTAATATACCAGTAGGGTGATGTTCTTACCCAGTTCAACGTGCAGGCTAAAAGTGGAGAGATGACAAAAGGAACTACAGGAATAAAAAGGGGTCACCCTCTAGCTATATAGTGTAGTAAGATTTTATAAAGTCTTCAAGGGACCTTCTCTTGGCTATTCTATGTATTATGCCCATGATAATTTGGGGCAACATGGAGGAACTCTTGATTATTAGCAGGGGCTCCCAGATACCTGAAAGTAATTTTACTATATCTATAGCTCTTTTTATATATGCATAGCATAGTATGTTAACCTGGTTGTGAATGGAAAGAATGCATAGTTCATTGGTGGTCAGAGGGAGGATTGTCCCCTTACATGTTGCCAAAATAATTGGCATCAGTGGTGGAACCCTGGATTAGAGAGAATGCAGTAGTATGTGCCATTGGCATATATCTTATTTTATTTAAGCTCAAAGGGTTTGACCTGCTGGAGTTCCATATATGAACAAAAACTCAAGCCACCCAGAGACATTACATAACAGTGGGATGCATGTTTTATATTTGAGACTTCCTTTTTAGTGCATGAAGAAGGGCAAGGAAGCTGCGCACAGACTGCAAGGTACCAAATCACTCTTTCCCCTGAGAAAGGTTATTTGGACTCTTAGACATCAATCACTCAACCGGGGCAAAAGAAGCCATGTTGGGAGAATATCGTTTTACTGTATATGAAGTTTACAAAATTAGTCTGTTCTTTGCCAGCTTAAGGCAATACCAGTTCACTTGGTTGCCTTGCCGCCTTCCGCAGCTCTACATGCTATGCTTGACGCTTATACAAGGCTAAAAGACTTCCACCCCCCAACTGCCAATTGATGGTGCTGGGCCCTGGCAATTGGCCACTAATACAATAAGAGCTGAATTGAGCAGGAAGGGGGTAGAGTTCCTTGCCCTCATTACTGAAAATACCAGGGACTTCTCTATGCTTTAAGCCAGGGGCCTCCAAACTGCGGCCCTCCAGTTGTTAAGGAACTACAATTCCCATCGTACTTAGTCATGTCTGTGAATGTCAGAGTTTTACAATGCCTCATGGGATGTGTAGTTCTGCAACAGCTGGATGGCCGTAGTTTGGAGATCCCTGCTTTAAGCAGTTGAATGGAGTGGCAGGGAAGTAAAGGGGGAATGTGAGGGTATGTGGTCTGATGCAGATAGCAAGTGATTAAGTGAAGATGTTGCATTGCACTTCATGAGCAGATTTTTGGTTCATTCAATATTTGATGGCTGGAAATTTCTATCATCTGAGAATGTCCTCGTCTGTAACCTGCACAGGGATAGCTCATGTGCTGATACAGGGTTTAGTAATGTTTAATTTTGGAGGGTGAGAAGTCCTTTGTGGTCAGTCCAATCATGCCCTATCACTTGTCTGGAATGCACAAACTATATAAGGTTGGGGGAAGGGCCTTTATTACTCATCCTAGCAAAATACTTCTATCTGATGATTCACTGCAGCCAGTGCTTTGTTCATATGAGTGTCAAAAAAGAAAAGCTTTCTATGTATGTCTTTTCCTGCTTTACGATAAAACATAGAGGCTTTGTTAATTGTCACACTGAAAAGCTAAAAGGAACCGATGGGTCTACCACACACTGGGAGATAATGTATTGACTTTGCCGAGGGGCCTTTTTGCCCTGCCTTGAGCATAAATGGAAACTCCACCAAAGTCTGATATTTGGTTTGCTGGAGTTATGAATCGGCTTTCTAAATTTATCAGGCACTTTAGTGGTCAGATATCCCCAGTAAGAATCTTTCCCTGCCTTACATCTGCAATCGTCACGAAACCTAGTGATGAATTACCGTCTGTCTCCCTGGCCTGGTGTACTTGCGGTTTTGAGGGAAGAGTAGGGGGGATGGATAAAACCACTGCAGGAAAATCTTGCCATACTGGTCTCTAAAGCCTAGTACACACAAACAGAAAATCCGACAAAAAATACCACTTTCGAAGTGATCGTACGATAATCTGATCGTTGGTACGCAGCTTTTAAAAAAGACAGTTCATTAGAAATTATACGAAGGGACAAACACAAAAATAATTAATTCTAAGATACCAGATCGGACGATTTTCATTTACTCCTGTTTTTTTTTTTTTTTTTTGTCCGAAAAAAATCGGAAGAGCAAGGTTACACGTGCACGGAAATGAAGGCGTACATTAAATCACTTCCAAACTTGTATTCTCTCATACGAGAGTTTTTTTTTTTTTTTTTTTTTTTTTTTTAAGTTGAGTAACCTCTCATTTTCGCTATGAGACTAGCATGCAAAAGAAAAAAAACAATCATTCGTCCGATATTCTCATTGTATGTACGAGGATTAAGAGATCCATTGAATCTGGCATGAGGCTTGTAGTCCACCATCTACTAAAAAATAATGAATACTGTTGTTTGGGGTGGATGGAGTTGGATTTGACATGTGGCATGCATTCAATTTTGCCTTGGGATTTTGGCATTAAAGGTGCTTGTACAGTTAATGGATCGTGCATTTTTATTTTTAACCCCCCCCCATTTTGAACTTGTTGCTGATAGCAGTTGGCTAAAGCGGTTTGTTGTTGGTGTATCAGCCTCACCCAGGCAAGCTTTTCTTTATCTAGGACCTCTTCTTGCTTGGCTACAGCTTTACATTTCATTATAATTTGTAGGTTTCTAGGAGACGTCCACCCTCCCCCCACTTTCACTGCAAGAAGTGGAGTTGGAGTGCCAAGCTGAGTTAAATACTTCAGAGGTATATAAAGTATGTAGCTCCCCCCCCCCCCCCGAGGCATTACATTTACATATCTGCAGCCAGCTCGTGCAGGCCTGATAATTGCTGCATGTAAGCTTGTGGAAACATGCCACATTTTGTGTCCATGGAAAATCATCAGAAGGATCTAAACTATGGATTACTTTTATGGAAAATCAAAAAGGCTAATAAAACAGAATAGTAGAAAATGCTGGAGTCCCCCAAGTTTTGATCGGTCTTGCGTCATTATCAAGTTTTTCAGTAGAGTCCAATAGAAAGTCAGGCACTCAGACTACTGCGATCTGAAACCATTATTAGTTTTGACAAGCTATATAAATAAATGCATGAGTTAATTTGTAGCCCATTTAAGATCTGTGGTTGCCTTTTTTTTTTTTTTTTTTTTTTTTTTAACAGGTAGACCAAAAGGGAAATCTTGCCTTTTTATGATAGGAACTGTGGCAATGGCCTTTGACAATCTCTTGGAATGTTGCAGTGGCCTTCAGCTTTGTTGTAGAATACGGCCATCTCCTGGAAAGTGGCAGATGCCTTTGTCAATTTTACATACATTATTAAATATTCAGTTGTAAGCTCTAATGTGCAGGCCCTCTGATTCCACCTGTGTTACATTTTATTGTAACTATACTATATGCCCTCATGTTGGATATAAATCCTGTATAATAATATACAGATTTGCAGATTGACTACAAGATGGGGCATTGTAATCACTTAGATATCTGCCACAAAGCGAGGTAATTTATTCAGTCAATCTGAACCATAGACTGTAAAAAGGAGCAGCAAAGCACATCCACTGTGAAGCAAACTTGCTTATGTGGTTAACAAATATGGCTGCCCCCTGTTCATAGACAATTACAAACTCTACATGGCTGCCCCTATTAGTATACAATTGCAAGCTCTACGTGAAAGCTTTTGAAAATATTAAATATGAAATCTAAGCCCCCCCCCCCCCCCCCCACCTCAAGGTTCCTTCCAAGCTGCAACATGGCATTGGGTAGTGGTAACATTGTACCCTGGCCCAGGCCTAAGCAGCACTTTGCAGGGGGGCAGCACGGAAAGATTCCCCGCCGGCTTGCGCTAAACTGTTAGTGTAGTGCCAGTCTTATGAGGCGGACTGGACTGAGAGGCAAATTAGTCTAGTGCCCCCATAAAGCGGCCACACTGCTTCTGGTATGCGGGCAGCTGGCCAGCATTCCGCAACCGTGGGGGGGGGGGGGGGGGCTTTTCGAATTTTGAATGCTTTCCATTGTCCCCCCAGGCCCTCAGAACTAGTGTCCTCACCCGAAAATTTCAGGACGGGTCTTAAACAGGAAGGGGGGTGGGTCTTATTTAAATTAGGGGGTGCACACGTTTAGTCAGGCCTAGGGCAGCACAAAACCTAAATACACTACTGGGTAGTGGCCATGTCGTCGGCTTACAATCAGATTGGATAAACATACAGGTAAGGTAGAGATGGACATTGAGAGAAGAGATAATTTCTATAGGAATTTGCTTTCCAAAAACAGCTGGATGTCCTCACACTGCACCTACCATAGCATGCCTGGAGGCGATACTTAGAGGGAGTCCACCCGAATTTTTTTTTTATTAAAAGCCAGCAGCTGACTTTAAATAAATGGACACTCACCTGTCCCAGGGTCCAGCGATGTCGGCAGCCGAGGCTGATCGATTGCTCTGCTGCTGCCGCCGCCATTCTCTGTGAGGGAATCGGGAAGTGAAGTATTGCGGCTTCACTTCTCGGTTCCCTACTGCGCATGTGCGAGTCGTGCAGTGCAATGGGAATGGTCCACGCTGTCTCTGGGACCCGTGTGTGTACCAGCAGAAAGCACGGCGGGACAGGAAGAGGCATAGACTCCTGTGGTAGTCTATGCCCGGAAGTGGGTGCAAATACCTGTCTTAGACAGGTATCTGCACTCCCCCCTAAAAGGTGCCAACTGTGGCACCGGAGTGGGGGAGGGTTCCGATGAGCGCAAGTTCCACTTTAGGGTGGAACTCCGCTTTAAGTAGATTGATCAAATGGTGGACCCTTACAGCGAAGAAAGACAAAATATGGGGAAAAACTGGACACGGTCATCAAAGTGCACTATACCATATTTATGCTCCCAAATCTCATTATGGAGCTTAAGCACACATTGATAATGTTCTATAGGTGAAACAGATCTTTTACAAAGTCTATACATTCCCTTTAGGCTGTTAAAGGACTATAAAATTCCATAATTCCAGGGATTTGGTTCCAAAGCTTTAAAGTCTATTTGTATATGCTTTGACCTAAAAAGCTAGAGTTATCCTACCATTGATTGGTTTGCAGCTGATTTATTCCCATCTGTTCTGCCTCTGCACTATGTAAACCACCTTAAATAAATATTCAGCACTAAAAGGGAATGGAAGCAAGCAGCAAGATTGGAGTTTAAATTCCAGGGCATTACTGTTAAAAGTCAAAATTACAGAGTCTGCCCTTCAATTACATTTTATTTACATTCCTAAGTTTTAATGGGGCTTCTAAATACATTAGAGACCAATTCTTTTGCTCTGAGGTTTGCTCGGGCCATAAACGTGACACAATGCCTTCTGGGAAAGCGCTTCATGCTGTAAAAGGGTTATATGAGCCGTACACCAACAATTCACTTTCTGTCTTCTTTCTATGAAAAAAAAAAAAAAAGTTCTCTCTGTGAGAAATTGGATATTTCTTGGAAATCTGGGGCATCAGGAAGCCCAGTGATAGCCTTCATAAATATTAAAGGCCTCAATTCACCAAAGATTGTTTAAGTTAGCAGTATTCACACTTGTAATTGCTCAGCAATGCATGGTGCGTATCGTTGATTCCTAACGAGTAGTTAAAGGGAAATTTTTAATGCAGTGTGGTATAATACTGTATCTGTGTGCTGTTCTTTCTAGCGGGCTTAAATGAACAATAATTTATTGTAAGTATTCTAGGAGCTGTCCAGTGCTGATCTTGTGTTGGTCCAAACGTGGCAAGTACTAGTACTCGCCCAATGATCAATGTGTAAAGTTTGGAGTTTGAACTTGTATGTACCCTAACGCCCAGCTTCTTACTACCCCTTGCCTTATTAAATATGCCATAAAAATTGTTTTTTTTTTTTTGTTATATCCGTTTTAAGAAGTGCAAAAAAATTCCTGTTGATCCTGCATGAAATTTAGTGGGCTTTTTGCTTCCTGTACTCTTTGCATGTCCTGCATTGATATTTAGCATTTTTCCTTCTCCCTGTGGACTATAGGACATCAGCGTCTGTTTTGGAGGGTAGGAGAGGGTGAGAAGTTCTGTACTCCTAAGATGACAACACAACAATTTAATGCAGAGCAGTGAGTGAGCGTTGGATACTCTAGAATGGGAAGTGTGTTTATTTGGATGCCAACCAGGTGAAAATAAAATTTAAAAAGAAAAATAACTAATTGGGTAGCACTAGGGTCGTAGGTTCGAATCCCAACCACGCCACCTGTACAGAGTTTGCATGTTCTCCCTGTGCCTGCATGAGTTTTCTCCCACACTCCAAAGACATGACGACAGGTTAATTGGCTTCTATCTAAATTGGCGCTAGTATATATATATATATATATATATATCAAAGGCACAGTGGTGCACTGGACATATAGCACAATGGTAGAAATTTTCTTTAGTTTTGTTTTTTCATGCATTGCCCTTCCATGTGCTCCTTGCTGCGAAGGCCAGTTATAGGTGGGGGCAGTGGCCATTTGTACTGTTGGAATACTGGTTAGGGGGCGCAGTGGACAACTTTGCTGCCATTGTGCTATAGGGTGGGTGTCCAGTGTGCCTTTTTTTGAGGGGTGGGCTCCATCTAAAGTTTACTTGCCCTCTGGCATTTGCTTCATCTATGGCGGCTATAAGAAATGTAGAGTTGGTACTGCAGATAATACTGGGGTGCCGTAAAAGTGGCTCTGCAGCTTGTGTAAGTATTTGCAAATGTGTGCAAAAAACCCTTGATTGTTAGACAGGATAATTCAGTTGGTTGCGGGCTGGCTGGTGAGTTTAGCTGGGAGTTTGTTCTACACCTCTTGAGACAGTTAGATATTGGCTGCAGTAGTGCTGATGTTTTGGATGGAGAGACTTTCCAGTATGGTGGAAAATTTGTGTGATTGATCTGGACTAATTGTTCTGTTTTTGAGTTAGACAAATATTCTATTGTGAACATTCTGCCTGTAATGTCCCCTATTTATATGGCATTATTTCTGTCCCTTGGAGATCTGATATATATCATAACCAATGCACTATTTAATCTCTTGGGGGACTTCTATACTGTATTTTGTAATCAAGCATGGTTTTATTAACTTTTTTTTTTTTTTTTTTTTTTTCTTCTTCCTACCACCATCGCCATGGCAGAAATGGAAAAATTAAAATGCCCCTCCTAATACAGTGGGTGGTTTTACCCTCTTCCAATGAGGTCCCGGGGAATACTGAGTATCTTGCACTTCATGAGATGGCACTGCAGTACACTACAGACATCTCAACCATTCTCAGTTGCATCATTCTGTGTACATTTGGCCCTGTTTACGGTATAAACTGCATTTTGATACAGTGGGTTTTACCCAACATGTCTGAAGGAAGAGCTGGTCTTGACTCTAACAGTAGCCAGTCAGGCTCTCCCCTTTTATTTTCCAATACTGCACAGTTAACATAGAACATTACAACTGTAGTTCAAAAACACTGCTAATCATCTAGGCCCAATGTATGCTTAACTTTGCTTTACTAATATTGTACTTAATCCATTACCCTCTGCCATACTGACTGATTTCTCTGCTTTCAGTCATACAGGCCCAGGAGATCTCCGTCAATGACCAGAAGACTGGGATCATTGGCCAGGAAATCGATTTGCCATGCACTATCAGCAGCAGCGATCCCAACGTCCACGTCAGCCAGATAATGTGGGAAAAGGGTGGCAGCAGCATAGCTGTTTACAGTCCTCAACATGGAACTCACATAAGTGACTCAAACACTTATCAGCTGATTAATCCTTCACAAAACAGCGCAACGCTCCGCATTTCATCAGTTCGTGCCATTAATGAAGGAGAATATTCTTGTGAAGTAACACTGTTTCCTTCCGGTAACCGCAAGGCCACGACAAAACTGGTTGTCATAGGTAAATCATTGTGATCACTGGGTGTTATATTTGCACATTTTGTTTGTTTGAAGCCCAGGTGAGGTCACAGAAATTGATATGTAGCCAGAGAGACTTTGTAGTAAGAATCTCAATTTTCCATCATGTTGAAGCAGTTGTGCAGGGTGGCTAGATATAAGTGGCCAGTTCTATAGGAACCAGCGTTAGACCCACTAATCTCAGCAGTGGCAGCTGGTGCTAAAAAAAATGTGGGGCACCTCTCCAGGTCCACACTTTCCCCACAAACTGTGCCCTCCAGTGTTCACGGCTCCCCTGATACCCGGCGCCACAGCTTCCACCTTAACCATGTCTTCTTTCTGGGTTCAAAATTTTCAGCTTCTTGTCCTGATTGGCTGGGACGAGAAGCTGGAAACTGATGGCAAATTTATTCACTAATAACACAAGTGGGAGGGTGCGGGGCGCAGTGCTCTGCTCCCAGATGACAAGCTTTTACAAGCCAATTGGCACCTCAGGCTCTAATCACTAAAGTAAAAAAAAAAAAAAAAAAAAACACAGACCTCATAGAAACGTATTGAATCTATATATGAATCTCCGTAGTGCAGACACTCCCCTGCCACAGATCTGGGTAAGGACCCTTGAGGGGTTGTGGCTGTTGGCACTTCCAGCACTGGGCATTGCAGTGATGGGGCAGGAAAAGATTTTCATGCAAAAATCTGAAACAAATCATAACATGCCATTGTAAACTACTACAGAAAAAAGTGGGAGACTTGAGTTTGGTTTTAACCACTTCCAGCCCAGGCCAATTCTGGCATTTCCCTCTTACATGCAAACGTCAACATTTTTTATTTATTTTTTGCTAGAAAATTGCTCAGAACATCCAAAAATTATAGCAGAGAACCTAGAGAATAAAATTACAGTTGCAATTTTTGGGGAAAGAATACACTTATAATTTAATGCAAAAAAGCACAATATATAACTCAGTTTTTTGGTAAAATATAAAAGATAATGTTACGCTGACTAAATGGATACCAAACATGTCGCCCTTTAAATTTGCGCATGCTTGTGGAATGGCGCAAAGTTACGGTACTTAAAAATCTCCATAGGAGACGCTTTAAAGTGGTTGTAAACCCTTACAACCAACTTTGACCTACAGGTAAGCCTAGATTAAGGCTTACCTGTAGGTCCAAGAAATATCTCCTAAACCTACATGGTTTAGGAGATATTTCCGAAGGACGGGCACCGCTGTCTACGGCGCATGCGCCATAGACAGCATCGCGCAGGCGCACTGAGGCGCCGCTGTCAACGGCGATATGCCGCGAGTGTCGGCTCCGGTGTGCATGCGTGGGAGTGACGTCATCGCAGCTTCACTGAATGACAGTGGCGGAGCAGCGAGACCCACCGAGAAGATGGATGCGCCGGACTACAGGGGACAGGTGGGACTTCGCTGGCTCCTGTGTCAGGTAAGTGACACATAATGGACTACTATGCGATGCATAGTAGTCCATTATGCTTTGCCTTTGAAGGGAATCAAAGAGGAAGTAAACTCATCAGGGTTTACTTCCTCTTTAAACATTCTTCCAGGTTACCAGTTTAGAGTTAGTGCTAGAATTATTGCTCTCACTATAACCATTGCAGTGATGCTTCACTTGTGGTTTGAAAGCAATTAACAAATGCGGGCATGACCTACGTATGCATTCACTTCTGCGTGTGAGCACAAGGGGACAGGGAGCTTTACATTTTATTTTTATTTTTTTAAACCATTTTATTTTTACATTTTCTCTTAGGAATAAGGCATGACATGCCCTCTTTATGGAGGGATATGGGGTCTATAAGACCTAACATCTCTCCTTTATGCTGGAAAGCATGAGATTAAAAAGAGGGGAAAAAAAATCATCTCATTCTTTCCAGCAAAAAAAAGGCAGTGTTTTCATCTGCCAGAGCTGGAAATGTCTCAACATTGCTTCTGGCCTCTCAAGATCATAGCTGGTCTGCGGCCAGCTCAAAGGTAAACTAGAGCCCGGAGAAGTACTGGAGGGTGTCAAAGGGGAGGCAGGGCTGGGACAAGGAGTGGGCAGGAGGGCCACCTGCCCTGGGCGCAGTTAAGGAAAGGGGGCAACAACACAATATATAGGGTGGTACACCTATTCTACAACATGTATTAACAGTGAGGAAGGGGGCCACAATTCTAGATCCTTGCACTGGATGAGCCTGTTCTGGTACTGGGCGAGGGGAATGTCCCCTTCCGCTGCCTGTAAAAGCAATCCTAATCTGCCGCTAGGATGCCTTTTACAAAAACCAGGTGTCTTCACTCAACATCCAGGACGTAATATGATGTCCACCAAGGGGGAAGTGTTTGAAGGCTAACTCCTCCTTTTGCACGATAAAAGTTGCACCCCATATTTAAGGTGTAAATTCCCCTCCACCCCCATACAGCACGTTGAGGTTCTTCTCCTGCTGCTGCTTTTGTAAAATAATAAAAAATCATCTATTCACAGAGATCGGTTAATAAAAAAAAAAAAAAAAAAAAAAAAAAAAAAAACCACGGCAGGTGGACTTGGAGTAGAGTGGAGTAATCGCCACACTCGTCCATTGATACTTAATACACATTTTTGTCCCCACATTTATTTTGTAAAAGGTTAATTGGACCTTTTAAGCCCCTTTTTAGACTTTTCTATTTGGGTGCGTTGGGGTCATTTTGAATAGGCTGCTAACACACCAGAATGGACTACAACTTCACTTATCCCCAATGCAGCACACTACAGTGTATGGTAGTGTGTTGTTGTGCACTGCATTACTGTGTTGGAGTGCCATTAGAAATGAATGGCACCACAATTTTCTCATTGTGCAAATCCAGCCTAAAATGTAACCAAAAATTAATGAGATAATCTGGTCAGTCAAGCTAGTGAAATCACCTCAGGGAGATAGTTGTAACGTTGTCTGCTCTCAGCGGCCGTTCCACCATGGCCGTTACTGTTTTGTTCAGCTTTAGCCTTAGTAAGGTTGATATGCTATTCCTGTTGCATTTCATTTTACTATTCTGGAGAAATAGAAGGATGAAGCATATCTCCCCACTTTGATACTGAAGCCAAACTATATACACTAAAAAATGTACCTAAAAGCATACTTTCAGTCTTCTAAAGCAGTGGTCATCAACCCTGTCCTCAGGGCCCACTAACAGGACAGGTTTTATGTATTACCTTGGGGAGATGTAGACTAGAATACTGCAATCCCTGAGCAGCAAATGATATCACCTGTGATGTATTTCAGTTATCTTGCAAACCTGGCCTGTTAGTGGGCCCTGAGGACAGGGTTGATGACCACTGGTCTAACCCCACCATACTAGGACTTGCAAAAGTCATAAAGGCAAAGCATACTTAAGAGCAAGTCCTTCATAGTACTGCTCAACCCGTCCATTGCTGATGCAATGTTTTCATGTATGGTTGCAGCAAATACAAAATGTAATGGCATTTAAGACACTACAAATGAAGATGGGAGTGGTGGTGGCTGTGCTTGGTTGGCCATTTTTCACTGGACTAACCCAGCACAGAGCTTCCCTGTCCTCTTCTTTGTATACATTGCCCACCTTTTACTACTTTTCTATACCCATCAGCCAATGTAGGTGGCAGGGCATTTCATAGTTTACTTCTTTGATAGATCATGTAACCTTCCTGCTGGGGTCACAGCAATAGCTGAGCAGACGGTGAGTCCCTCAACTTGCCAGCAACCACCTAATGGTTTAAAAAAAAAAAAGTCTTGGCTTGAAGGCTCAATAGCAAGTTCAACAAGTCCACCTAACTAGTGTTTAGGCATTTTTTTTATTTTTTTTTCAAAATGAAAAATAATTCGGATGGTCATTTTTTTTTCTCCTCCCACTAGAGACTTCAAAAACAGAACCTAGTTATGGATGGCATTACTATAGTATTGTATACTTTATAGATTAAAATGTAATGTTTTGCCCCTGTTGGCCATTTTCATTTTCTAACCCAAATCTGGATGTGCTGAGCAAGGCATACACATTCCTACTTCCCTCTAGATTTAATAAACCATCTTCATATTTCTTCTAACGTGCACTTATTTCCACCTTGCAGCTGTGCCACAAAATTCTGCTGAGGCCAACACTGAGGCTATAGCAAACGGGGAAGAACAAACTGTAGCCACATGCAGATCATCCAGTGGGAGACCCCCATCCCTCATCACATGGCAAACAAGTCTCCCTGGCAACGTTACCACCACCATGACCAATAACACAGATGGAACATACACAGTTGTTAGCCGATATGTACTGACGCCCACATCGCAAGCTGACGGGATGCCCATCACTTGTAACATCAACCATGAGTCAAAAATGATTCCTATACCTTTAAAGCTGTCTGTAAAGTGTAAGTATAACTCAAGTCTTCTATTGTTTAATACAGCCTTTCTCACACCAGGGTTCTGTAAAGTATCTATCTATATCACAAGTTTAATTATATCCAAGGGGTTTTTTTTCTCAGAGAATAGGTGCAGGTACTACTCCCCCTTCTGAGTAACCCCTTGTCTCCTACCCTCCTTGTAGTATCGTTCCACCCCCTACACACCTCCCAGTACTGCCGCTTTTAGAGAGTACAGAACCAGCTATCACTTTGTGGTGCTAAGTAATTTGTATGGAATTTGTTAGTAACAAGAAAATCAGTCAAATAGATCCCCTGCAGCCAGCAACAATAGACCCCTTCAGTAACTATAGACCCCCCCCCCCTCCAGCCACAAAACTACCAACCCCCCGAAACAAACAACAATAGATCTCCTTTCAGGCAGCACAGATGGACCCTCTAGCAGATAGCAACGACAGACCCCTCCAACAGTAGATCTGCCCCAGCAACAATTGCCCTACCAGCAATATAACAACCCACCAGCAACAAACTCATCTGCAACAAAGGATTCCCCCAGCGACAATAAATCTCCCTGCAGCTAGCATTAATGGATCCTCCAGCACCCCTTGCAATGACATACATTCAGTGCTGGAACTGCTTTCCCACTGAAAAACAAACAAACCCTGATTATATCTGTTAGATAAGTGCAAAAGAAATGTGGTCATCTAGCCAGATATCTGGTGAGCTTATAACAGTCCAGAGGCAGAGAGTATAGGACGTTATCAGCTAGCATTGTTTCCCGGATATCTCCACGGACTACAGAACACCTTTCCTTGTTATGGAGAAGAGAGTGAGGTTATTTTATTATGTTGTCTTAACAGTTTAAGGCAGCCCTTACACATTCCTTGTCCAAGGATAACCATGCTTTTCAGTATGGTGGTCACCCTAGGGCAGAAAGTTACCCAATTCCAGGAAAAGAAAGGTTAAAATAAAAGAAAAATGTGTGAATAAAATAAAACTGCAGCCACATTTGATGACTGATGAACGGCAATACTATGCATTTTTGTTCTTGGGTTTAGATACGCTATAATACAGTCATACTTTTGTAGTCATTTTTTTACTATAGGATTCATTTGTATGCAAGACATCCAGCCTACACTGGACAAGTCATGCCAAATAGTTTGTATCCAGCATCTGCAGTCTTATTAGTGGTATGCAGTTGCAGCGGATGCTACACCTGGTAAGTGCTGTCCATTCATGAATACAAATGAAGGAAAAATCTATAGCCGGACCAACTTAACTCCAAAGATACTTAAGACCTTATCAGTCTATTTTGCTATTCTCTGCTTAATTACTTCTGAATGTGTAGCTTCCTGCAGAACCTCTAGTATAATTTAAAAAGCGGATTATTGCTTAAAAAATAGAGAATTGTTGGAATAAGGACAGAAACCATTATTCATAGCACAGTTGTGAAAAGTCAAACTGCATCCTAGAAGTTGTTGTGTTTTCCCCCCCCCCCTCCTAGTTCAGATCAGTTTGGCTCTTGCATAATGCGAAAGAAACCTAAAAAATTGCACTCTTGGCTTTGATGCAGAATATCTGACCAATGATCTATACTGGTCCCCAACCTTGTGGGGCAATTTTCTGCCCTTTTTATAGCTAGTTACTCTTCTGGCTAATACAACTAATTTTATGTTGTTGGCATTGTATGTTTTAAGGTACAGTTGTGCTCAAAAGTTTGCATACTCTGGCAGAAATTGTGACATATTGACATTAAATTATGAAAATATGACCATGCTAACAGAGCTTTACAAAGTTCCATTACCTTGTTAAACATTCCTTTTGACAGTTCTTTTCTGCTCCCCATGGTTCAGTATTTAGTCTGTTCAGTGCATTCACATGAGAGCTTACAAACTCCTTAACAATTTATACACAGAAACTAATTGTGATTTAAAAGGCTGCAGATGTGGGAAATTTTACCTTTTTTAATTGCCATTTAACCTGTATGCGTGTCTGTACCAAGGCCAAACATTCCAGGGTATGTAAACATGTGATGAGGGCCATTTTGGATGATTTCTGTTTATTATAAGTGAAAAAGGAGTCAAACAACTATGCAGTAATGAATGGCTTCATATGATCACTATCCTGAAATAAGTGTTTGACAATCTGTCATATTTTCAATATTAATGCCAAAATGTCACAATTTCTGCCAGGGTATGCAGACTTTTGAGCACAACTATATATGCAACCAATTAGCAACATATCATAGACTTTAAGATGTTATTAAAGAAGTACTTTTTGAATATTAATCTGCAACTTTTTTTAAACAAATAATTGGTGATCCTGCCATAAAGATCCCTGATGAGGCACTTCTGTTGTAGATTTCTCTGTCGTGGTCACCCAAGTCCACAGAAAAGTTCTCTCTCTCTCTCTCTCTCTCTCTCTCTCTCTCTCTCTCTCTCTCTCTCTGTCATACATCCATACATGTTGTCACAATACTGAATCCGATCCTACTCTCCTCAAGCGGGGTACCTCAAAACAAAACCTGTAAAAAGCCACAGGAGGGCTCAAACGCCTAATGCATTAACCCCAACAACTTTTATTAAATACAAAAGCTGAAAACGTACTTATACAAGCATAAGATGGAAAAAGCACATCAAAACGCCACTCCATGCCATATATGCTGCGTTTGGAAGGCTGACGTATTTCAAGAGACATGCCTCCGTCCACTGTTCTCACTTTCAGGAAATATGCCAAGACAAATGGCGTAGAGCCAATGCTGGAGTGCATGCATGTAAACAGGAAGGGGTAGATTTACTATAACTGGAAAAGGCAAAATCTGGTGCAGCTGTGCATAGAAACATATCCACTTCCAGATTTTTGTCAAAGCTTAATTGAACAAGCTGAAATTGGAATCGGTTTGGCTACCATGCACAGCTACACCAGATTTTGCACTTCACAGTTATAGTAAATCAACCCGAAATGTCTACAATGAAGCTGTGTGAAAATGCAACTAAAAATAGGGGGAAAAATGGTGTTTCACAGTGAATGTCATGAAGCCCATTTAGATTATGTGTTGAGTTAATGCAATGCGTTCTCTTACATTAAGAGGCATTATTCATTTTGAATGAGCTGCCACTGAACCTTAACGCACTTAAAAAATGCATCAGCGCAACAATGTAAAATTTATGGCACAGTAACGCAGCTCACTGATGATCATGCATTAACACGTGTTGCATATAACACGGTTTACTGTGCATTAACTTGATGCATAAGTGTGAATGGGCCCTTGGGGTTTACATATACTTTAACTTCACTTATATAAGTCTTCAGCTTCCTGAACTGATTTAATTTTCTTGCAGATCCCCCTGAGGTTACTGTTGAAGGATTTGATGATAACTGGCATTTAAAACGCAATGGCGTCTTTCTAACATGCAGTGCTAAAGGCAATCCCCCTCCTACGTCGTATATATGGAAAACGTGAGTATGAATGGGTAAAGACTACTAAATGCTCAAGTGCTGCCTGTGTGGTCCGCGTATAGACAAGGTCGATCTACACGAAGGCCTAAAGGCAATAAAAATCCATATGGACTGGGATCAGTTTTCAAACACTGAAGCAATAGCCAGTATTACGCAGATTTATCTTTAAAAGGGACTACGTGTTCTTTTCAAAGCATGGGATGGACCAGTTTGCTCATATAAGAACATTTGCCACTGACTCATATAAGAGTCAGCTAAAACTTCAAAAGGAAAATTACTCAATCTCATGCGGCAAAATGAAATGAGATTCAGCAGACCCGTCAGTCCCCCTACCACCTCCCTGTGGTCGGTGTGCAGGTGAATAGTCAAAGGATGGCTTGGGAGGGGAATAACTGGTTTACTGAGTTCTACTCATTCATCAGCATTATAAGCTTTTACAGGAAAATAATTAGGATGAAGAGCAGATTAAATTTCTAGTTTAAAAAGAATCTATACTTTGTCCGTAAAGGAAATGGTAACACGTTCAGTTAACATCCATCCTCTGCAACTCCATATACTTTTAGGTTTTAGTCCCCTGCTGCTCCATTTGGACACTAATAGCCAAGATTTGGAGCTGTTTGCTCTTGGTAGCCAAAGAAGATGGTAGTTAAGGGAACCTGTTGCTTGGCCTATACACTTTAACTGAACCCAAATGGATCAATATCGGTAAATGTTTTGGCTGTTTCCTGATCCTTATGTGGTAATGGTACCTAAAGAGTAGGGATGTGCTTGGGTGTATTTGGATCCTTGTGCGAACCCACTGACACAAGCCCACCAGGAAGCTGTCGCTGTACTGGGCCAATCTTAAATGTCCAAGGCATTCCCCATCCCACAGGCACACGTATATGAGTCCATTGTATGCATGCAGCTGCAAGACTGCGAATGCCCCAGCTACAGATTGGTCCAGTACAGGTGACCACCTTCCGCATGGCTTGCTCAGCTGGGATTCCATCTAGGACAGCCATTTTCAACCAGTGTTTTGTGGAACCCTAGTGTTCCTCCAGAGGTCGCTAGAATATCCTTGAGCTGTGGCTGATTGACCTATCTGATGCCTGATGCCTACATAATTCTGGGGCCAATGCTACTTGGCAGAACCAGCTGTATGAAATGAATTACAACCTTTAGAGACAGCTAAAAAGATATATGCTGACCACTACTGTAATTTTACCCACTGACCAGCAAATAAATGGTTTTAGCAGGCTCTCTGAGGCCTGAAATTTATTTCAAGGGTTCTTCTGGAGTAAAAAGGTTGAGAAAGGCTGATTTAGGATCTGAACATGCCTGAGCTAAAGAGGTTCTAAAAATAATTCTGCATACTTTTGTTTCCTCAGAATTGATGGTTCTCCGCTTCCATCCACTGTCCGGGTAAAGGAAAATATATTGTATGTGGACGAAGTGGACGAGAGAGTAAACCGTTCATTTTTGTGCGAGGTCACTAATGCCCTTGGAAGCAGAGCCTACCGCCAGGATGTCCTTGTGAGAGGTAAGTGAGTGCATTGTGTGGAACTGCATGTGCGGCTGGTATGGTGTGGCTGTGTAGCATTGCTAAGCATTGACAAAATCTTGCACCAATCATATCCTTCTGGAGACAAAATGGCTTCTCTTCAAGTCAGTGCTGACAATTTTATACATACATTCGCTTAGCTTCTATTAGACATCAAGCTCCATTGATCAGACTTGATGCTATCATTCATTCTTCGTCTACTGGTTTCATGTTTTCCATTAATATGATTGTGTGTCAGATGACACATGGCTCTATAAATTGTCATGCCCTGAAGAACTGAGGTGCCATTTTGTCAAAGACCATCAGTTGAAGAATGATAGCCATTTTTAAACCCTCCTGCATGACTTAGCACAGCACTTACTCACTGACCTTTTAGGTCATAATAAATGGACTGGAAAGCTGTGCCCTGCATGATTTCTTGCATGTAGCTCCTGTAAATCCATGACAGATAGTCATGGAACCCAAAATATAATTTGCCACTTTATAGCTTCCTATGGAACTCCATTAAATGGAACTGTAAAATAGACTGAATGTAGAACATTTTAAACATAATTGAGCGGATTTGCTTTAATTTATACCTGTTCGGCTTGGTTGTCCTCATAAGGTTAAATTTGGCCTTCATTAAATTATTGCCTGCAGATATAGTATAGGTGAGTGTACTTGCCTTTCTGGTTTATTTTTCTACAAGAACAAGAACAGCAGTTTGTTTCTGTTAACAAACTGGGCTAGAAAATCTGATTACGTTTTTAGTGATAATATTTTGGTGGGCAGCAACAAGGTCTGTGCAGGAAAATTGCTAAAAAAGGAACTATAGAAATTCTTATTTGATGTTGTGTCCCTGTTTGGAGAGACTTCCACTCAGTTCCTTCCCTGATGACATTGGTCACCAAGACAGGAATCAAGTGGAAATTTCTTAATGGGAGAAACAGACAGCTGTAAAAGCCAGACTGCTGACATGAATGAGTAAAATCTTGTTTTAGAATCTGTTGTCCAGTCTTTGCCCTATTTATTATCACCATTTAAGCCCTGAGGAAGAACCACTGAAACATATATATATATATATATATATATATATATATATATATATATATATATATATATATATATAATATAATTTGTAAACTAAAGGTTTACTGGACTTGCACAATTTGTAGGGCTCTTATCCTTTCCATATCTCTTCTTCATTCTAGAACCGGGGTCTCCACACTTTCTGAACAAAGGGCTAGTTTACTATCCTCGCAGCTTTAGTGGGTGGGGGCAGACTGTATACAGTGGGATTAGAAAGTGCCCCACCATTGTTTTTAGTGTAAGGAATTGTGCTCTATTGTTATCATCGGTGTCTGTGGGAGGAATGGTGACCCATCATTGGTGTCAGTGGATGGCACAGTGCCTCAAGGGCTGGATAAAGGCAAATGGTCTGCGGTTTGGAGAATAGCTCTAGTCTAGAATAACCAGATAAGGCTGATGATTTTATTACGGTTTTTTCTTTTTTATAAGAGTGGCTTGTGTATTCATTAAAAATGTTCCACATTTGCCAGTTCTTCAAGCAGTGAAACCAAAATATCTATTTTGTGAAAAACCTGAAGTGTGAGGGATATATATATATATATATATATATATATATATATATATATATATATATATATATATATATATATATATATATATATATATATATATTTTTTTTTTTTTTTATTTCTCCTGCTTATTTTTTTTTTTTTTTTTTTTAGTTTTTTTTCTAATGCTCCTAGGCTACTACATTATCCTAAGCTATTGTGTTTTTGTAGTTCTCTTTTTATATTCACTTTTCCAGATGTAAAATTATAGCTAGTGCAGAAATATAGCTGCCATAGCCTATAAATAAAAAATGTATATAGATGTATGGATATTATACAATATAAAAGATTATATAAAGATATAAAAAAAAATAACAAATGGCTTCTTCCCAATAAGAGCTGTGAAAATGTCAGCTCAAGATAAAAAGAACCGAGAACTGCATTTCTAAACAGACGTTAATTGGATATTTCTATGTATAAGTAATATAGAGATAGTTGATCCAGATTTTCTGCAGATTTTTGTCTTCAGATTCACCAAAACCATGTAGTGCAAGGGCCTGCCTGACTGCATACAAATTAAAACTCTTAAGCCTCGTACACACAATACGGAAGGCGATTGTCGTTTGACGGGCTGTTGTCCGAAATTCTTACCGTTAGTATTCTCCTTTCAACAATTTTTTCCAATTTTCTGAGAAAAAATGTTGGATGACAGGCTAGTAAATTTTTGGCGACCCATCAGATTCCACGTTTGATTTTCGGATGGTCAGCACACAAATCCATCATACAAAAGTCAAAAGTACAACCACGCATGCTTGGAATTAAGGAACGACTGGGAAGAGTTCGGTCTTGTAAACTACTGTTCTTCTTTAATTGGATAATAATGAAGCTGCTTTGCTGGTTATATTGATGTAGTTATGCCAAACGTATTTGTCTTGTACGATCTGTAAATCACGAATCAACGCTCACCAAACTTCTACTAACATGAAATTAGAAGGGGCCCAAAGAGTGGCGCTTGAGAAATGAACTTCCTCCTTATACTCTCATAGTACGTCACTACGTTTGTGTTGTTGAACGACAATTTGTGTAATGTTGGTATGCAAGACAAGATCCTGGCACACGCCCCTTTTGACAGAAATCAGATGCTCGGTCGTCCAATAATCCCACCGTGTACGAGGCTTTAAGGTTTGACCTTATTTATATGGCTTTAGTAAATCTGAAGACAAAAATCTGCAGAAAATCTAATACTATGCATGGGGTCTCTGCTCCAGCATGTGTATTCCACTGAGGGTGCAGGTCAGGCTAGTGGTCTGCCTAATTTCATGTAATCCACAGAACAAGTAGAGCAAAAAATGTGTGGTGGCTGAGATTTATCTTTACATGCTCTTATAAGGGTTTTTATTCCTTCCTCTGGGTATAGGGATCTGTAAATGGATGTTTTCTTTTTTTTTGGTTGAACTTGATGGGCTTGTGTCCTTTTTCAACTTAACTATGTTATGTACTATACTACAAAATATTAATCATTGGCTTTCAATTTAGGTATCATTGTCTATAGCAGCGTAATCCCCCCCCCTCCCCCCCCCCCCCAACCTACCACTGCAGGTATTTCAGACAGGAATTAACTGTTTATCCAAATCAGCCTTGTATAGTCCATTTAGTATGGGCGATCTGGCATCAGAAGATAACATCAAGGTCTCCTCATAACACCGCTATAGCAGGAATATGCTTTCCAGCTTTTAAAATAGGAGGGGAGATGGTTCAATTCTCTCCACAATAAACAACTGCCATAGCTCTGTGTCCTTGTAGTATGTAGCCAGGAAATGCACAGGTAACAATCAAACTCTTCAACAATACACAACTTGGAACTGGCTTCTATGTGAAGTTATTGCTATCCACAATGGACAAATGCTTTTGCACATTATCCTTTCAGCAGGTAGCCAGCAGTATAAATGTAGCAATTCAGTAGATTCTCTATTCAGCAACAAGAAAATTGGCCTCTGTATTATTATTAGGTGCTACTTTTTGCAAGCCCTATGCTCTCCTGCCCAACAAAAAAAACATACGATCTCATCACTAGGCTGTAGGGGGGGAAAAAAAAAACACTATAGCTTCTTTCAGGGAATGGTTGGAGGAACTCAATGCAGATGGAAGATCTAAGGGCCACGTGATAGGTATCCAAACTTCGCAAATCTGGTTTACCTGGATCAACCTTTTTATACAGCTCCCAAACTTCAACCATTTCTCTGAGGACCTCTCAGAACCCATAGTAATTGCAAAAGGCGTTTGATGGGATCTTGGTCATGGGCCCCCCACCCTTCTCTGCTCCCCCTCCTTTTATTTTCCCTCACTCCTCTCTGCTCTTCACTGACTTCCTCTCGACTTAGGCAGCTCCCACTCAGTCATCACAATAGGACTAACTCCCAGGATGCCCCCAGCCCACTTCCTACTCCCTTGGCTATACATCATATCTGTGAGTAAAGCTCTGAGTGGGTGGGTTTTCACTGTACATATAAAGTCTGTTGGAGTGACTAAACAGCATCACTGTGCCTTGTTGTGTGATCATTTTTATGTTGAGATGATCTGTAGTATTGTATGGGTTGAGGCTATAAGTTGGAGGTAAGTTTTTGATGGTAAATCCAATAAATGTTTTTGTGGGGGGATCTTACTGTGGCCTGCAATGTTCTGGGATGCCCAGGTAATGTCCTCCTGCATCTTTCCATCTTCTGGGCTAGCTGGGTGCCTGAAATCCCAGGATTATGCTCTCTTCCAATGAGCTGGAGTGCATTCTTGTGGGATTTGGACCTCCCAACTCTGATGAAAATCTGTGACCTTGCGTCTCGTGTTCAGGCTGAAATTGTTTGTTTTTCTGGAGTTTTTTTTTTTCCCCCCATTTGTGTTTTGCAAAAATATGGACCTTCCATTTCTGCATCTACTTCCCTGTTTAGAGCTCTCAAATGCTGTAATGAGCAGACAAAGGAATATTGATATAGGAGAGCCACAAGGGCTTGCAAAAAAAGTGGACCTTCTGTTTGAAATGGAAGACACACTTTTAAATCCTTCTGTATCCACCTCACTTGTTGGAGCTCTCAAATTTTGTGTTGAGCAGACAAGAGGCCATCCATATTAGATTATGGTGCTGCCTTCCTTGCTCCCCTAGGCCACAAGGGCCTGACTGTACACACAGGCATGAATATTACTGCCCTTTTTGTTACCACAAATGCCAGATTAGCCAGATTTTTATTTTTTTATTTTTTTGTAGATTTTTGGCTTCATAGTGATTTGTGTAGACTGTCGTTTTATTTTAATCAATATAAGCAATGACACTGACCTTCAGTGGTATTGATTTCCTGCTTAATGGCCTGTCTGCCGATGGTCTAGAGACCTTATTTGATGAATTCAATGAAAACTTCACCCTTGTCATCGCTATCTGTCGTTTGGCAAACCTAATCCTTTGATTAGCCGTCTTACAGCTAACTAGCCTACTCTTGACTGATTGGGAACAAAAGGACTTTTGACTTATTTTTGTCTTGAATATGAAAAAATAAATTATTGAGAAACTTATCTGTGCTTGTTTAAAGGCGAGGGTGGAATTAAAGCAGATGAAATCAGAGGGGTGGATATGGTAACTGTTGATTACTGCGAAATGGCAATTTTGTTTTATTTCATGGTGAATTGCCTGTCAGTTTCCTACATCTGTGGATTTCGCTACCCCCTCTGACCTAATCTGCTATCTAGCGTATGCTGCAGCACGACCACTTGACCTGGCTCTTCCCAGAATCCTTTGCAGCATTTCTCTCACCACCATTTAATTGCAGAAGGCACCTCCTATTTAAAAAAAACGGATGAAAAGACGTGATCGTTAATCTCTTTGCTGGGTTTTTTAGTGCTGTGCTATTTTTGGAGGATACAGCTGGATGTCTATAGTTCCCCTACAGCTGTGCTGTGTATAAAATAAACTAGCTCCAAGACACATTTGACATAATTATGCCACTTTTAAAGTTAATCTGTCATTTGTGAATCAAGATCATGGTGTTTGAGCTTGTGTGAAACAATACAGAAAATGTCTTTGATTTTTGCATCTTTGCTATCGTTTTCAATAATTAGTAGTGAAGAAATCAAATGTTTTTCAACTTTAATTTAAACTTACAAGTATAGAAAAAAAATGCATGGAACTGAAGATAATTATTCAACACTGCTGCATCCAAAACTACACTATATTATCAAAAGTATTGGGGCGCCTGCCTTTACATGCACATGAACTTTAATGGCATCCCAGTCTTAGTTTGTAGAGTTTAATGTTGACTGTGACTCATTGTCATTGTCACTCAATGGCATTCTCGTCCAACATCAGTGCCTGACCTCACAAATGCACTTCTGGAAGAATGGTCAAACATTCCCATATACACACTCCTAAACCTTATGGACCGGCTTCCCAGAAGAGATGAAGCTGTTCTAGCCTCCAAGGGTGGGCCAACTCAATATTGGATCATATGGATTAAGACTGAGATGCCATTTAAAGTTCATGTAAAGGCAGGCGTCCCAAGTTTTGGTAAACTAGTGTATATACCAGTGGGATGGTAAAGCTTGGGCTAATATTGGTGCCACAAACTACAACAATCTATGGTAGCCATTCTCTAGTAGGGTTCCTCCAGAGATGGCTAAGGGTTCCCCAAGCTGTGTCTCACTGACCCCCTTATTTGATGGCACCTGCATGATTCCAGGTTTCCTGCACCACTTGGCAAAGTGAGCAGCATGCAGGGGCGGACTGACAATTCGGGCACTCGGGCACTGCCCAAGGGGCCCCATCAGGGTTGCCAGCCTCAATAAAACCAGGGACAGTATGTAAAAATTGTTTGTTTTTTAAATCCCAAGATTATAGCTGCCCCGCCTCTACAGTACCTTTTCAGTGTTTGTGTGTATTCTGTGTGTCGGTGTGTATATACTGTATGTGTGTCCGGGGACCCCATAATCTCCTATTGCCCGGGGACCTCATGAGTTGTCAGTCTGCCCCTGGCATCATGACACCAGTTATCTTATAAGCTGTCTGTAAGGGGGGTATTCTGGCCACCACTATAAGGGTTGCATTCTTCCTACCTACCACCGATACATGGGGCATTTTTGCCATTGACAACAGATTGAAAAATGTTCCCCAGGACCTGAAAATTATTTTAGGGGTTCCTCTGATTTCAAAAGGTTCAAAAACGCTGATTCAGGGACACAAAACTGTGGTTGAGTTTTACATGGCAAACAGCCATGTATCTCCATTGATATCTATTGGACTATAGGTTGGCACATATATTAAGGCAGTATTAAACCCAAAAGCAAAGAGTTATACACAATACAATTATATTGCAGCTGGTGGTGGCTGTATTTTTCTTTTTTAGTAGGCTTTCTTTGATTTTCACCTGGTGATCCAGTCTGGTTTTCAACAGAATACACTTTCCTACAATTGTAGCAGTTAACGTTGAGATAAACATGCTTTTATTTTTTCATGTAAAACCTTTTTCCCAAAAGAAAAAAAAAAAAACATTGCCGTGACTGCTTGTGTAACTGCAGTGTGTTTGATCTAAATGTGCTAGTACATTTAACGCCCCCCTACCCTTAGGCTGACAAGGCTGCTGTCCAAAGGTGCCCCCCTGTGCTCCTTCATGCAGAGTGTGGGTGCTCTAATACAGAAGATGTTACTGGCCAAATCACCAGGTGAAAATGAATGCAATGCATTAATTTTTTAATAAAAAAAACTGATGCAACTACCACATCTAATGATTGGTAAGCTGCAATATATTACAAGTCTGATTTTACAAGCCTTTAGAATTACCATTGTGTATGTATTGTAAAGGTCTCCCTGACTAAATATAAATTGAATGGTTTGGTTTGGTAGCCAATTGAACGGATTGGTTTGGCAAATCCTGAAGAGATTTACAGAGCTTGTATAATTGGATTGCAACGTGTAGCCAGTTTTAGATGCAATGTAAAGCAGACACCACATTATGTGTTAAACGCCATAGTGAGGGAACTTGACTTGAATCAGAGAGGCTTGTTGACTAAGGAGCTTATTGACTGGTCAATCTAAACGGTGCAAAGAATCTGCTCACAGCTTTGCAGCCCTCTCCAGATATGCAAAATCTAGGATAGGAGTATTCTAAATGGGGGGGGGGGGGCACAGCAAGAAGGGCATACCAGCCTAGTGCCTTACCTGAAAACCCAGTGTATTGATAAAGTTAAAAAATATTTTCATATATCTTTACAATCACATGCATAGAAGAATCATTAGGGTCTCTTGGCTCCTCGATGACCTGGATAACCAATGTAGAAGACCTTTTACAATACTACATGTCCAAGTTATGCTATGATGAAGAGGGTATATCTCTCTTCAAATGCATCAGAACTTTGTACAGTATATTATTGCAAAAGCATTCTACATTGGTTATTCAGGTCTTGGAGGCACCACGAGACCCTGTCATATGAATCTTTTAAAGCTGGCCATAGACAGTTCGAATCTCTGGAGAACCAGTCAAGACTAGCAGTAATCTGTGTTGTCCTGGTGGGGATGCCCCTACCCTCCCTCCAATGGCTCTGCAGGAGGGATTCCTCATCAAAATGGACCGTTGATGGATGATTTGAGCAATTTTCTCTCCTGCAACTCAAGAAAATTGCTTCCTCTATGGCCAGCTTAAGTTTGTGATTATACAGTTTTGTGAGTTTATTTCCACTTTGTTTATCAATAAATGGGCTTAAAGTGGTTGTAAACCCTTACAACACACTTTGACCTACAGGTAAGCCTAGATTAAGGCTTACCTGTAGGTCCAAGAAATATCTCCTAAACCTACACGGTTTAGGAGATATTTGCCCGAAGACGGGCACCGCTGCCTACGGCGCATGCCCCGTAGACAGCGGCGCGCAGGCGCACTGAGCGCGGCATTTTCAACGACGGAGCTGCCGCACGTGTCGGCTCCCGTGCACTTGCGCGGGAGTGACGTCATCGCGGCTTCGCCGAATGACAGCGGTGGAGCTGCGAGACCCCACGAGAAGATGGATGCTCCAGACTACAGGTGACAGCGGTGACTTTGCTGGCTCCTGTGTCAGGTAAGTGACACATAATGGACTACTATGCGATGCATAGTAGTCCATTATGCTTTGCCTTTGCAGGGAATGAAAGAGGAAGTAAACTCATCAGGGTTTACTTCCTCTTTAATGCACTAGGCTGGTGCACCCTGATTGCTGTTTCTTTTTTTTTTTCTTTCTTTTTTTTTTTGACTGAAATTGCAGTCTGCAATAATTTTTTTAGATTTATCAACAATGATGTAGTGCCTGGGCTAATCTGATCTAAACTGAGTGGATTGCATAGGCTGCACAGAATGTAGTTGTTGGTAAATTGTAAAGGAAGTTGTACAATCAGATTGTATCGGCATGGCCAGCTTTAAGCTAAGCTGTAGTGAAATGCTGCAAGCAGAACTAACCTTCAAAATACTCACCACCTCCCTTCTGGTACAATATCCAGAAACGCCCTAAGCCATGCCAATATCTTCTCCTTGTCTTCTTGATTCACGGCTTTAGACATCTTCATTGGCTTGCAAAAGATGACGCAACTCTTAGATGTGCGTGGGAGTTAATTCTTCCCGGCACTGTAGCATGCCGAGAATGTACACTCAGCTGCCCAGCTAAACTGCAGAGATAGAAAAATCTCTGCTTCCCAGGAGCCGTGACACCCATGGCTTCTTCAAAACCCAAAGAGTGACTGGATGCCATCACTGTTCGGGCGACAAATCTCTAGCCAGGTCATTTTTGATTTGGAAACTGACTTGTTTTGGGTTAGGTGGTGCCGACAGGGCCACCCGGGATTTACATTTTTGGCCGATTTTAACAGGAATTGACCAAAGTTCAAAACCTGTATGGATGGCTAGCTTTAGTCTGGTAGGCATTTTGACTGTGGAGATTTAAAATATCAGACAGATGGACAAACCAGCAAAATCTGAATTTAGAAGGTAGAGACAGAAGGGCAAAGAAAAGTGTAGAATCGCAAAAATGAGAAAAAAAAATGAAATGTATAAGTGAGAAATTGATATACAAACATGCTGCTGTTCTAAAATATTTGCATCTGCTTTAAATGGTTTATATGAAGTACTATACCTTTTAATGACTGTATATTTTGAAAGATAACATGAGGGTGCGCCTTAGTTTTCAGCAGCCTTTGTTTCTGTAGAATTGCCCTTTTCCAGGTGGGCCAACCAGGTGAAAGATTTAAAGGTTTTCATTTCCTGTCTTACCGGTGCGTGTCACAGGGTGACCTCAGGCAGTGGACTTCTACATTACAAAGGAGTGATTTAAATGTCCTGTTTTTCTGCCTCTGTCTGAAAGGTGTTGAGTCACCAGCCATGTGTGACGAGAATTTATGTAAATCTTTTCCTCTGAGGACAGCCGACGAGGAAACCAGGAATAGTCAGGGCTGTGTATATATCATTCTTTTCCTTTTTTGTTTTGCTCCTGTGTTTTTATTATATACTTAGATAATAGATCTAATGTAATTTGACCTGTATGCCATGATTAAAATTCTTCTGACTTGTTATAACTGATTCAAATAGCCAACTGTAGGAATAGTTTTTATGTACATTTGATTAAATACTGTGAGGTTTGCATATTTTGAATTTTTCCAAAGTGCTTGGCTGAACAGAGTTTTTATTTTATATTTTATTTTTTTGTACATTCTCATAGGCTGCAAATTGCATTACTGTTAATCTATTTGCTCATGGCAAAGAGCAGTGATGGTTTGCTCATAGCGACTTTTTTTTTTTGCTATTGAAGTGAGATTGGCCGTTAAGAGCTACTGTAGTTTGAATTTTGCTTTTTCTCTTTCTTGAATACTGTCAAATGAATATAATGCTACGAAAATGGTGTACCTGAAACATTTATGTGGTACTTAAACCACCAGAGTACAATTTCTAACTATACAATACACGCGCCGTGTTTACACACGTCATTTTTGCAGGATACTATCTTAAAGCGGGCCTATCTGTTCCCTATACCCCTGAAACAAATACTAAAATAAGAGAAACGTAAAAAAAAAATGCCTTGCACAACTCCTTAAGGGGGGATCCTGGACAGCAGAGGATCTCAAATACCACAAGAATACACATGGCTGGAGCATCTTGTGAGATTTGGGTTCCTTGGGATACCATGGCCCAGTGACTTCATAAGCGCAACAATAAGGAAGCCTCTAGGTGTTTTTTTTTTTTTTGTTTGTTTTTTATAGTTTTATATTGAGTTTTTATGTGTGTTGCTTTGTTAGCACTTTTTGTTCAAGGGGATGGAGGTTGAAAAAATAATCAGACCTTGCATTTTCATGAAAAGGCTACTTTAAACTGCCCATTGACTTTCAAAGGTGGAACATGGTGTACATGAATGTACAATCCCAGTGGCTGAGGGCCACTCCGCAGCACATAAAGAGTGGAGGAGTAGTATGCAGGCAGTTGCAGTGAATCTTATGTCTATGATGCACCCATAAACACCCCTAGCAGAGGCTTTTTAAGGGGATTAGCAATAGATGGATTGGGGCACCTTTTGTACAATCGCTATGCCTTTCTACTGGATAGTCACCACCAGGACTGTCCACTTGTTTAGGACCCCGCTGGTAGAATCAGGTACCCAAGGCTAACCCAGCCAGCCTCTTAATGTCTGTAGGCACCTCTAGTGCCCTAAGGCATGGCCCATATTACCTTTCTTACTTGATAGCCGCCACCAGGACTGTCCATTTGTTTAGGACCCTGCTTCTAGAACCAGTTGCCCGACCTGACCTTAATATTTCTAGCCACCTTTAGTGCCCTCAGGACTCGCCTATGTTTCCTTTCTATCCCTTTTTTTTTCCCCCTGTTTAGGAACGTATTGGCAATCAAGGTGATCAGGGTGGATCTGATAAGCCTCTTAACGTCTGGAGGCCGTTCTGGTGCCCTAAGCCTTTACCTATGTTTCTTTTCTAACTGCTAAGCTACCATCAGCTCTGTCTGCAGTGCGCATCCCTTTTTACCACTGTTTTTGGACCCCACTGACAGACCCAGGTGCCTGAGGGTGATCTAACCAGACTCTAGCATCTACAGGCACCTCTATAGCCCTATGTCTTGGCCCATGTTTTCCTTTCTAGAAATAAGAATATAATTTTGATCACACAACCGGTTCCATTTCTTGCAGCTAATGCTAAACACATGGTCATCCCTTGCTGTTTGACATGGTTTTTGTTGTTTGTTTTCATTTAGAGGCCATCTCCTCAAGACTATAGAAAGCAAAGTGAACGTCAGAAAACAATAGCCTCATACAGGATATTTACTCAGAGGAAGAACAATTAATGGTTCAGCCTTGTTCAGCTTCCTTCTCTTGTTTGGCTATTACCAGAGGCCTCTTTGATCACTGTGAAGAATCCTGTATGAAAGACGAGTTAGAAATCAACAGGCTTTCATTGTGCTGGGATGGAGCTCCGACTGACAGTGCCAGTGCAGCGCTGTTATGGGAATATGAGGCGAGGTGGGGGGGAAGGGCTGGGAACTGTACAAGATGGAGGGTTCCAGATTACCAGCATACAGCAACATGCTTCATCCATTCATGCCTGTTGAAGCAACTAGGTCAATTATTAACATCACCGCACGACACAGCTGCGCACCAATAATTTCCTCGTCCGCATCACCCTGAATCATTTCTTTCTGCTTGTGTGTGTGTTTTTTTTTTTTTTTTTCTTTCTAATCTGTTTGCAGTTTAAGGTCAGACCAGAAATAGCCCTGCTACAAGTACATAGTTTTTCGCTATCTTGTTTCCCATGCTGTTTCGATTTTGGGCCTTGGGAATTGTAGACTCTTCATAGCGGTGTAGTGAAAAGATTAATTTGTTCCCAGCAATTGCAATAATGTTTGCATGCATTTCAGACTTTTTTTAAAATGTATTTATTTTTAAATGTGCTTTTTATATGGAGGCATTGTGTTTCCTCTTTCCTTAGATGGGCTTAGTTATTGGGCTGTGCAAATAGCAATGATGAGAACAGGCGGGCAAGAAGAGGTAGCATACAATCCGATTTTAGTTTGATATCTGATTTATGACTTTGGGGAGCCGCCATACACACAAACTGTCAGTCTCTCAATTTTTATAAGCTTAGCTCCTTCAATAGGGTTGCTTTGGATGCACTGGCTTAGGGCTGGTAGGGGTAAGTATGATGGTCCTGCCGCCAGCTTTTCTTAAGCTGGCCATAGACGGTTTGAGTCTCATCTGGTTCAGCAGGGATCTGGCAAAATAAAAACCATGTATGGGCAGGCTGAATGTACCAAAATTGATCGACCACTTGGGTTCAACCAGCCTGTAGGATTTTACGTGTGATTAATGCTAGGGGCTATTATAGCTGCTAGCAATAATCACTGTGTTCTCCTGGTGGGGACAGCTCCCCCCCCCCCCTCCCAGGGGAGGATACAATGGCGGGGGGGTTGCAGAAAAGAAATTTGCACCAGCAACTAGAATTGGTTTCTAACTGCAATACAGACAATACTTTTGAAACACTTAATGGAAGCTGATTATGCAAAGGAGATTTTAGCAATAAATATATAGTTCCTTTACCAAAAAACTGCCTATGCCAGTAAGGTGCATCTGTAGAGAAAAACAAACTGTGCAGCTCAGACCAAAGTTATACAATACAGTTTTTACATACCTCCTAAAGCCCTACTGAAACACCCTTAGAGATGGCATTGACCCAACTGTTGCTTTTCACCCCCACCATCCCCAGGGCAAGCTCTCTAAGTTGAGCGTAGAGACACTTCATCAGGGGAAAGCGCACATGTGAGGGGATTTGAATCCGAAAAAAGCTTGCTCTAGTGATCGCAGAGGTGAACAGTAGCAGCTTGGAGTGTCTTGGCAACATCTTAGCAAAGACACCAGGCAGACAGGATGGGATGATGAGGCTAGCCTCAATCCATCCTCTGTTCATACGTATTTTATATTACAAAGAAGGGGAGTTTTTTTTTTTTTTCTCCCTTGGAACGCATAGGCTGTAGCTAATGTTCTTCACAAACATTTTTAACAAATTTCAAGCAAGATGGAAGTTTTGTACTAGGAGGTCCTAACTACTTACCAAAAAGTCCCATCTGTTAAACAATTGGACTATTATGGCCAGAGAGGCAGCATCCTAGACCCAGAACTGGGTAACTTACCTTGACTCCAAACTACACTCATGGGAAGAAAATGACCTGCCTTACTGATTTGAATGAATGACATTGGTCCAACGCTAACACACACCTATGAGACCTTGTTTCTGATACAGGATTCGAAGAGCATACAAGAACAACAAGGGATCTTGAATTTTAAGAGCAACTAAAAAGAAATCAGATGCTTTTGCTTTGCATAGTTGCAGACTAATGCAGCGTACACACGATCTGACATTCTGACCACAAAATCCATGGGATGTTGGATCAAACTTGCCTTGCATACACACAGTCACACAATGTTGTTGGAAATTCCGAATGTCAAGAACGCGGTGACGTATGACGAGCTGAGAAAATTGAAGTTCAATAGCCAGCTCTTCTGCTTAATTCCAAGCATGCGTAGAACTTTGTGCATCGGAATTGTGTACACATCAGAATTTCCGACAACATTTTGTTCCAGATCTCAAATTTTGTGTGTCAAATTCCGATGGAAAATGTCTGGAGCCTACACACGGTCAGAATTGCCGACAGAAAGCTCCCATCGAACATTTTCCATTGGGAAAATCCCACAGTGTACGCGGCATTAGTGAGTGGCATGTTGGCTAAGTCTCTAGTGGTGTAATAGTCTCTCCAGAGTTCTTATTTGTAGCTGCGGCCATTAAAAAAAATAAATGAAAGAACTGTGTCACGCTCCAATGAAGGTGTCTTCACTGTGGAGAATAAGCATTTGCAAATCCAGCTGCAAGAAACAAACCCATTTGGTGTGGTGTTATGGGAAGGGCAGAGACTTAAACAACTGCTGGGGAATCTCACGGTTTCAGTCTTTTGAGAGGTATACGGTGAATTGACCCACTGGTTCCCACCAAACACTGACGTGTCTGTTTTGGAAAGGGCAAACCTTTCATGCTTTTATCTTTGTTATTGAGAGCCCAGAGTACTTTTTTATTGATATAGCTGTGCTCCTGTGCTCATCCACTCCCTTTCCAGCTTGGCCTCTAGAGTCGTTTTTATTTGAACACCCAAAACCTGCTTCCTCTGCAGGTGAATAATGTATCCAAGTAAGTCAGTGTTCATGTGATTATTAAAACATGACCTGCAGCTTTTTCCCATTATAATTCTGTTGGGAGTATGAGATTTTCAAACTGTGTGAGCCTGGTACAAGTAAACAATAGCTTTAATTTACCAACGGAGAAGAGCATGTTCACTTTTTAAAGTTTAATTTCACTCCTCTCAGTGAATGATGTGAAATTGTAAAATCTATAATGATGTGAAAGCAAAAACTTATTTTTTTTTCCTTGTACATGATTGGGTATTCTTGACAAAGAGAAAATCCACTTTACTACAATTTCTAAAAGTAAGAACTGCATTGCTATTTTACAAGGGACTGTAGCAAAAGTAATGGAAAAGATGACATAACTTTATTTTTTTCAATTTATACAGTAAAGGAGTGTTATAACCCCTGTTTTTTCCCATTTGTGCCCCATTGGGGTGATTTTTACCTTTCCTTCTTGTCTCATAACCAAAATAGAAAGTTAAGGAAAATTCCTGGAAATAAGGGAATCCCTTGGGGACCCCCAGGCCATCAGAACTAGTGTCCCCATTAGAAGATTTTCCCTCTTACTTTTTTGGGGACAACCCAAAATTTGGGATTTTATTTTACTTTCAATGCTAATGGGGAAACAAATGGAGACAATGAATCTCTCCAGCGCTAATACTTTAACCTACACAAGTCATTAAAATTCCACATGTTAGTATAGGAACTATTCCTCCTATAGCAGTGGTACTCAACCTCAGTACTCAAGTGCCCCCAAAAGGCCATGTTCATGTTTTCCTTTATCTTGCACAGGTACTTTTAAATCTGAGTCAATGGCTTGGTATTTTGGACAGTTTTTATCTAAAATTCCCAAAACATGGCCTGTTGAGGGTACTTGAGGACTGAGGTTGAGAAGCACTGCTCTATAGTAATTCTTCTTTCTTCTTCTTCTTTCTTTTTCTTCTTTATTCTTCTTTCTTCTTCTTCTTTCTTTTTCTTCTTTCTTCTTCCAGCAGTAATGTGCTGTAATGGAGTTCTTGAAGAAGGAGGAATGTAGGGTGTCTGACATCCAATGAAGACTACAGAATGTTTATGGAGATGACACCATTGGCAAAAGCCACCAATGACAATACATTGCTCTTGTCACTGGTGTCATTGCTGTAAACATTCGGTAGCCTTCTTTGGGTGTTGGAATAGCCTGCACCCCCCCCCCCCCCCTCCAAGAACTCTATTTACAGTACGTTGCTTCTGCTTGGAATCTATTTACCTGCAATGAAAAAAAAGGTACTATAGAGGAAGAGTTACTTTGCCAACATGTGAAAGTTGAACAACCTATGTGAATTATTAAGTTATGCCCACTTTTCCATTTTTGGTTCAGTCTTCATCTAACCAGTTAGACAAGGCCTGCAATTTTTCTTTGTTTTGTAAATCTAAACAATAGAATAGGACTGGTTATCATAGTGTTAATTCATTAAAGCTTAGCTCATGCAGCATTTTTATTCTACATAATTTACTGTTTATGGTCAAAATTTGCTTACTACTTGCTTGTAGTCTTCATTTTTGGTGCAGAGCTTCTGCTGTCCAAAGGATTTTTACCATTTTTCATCAAGAATGTCTCATATCTGGTCCCCCTCTTTACCCTGTAGTTCATCCTACCAACCCCAAAGTTATTACAGGATACAGTACTGACCTAGGGCATAGCAGGGGGACCAGACCTCTGACACACAAAAATGTTGGGTGATGAAGCGGTAGAGAGCAAGGATTGTTCATGGTCACAATCGTAAAATTATACATTTTTGTAAATCTGCAAAATATGAAATGCCACACGTAATTCATATTTCATGTAATCACTATTTGATTTTATGCCAGCTAGCAAGGCAAATCAAATGGACAAATGTGTACACACTGTATATACTATATTTCATATACAGTCTTGTAGATCCATGATCCTTTCTAGTTTATGTTTAAACTCCGCTCCTGTTGAGCAGGTTACTCTGCAGCCGTGAAACATTGTTCTCAACCTCTTCTTGTTTAATAATAATAACCGTGATTGCTGTTCTTTACAAAGGGCTCGTAGTGTTATAATTGCTGTGAACTGTGAATTTTAGATTCAATGTACTATAGGGTAAAATTAAAAGGAAATTGAGTCTCTCAACTGCAAGGCAGACTCTTGTTGCACTAATATAATTTTCGTTTCTAGAACAGAAAGATCCAGATTATATAAATCCTTCCAAAACAATAAATGTATGCTTTGTTTAGTGTCTATTACTCAGTGTTTTCTTCTGCAAAATGCATAGATTGCCACTGTAAGATGCTAGTTTTGTGATCCTTGTATAGATGCAATGGATAAAAAGCCCCAACTTCCCTGTTCCTGACACCCCCCCCCCCCCCCCCCCCCCCCAATCTTCTCTACAACAAACAAGCTGCAAGCTGTCAGGGCGCTCATCGAGTGATCCTGACCATGCCTGATTTTTTTTTTTTTTTTTCCACCTAGCTCTGCCATTCATAGAAATCATACGACTGCTTCTATGAATGGAGTACAGTATAGGAATGGAGAATGGGTGCCTGACTGAAAGGCCCACCCTCTCCATTTTATAGATCATGTTACATTCACTGAAGCTTTAGTAAGGCTTCTTTTTAAAAGGCAGAGCTGAGTGGAAAGGTTAAGCATAGTCAATAAGAGCCTGTTAGTTGTATTGACCCCTGCCACACGAAGATTATAGGGATTGGGGAGGTGGAGGAAGATTATAATTTCCAAAAGAGGAATCGGCACAAGGGACATATACTACTGGCAGAATTAGTTTTATTTCTTTTCTTTTGTTGGATAGAGGGGGGGGGGGGGGGGTTAGAACCCATTTGATTTTTTACACCTGTGTCCCATTGTGGAGACAAGGAAGTGAGATAAAACCCCTGCATATTAAGATATTACCAGGTCACCAGAACTAGTGTCCACATTGGAAGATTTCCCCTCTTTTTTTTTTTTTTTTTTTTTTTTTTTTTTTTTTTCATTCTCTGGGGAAAAACCAAAATGTGGGATGTTCTTTTACTTTCAATGATAATGGTAAATCGGACAAATAGAGAGGGTGAATCTCCTTAACGGGGGCACAAGCGCAGCAATAAAAACTGACAAGCTTTCTAATCCCTCTCCACTCCATCCAAAACTAAAAAAAGTTTTGCCTTTAATCATACTTTAAGGTGACTCTCTTATTAGAAAATTATGTGAACAACCATTGCTGGGCATTCTTTATATCTGTTCCAGGTTAAAGGGTTAGACCAGTGTTTCTCAACTCCAGTCCTCAAGGCGCCCCAACAGGTCATGTTTTCAGGCTCTCCATTATTTTGCACAGGTGATTTGACCAGTTTCAGTGCCTTAGTAATTACCACAGCCATTTCACCTGAGGGAAATCCTGAAAACATGACCCGTTGGGGCACCTTGAGGACTGGAGTTGAGAAACACTGGGTTAGACTGTATTGAAAGCAAAGAATCGGCATCACAGCCAGGGAACTTTTAATAAGCAATCTTAAGGTTCAGCAATGGTAGCCTTCAGAATTTTCTATGAAGTAAGAATGTATTAGGAGCTCCACACCAAAGACCGTAGAGTTCAAGAGGAGTAATCCTTATTGGATTAACATGTAATAAAACATTCAACACATTTTGCTGCCTGCAATCTACCCTCCTTTTTCATCAGGGCTAGCTCATCGGCGAGTGTTAGAGTCTCTAAAACATATCTGCTGTCTCTTCCCACATTGCATGATATGAAGTAAATGAATTGATCATCTTAGTTTCCACTATCATTGGTGTGATTTTTTATTTTTATTTTTTCACAATACATTGGACATTATCCATGGAGCCAGATTTGGAGTAGCCCAGCCCTGGAAAGCAGTCCAACCAGAGCCAGTAAGTGCCATGGCCTGGATTTGACTAACCGTGGTAATTCAGGATAATGAAATAATTACTCATACCTTCACTTTTCCATACTTCTATTACCGAATTCCATTTACATGATGCCATGATGGATCAGCAGATCAGGTGTTCTGACCTGATTTTCTGGATGCGTGTTCAGTGTCATTGACTCAGCAGCCACTCTATTACTCTCATAATGGCTATCCTATAAATTATAGTTCTTTTTTAAGGCAGCTTATAAACCGAGTACTCACAATTGGTGTCAATAGGCAGTGAGCATATAGCTCCACAACGTCTGAAATGTTCACTGCACAGGTGTGAATAGCGACAAAAAAAAAAAAAAAAATCTGTATCCTATAAACCACTACTAAAAAAAGGCAACAATTCTGTATACCTATCTAAAGCCCAATTATGCTACAGTTCTAGCCTATAAAGGCCGGCGCTGGATAAAACAGGTTTTGGGTAGATGGATGCAAGTTCTAGCTACTAACTATTTGGGATGCCCATGGCAAGTTGTCTGCCTGGAGTTCCCAACGCAACCCACTGCCTGCTCTAGAAGCTGAGCAAATTACTGAATTCTCAAACAAATGCAAGGAGAGTAAGGTTGCCAAAAAAAGAAAATACACTAGAGATGACCTGTACAAATAAAGCTGCAGCAGAATATTTGCCAAGTACTTATAGGTGACCCCCTGGCTTTGCTCCCCCCACATATATTAACAGTGTATATTCTATTTTTGGCTAATTGCTGTCATGCACATTTTATGCCATGGTTGACTTAACGTACAAATGGTCATATCAATAGTGCTTGTATATCATTTTATTTTGCCTTGCTTGCATAATATTCACACACATCTAAACCACTGTTCACTTGATGTGTAAATTGTATAGTTTTGACATAAATAAAAACAGCATAAAATAAAAAAACTTTAGTTTTGCCTTGTCCTTTCTCCTGATGGCAAGAACGTCCTAAAGATGTACTCCACACTCTTCTGTACCAACCATAGTACCGTGAATAAAAGAAGGTGGAGTTAAGCAGAAAGGAGTGAAACTTCACATCTACAGGCCTTCAGCATCTTGGGGCCCATTGACACAACAGTGATATTGCACACATAACCCATGCAGGGTTGTGGTTTATTGCATGTTGAACTACAATGTTTTTTTTTTGTTTTTTAACGTGCATTGTGGTGCCTTTTTTATTATTTTTTTTATTTTTTTTAAGGTTCCTAAACTTCCGCGTTTTATTGCTGCACTGCATCATATGATACAGCATGTCTGTACGAGCTGCTCTTTGCAAAATTTCAATATGTTCAAATCCTTATTTTTATTTTCTATTTTTTTTATAATGAAGCCATAGGATGTGAGGGGAAAATGCTGTGTTCTTGAATTGGGACTGTGTTGGGCAACATTGCCCAATGCTGGTGGATTAAACAAGCCTTCAATGAAAGTTGACCTTTTAGACTGGTGAATTCTTCCTCGCCATATTTTTGCACAATGGAACACATTGCAATAAATCTGGCGCAAGTTTTGGCCAGATGTCCAAAAGTGTTTCATGGAATTTGCTGCAATTGGCCCAATTGTACAGCCGCTATAAGAGTTGATGCTACATGGGTGTAGGCATGTCAAAATCTTTCTCGGTGAGCAAAATTAGGTTATGATGATAAAGCACAAGCGAACATTTTTGTGTTTTTTACTCATAGCATGTTTCAAGGGTTACATGTTTTATATGATCTATGGTTGACAACATTCTGAATTTGACGTATCATGGGAGTGTGGTGGGAAGTTTTTCTTCTCCTACACTTAGGTTGTGGTTATATGTTTTTGTTGATTCAGAGTTATCCTGCTGTGTCTGTAAGTCCTTTGTTTCCATAAAATTTTAAAAATACAATTTCTCTGTTAAACTGCCAGATAAAACCCAGAGCTTTTGACCAATTTCGAGCGTTGATCATGCATGTTGTACTGTGTGGTTGAATGGCTTGTTTGAGTGTTATCTTGAAGGAGTGAAACATCCAGTACCAACTATAAGCCAAAACTTTTTGGCTATTGATCTTGTTTGCCTGTGGGATTTTTTATGTATACAGTGTGTTTGCAACATTTTTCAAGTCTGGATTGTGTGTGTATGTGTGTATGGCCTTCGTGAGTGCATGTCCTCAGTATATATTATGTAATATGCCAAAGATGTTCCCATAAAATTGCATGTGTTTTTGTGTTCGCATCTTTATTTTCATTTCATATGCATGTAGAACAAATTGGCCTTTAACATTAAGCCCAGTCCTATCACACTGCATGTTTCCCTCCTTGACTTGTTCCATGTTGGTTTGTGCATGTATTTTAGAGTTTAGATCTATCTAGTCTGATACACTGATGTTGGGCAGGGTGGGGGGCAGATGGTTTGTTTTGTACTCAGGCAGGCTACAGTATTGCTATGTTTCTCTCGTACCCAGAACACGCAATGCAGACGCAGGCAAACGCAGGAGCCATCGCAGGGGGGGTAATCGGGGTGATTCTGGTCCTGCTCCTTCTGGCCGCCATCATCTTCATCGTCATCAAGAGGAAAGGACTACATGGTAAGCAGGACCGAGGTACCTACAACCCAAAAACCCGTGTATTTGGCACTGGAAAGCCTTCTCAGGAATTTGCCTACCAAGATGACGGCGAGTTGGATAAACCTCTTAAAGGCCCTGGACCAATGAGGGACAGTGGGCTGAGTCCCTCTTTGGAGGAGGATGAGGATGAAGAGGAAAGGATGAAGTACAAAGTTCTAGAAGATGATGAAGATGATGAACGATTTAACGAGGTGGGGCCCATGCTGCAACTTCGACCCCACCCACAAATTAACTCTTATCTGGATGACGACATGGAGTCACAGACTGATGGCTCTATTATCTCCAGGACTGCAGTGTATGTGTGACACTCCTCTAAGAGGTGTCAATGTATTTGTATCCTCAAGCACCTGGACTTCAGAGTGTTCCTTATTTGTTCCAATTTTGAACTGAAGAGTGTGTATCTCTAACTATCCATGTCTCGCCACTCATTTGGACTTTTTCTAGCCTCAGTGACATCATGAGCCATCCAGACTGCAATGTACATGTAAGACAAGTTCCCCTTGTATAACTCTACTTTTCAATCAGGTATGTGCAACCCAACTTTATAAGAACAGGACGTTGTGTAAAGAATCTCCTGTACTTGTACATGTAGGTCCCCTTACAAATGCTCCCAGGGACTGTGTTCCATCATTTCCTTTACCTGCCCACCAAAAGTGGATGTGTCCTACTCTTGCTCCCATGGAATACTATGGACTCTTAAAAAAAAAAAAAAAAAAATGGACTGTTCCTTTATATATACGTTGCCTATATCACTGTGCTTCTTGGTGATCCCCTCATTATTTTAGGGGGCTAAGAAAGGTGCAGTAAGAGCCACGATGTTTTTTTTGTATAACTTTCTGTGCCAGGGGCAAAAAATGCAGTTTTTACAATATGTAATGGAGAATTTCATTGATGGGGTTTGCACTAATAATATAAAGAAGGACTGATGAAGGGTTAATATGAAGGAAATTTTAACTTTGGTTAATAGAAGGGGGAGGGGGGTGGGGGGGGTTGCTTTGATTTTATGCTATTATAATTTTTTTTGTATTTCTGTAAAAAAAAAATATT
Source organism: Lithobates pipiens (assembly GCF_037356315.1). Classification (NCBI taxonomy): domain Eukaryota; kingdom Metazoa; phylum Chordata; class Amphibia; order Anura; family Ranidae; genus Lithobates; species Lithobates pipiens. The sequence continues at coordinate 93,913,261 of NW_027507788.1, read as the reverse complement.
ATATACTAAAGATTGAGAAAGGTTTTTAATAAATAAGAAAGATACCCTGTTTATCAGAAATTGTCTGTGAATTTAATTATTTTTAGGTGCGATTTATGCTGTGAAAAGCATTAAAGCTGAACGCCAAGCAAATAAAAAAAAAAAAAAAAAAAAATTGCAATTTGTTTTTTCCTTTTTTAAAACTGATTTGAATATGTGTTTTTTTTTTTTACCAGTTTCCTGTCATTCCAACATCAAAATTTTTAATGGCTGCAGGAGGAGAGGTGACCCCATTGTATACCTTGCCAATGATAGTGGTGTCACCCTCCTTGTTATGCTGTTCAACAGATGTAAAGGAATCGGGAATGTGGGCGCAAAGACCCATTGGCAGATGAGGAGAGATTGAGTATTTTAATCCGTGTATTTAATCTTTTGCTTGATGCTCAGCTTTTTAGATTTTAATGATCACAGCAACAAAATGTTTAACTCTGAGACTGAGATGATTTTCTATCCACATTTGAATAACTTATTTCTCATCCTAAGATGGAATGTTATTGGCTTTGTCCATTTTAAATGTCTTTTTATTGAATTTTTCCTGTGATTTATGCCATAGCTATGATGGCGCATTCAATACACACAAATTATGTTCTTCAGACCTATTCTGATGGTTTGTCCACCATTAACTAATAAATTAAGAAATGACATTGAAAAACTCCCACCCCAGCCTTGCTAACCCCGGCCATCTTGAGTAAGTACACATTTATGTAGCATTACTGCCTGGAATACCTATAAACTCAAGCATGCTGATGTGGGGGTACTCCCACTCCCCTCTTCTGAGTTGCCCTCTGTCTCCCTACTCACTTCTGAGTACCCTCCCTTGGTTCTGCTACTACTAATCACACCCCCCCCCCCCCCCAGTATCTCCCCTTTCAGAGAATACAGAATCAACTATCATTTTGTGGTGCTAAGTAATTTGTATGTAATAATAGGAAAAGCAGTAACATAGATCCCATGCAGCCAGCAAAAACTGACCCCTCCAGTAACCATAGACCCCCCCCCCCCACCCCCAACAGCAATGGATCTCAACAGTCAGCAACAATAGACCCCTTCCTCAACAGTAGATTCCTCCCAGCAACAAAAAATCCCCCACCAGCAACAACAGACCTACCCAGCAACAGAAGACCCATCCACAACAATAGATTCCCCCAGCGACAATGGATCCCCCAGCAGCCAGCATTAATAGATCCTGTATTCCCCCCTGGGGAAAAAAACTAAACAAAAGAAAAAAACCTTTGTTCTAACTCTAAATTTTAGAGTTTTGGCTTGAAATATTCTTTAAAACAACACCACGGAAGGGTCTGTAATCCATTAATACATATTAAAGTGGAAGTAAACCCATCGATTTAAACAGTTAAAAAAAAAAAAAAAAAAAGGCATGCTGGGAATGCTAACTGCACATTGGCTGTGCTCTCAGCCAAACTATCAAACCATCCAATGACTGGTGTCATAACAAATCACATGTGCAGCACCATAGCAGTTGAAGATTAAACAGAGGCAAAGATGGCAGCTTCCTTGGCTGAAAACGATAGGGGAGTTTACTTCCACTTTAAATGCATTTTCATTTAAAGCAATGTATGTACTTAAAATAGACTTGGTGTTTGTCCTGTGATGGAAAATAACTGCAGCAGAGATGGATCCGATCCTCTCGCCTTCCATGCAGGACTGTGCTGTGTAGATTACTAGGACTGGATTAATAGAGCGAGCAATACTTAGGCAGGTTAACACAGCCTTCATATATGTATTCCATATGTATTTAATCTATGTATCTAGCATGTAGAGGTCAGCTTTAAGAGACAGCGCAGTCCATGGTTCTTTCTGAAAAATATAACTAAAGTTCTGTGTGTCCCGAAACTTTATTTTTTTTTTTAAACTTGTTTAATTAATGTGTGTGGTGGTGGTGTTTTTTTTTTTTTTTTTTCTCCTGTTAGTATACTAATCTTAGTCTTACATGTTGAAGGACTTTTTCTCGAAATGTGCAGTTATTGACGGTTTCTACTGCTATGCCGGAGGCTTGGAAAACATAATTATTTTAAGCCATATGAAAACATATTTATTAATGTTCTCCAACGAGGCTATTTATTTCAACCTAATTGTCTCTTATTTTTCTGTAAACGTTCCATAAAAGCCAGAGGCATTTATTGTTCAATGACTACCTTCTGTCTTCATTATAATTAATGAACAACAGCTGCCACAAAGATTCAAATAGTAATAGCCATAACAGCCCTTTTTAGCACAACTGCTTTTCTTTTTGTTTTGGTTTTGTTTTTTATTTTTTTCATTTGTTTTTGTATTTCCTTGGAATACCTAAAATGATTACTTTGGTTTTGTGCAGGGGCTATGTACAATCCTAGCAAAAGTGTTGCCCCGTACTAGAACATGCAAAGGGCAAAGATGCACTATATTACCAAAAATATTGTGGCACCTGCCTTTACATGCACATGAAATTTTAATGCCTCTTAGTCCGTAGAGCTCATTATTCAGTTGGCCCACCCTTTGCAGCTATAACAGCCTCAACTCTTCTGGGAAGGCTGTCCACAAGGTTTAGAAGTGTGTCTATGGGAATGTTTGACCATTCTTCCAGAAGCATGTTCTATCGGGTTGAGGTCAGGACTCTGTACAGGCCAGTTAAATTTCTTCACCCAAAACTCGCTCATCCATGTCTTTGCGCACCAGTGCACAAAGCAAGGTCCATGTTGGAACAGGAAGGGGCCATCCCCAAACTGTTCCTACAAAGTTGGAAGCATGAAATTGTCCAAAATGTTTTGGTATGCTGACGCCTGAAGAGTTTTTTCTTCAGTGGAACTAAGGGGCCAATCCCAACCCCTGAAAAATAACCCACATCATAATCCCCCCTTCCACCAAATGATTTGGACCAGTGCACAAAGCAAAGTCCATAAAGACATGGATGAGAGCGTTTTGGGGTGGAGGACCTTGACTGGCCTGCACAGAGTTCTGAACTCAACCTAATGGAAAACCTTTAAGATGAATTAGAAAGGAGACTGCGAACCATGCCTTCTCATCCACATCAGTGCCTGACCTCACAAATGCACTTCTGGAAGAATGGTCAAACGTTCCCATAGACACACTCCTAAACCTTGTGGACAGCCTTCCCAGAAGAGTTGAAGCTGTTATAGCTGCAAAGGGTGGGTCGACTTAATATTGAACCTTACAGACTAAGACTGGGATGCCATTAAATTTCATGTTATAAAGGCAGGCCATCTCCATACCTTTGGTAATATAGTGTAAAACAACTTAATAGTGTGTAATCTGAAAAGTATAATACTGAGTAGTTTTCATCATGCTTGATCAGGATATAAAAGTAACGTACAAGAGAAAAAAAATCCCCAAAAGTTTTTATTTTGCCCCTTTTTTTTCTTCTTTTTTTTTATTTTTTTAGACATATGTTGTTTTTGTATCATGCTTGATCATGATACAAAAATAACATTAAAAAAAAAAAAATCCTGACAGTTTTAAAAACCTTGTGTGGGGTTTTGTTGTTTGTTTTTTTTTTTTTTTTTTTTTTTTTTTTTTTTTTTAGCATATGTATAGGCATATTTTGTTTATAAGAGGTATGTTACACATTTTTTATTTTTTTATTTATTTTATTTTTTTTGCACTTACAAATAATTAGATGCAGTTGTTGTTCAAGTATTCAAACTATTCTTCTTTTTCTTTTTTTTTTTTTTTTTTTTTTTTTTTTTTTTTTTTTTTGTAAAATGCCTTAAATACACCAGGCAATGCAAAAAAAAATTAAAATAAAAATAGAGTTAAAAAAAAAAAAAATTATTTTTTTAATCCTATAAAAATTGCTTGAGCTTGTAAATTAATTTATTGACCGTGCGGAGCCGTACATTGGTGATTCAGCAATGTCTTCCATTGACTTTGACACCGTTCATGTCTCAATGCCTCTAAATGCCATTTTCATCGGTTCCTGCTTGTGTGCATCCATTTCTCCTATAAACTAGAATAAAAACCTCATCCAGTGATCTAACAGAAACTTCAAGCATTCTCCCTGCTTTAGTTGTCTTATGAAGATATTGTGGAGTGGATGGGCACATAGAGGCTGATTTAACTAAAGTGGTTGTAAAACAACAAACCCTGGTTTACTTATTTTGTCTGCACATGATTGGGTATTCAACGTAATGCTTTTACATGATTGGATAATTGAAGGGAATATTTATTGAAATTATTGTGTAAAGATTCCCAACTCCTTTAGTAAAGGGCTGAGGCAGAGGGGTAGGCTGCCTTGAGCACCTTAACCAGAGGGGGAGAAAAAGGGCAAGACCTACAACCCAATGACGTTATAGGCAGCAGTGTGTTTAGGTTTTGTGCTGCCCTGGGCCTAACTAAACTCGTGCACCCCCCTAATTTAAATATGACCCACCCCTTCCTGCCAAGGCCACACCTCTTGCTGTTTTAAGACCCACCCTGAAATTTTTGAGTGGTGGGGACACTAGTTCTGAGGGCCGGGGGGGTGGGAGGTATGGCGATGGATTCCCTTAATTTGCATAGATTTCCTCTCACTTCCTGTTTGGCTATGGGGCAGGAAGTGAAGGGAAATCTCTGCAATGGGACATGGATGTTAAAAAAAAAAAAAAAAAAAAAAAAAAACCTGACAGGGGCTATAACCCTCCCTTATTCTATCCAAAATGGAAAAACTGTTGCCTGTAGTTCTACTTTTAAGCACAAATGTCTATTCCAATGGAGCAGCAGAAAACATATAGCACAGTGAGGAAGGTTTGTGGTCAAGGATGAGAGGACAGTCAAAATTAGAAGCAGCGCCCCCCCCCCCCCCCCCACTGATGCGGCATACGGCAAGCAATGCGGTGGCTTTATGGGGGCACTAGACTAATTTTGCCTCTCAGCCCAGTATGCCCTATAAGACTGGTGCTACACTAACAGTGCAGCGCAAGCCGGTGGAGACTCCGTCCGTGCTGCCCTAGACCTGGACCTTGTTAGTCGGCCCAAGCCAAGATACAGCATTAGTTTTAGGTAATAGCTCATGGTTCCCTTTTTTTGCTTGCTGCTAAAGGACCTTGTGTGATTTTTAAGCACGTTAAGTATGGGTTTGTGGGGGGGGGGGGAACCCCTCCATAGTCATCTTATGTTGCAGCTGTCCCACATCAGCCCCAAGACCTGAGAGACCAATTGGAGAGCAGTGACTATCAGTAATAGCTCTTGGATCTGCTCCTCCATCGTTGACTGGAACGCCAGGCAAGGGAGAGGGGCAGGTTCTAAGCCAGGGCTAGGCAACCTCAGCCCTCCAACTTTGGTGAAACTAAGTCCCATGAGACATTGCAAGACCCTGACAATCACAGGCATGACTCCTAGAGGCAGAGGCATGATGGGATTTGTAGTTTCACCACAGCTAGAGTGTTGAGGTTGTCTACCCTAGCCTTGCACTGAGCAGAGCCAGCTGTCAATCAAGCACCTGGGTGGATCCCGACAATATTGTAGGGATCCTTCCAGAGCCTGGAGCTCCTCTGCTACATCAGTGGATAGCAGGCAATAGTGCGCTCCTGTGACCCACAAGAGAAGCATGGCCAAAAAGCTTTTTTAATTAGCATGCATTTAACCCACTGTAAATATCATTGCTAGAGATCATTGGCTTGCATGGTTCCCCATTGGATAGCCAAGTTGAGGCCTGACTGTGGCCAACATTGGAGTATTTATCATTTTTAAAGGGGTTGTAAACACAAGTGTTTTTTCACCTTAATGCATCCTATCCTATGCAGTAAAGTAAAAAAAAAAGGTTAAAACGGAGGGGCTGGTCACTGCCAGGTAATTCTGTTGGCGGTGACATGCGCTCCCTCTCTCCCAATTGACTCTTGATTTGATAGTAGTGCAACCATTGGCTCCCGCTGCTTTCAATCAAATCCAATGATGCAGGCACGGGGGGGGGGGGGGGGGCGGGGCTGAGTCCTGCATTTGGCCTCTATGGATGCCGATTGCTGGACTCGGGAGAGCACCCGCAAGGTAATCTCCCAGGAGTGCGCTTCTCCTGGGGGCAGGGGCGGACTGACAACTCATGGGGCCCCCCATGACACACACACAGTATACAATCACACAGTACACACAGACATGTTTCTATTGGCTGAGAAGGTACTGAAGAGGTGGGGAAGCTATAATCTCTGGATTTTTAGACCAAAAGGATGTCAGTAAGGGACATTTCAAAGACAGAAGTAAAACGGCTCATATAGAAGTATTTAATTTATGTGTAAAGAAGCTTGCTCGGAGCTCAGCTTTAAAGCTGAACTACTCTGCATATGAGCGACGGCAAACTATAAATCCTATTTAATTCATGTATAATAGTCAAAGCAAACTCGCCCATACACCCGGGTCTTCATGTGGTGTGTGTGTTGTTTTTTTTTTTTTGCTGAGAAATCGCTTAGAAAAAACACCCCTCTAGCATTTCTGGCCATCTTGAGTAAGGGCAGATGGCATTTTATTTCCTGGAATGCATCTGGCCTTAGCTAAGGCATGCAGGCAGGAGGGTGTGCTCATCTTGGAATCTCCCCCTCAAAGACTCCTGGGATTTATGATATAATTTGCCTAAATGTAGAAACCAGGAAGCAACAGAGTTTAAAAGAAGTAAATCTATTATACTTTCTCAGTAGCGGCCTGTCTGTTCAGGGATTTCTATAGGGCTACCCCCTATCCATGCCTATGGCCCCCCTACTCTACATGCGGGTCGCCGGATGCATGGATTCCAATTCGTTTTTATAAATTTTATTTTTTTTAAGCATGTAATTAGAGCCTGAGTCTCTAATAGGCTTCAAAAAATGGGTGGGCTCGGGGGACACTGTGCTCCAAGAGCCCACCCATTTGTGTGACAATAGCGAATGAACATTCGCTATTGTCACACTGATTCTCCTCCCTACCAATGAGGAAGCAGGTCCTGAAACCTGATTCCCCATTGGCCAAAAGAAGAAGCAATCCTATTGGCCTAGAGGGAGGTGTTCGTTTTCCGCCCCCCCCCCCCCCATTGTTGAGCACCAGCCACCACTGTACTTTCCTATGTATTTACTAATGCTAACAGCGCTGGGATTACAAATAATGTTGAATGAGAGAGTGAAGTTCCACTTTAAGTGCTGGTACGCAATTATTTTCTTGCATTTATTGACTGCTCCACTTTAGGCTCTTGATAGAACATCTAAAAGGTAACCACCCACATTCCTGCTCTGAAAAGAAGTATAATGTAGACTTTTTTTCATTCATTGAACATTCTCTGGCTGAAACAAATAAATGGAAAAGATACAGTACGTCAATTCCCCTTGTCTGCCGGCTTTGTGCTCCTTGATTGTTTATAGCAACTGCTGCCATGTACTTACTCTTTTGCAGGCTCAGTCCTTTTATAGTTCCATCCTTCAGAACTAAACACAATTGCTCCAATCTAACCGTTTCTTTGTGCCCTTGCCAGCTATCTATATGTCTCTAAATACTACTTCAATTTGCATCACATTGGGGATAGGCTGATCGTATTTCTGTGCTGAGTCATTGATTGATTGAGTCCTTACTGTCTGCAATGCTGCAATTCTTAGATGGGCCAACTAGACCCATGGCCAGAGCAACTTTGTTCTGGCGCGGAGATCACCTGATACCTATTCTTAACCACTTCAACCCCGGAAGATTTGGCTGCATAATTACCAGGCCATTTTTTTGCAATTTGGCACCGCGCCGCTTTAACTGACAATTGCGCGGTTGTCTGACATTGCACCCAAAAAAAATTGACGTCCTTTTTTCCCCACAAATAGAGCTTCCTTTTGGTGATATTTGATCACCTCTTCGGTTTTTACTTTTTGCGCTATACACAAAAAAAGAGCGACTATTTTGGGAAAAAAAAGCAATATTTACTCTTTGCTGTAATAGATATCCCCCCAAAAATATATAAAACGTTTATTTTTCCTCAGTTTAGGCTGATATTTATTATTCTACAAATTCGCAGTAAGAAAATATTGGTTTGAGCAAAAGTTATAGCATCCACAAAATAGGGGCTAGTTTTATGGCATTTTTACTATTTTTTTTATTTATATATTTTTTTTATTAGTAATGGCGGCGAAATGTGTTTTTTATTTTTATTTTTTGTTTTTTTGTTTTTTTTTGTGGCGGACACATCAGACATTGTTGACACTATTTTGGGGCCATTGTCATTTTATACAATGATCGGTGCTATAAAAATGCACTGCTTACTGTGTAAATGACACTGACAGGGAAGGGGTTAACCACTAGGGGGCGATAAAGGGGTTAATTGTGTCCTAGGGAGTGATTCTAACTGTGGGGGGGCTGGGCTATAAGTGACACGACAGTGATCACTGCTCCCTATTACAGGGAGCAGTAGAGCTCTGTCCTGTCACAAGGCAGAATGGGGAAATGACTTGTTTACATAGGCATGTCCCCGTTCTGCCTCTCCGTGAGACTATCACGGGCACCTGGTGGACATATAGTCTGCAGGACCCGCGGGCGTGCTCATGGAGCATGCGGTGGGGGCACACGGCGCCAAATTCAAAGGGACATACAGATATACGCCCATTTGCACACGTGCCATTCTGCAGATGTACATGCGGTCGGTTAAAGAGTAAGGCTGGTCATACATTATACAGTTTTCTTATTCAATTTTCTTTAGATTTACCTTCAACTATGTGGTGCAAGGGCTTACCTGATTGCATACAAATTGAAAGTGTTTAGGTTTGACCTCCCATATTATATGGTTTTGGTAAATCTAAAGGAAAATTGTACAATGTATGGCCAGCCTAAGGCTCGGTTCACACAGGGGCGACTTGTCCAGGCGACTTCGCCGCCTGACAAGTCGCGCTCCGTTCTGTACTATGGAACCGTTCTAATAGGAGCGACTCAAGTCGCTCCGACTTAGAAAAAAGGTTCCTGTACTACTTTGGGGCGACTTGCATTGACTTCTATACAGGTCGCGGCGCTGCAAGTTGTGCCGCCCACTGTGTGAACCGAGCCTAACGCCACTGGATGATCAATGTATATTTGCAGAGATAACAAACTTTGTTGCATATTCCTAATTGTTGTTGCTCTGTAGAATTAGCTGCTTGTTTCACTATGTCCCGTTCAAACTGATTTCAATGGGGGGGGGGGGGTTTAGGTTCATTATAACCACTCGGCACCCTCTGTGTTCTGAGGAAAGTTGCAGGGTCGGCATCCTTTTATAAGAATTTTAACCCTTGGAGTAACTCACCCAAACTGAAATTCCTATTGCAGGGGGTGCCTTAAATCTGACTTTTATCTTAGTGCAGACTTCGGGAAAAATCAGTGAACCAATCACACAATCAGGAAATTGCATTTCTGCGGGCATTCCGTACACTAATGGTATAGGAATGCTTCTAGGTTGCCATATTGTACTGTATTTTACTGAAAATTAGAGCAGATGCAGAAAGGTGTGTTTTTTTTTTTTTTAATTATAACTTTACAACATTACTTGTATAACAATTGTGTATATACTATGTTATTTTTTCATTTGCTTTTCCACGAAAGTGTGGTAACCCTTCAAATTATAAATATTATATGAATTGTATATGACTGATATATTGATTTATTTATATAAAATTAGGGAAAAAGTATTAGATCCCCTGCTGAGTTTGTACGTTTGCCCACTGACGAAGAAATGATCAGTCTATCATTTTAATGGTAGGTTTATTTAGTGAGAGACAGAATAACAAAAATATCCAGAAATACGCATTTCAAAAAAGTTATAAATTGATTTGCATTTTAATGAGTGAAATAAGTATTTGATCCCCTATCAATTGCCAAGATTTCTGGCTCTCAGGCTTCTTCTATACAGGTAACGAGCTGAGATTAGGAGCACTATCTTAAAGGGAGTGCTCCTAATCTCAGCTTGTTACTTATATAAAAGACACCTGTCCACAGAAGCAATCAATCAGATCCCAATCTCTCCACCTTAGCCAAGACCAAAGAGCTGTCCAAGGATGTCAGGGACAAGATTGTAGACCTACACAAGGCTGGAATGGGCTACAAGACCATCACCAAGCAGCTTGGTGAGAGGGTGACAACAGTTGGTGTGATTATTTGCAAATGGAATTAACACAAAACTGTCAATCTCCCTCAGTCTGGGGCTCCATGCAAGATCTCACCTTGTGGAGTTTCAATGAAAGTTCGAGTTGCCAAACAGCAGCCTCGAAATCTTAATGACTTGGAGATGATCTGCAAACAGGAGTGGGACAAAATCCCTTCTGAGATGTGTGCAAACCTGGTGGCCAACTACAAGAAATGTCCGACCTCTGTGATTGCCAACAAGGGTTTTGCCACTAAATGCTAAGACATATTTTGCTAAGGGGCCAAATAATAATTTCACTCATTAAAATGCAAATCAATTGATAAGTTTTTGTGAAATGTGTTTCCCTGGATTTTTTTGTTTTTGTCTCACTGTTAAAATAAACCTACTATATCTATATTTCTATATATAATTTTTATTTATTTTATATAAAAATGGCATGCTCCTTTTAAGCTCCATAAGTAACGTTAGAGCTTGTGTACAAGGGTGTTGCTTTGCTGTGCTTGATGTGCATTTCAAATGCTCATCAAATGCAGATCAGCAAATGGCCTTTAACCTTATTGGAACAATGCACATTACCATTCAGAGGCCGCGTTTGACCTGCTTTGCAATGCACTGCATTACTTCAGGCGTAATATGTTGGATGTAACAAGCTGCATTTTCCCTTCAAATGCATACAGTTGCCTTCAAATGAAAGCGGTTTTAACAAGAATGCCCATTAACATAAGCACTTAAATTGTGCAAGGCAACAAGAGTGGGGCCCAACTTTATGCAGCGTACACTCTATGGCAAGGTGGGAGCAGAGAGAATCCAAACAGTAGATGATGTTGGCAATGGACATTGGTTGGGCTCCTTACTAAATTGGAGAAAATGATGTGAGATTTATGAAGAATACCTTCTGCTTCTCACCTGCACTACAAGTAAGCAGTATCAAAGCCTTTGTGCAGTGAGATGGACACTAGCACTCACCCAACCCATATGTCATCAGCATGGGTCCCTAAATGCCACAGGGTCCTTGCACAGTCTACACAAATGGTGTATAACCCAAGACCAAGTATGACATCTTTAATGTCTTTAGGTACCCATTGAGGTTGCTTTACTAAAACTGGAGAGGGCAAAATCTGGCGCAGCTGTGTATGGTAGCCAATCGGCTTCTAAGGTCAGCTTGTTCAATTAAACTGTGACAATAAGCCCCTGTTCACATCTGGCTGATTTGACATGTTAAATTGGAGCCTGTTGCCGGCAACGGCACCGTCCAAATCGGTGAGACACTGGCTTTGCGGCACTGCGCCGATTCCCAAAAGTAGATCCAGCAGTACTTTTGGCGACTTCTGAGGCGATATCTGTGCTTGAACCTGCCCAGATGTTTTAAAAACCGCCCCCGGAGTCGGAATGAAATGCCAGTTTGAAATCGTGCGAGTTCAGCTGAACTTGCACAATTTCAAACCCGCGTTCATTGTGAACCCAAAAGACTCAAAACCGGAAGCTGATTGATTTTCTAGTCACAGCTGCACCAGATTTTGCACTCTCCAGTGTTGGTAAATCTCCTCCATCGTGTTCTAAGCATAAGATTCAAGCTGTCATTTTCTAGTACAAGTTGCAAAAGTGAAAACTCCATAGTTTCAGATCAGGGATAACTAGCCAAGAGTTTTGTTAACCAATTGAGCCCTGGAAAATTTACCCTCCTTCATAACCAGGCTATTTTTTTTTACAATACAGCACTGCGCTACTTTAACCACTTCAGGACCGCCGTATTGCCAATGTACGTCAACACAATGGCACAGGCAGGCACAATCACGTAGATGTACGTGCCTGCCTTCCAGCGGGTGGGGGGTCCGATCGGACCCCCTCCCGCTGGATACGGCGGTCCGGTTCGCTCCAGGAGCGCTCCGTGATGAGGGGATGGCCGTTGGTTTTCGGCCACCCCCTCTGGATCGCTCCTGGCCAATGAGAAGCTTCCTCCCACTGTGTATTGTTTACACAGGAAGGAGGAAGTGATGTCATTCTCCTCGGGGCGGTCTTTTTGACGGGACTACGAGGAGAAGACTAATAGTAAGTGTGCACCAACACTACACTGACATGTAGGTACACACAGGCACACAAACCCCCCCCCCCCCCCGATCGCCCCCCCTCCCCCCCCAGTCACAGTGTCACTGATTGCATTGATCATTTCTTTACTGATCAATGCATTCAGTGTCAGTTGTGACAGTAAAAACTGTCAGGACAGTTAGTGTTAGGTCCAGGGTAGCCCCCTATCACCCCCCAATAAAGATTTAACCCCCTGATTGCCCCTAGAGTTAACCCTTTCACCCCCTTTTGCCAGTGTCACTAAGCGATCGTTTTTCTGATCGCTGCATTAGTGTCGCTACAGTCGCTAGGTAGCTAGTTATTTTTTTAGGTTCACCGCCAGGTTTTTATATCGCTAGGTACCCCAATATACTACCCAATAATGGTTTTAACCCCCTGATTTCCGCTAGTTAACCCTTTCACCCCTTTTGCTAGTGTCACTAAGCGATCGTTTTTCTGATCGCTGCATTAGTGTCGCTACAGTCGCTAGGTAGCTAGTTATTTTTTTAGGTTCACCGCCAGGTTTTTATAGCGCTAGGTACCCCGATATACTACCCAATAATGGTTTTAACCCCCTGATTTCCGCTAGTTAACCCTTTCACCCCCTTTTGCCAGTGTCACTAAGCGATTATTTTTCTGATTGCTGCATCAGTGTCGCTAGGTAGCTAGTTATTTTTTTAGGTTCACCGCCGGGTTTTTATAGCGCTAGGTACCCCGATATACTACCCAATAATGGTTTTAACCCCCTGATTGCTGCTAATTAACACTTTCACCCTCTTTCACCAGCGATCACAGTATAAGTGTCACTGGTGACGCTGGTTAGCCAGTTAGTTATTTAGGTTCCCCGTCAGGTTTTTATATAGCGCCAGGGACCCCCATATACTACCTAATAAAAATTTGAACCCCCTGATTGCCCCTAGTTAACCCTTTCACCACTGATCACCGTATAAGTGTTACGGGTGACTCTGGTTAGTTTGTTTTTTATAGCATCAGGGCACCCACCATTTATTACCCAATAAAGGTTTAACCCCCTGATCACCCGGCGGGTGATATCAATTAGGTTTTAGGGTCAGGGTCTGCGTCGCCCCAGGCAGCGCTAGGTTAGTGCCAGTACCGCTAACACCCACACGCAAAGCATACACCTCCCGTAGTGCTATAGAATCTGAACAGATCAATATCTGATCTGATCAGATCTATACTAGCGTCCCCAGCAGTTTAGGGTTCCAAAAAAACGCATTGTTAGCGGGATCAGCCCAGATACCTGCTGGCACCTGCGTTTTGCCCCTCTGCCCAGCCCACCCAAGTGCAGTATCGATCGATCACTGTCACTTACAAAACACTAAACACATAACTGCAGCGATCGCAGATTCAGGCCTGATCCCTGCCATCGCTAACAGGTTTTTTGGTAGCATTTTATATTTAAATCCGGAAGGCAGTGCTTGGTTTTCGGGGTCCCGTACGTGGTTAGGCTCCCAAAAAGTCCCCCACATGTGGTATCCCCGTACTCGGGAGAAGCAGCAGAATTTATTTTGGGGTGTAATTTGACTTCTGCCCATAGCATGTGTGAGCAATATATCATTTAGTGACAACTTTGTGCCAAGTTTGTAATATTCCCGCAACTTTTGGCAAAATATAAAATATTCCATGGACTCAACATGCCTCTCAGTAAATAGCTTGGGGTGTCTACTTTCCAAAATGGGGTCATTTGGGGGGGGGTTTTGTGCTATTTTGGCATTTTATGGCCTTCGAAACTGTGATAGGTAGTGAGGAGTTAAATCAAAAATTTGCACCCTTAGAAATCCTGAAGGTGGTGATTGGTTTTCGGGGTGCCGTGCGCGACTAGACTCCCAAAAAGTCCCACACATGTGGTATCCCCATACTCGGGAGAAGTAGCGGAATATATTTTGGGGTGCAATTCCACATATAACCATGGCATGTGTGAGCAATATATCATTTAGTGACAACTTTTTGTAAAAAAGTTTTTTTTTTTGTCATTATTCAATCCCTTAGGACAAAAAAAATAAATATTCAATGGGCTCAACATACCCATCAGCAATTTCCTTGGGGTGTCTACTTTCCAAAATGGGGTCATTTAGGGGGGATTTGTACTGCCCTGCCATTTTAGCACCTCAAGAAATGAGATCGGCAGTCATAAATTAAAAGCTGTGTAAATTCCAGAAAATGTACTCTAGTTTGTAGACGCTATAACTTTTGCGCAAACCAAAAAATATACGCTAATTGACATTTTTTTTACTAAAGACATGTGGCTGAATAAATGTTGCCCTCAATGTATGACTAAAATTTAGTTTATTCGATTTTTCTTATAACAAAAAGAAGAAAATATCTTTTTTTTTCCAAATTTTCGCTCTTTTTCCATTTATATCGCAAAAAAAAAAAATCGCAGAGGCAATCAAATACCTTCAAAAGAAAGCTCTATTTGTGGGAAGAAAAGGACGCAAATTTCGTTTGGGTGCAATATTGCATGACCGCGCAATTACCAGTTAAAGCAGCGCAGTGCGAAATTGCAAAAAGACCTCTGGTCCTTAAGGTGTTTATTGGTCCGGAGCTGAAGTGGTTAACTGACAATTGTGCGATCATGCAACATGGTCCATTAATGAAATCTATCTTTTTTTTTTTTTTTTCCCCACAAGTAGAGCTTTCTTTTGGTGGTATTTGATCATCTCTGTGTTTGTGTTTTGTTTATGGCGCAAAAAATAAACAACTTTGAAATAAAAACAATTTTTTACTTACCACTATAAAACATATGCAGTAATAAAAATTTAAAAATCATATGTCTTTAAATTTAGGCCAATATGTATTCTGCTACATATTTTTGGTTAAAAAAAAAAAATCCCAATAAGTGTGTATTGATTGGTTTGCGCAAAAGTTATAGCAATATTGCACACACTAACTGACACTACTGAAAATTTTGACACTTGTCGGGAACCAGTGATCGGTGCTAAAAAATGCATTGTTACTGTACTAATGACACTGGCTGGGAAGGGGTTACACATCTGGGGCAATCAAAGGGTTAAATTGTGTGCCTAGTCAGTGTTTGTGTACTGTGTGTGCTGCTTTTACTAAGGGAAGTGATGGATTTTATTCCCTGTGTGTACAGATGGTTTCTGCTGTGAGTAGTCACCGCGGAAGCGGCCCATTAGTGGTGCATGCGTGCCCCCTGCAGGCAGAAGTGCAGAATCGTGTGTGTGCATATGTGTGTGTGTGTGTGTGTGTATATATATGTGTGTATATATATATATATATATATATATATATATATATATATATATATATATATATATATATATATATATATATATATATATATAATATATATTTTGTGATTCTGCACAGGAAAGATGCCCTGTAGCAGTAAACCCTGTTACAGGCAGTCAGCAAGTGGTTAAAGAGTAGGAACTGATACAACATACAATATATAATCCTTGCGCAACCAATTTTTATAAATTCCTCTCTATTGCAACCATGGCAACAGTACTGTTACTGTTTATATAGCTTTCCAAAAATGTCCATGCGCCTGAAATTGGCACAATGCTTTTCCCAGAAATCAGCAACAAGCTTGGAGGCAAATTACAGTCATCTCCAGTGTTGTCATAAACTTAGAGTTTCATCCCTGCTGAGATGCACAGATTGCTGCAAGTCTTCACGGCATGTTAGTTATTTATTGCAGCATTTGGAAATTTTTATATTTTCTGAGGGCAATAAGATCCTTTCCATCTATGGACAAAAGGACAGGGGGAGGTTCCAAGTAGTCTTATACAATTTATGTTGTCCTGATACAGTACAGTGAGTGAGGGTTGTCACCCTAGAAAAGGAAGTGTATTACTGGTAGGATCATCAGGTGAAATTAAAATAAAAAAACCAGAAAAAAGAAAACCAATGCAGTCACCACTGTTAAGGACTGGTAAACTAATATACATCACATTTTTGTTTAGAATTTAAATACAGTTTACCAAAGCTAGCATTACACCTTGAAGAGGTTTATTACCTTAACCACTTGCCAACAACTGCACGCTGATATACGTCAGCAGATTGGCAGCGGTGGGCAAATGGGCGTACCTGTACGTCCCCTTTAAGAGCCGGGGATAGCAGGCACGTGCGGCACACCCCTGCGTACAGCTTGACCGTGCCCGAGGGACCGGCGTACTCTGTCCACCGGCGATCGTGTCACGGAGCCTTAGAATGGGGAAGTGGCTATGTAAACAGAACATTTCCCCAATCTAGCTTATGTCATGACAGAGATCACCGGTCCCTGTCATCAGGAGCAGTGATCACTGTCATGTGACTGGAAAGCCCCCGCCCCCACAGTTGGAATCACTCCCTAGGACGCACTTAACCCCTTCATCGCCCCCTAGTGGTTAACCCCATTCACTGCATTTTTATAGCACTGATCGCTGTATAAAGGACAGTGGTCCCAAAATGGTGTTAGCCCTTGTACACGCGGTCGGACATTCCAACAACAAAATCCGTCGGATTTAGTCCGAAACTGGTGTTGCATACACACGGTCAGACAAAGTTGTAGGGAAAATCTGATCGTTAGGAATGTGATGACGTTCGTTCGTTATGATGGGACTACGTTCAGGCTAGTAGCCAATAGCTTTGGTCTTGTAATTTGATATGAGCATGCGTGGCACTTTGTCCGATCGTCTACAAACGATCGGACAAAGTACGATCGAATCATGTTGTCAGAAAATTTTATATCCAGCTGTCAAACTTTGTTGGTCGGACATTCCGACGGAAAAAGTCAGATGGAGCCCACACACGGTCGGATTATTCGACAACACGGTCCGATCGGACATTTTCCGTCGGAATTTCCAACCGTGTGTACAAGGGCTTAAAATTGTCCGATGTGTCCACCATAATGTCGTAGTCCTGCTAAAAATCGCAGATCGCCGCCATTACTAAGAATAAAAAAAAAATATTAAAATAAAAATGGCATAAAATTATCCCCTATTTTGTAGACGCTATAACTTTTGCACAAACCAATCAATATACGCTTATTGCAATTTTTTTTTATTTTTTTTACCAAAAATATGTAGAATACATATCGGCCTAAACTGAGGAAAAAAGAGTTTCCGCAGAAGTGATCAAATGCCACCAGAAGAAAGCTCTAATTGTGGGGGAAAAAAGGACGTAAATTTTGTTTGGGTGCAACGCCGCATGACCGCGCAATTTTCAGTGAAAGCATCGCAGTATCAAATTGCAAAAAGTGCTCTGGTCAATAAGGGGGTAAAATCTTCCGGGGCTAAAGTGATTAATGTTGGAGAAAACCAATCTTTGGTGCAATAGCCTCCATAATGAGGCCCCCATGCACCCCAAGCTCCATAGCAGCCGTGTTTGCTGCTATGGCTATAGTTAAGCAGTCTCAGCCCCTCAGCCATTGAGTATTGGGGACCTGTGGATGTAAAGCTTTAATATTGGTCATACTAAGAGTGGATGGATTTAAGACGGCTACAAGAATTGTAAACAGGTCACTGCTGTGTACTTTCTGCTTACAGATTCATTTTCTTAACCTTATATGCAGTGTTGTAGTTAGAAAGTAATGGGCATCTATGGCAGGATTCCAGTTGTAATCTATTATGGTAAAATAAATGACCCTCTCCCCGTCTACAACTCATCCTTTTGTTTTTGAATTATGCCTCATCCATAATGAGACTATGGACAGATGCCAGGGTGCAGAAAAAAATGCTGGCTTGCTGCAATTTAATGTTATTTTTGCACAAAGCGGTAATCACTCATCAAGCTAGCTGAAAGTGGCGGTTACAACTTTAGCACATCTTATGCAGCTGGAGGAGCTCACACGAGGCAGACATGTCCAAGTTGATGTCAAGGCTTCAGATAACAATAACATAGTTCATTTTAGATCTCAATTCACCTTCCCCTGGTTAACCGTGTAGATTCCAAACTGGTGGTTTTGGCTTTTCATGTTGCTTGACAGCAATATCCTATAACATGGAATTCTTATTAACCCCTATTGGGCTGCATTGTGCTGTCGAGCCAGCGTTGACTCATGGCAACCTTTGGATGGTTGTCCCAATGTGGGAGATTTACTAAAACTGGAGC